>NW_004524583.1:21173199-21202765 GCF_000260255.1 Octodon degus
ATATATATTCAGAAAAAATATGTGCAGCAAAATCCCATATTTCCACAAAAGCATAGTGCTGTGCATCTGTGTGTGTATGTATGTGTGCATGAGCATGTAATGTGCATGCAAGTGTGTGCACATACATGTGTGCATGCATGTGTGTGCATGTGTGTGCATGTGTGCACCTACAATGGTCGTCTGCCTCCAAAGGGAAGCTCTTCTCTGTCTGCCCAGCCTCTCTTCTATTTCAGAGCTCTGGGGTGACAAGGACAGTTCTTGCACCTGTGGGATTTCAATAAAAAAGTCCAAAAATCATAGCACAGGGCCCCACATCTGAGGAGGAAGTCGGGGTAGACACTGGAAAATAACATTAAAAAGTCAAGTTTGGCGGTTCCAGTTCTCACTGGTTTTATGTTGCAATTTTAGAGATGCAGGATAAAAACCTGATCTAGATTCAGGTGGCCTCAGAGTCTTTGTGAAAGCAGACAAGGAAAAAGGAGCTTTGCGACCGTCCCTCCTCCGCCTCCACCTCCGCCCCCGCCTCCTCCTGGCTCTCCTGTCTGACAGGCAGCATGGTGATTTAACTGTCAAGCGCTAAGCAGAACATCTTCTTTCAAGAGCCTCCACAGACCACTCCAAAACGACAAAGGAATATAACAAACAAACAAGAGCCTGAAAGCTTTTGTGTTGCCATGGCAACTAGGCTGCCTTTCCTAAACTCACAGGAGAAAAACAAAAATCTACCAAGAAAGAAAATACAGCTAATAGACTTCTTCTCCTTCTCCTTCTCCTTCTCCTTCTCCTTCTCCTTCTCCTTCTCCTTCTCCTTCTCCTGCTCCTTCTCCTTCTCCTTCTCCTTCTCCTTCTCCTTCTTCTTGTGCTTCTTCTTCTTCTCCTCCTCCTCCTCCTCCTCCTCCTCTTCCTCTTCCTCCTCTTTCTCTTCCTTCTTCTTCTTCATTCTTCTGTTTCCAAAACAATCAGGGTAGGAGCTAACCTCAGCATGTCACAACAATCCCAGACTTTGTTAATAATGAGTGACGAGAAATGCCAAGCAGGACCACCATGCGGGCATTTAGGAAACCACTTCGTACTATGTAAAAGGCAGTGCCTGCATACACAAGCCATGAGTAGCTCACTGCATGCACAGAGAAGGTCTGGTGTCTAGGCAGGAGACAGGCCAGGGAGAGGACAAGATCTATCTGTGTGTCCCCACACCGAGCATCCTTTAGAGACTCCTGCCAGAAATCAGAAGCCTACAGAAGCTGGGGAGGGCACTGTTCCCCCTTGGACCTAGCATTTGGCACAGTGTGAAGAAGGCCAATCCTCCTGCTTTTCTAAGTCACAATGGTACCACACTTCTGGAGCACCAAGAGGGAGGATGTCTCGGCTACAAAGGACCTGAGTGGTACACACATGGTACACTCTGCATGGTACACTTTTGATGTAAAATGACATTTGTCATTTTTGACATGTACTCAGAAGATGGCAAGTGCACCATTGCATCAAGAGCAAGGTGTTGATGACATATTATTGACTGTGACACCTTTCCTGGAAGGCAGTTTTATGATACGTATCAAATAGCACAAGCATTCTAAAATCTTTCACTTAGTCATTATACATAATTTATTCTAACATAATAACCACAGATGTGCACAAAGACACTACAGAGATACTGCAGTGGCATTCACAGTTGGAGAAGGTTGGAAACATTCAAAAAGTTCAAAAACATGGCACAGATGCCAAACAAATGCTGCTAAGGCCACACAAAAGAACTCCACGCAGCCGTGCAAAGGCCTATTGAAAAATGTTCCCATTATACCAAATGAAGAGTAGGTTTTCAGACAATGATCCTTTTGGGGCTGGGGAGATAGTTCAGTGGCTTAAGTGCCTGCCTGACAAGCACAAGGTCCCAAGTTCAATCCCTGGTACCGCAAAAAAAAAGAATGATCAAATGATCTTTTCTGAGACTACGGATGCAAGTATATAAAAGATCAATACCCTCACTAAAGCAGCAGGTGTCCGTGTTGAACCTTTGGCCTGGAGCCTCATCTGCAATGTAGTGGCTGTGGCTGGACTCCCACAGCTGGTGTGGCACCCGCAGCTGGCCCTGTCCCCTCCACCACTGCTGCCCCAGCTGAGAAGAAGAAGAGGAAGCTGAGAAAGAAGAGGCTGAGGAGTTTGACAACAGCACGGGCTTTGGCCTTTTTGATTAAACCTCATTTTGTACCATGTTCAATAAAAACCGAACAGCTAAAAAATAAAAAAGAAAGATAAAAGAAAAACAAGAAATGTTTTTCTAGTCATGATGGCTTCATTGCAGTTTTTCATTTGTCAAAAATCACTGATAATGAAAATGCTATTGTGGAATTTAAAAACAAGAGATAGTATTAAAAAGAAAAAGAAAAGAAGGCACAGAATACCTTTTGGCTCCACCCTGCTCCCAGAAAGGGAAACAGAAGATACTCTTGTATTGACTTTTGATCCCTCTTTTCCCAAGAAAGGGAATCATAGATGGGACCAGGGTCCTGAAAAACAGGCCATTTTGCCTTATTTAACATATCTTCCCTGCCTCCTGTGTACAGGTCCAGGGGCACCAAGCAGACAGTAACACTCTGGGGGTGGAGGAGTCACAGAAATATTTTAAAAGGCGAAAGATTTACACGACCTGAAGAGAAACCAGAGTAGGACAGAAAGACTCTAAAGGCTGGCGAGTTCCACAAGGCCTACATACAGATTGGGGCGGCGGCCACTGGAGACTGAGAGGACCAGCACACCATTTCCTATTGCTGCTGTAGTAAATCACAAGTCCACAGCTGAAAACATTGTTACCATCTCACAATTCTATAGGTCAGAAGCTCAAAAGGGGCCTATTGGGCTAAAACCAAGCAGCCGTCAGGGAGGACCCTCTTGCTTGCCTTTTCCTGCTTCAAATTTCTTGGGTCAGGTCCTCTTCCTCCACGCTCAAAGGCAGCAAGGGCTGGCAGAGTCATTCTCCCATCTCATCACTCTGAGAACCACTTCTCCCTTCCTCTCCCATTAATGCACACGCCATGATCAGTCTTATCTGGATAATCCAGAACTCTCTCCCTATTTAAAGATCCCCTAGTGAGCAACTATAATTCCATCTGCAACTTTGATTCCCTTTTTCTGTGCAACTACAGAAAGTCAGCGATTGTGAGGGTTGCAGTGTGAGCGTGGAGGAAGGGTACAACCCGCCCCACCAGGATCAGCTAGAAAACCATTTCAGTGATTCAGATGTAGGTCTGAGGAGTGGAATGGAAACTGGAGAGATGAGATCATTCCTTCAAAGATGAAGGTTGAAACCACAAAGACTTGGGCTAATTAGATGTGGGAAATGACGGGAAGCCGAGGTAATAGCTGACGGCATTTCCATTCACGGAAACAGGAAGCGCGTGTGAGGGACCAGTTAGGGGAGAAAGACAGAGTGTATAGCCGTAGACCCGGAGGTGTCCATGGCTGTTTGGTGGACACTCCCCGCAGCATTTGGCCAAGGAAGCAAGAGGGAAGGACAAGAGAAGAAAAGGGGAGCCAGCACAGAAAGCTCCTGTATCAGTCAGAGGAGATAAGCAGGCCAAGCTATCTGCCATGGCATGAATCACTTGGAAAGAACAGAAAAGCCTGTCGCCACGCGTATAATCATTTCGCACTCCACTTCCCCAAGTGTAGAAACCCTGGCCGAGATCTGAGCGGTACATGAGAAGAAAGGATGAGCAAGATAAATCGGGCAAGCTGGCCCCTTCTCTGCCCAGTTAAAGTCATGAGTAAATGGGCCATAAATTCTAAAGTCCTTCTCTGAATTAACCATGCTATATAATGGCTTTGTAAGTACACCAGTCTGCTGAATGTAGTGTGATGCAAAGGCTATAGGGCATTTCCAGCTCACAGAGCTACGTATTTTTTTCTATTTAGAAAAGGCAATTGAGGGGTTGAGGAGATAGCTCAACGGTGTAAGCGCTTGCTTGGCAACCACAGGGACCCGGGTTTGATCCCAGGTACCGCATGCCATGCTGGCCACCAAAACTGGGCCTGATGGCACACCTGGGATGGCACAACTGGGCCTGTGATCCCACCACAAGGGAAGCTAAAAACAGGAGGATCACTATGAGTCTGAGCTGGGTAGCGAGACCCTGTACCAAATACATTAAATAAATAAATAAAAGATTTAAGTTTTTTTAATAAAAAGGCAATCAAATACACATTTAAACAATATTTAATCCACCAAAACTTTTAAATCACTTTTACAACTAATTCTGGAGCTCCTTTACTAAAACACTACCTTTTGGGAAGTATGCATGGGAGAACCCAGGAAAGCTCATTTTATCAGCCAAAGTCAACCTCAGGCTCTCAGCATGTTCCCTCCAGAGACATCACTGCTCTCACGTGGGCAGCAAAGCCCACCCAAGATTCTGCCTTTACTCCTAGAAGTCACAGCCAAAGCCAGCCTACAACACGCCTCTTCACCCTCCTCCTCCCCAATCGGTGCACATTTTCCTAGCATACAACATACACGCTTTTATCTGCTCTCGCCCACCTCCCCGTATGAAAGTTTAAACACCTGGAATTTTCTTTATGTATTTACTAACCCATGATTCACCACTGTACCCAGGGACTCTGATGTTTTCTCTGACCAAACCCGAGGGTCAAGGGAGCAGGCTGGGCTAGCAGACTTCACGGAACCCGCCCTGCCAGTCCTTACCCAGAGGCAGAGTGCAGCTAGACTTGACCACATAAGCAACTGCCAGCATTTTCCTGCCAGTAGGCCCTGGGTTGTTTATCTGTGAGGCCTCAGAATAGACAGAAAAAAGTAACTAAGATAATCTGAAGAAATAAAACAGAAAAGGCATGCTTAGAGGATTTTTCATAGACGCTTAGCAATGTCCAGGCCCTATCATATAAAATAACTATACCTCCACAGTCACAGCTTGTCACTAATGATGATATGCACGTGAAGCGTAATGCTTGTCTCTACTAAATCACTCTTATACCTGCAAGAGACAGTACTTAGGGATGTGCTTTTATCCCTACTTATGTATTATCCTTACTCTCAAGTTCTTGATAACAAGCTGTGTGAATTTAGGTCAGATTTGACCTTGACATGGGCTTGCACTCAATCCTTGAGTTTGGCCAAAAGAAAAAGATTGGAGTGACTGAGCACAAGGCTGAGTCATTGGTTATTAAATACATAAAGAAAATTCCGGCTGTATGCCTTAGCCCCAGAAGGAAGAAGAACCCAGTTTTATAACCTAATTATTAAAAAATAACCAGATCCCTCTGGCATGTCCTTGAACAGAGGGGCAGCTAATATCTACAGTTTGGAGCCCATCTAATAACCAAGAAGTGAGCTTTGAAAATGACAACAAAATGTAATTGCCAACACCTGTGGCCACCAGTCCCCTAGACCTGGCTTCTCACCTAGACAGAAAAGAATCAAGTCCTGAGTGGATTTGATGGACCTTGTCAGATTCAAAAGTTACATTTTTTTGATATATAGGTCTTGCTTTATCTTGGTCTTAACCATCCAGCAGAAAAGTATAAAAATGAAGTATAAAAAGTAAAACCATATTAATATGCTGAGCTGCAAAACGTTCAAGTCAACAACTTCTGACATTGCCAGTCCTACGGATAACCCACTACTACTACAGAGTACTGGACTATATTGGATTATTTTGCTGAATTCACACACCTACAATATTTAAATGGCAATGGAATACCCATCTCTGACAAAAGTAAACCAAAAAGGGGATATAAATAAAGGAACATTCTGTATCTGTATATACAAAATAGTTAGGACAGATATATAGCTACTTTCTCTTAATTCAATGAGAAGAAAGATTTGTACTAATAGTGTGTGGACAGGATATCATGTCTGCATCTTGTACTATGAATAATAACCACTATGAAGACAACAATATGCAATGTACTAATTATTGAAACTGTCCTACTAATTGGTTTGAAACTGTCTCATTGCTATTTGTTTCACAATAAAATTAATAAAAAGAATCAGATATCCTTCAATGCCAGACTACATTACCATGGGAGGCTGCTGACTTTCAGCCACTAATCCTTGTATATACCCTGTCCCAGCCAGGTAAGCAGACACACAGAAGGGAGGCTGCACACAGGCTCAGTGCAAGTCCATGTTGAGGTCAAAGCTGATCTAAAATTCACACACACACACGGCCAACACATGCATTATATCCTTTCTCTCGGCAATTGCTACTCAGCAAGCAGCTTGCTCTCACCTACTTCCCTTAGGGCCCCTGCAGGTCTTTTCCTAATCAGTTGTGAGAAGAACACATCCACCCAACTGCAGCTCTGGCCAGCATTCCATTCCTCCTCCCCAACTCCAGATCCGTCCAACTTTTAACCGATCACCCTTTTACATTTTCTGTAAAGATCAGATGACCTCCTATGATTCAGATCTGTAAGGCTTTTCAGTTTCCGTCAAGAACAGACTCTTCAAATAATTTAAAAGTAAACAAAGTTAATAGACTCAATAGCAAATATATACCTATTTTCATAAAAGAGAAAAAAAAAAGCCCCTACTTCAGAACACCAAAGTTAGCTCAAGAATTGTCCAGAAGAATAATCAACTCACCTGCTTTCCAGAATATTCACATCAGCAAAGCAAGATAAGCCAAGAACAGAATTTCCTCAGAAGCTGATTCAATAGATGCTTCAAGGCTACCTAATAGTTCCAGAAAAAAGCACCCCCACGTTGTCCTCCTTCTCACACTAGGTTGACCTTTTTTCCTCTACTTCTAGGTCAAGCTCACTTTTTACCCTTCTTGGCATTTATAACCAACTGCAAAACTGCAGTCCTCCTCTCATAGGGCCAAAAGTAAGCAAGTTGCCTAGCGTATGAGGCTCACTGGAGGAATGTTTGCAAAAGAGGAGGTAGAGAAACTGGTCTGACTCACAATATGTATTAGAACCTTCTGCCTTAATCGTTTAATAATTCTTGTTTCATTGCAAATACAAAACCACCTGTTCAGCGGCATTATTAGTTCTTTATGGGCAAAATTATCTTCCCGATAAATTGACTCTAAATTATTATTCATCTGCTACCAAACTGTAAGTAATTATTCCCTTTGGGGAACACATGTAATTTGCTTCCCTGACTAAACTCAGACTTGGACCATAAATATTTTGGTTAATCATAAAAGGCATTTTCTTTCTCTAACTTGTGCCTAGTGCCCCGATAATAAGAGGCAAATGCAAGATCACAGCTGGGATTGTGATGGAGACAAAATGTCATAACCTGGAATAAAAATATGTTACTTCCCAAGTATTAATCACTCATTTCTTCATGGAATAGCTCTCACAGCATTCGCGCTGTGACACAATCACGCCTCCTTGAATTTAAAACCAAGAGGATCTGACCACGGAAGGCAAAAACCACTGCAGATTTTGCATGGATAAAACTGTGTAGACAGAAACAACTGCGGAGCTGTTTACTGTAGGCAATCTGAGAATGAGAAGTTATGTGGGATGAAGCCCCATTGTTCCTGAGTTATAGCAGATTTTAAATTCTCCTGCTTCATGTAAGAGGAGTCAGATAATTACAGTTGAGAAATTGTTATGGAATGTCTAATTAGTCTGTTTTTCCTAAGTATAAAAAGAGAAGCAGTATTTTATTTTTGTACATACTTTTTTAAAAAGCATCAAAATTTCATGTGGGAGAAGACCAACAACTGAGTTTCTTCTCTCTGGGTCTGAGAAGAGCCTTTGAAAACTGATAAAAGCTCTGAACCTTCCCCCTGGGGGAAAAATGCACAAAGAAAAACACAAAAGCACTCAGATACTGCTGTGACGGCTCCCTTAGCATTCATCCAAACAGACTTTTGAGGTCCTCAACCTCCAGGTGAAGAATTTCCATCTCAGACTGAGCATCTGGCCCCTGCCTCGGTACAACTGTCACATTAGGGCCAATGCAGAAAGAGAAAGGCTCCTTGGACACTGCCCCCTCCAAGGAGTTGAAGGTGCTGAGCTTCCAACTGATTAGACATGCTTACCATCCTTTGTTCTCCTAATTATATGATTCTTTTCTCATAGAGGTAGAAGGTTTTAAAAATGAAACAGTTTATCTCATCAAGTTGTGCTCCCCACCTCTGGGGATATACTGGGACTGACCTCTCACTGGCTAGGGGCATTGCAGAGATGATGCAAGAAGGAGATTAACAGGAATAAAAGGCCTCCATGATCTACTCCAGTGTAAGGCTTTGTGATTAAACTGTACCTCACTGTCTCTCTCACTGTGTCCTTCACAACGATGGCACTGAGACCTAAAATGCAGTTCCTGTGTGGCTCAACCAGGGAGAGCAAGTACTCAGCTTTCATGCTTGGCATTAATGTGGACAGAGTCAATCTTAGTTTTTAGTCACAATGAAAGCAAATTCCAGAAGCAATCTGCTGGAAGATAAAATAGTTAAAACTCATGAACACAGGGAGCCAGGGAGATATCTCAGTAGAATAAGGGCTTGCCTGGCAAGTGCAAGGGCCTGAGTTCAATCCTCAGTTCCAAAAAAAAAAAAAACCTCATGAACATATAAATGTAGGCAAGGAACAGAATTCCAATGGCACAAAAAATACCACCAAGAATCACCAAATATAATTGTATCAAATTTAAAAGCATCTGCACAACAAAGGAAATAGTCAAGAGAATGAAAAATAACCTATAGAATGGGAATAAATTCTTGCCAGCTATTCTTTACACAGATTACTAATACCTATAATGTATGAAGAACTAAAAAACTTACACCCCCCAAAGAAAAACTAAAGACCCAATCAAAAAAAAAAAAAATAGGCAACCAAAATGAATAGACACTTCTTAGATGAAGCACAGATGACCAATAAATACATAAACAATGTTCAATAGGGCAGGCTATTAGAGGAATGCAAATTAAAACTACACTGAGATTCCAGTTCACTCCAGAAAAAAATGGGCATCATCAAGAAATCAAATAATAAAAATGAAGAAGAACCATTCTACACCATTGGTGGCAATGTAAACTAGTACAACCATTATGGAAATCAGTATGGAGATTCCCCAAAAATTTAAAACCAGAAATTCCACTTGAACTAGCACTTCTACTCCAAGTATCTTCCCAAAATAGTTAAACACGTCATATTACAATGATGCAGATACACACACACACACACACACACACACACACACACGTATAGCACCACAACTCATGGTAGCTAACTCTTGAAAGTGGCCTATATATCCACCATCAGTTAATGCATAAAGGAAATGTGGCATACATACATAAGAATACTGTTAAATAAACCAGAAAAAAGAACATACTTGAGTCATTTGTAAGACCCTTGTTGCATCTTGACACTATAATGTTAAGTGAAATAAATCAGACACACAAGCTCAAATATTGAATGGTTTCTCTGAAGAGAAGCCCAAATATAAATAGAAAGCAAAATAAAAGATTAAATAATGGAAAGTAGGAATACAGATTTTTGCAAATGGTATGGGGCCAACAGATGGAGGGATAAAGCAGGGAGAACAACAAAGGAGAAGAAAAGAGAACAAAGAAGTGTACATGCAGGCCACAACTCCCCCTGACAACTGTGATTATGCAGTATTACTGCAAGTGTGTACCAGTAAAAAATAAACATTGAAAAATCAATTCTAAAAGAGCATAAAGAACGAATAAAAATAAAAGTCTAACACAAAAAAAGCAAAGAAGGCAAATTCCTTTTCACACCTAATATCTCTTTGTAGAAGTCAACCTTGACTCCCATGAAGTGCGCAGTCAAACGCCATGTCCATTACACATACGCTGCTAAGCTATCTCACACATTCTTCGGCCAGTCCTTTAGACCAGGTATTTCCCACTAACAGTCTACCGGGTCCAAGCACATGTTAGAAATACAGCCAGAACTGAGGCAGAAAATGGCCCTGGTGACATCAAATACAGACACTGGTCTCACACAAAGAAGCCAGATCATGATTGTTCTGTTTCCAAAGTTTCTTTCAGTTTTCCATTCTTATGAAATCTATACTCCTTCCTTGAGGAACAAAAAGTGATGTGTAGGTCCCACACAGCTTGCAGAGAATTCTTTCAGAACTTCTCCTTCACGGAGACAAATTATAACTCATTCACTTCAGGTCAGCAATGAGAGAAAAATAACCACTGCTTGATGAAACACTGGAAGAAAATAAAGCAAACACATGAAGGCAGTCAAAATAAAGCCAGACCATAAAACTTTCCTAAGGGAACATATAATATATGTACATAGGAAAACTGTAATTGTATACTCCTAAAATTCCTGGAGAAGAACCCTTTTTTTTTTTTAATTAATTACAGTGGGTTTCAGCATCGCTAAGTAGTTTCTGAAGTCATCTTGGAAAGTGTTTGTTTTCCACATTTTTTAAATGCTGCAAATATAATTAGCTACTTAAATGTGAATGCTAATACACCAGTTTTTGTCCACACTAAGCACTCTTTGCACAACACATGATTTAGTACTAGTCTGTGCCAAGATTTTCTTCCACAATCACAAGTTAATGAAAACTGGCCGCAGAAACCCCTTCCTTACTGCCAAAAAAAAAGCTCCTTTCAGACTTAACGCTTTCTGATCCAAATACAGAACACTGCTCCAGCTGTCAACTGCTGAGAAGAGGAAAGGGGGAGAGCAGAAAATGGAAAAAGCAATTGGAGAGTAGCTCACTTCCAATTCTCCTAAATTATTGTGCCTGAAAATGGCAGTTTCCCCCACTATTTATGCTCTCCTTCTTCCTTAGGAATAAAACCACCAGCTGAGAGCAAGGCCAGTGGCTGTGCTGGAACATAGCTAACACTACGCAGTGTCTCCAAGCAGTGCAGAAGAGGCGATGCAAGTGGCCACTAGCAATTGAGATACAAACACAAGCTTTATCAACAACTTTGAGCTGTACTGAAGGTGGAGGACCAACCAGATAGAGGCAGCCCAGGTCCCTGATTGTCAAGAAGCCAACATCATGGCCTGAGACAAAACTCCCTGTGGACTCTGCATGGCTCAGAGATAAATGAACTTCTAACTTGCTTAAAGCACCATGACTGGAGCCTTCTGTCACTTGCAGGTAAACTTAATCCTAATTGGTAACAATGCATGTATTAAATCCATGCAGCACTTCAGTGAGGTAGGTATTAGTCGCTATTTTGTTCTATTCCTGCCAGACATCTCCCAAGCAAGAAGAGTCTGTATATGGAAAGAAAGACATTATAGTTTGAGAAAGAAGCACATTGTGCTGCAGAACTTAGATGGTAGCACCAACTTGATTGTCCTAAATGGATTTTATTTGCAATTTTCAGGAACAGATTTCTGAACCAAGACTTAATTAAGGTACTTTACTTAACACTTACAAGGAAATGCACCCTAGTTTTGAATGTATAAAACTACATCAATGTTTACGTGCTAACAGGCTGTTTCTACTGCTACTAACACCTCTACACCAGTTGAACTGCAATGAAGTTTCCATGCCTTCTTTTTCAATTTCAGAAAAAACCTACTGGCAGCCTTATAAATCACAGTTAAATATTCCAAATATGATGACATCTGGGAATTGTTTCAGCCTAATGTTCTCAGAGACCCAGAGATCATTGAGGGCCCCACAGTGCTAAGAGCCAAACAAACAAACCTTGATGTTTGGGTCTTTCCACAGACTCTAGCACAGTGCTAGACATGAGCGAGGTCATCACGACCATTTAAAGGGGCTACCTGGTGCACAAGATCTATCCATCACTTCAATTTCTATGTCAAAATAATTTTAGTGACATCACATCTTTTTCCTTCCACCCTAATTCACCATGGACAGCAGTCTTTCAAACAAAGCACTTCATAAGTATTCACTTTGCTTGACTGAGATTTAACTTTTAAGGGACACTTTTCATTTCTGCCAACAAAAAAATACTGATGGCAATCCCAAAATGTTTCAATTACGCTATGAATGAAGAATGTGGTATTATCATTTAGGCTAACATGGTTCTGAAGGAAGGCCAAGTTAATAATGTGATTTCAGGCTTCACCAAAAAATAACAGTATAATTTTCAAGAACTTTTAAAAACATACCAAAAATGAGAAAATTAAGTTCTGACAGTCAAACAATTAAGCTGCAAATTTATTTCCATTTATCTGCCCAGGTTGTTGTTTTGTTTTGCTTTGTGTTTTCATTTATGTATTTGTTATAGGGTCTCACTACACAGCTTGGACTTGGAGTGATCCTCCTGTTTTCAGCCTCCCCAGCACTGGGATTATAAGGCATGCATCACCACGTCTGGACTGGGTCACTAGCTCAGCATTCTCCAGGGGCAGAGCCAGCACTGTATGAGATCAGGGATCGAACCCTGGTCCCTGAGCTTGCCAAAGCAGGCTCTTAGTCCACTGAGCTATCTCACCAGCCCTTCTGCTGCAGGTACTTAATGATACTGTGTCTTAACAACTTAATTAAGGCACACAGAAGCTGCCATGGTTTGGATGGTGAATATTTGGTGAATAATTATATGTTGAAAGCTTAGCACCCATGTTGGTGCAACCAGAAGGCATTGGCCCTTAGGAAGCAGGCAGGGCCTATGAGAAGTTCTGAGGTCCTTGGGGGCCTGTCTTCAAAGGGACAGTACGATCTTACCCATCCTGTGTCTCTCTCAGTCCTGGCTCAATATGTGATTGTTTGCTCCCCTGCCTGGTGCCCTGACACACACTGTCCTTGCATGAACTGAGCCCATGCAGGCACTGTACCTCTGAACTCCAAAACTGGGAGTCACATCAACATTTTTTCTTACAAGTCCATCAGCTCAAGTCTTTCATTGTAGTAGCACAAGTTTGAGTAATACACAAGCTGTACATAAAGATGAAGTTTTCCACCAGGTCTTACTGGGGTATCTTTAGGCAACAACTGCCCAACAAAAGTCTCAGGAAGTCTGCTCTCATTCATCCCTGTGTAGTCACAGGAGAAGAGCTTGTCTTCTATCACGTTATCCCAAAAGTAAGACCTACCTGGAAAAGCAGCTCTAGTTCAGATGACCTCTTTTCTAAAATCATGCTAGAATTTGTTCTCCAGGTAGATCTTACTTTCAGGAAAACAGGATAGCAATGAAGGCAGGAAGCAGACTTGGGGGCAAGGGGTGTAAGGTCTCTGAAACAGTTGCTGGAGTATGCGCAAGAAACCAACACAGCAGAAATCCACAAAACTCATCACCAAGATTCATTCAGTTCAAGTCAGGTGTCATTTAAACAAAAGAAAAAGAAGTAGAAAAAAAGAGCTGTTAGGTTTTATTGACACACTTCTAGGAATGAGTCTGGTGCCACTGTCCTATCCTTTGTGGCCAAAGTAATTGCAAAATTCTTTTGCTACCCTAAACACTTTCGACATCATCAAAAAGTCATAAGGGCCTTTCGCCACCAGACTTCCAAGAGAAGAAAGGATGGAGCGCAAATGTCTTCGTCACCTCCCTCTTCCTACCATTAGCTTTCTCACCACAGTATGAATTGATACAGCCGTTCCTTCTCCTTCACACACAGCTAAGAGTGCTCTTTTTGGAAAATGCAGCATTGCCTATTAAATATGTGCCAGATGCACTTATTTTAGTCCTTAGGAAAAAAACTCATAGAAGTACTTGCTGAAGTAAAAGAGCTAGTACAGGATTGAAGCTCAGGCTCAAAACTAGGTCTGCCTGTGGAGAAGCCTTAACTAATCTGCTGGTACTCTCTCATCTCACTTCTGGTGTAACTTGAGCTTTGAAGCTGTTGCTCCTACAAGCATCAAAGTGGTGCTGTCCACTCTTTCTTGACAGATCTCCATGAGACTAAAGACAATTTGCAGAAAGGTGGCTTCTGTTAGGTCACATTGAGATAGGAGAGGCCATGCAGAATGGCTCCTCCGCTGTGGCCTCAGGACCCCTAATACAAGGCAACAAAGCCTCCAGGGCTCAGATGAGCGACCCTCCCCGGGAGGCAGTGCTACTCAGTGGGGAGTCCGGACTGCTCACAGAGAAGGTAGAGCACGGGCGCAAACAGGGCAGGCACTAAATTCAATATTGACACTGCCTCCGGGGCAAAGGTTGGAAATGCTGCAGAACACAGCAGAGTCCTGCCTGAGAGAAGGGAGTGGAATGTGATCACACTGCTCATAACTAGTTTGACTAGTTACAGAGGGTTCCTTGCAAGAGCAACCCTTTTCTTTGCAATAAAGAAAAATGATGTTGAGCTGATTCAAAGTGAGCGACACGTATGTATTTTTTTTTCACTGCAAAATGGTCTTTCATTTATATCCCCCTTTTCTTGATTTGTTTTGTCAGACATGGGTGTTCCATTGCTGTTAGAGAAGCTGTATTTGGAGAAGTCTTTAAAGGACCTTTTCACACTTGATTCCAGTTCAAATATTGGAGGTATTTGAATTCAGCAAAATATCCCAATATAGTCCAATAGTCTATAATAGTTGTAGGTTATCAGCAGAGCTGGAAACTGTCAGAAGTTGTTGACTTGAGCCTTTAACAGCTCAGCATATTAATATGGCATTACTTCTTATACCTCACTTTTATACTTTTCTGCTGGATGGTTAAGATCAAGATAAAGCAAGACCTATATAACAAGAAACGTTACTTTTGTATATGACAAGGTCAGTCAAATCTCTTTAGGATTTACCCTGAAACCATGGACAGCACCTTGTAGATCTTTTGTCAGAGTCAGTCATGTGGACGAGTCACGGCCCTTGTTGACCAATTTGCTTTCTGTAAAAGCCTGAGAGCTTTTTTCTCTCTAGCTGACTCTCCTTACGCACACTATACATCATCGATCACTTTCCTCTGTGGCCCCCATAATCTCCTTGATCAGAAAATTTGGGACACCACTAAGCTGCAGGATATCACAGCATAGGTTCTCTAATGTCCTGAGTCCTCACTGACCTTGAAGGGCTATGGCCAAAATATTGGCTATCCTTGTAGCCCTCCTTTTTCTCAATTTTTGGTCTGCAAACTTTAGTTGTTAACCATCCAGAAGAGAAGCTTAATGATATTATTACCCTATAACACAGGCAGCTGAGCTTAACTTCACTATCTGTCTGAGTATCAAATGACTTAGAAATAACATGGAACTGGTATTTTCCAACAACCATGGATATGCTAAACTTTAAATCCCTATAGAATGTGAAAAGCGTTACATATTTTCACACAGAAGTTTAAAAATCAAACCATATGTAGCAATATGTATATACAAAATATGACATATACAGCTACTTTCACTTAGTTCAGTGAGAAGAAAGATTTATACTGATATTGTTTAAAAAGATATCATGTCTGCATCTTGTACTATGAACAACTACTATGAAGACAACAATCTGCAATGTATTAATTATTATAGCTTTCCTACTAACCTGTTTTTTTGTTTTTTGTTTTTTATTCTTGTTTTTGTTTTTTGCGGTACCGGGGATTGAACTCAGGACCCTGTGCTTGCAAGGGAAGCACTTATTCTACTGAGCTATCTCCCCAGACCCCTACTAACCTGTTTTGAAACTGTCCAATTGCTATTTCTTTCTCATTAAAATTAATAAAAAATTGTTTTAAAAAGTGAGCAACACCCCAGGTAAAAGGAAAAGGTCTGAAGAAAACCCACTGCTACGGGAATATGAGTTGTATCATAGTAATTAAGCAAAGCAAGAGAGCACCAGGACAGTGTATATTCACCAAAGGGAGACAAAATAAAACCAGACATAGACTTACATGTCACCAGTCACCTACCACCTGGAAGCCAGCACAGAGGTAGAAAGCACAGTGGAGGACCTCCTCCATCTGCCTCAACTTTGAGAATTTACTGGAAACAACCCTGAGACTGTTTAACTGCTTAGCCTAGGAGTGCAGAGCAGCTGGAGTCAGACTGTAAAGGTTCAAACTCTGATCTTATCACTTACTGCTCTGTAGGTTAGGCAGACCACTCTTTCTCAGCCTCCAACTCTTTACCTATAAAATGGAAAGAAAAATAGGATCTGCTTCATGTGAATATTATGCAGATTAAAATTTTTTTTAAAGTTTGGGACATAAAGTAAATAACCAATAAAAGTTACCTATATGTGTTGCTTGGTAGAATAATGAACACTCCTCCAACAAATGAATGAATTTAAAATGGGGGGGGGCAAGCAATCAAGATGATCTGTCTTGACAGGGTTTCATCTCAAATATCCCCAACACCTAGGGACACCCAGGTAAAAGGTTGTGGTAGGCTTTTTTTAAAAATGTATTTAGTACAGGGTCTACAGGGTCTCACTACACAGATTGGACTTGTAGTGATCCTCCTGTTTTCAGCCTTCCAAGCATTAGGACTATAGGTGAGTACCACCACACCGTCTCAGTCACCATCTCAGCATGCCCTGGGGGCCAGGCTGGCACAGCATGGCACACCACGGATTGAACCCCGGTCACTGAGCTATCTGGCCAGCCCTGTAGTAGGCTTTTAGACAGACAAATCTGGAGACATCTCTGGGTGTGGAGATAGAGACCTGAGATTGTTAGTGTAGTCAGGTTAGCACAGTCACATGAAAAGAAGAGCTCATCTAAGACAGAGGCTAGAAAGAAAAGTGGGAATAGAGTTCTAAACACTCAAACAGAAATCAGGAGAGGAAGGGAGGCAGCAAAGGAAAATAGTGAGGTGGGAGGAAGCAAGTGGTGCAGGAGGAAGAGAAGGCAGCCCACAATACCCAGGTGAGCGAGATGCAAAAGGTGCGGTGTTGGCAAAAGCATGGGAGTGGGACATCACAAAGGACACGGACGCAGAAGTCCACCGCACCTCAGCACTTTCCTTACAGGTACTAAAGTCCAGGAGAGAGGGGGGTGAAAACAGATACAGTCAGAAAGCGATGACATTTTTGTTGTTTCAAACATTTGGGATAATTAAGAGGCCTTGGAGGTTTTCACCAGGACAGAAGTATGACTAAGTATGTGCTCCAGACAGCTTTTCTGAGCAGCTCTGGAGATGATATATGTGGGAAGCAGAATAGTAACACCCTCCCAAGTGCCTGCGTCCTAATCCCTGGAACCCACGGATAAGTGCAATTCAGGTGACTAATCAGGTGACCTTAAAATAGAGATTAGACTTGATTATCCAGATGGGTCCAATACAATCACAAGCATCCTGTGAAAGAACTATCAAAGGAATATTAAAAAAAAAAAACAGTGAAATGAGAAGCTCTCGCTCTACTATTGCTGGGAGCCACAAGCCAGGAAAGGTGAATGAATTCAGACACAGAGGCTCCAGAGGGGCTGCACTTCTGTGGGCACCTTAACTGCATGCCAGGGAGACACGTCCTGGTCTTCAAGACTGTACACTAGTAATAAATGGGAGTGGGTGTTTTTGCCTTTGGTTTTGGTTCTGCTGTACTGAGAATTGAACTCAGAGCCTCTACACTAAGCTGCATTCTCCAGTCCTGTTTTTATTTAAGGCAGGGCTTGCTAAACTGCTAAATTTTGCCCAGACTGGACTCAAATTTGCAATCCTGCCTCAGTCTCCTTGAATATATATGCTTCTATGACACTAAATTTGTGGTAAGTTTGCTATACTAGCAATAAGAAACTGGTATGTGTGCTTCAGAGGTAAAAATATAGGCAGTAGAAAGCTCACCCAGGAGGCTGCCACACTGGCAAAGAGGAGGATGGAGAGATCTGACTGGGACAATGGGAACCAAGACAGAAGAGGACCCCGCTTCTTTCAGCTGCCACTGCTTGTCCTGCACTTGTCAGCACATTTCTAACGAGTGATGCACACTCATCTAGCAAGGAATTTTGGCAGTTTTTCAAGACTAAGATTATGTCCCCCATTAGAGAAATCCCCACCTGTTGAGCAGAACTGGAAATTTCTATAAATAAAAGCTGAAACAGGGGTCCTCACTGTCCTCCACAGGGGCCTTTAGACTGTGTTCCTGGCTCTACCATTTCTTCTAGCAACCATCCCCATCTGTTGAATTCAGTTTTATATAATCTCCAAAGTTTAAAAATGTCTTTTGTAATTTTTGATCCACTTCTCTGACACCAAGAAATGCCAACCTAACACGCTCACAGTCCTAATAATTTGCTCTTGCAGGGTGTACCTTCTGTTTCTGTTTTTCTATGCAAGTGATTCATATTCATTCTAGAAAAATTAGAACACAAACAAGCAAAAGAAAAGGCAGAGAAATTACCCATAATCCTATCCTGTAGAGACAATCATTTTTTGAATTTAAAATGCATCTCTGAGAATGTTACATTAATACTTATGCATATTCATGGGCCTTATTTTTTTAAATGGAACCATACTCTTATAAAACATCGTGCTTCTTTTGCCTGCCAACATATTATGAATCTTTCCATGAATATAAGTAAACATATAACACATAATTCATAAAGGATACTAATATTTTCAACATAGCAATATATCAGAAGTGACTTAGACCCTTTATCACTATTTGATTTTGTTTTTCTGTTACTCCCAACTCCTGTGTTCTCTTTTCAACTTTTCTTCTGGTGTCTTCCATGTTCACTAGCTATTTGCCTTCGGGTTGGCTGTGCCATGTGTCCCAGTTTGCGACTCCTACCCCACAAATGCTCTGATTGGGTGGCCAACCCCAGGCTGTTACACATACCCCATGCAACGGATGCCAGGTCTCTGGATCTCTTTAACCAGGATGACATGGGTAATGGGAGGCAAACATGTATTTAAAGCATCACTATCACCTTGACCTTTGTTAATTATGTCACAGTGCCTCGTGATACATGTATCTGTTTGATATTTTTCTTAGTGCTAAAATTGGTTACGAAGGCTAGCAATATTCCCAGTTTATTGCCATGTATATTGTATAGTTTTATGTTTATAACTTTAAAAGGTTTGTAGAAAGTAGTCTTGAACCTTATTTGCAAATAACAAAAAAATCCAACTCAAGTAGCTTTGAGGGAAAATTTAAAAATAAGAAAGTCATTTCATATTAACTTAAAAGCAGCTGTGATTACATCCAGGAGCTCAAAAGCTATCAAGAGGTTGTCCTTAATCTTTGTTTTCAGCTGCAATACCTTCATTTTCAAGTGGCAAAGATTCCTGCTTATCATGTTAGCAATTCCAGTCTTCTATTATCATTATAGCTCCAAATCCAGTCATAGGTAGATTTCCTCCTTAACATGATCTAAAAGAGAGAAAGAAAGAAAGAAAGAAAGAAAGAAAGAAAGAAAGAAAGAAAGAAAGAAAGAAAGAAAGAAAGAAATCTCTACACTGAATCTCACTGAGATACTAGGGTTATATACTTGCCTCTGGGTCAATGCCTGTGACCAAGACAATAGGCTTGCTGACAGGTCTTCTATGCTATGGATAAGTGTTGTCAAAAATATGGGATGCAATTGCCAGAAAGGAAATAGACACTGTGTAAGCAAAACAACAGGCATCCATGTGAGGATGGAACTCTCTAGAACAGTAGTCTTAATGGAGGGATCGCAACCCCCTGTAAAGAGACAATGTAAGCTTACCACAGAGAAGAATGATGTGATGTCTGGTGATTTAAACAATATCTGGCAGTAAGGAATTTTACATCATGATTCTATCTCACGGCTAGGTTGCTAAAAATATAGTTGCCCAGCAATGCCAAGATTTCACTTACAATACATTTGTAGACTGGAAATTTATTTCTTTCACATATGCAGAATATAAAGCAATTTTTAACTATTCTTCATGAAAAAAATACTGTATATTTCCTAGGCAAAGATTAAAAAGAATACAAATTTTACCCCAGGAGGGTAGAAATCTGCTCAAAGGTGAGTTCTGATGAGAAAGTTTGAAACTCGTTTGAATTAGAAGTTGAAGTTGTGAAATGATTTTAGAACTGAACACAGCTCACTTGTAATATTGAAGCAACTTTTTATTTTGTTGGTAACTAGTCCTGAAAAAAAAAGTTATTTATAAAGACACGTAGTAGCAATCAATCAAAATTCCCTTCTTTCACCTTGATAGACAAGCAGGCTAACATCGAGAAACACTAGAATGCTCCAAGATTTAGGTTGAATTTATGTCATACTCCTTCCTTTGTCCTCAGCCCCATGAGCTCATCTTTGGCAAAGACTCCATCATTGATGCACTGATGTCAGCGGGGAAAGAATTAACAATCTATGCTTCAATTCAAAGATCTCCTGAGTGAACGCGACCTTCAAATGAGGACTGCAGCCTTTCCAGAAAGCTGAGGGATTCTACCCTTGGAAAGGACACTTGACAATCACACTGGACCCCACCATGTAGGAGAACTTGTCCAGCAATGGAATCCATGTGAGTATCTACTTCCCAAAAAATGGCAATCTGATCAAACACAAGTGGCCACCACGGTCACTATGGAAAAGAAAAATATGTATCTAATAAAGTTTAGACACACAGATTGAAAACAGATATCAATAATCTCTTTGCCAATCAGCCCAAATGCTCTTTATTTCTCTAGAAAGAAATCAGTCTTAAATTTGTGCCTAACAGTTCAACTAGATGCTTCAAAAGGTGATGTCTGGGGATGTAAAGGATATCTGGCAGTAAGGAATTTTACATCATGATTCTATCTCATGGCTAGGTTGCTAAAAATATATCCTGTAAAATTATTATACTATATTAGAACTTATTACTTTATAATGTGCTTCTTAAACAATATACAGCATCTTCAAGTATTAGTACCATGAGAACAGGATCTGTGTTCTCATTGCTGCTGCAGTCTTCTTGGCCAAAGACCTAAAGCTATAATCATTTATCACAAAAAGATACATTTGTCTGCCATCTGGCTGTCCTTGGTGTCCTATTATGAACATGATAGGAGCATCATACATACGGGAAGGAGTAGAGGAAATGAGGTGGGGCCACATCATGTACTGCCCCTAGCCCACAGAAAAAAAAATTGGATCTGCTTCTAGCTGTGATGAGAAACTATTAGCAGCTTTTCAGCCAGAGTATAACAAGGCCTGATTTGTGGCTTAAAAGACTCCATTTGGGCTGGGGAGATCACTTGGCAGAGGGACACGAGCCTGCCTGGCAAGCACAAGGTCCCAAATTCAATCTCCAGTACCGCAATGCTGGGCTGGCCCCAGAGCCAGACATGGTGGCACATTCCTGTAATCCCGGCACTAGGGAGGCTGACACAGGAAGGATCACTATGAATCTGAACGGCACAGTGAGACCCTATATCAAAAATATAAAAATAAAAAGGCTCACTTTGCTCCTCTATGGAAAATGGGCTGGACAAGGTGAGGAAGAAGTTAGTTAGGAGGCTCTCTCGATAGTTCAGCAGAGGCATAATGGCGATCTGTAGCTGGGTGACAGCAATGGAGGTGGAGATAGCTTTAAGGTAGAGCTGGATAAGTAAGTGTGACTGATAGAATGGGAAGGAAATGGAGAATAATTTTAAAATTTTGAGCCTCAGCCAACAGTTGGTGCCACTTTATAGTGCTGGGGAGCAGGTCATGGAAGGAACCAAGAGTCTTGACTTGGACATGTTGAGTTCAATACCTTCAAGATACCAAAGTGAAGATATTGCCTAGATTAGTATGGGTTTCAGGTCTGGTCTGGAGAAAAAAAGTAAGAAGTCCTCAGGGTTTTCTAAAATAGTGAGTATGAGACTGAATAAGACCCCTTCATCTAGACAGCATGATTCAGTAAGAACACATAGAGCATCTACATCAGCACAGAAGCAAGAACTCATGTTTCATCCACTCCTCATCTGGGTCCAGAGACTAGGACTTCCCTTCCAGTGGGAGTTCTTGCTGGTAATGAAACTGTTTAGGTCTGAACTTTAAAAGCCACAAGACTAGCTCTTTTCTGAAATGAAATAACAAAAAAATTCCAAGAAATTAATGCTTTCTTACACTGAACAAACTTTAACTGCCTATCTAGTTCTGGATAGTTCATAGTCTCAACTTTTCTAAGAGCACAAATATTATGTCTTGGTTTTTAAAACTTTTTTGCTTTAAAAAGGTTCCCAATATAGGAAAAACAGGAGAGTTTATCCTGAGGGTTCTCAAGGATTTCATCCATTTGCAAGCTAAAGAGATGTGACCTGATTTCTCCAAGACCTGCCTCAAAATATTAGATTTGATAGTCAATCTGGAATTGCTCCAGTTGTGCACAGCTTTCTTTCCTTTGTACTACCATGTGCAGGATTTTAGACAGAACACAGGCTTTTCTCATGAAGATCCACTTTGCCTGGTGTCTTCTTTACTGTCTCTATTGCTGGGACAAAATATCTGACATCCACGTTATTTTGGCCCAGAGTTTTTAAAGGTTTTAGTCCACACTTGGCTGCCTGTGAGGCAGGGGGACATGGCAGGGGGCACGACAGATGAGAAACAGCCCATGGCATGGCAAACAGGAAGAAGCAGTCTTCCTTCTTATTTTTCAGGCTGCAAGCATATTGGTTGATGCTACCCACAAGCAGGTGGGTCTTCCCTCTTCGTTAAGTCTGTCACCCAGAACCACACTTAACCAATCAGTGGAGTAACCAGGGTCTGTAGCCGGGTGACAGCAATGAAGGTGGAGATAGCTTTAAGGTAGAGCCAGGCGAGCACTTTTGAGTGCGTGAGGCTTTCACAGCCACCTGCTGTATTTTCAATAAGCAGATATAAATTCTTTGCTCCAGCTTCATTTCCAGTATTCTTTTGTGGAAAGAAAAAAAAAATCCATAGGAGAATGGTCTTATTTTCCTCTCTGTCATTTGCAGTGGAGACTAAACCCAGTGTAAATGAAGTCTAAAGTCCATATCACAGCAATCATAACCATAATAGCAGGCTATATTTTCATCAGTTTCTGCTAGTAAGAAATGGTTTCATGTCAAAGTGCGAAAAAGGCAATAATTATATGTCACCTAACAATATAGATCATCATATCATATCACCTTATCGTTAATGTCTTACATTACATTAATTTTTCTTTTAAGGGGAACCTTGAATAGCATAAGAAGAAAAGGAATTTTAAAAAATTTTGGCCAGGGCAATGGAGATAGCTCAGTGGTCTGATAGCTCAAGGACCTGAGTTTGATCCCTGGTACCACACGCCATGCTGGGTCCATCCCAGGTGTGCTGAGCCAGCCACCAAGACTGGGTGTGGCAGTGCACATCTGTAATCCCAGCACCAGAGAGGCTGAAACAGGAAGATCACTACAAGTCCAAGCTGTGTAGTGAGACCCTGTGCCAAACACATAAAATTAGATAAATAAATAAAAATAAAATTTTGCACCAGTTCACCAACCTTTTCAAATATGGACTAAAATCCATAATAGGTCCTCATGCTCCCTTGGTTGCAACCTGTATTCTCAAAACTCATTCTAAACACATCCTTTCAACAAATGCATTTGATGAACATATTATTATGTGCTAAATACAGCATCCAGACAGACAAGATCCCCACACTTACAAGCTGAGAATCTAGGAGCAGGAGCCGACGAGGTAATAAACAAATATGTGGTGTGTTTTTATGTGACAAACACTAAGAAGAAAATCATACCAAGCCAAACTGACAATGATGGATTTGTACTGTCCACAGGTCTGGTGCAAAGAAAGGCAATGATTTTTGACAAATGTCGTGCAAACCAAGATTAAGATGAGATGAAGAAAGACCAAGACTTCAGATGCCCTAATAGAATTCATCACTCCCTATCTTGTATTTCAACTTTGCTTTAATCTTTATATATTCATTCATCTGACAAGTATTTCTCCACTGCCTACCACATCCCACACACTATGCCTGGAGCACTATTATAACTTCAGTTCATCTGGTTTCTGTATCTTTCTGTCTGGAGGTTACAAAGACAGAGACTAAGTTTTATTCATCTTCCCAGGTCTTGACTGCTTTGTATACCGAAGGGTAAAATGCTTATTGAAAGGGATGAATAGGTGGAGGAATGGATGGCATTCCAAAACTCAAGCACTTTGGGAGTCAAAACTACTGTATGTTTTGCTTGCTGCTTCCTGAGCCAATGTACATCTTCTCTCAAGAGAAAACCAAGGTTACCCAGGCTCCTCCTCCTCCTCCTCCTCCTGAGAACTCAGTCTATAATCAGGTTAGGCCCACTGGGAAATAAAGGATTAGAGTAAAAGGAAATCTTTGATTAAAAATGTAGTTCATTATTCAACACTCTTTGCTAGGCAGCAAGCAGAAAGACCGTAAACCTTGTCTTAACTCAATAATTCAAAGAGTTTCCCAAAACCAGGGTAATGCAAACTGACTCTTTTAAAATCATACCCAAAAAGTGATTCTTTGGGCCTAAGTAATATATATATATATCATGCTTGTGTGAGGTAGTATCAGTGAGACAGCTGTCAGCCAAGTGAAAATGAACAGAGTAATCCTATCCTACAACGCTAACGGAGTCTACATATTCCCCTTTTTCATGCATAATTCTCTTTCTCGGTGCTTAGAAAAGCCTTTTCAAATTAGAAGAAAGGTTTGATAAATCTTTAGTCTCCAAGCAGGGAACATGTAACCAGAGAAGCAATACCAAATCTTAACTGGCTGATGAAAATGACTTTTAAGACAGCGTACAGCTTGAAGACATACCACTCCTATAATTGTGCATGACATTAATGAATTTGCAATTGAGTTTATGCCAGCATCCTTGGTAAGGTACCTATGAAATAGCTTCCCAACAATTGTCTACTCTCTAATCATTTAGTAAATTGCAGTAATAAAACACTTGTTTCTCCCATAACCATGCTTTTTGGGCAATACGGAAAGTATTCCACATGTAAACCTCGGCTTTTGTTGTTTTAAAGATCAAACATCCTTTCACCTGAGAACTGCAAAGGGGCTGGTTTCCCTGGCAACATAATTTGCTTCCAGTTCAATGGAACATTGAGTTCTTTTTTCGCAGGTTCACTGCACTGAACGGCCAACCCCAACTCAGACAGCCCTACTTCCTTTGTAAAGCTCTATTTAAAAAAAAAAAAAAAAATTGTTGCTAAGGTGTTTTTGTTATGGTTAAATGAATCTCTTAAATATTGATTTTAGTGCTTTCGATTTTTAAGCTGCTGTGCATTCATTCAGTTGATTCTGAAACACAGCGAACCCAACTCTGTGAGCCTGTATCTGTCGGCCTTGGCTCTGTCAAGCCAATGATCCAAATCCACCCGCATCATCCTCTTTTGTGGATTTTTCAACAATTAAACAACCTCTGCCTAACTGAATGAGGATGGCTTGTGGTAGCACCTGCTTTGCCAGCTCAGTTATGATACAACCTGGAACAATAGTAATGTGAGGTCCCCTTGAAACTGACCAGACTACAACTTCTAAGCCTAATATTCTGACAGGTAGGGCTATTTCTGTTAAAAGTCCTTAACTTGGAGGCTCTTTAGAAACTGGTTCTGAGCCAGCTCTTTGAGCCTCATTAGGATCCAATCCATGGAGAATCTTAAACTTTAGCCCCTAAACCTTTTTCAGGAATGGCTCAATCAGAATGACTCAACTAGAATTCTGGTGCATTGTTTGGCCAAAAGGGTAAGACAGACCTTTCTGAGAGCAAGCTACAAGTATTACTCAAAAAAAATTCAGGTTGGTAAATTCCAAGTGCTACCTTCATAGGTAGTGAGTGGGCAAGAAACTGCTAGACAGCAAAATCCCAGTAAATGGCATGGTGCTGTCAGTGGGTAAGTAGAAGCTCAGCTTCAGTTAACATCTGAAAGTGTAGAACAGCTTCTGGAAAATGTAGGAAGCCACTTAATTCTTTCATGAGGTAAAGCCAGCCTTGAGATGTAGATATATTTAAAGATAGTGGGCATTTTTCAGAAAGAATTAAGATAACATGATGTCATATTTAAGAAATAATATGATCGGTATATCTGTGTTTCTATACATCTCAATGATAGCAAGTAGCAATAGAAACAGCTGTCAGAATGGAAACATACTTACCAACTGGGGACAGAAGCTTTCAGTTAAAACTGAACTTTTTTTTTAATTTTATTTATTTATTGTGTGTGTGTGTGTGTGTGTGTGTGTGTGTACGCGCGCGCACGCACATGTGTGTGGCCAGCTCAGCCCACTAGGGGCGGGGCTGGCTGGCATGTGGTGCAGGGGGATCAAACCGCGGTCCCTGTGCTTTGTTGAGCTTGTTCCAAGTAGGTGCTTTAGACCACTGAGCCATCTCACCAGCCCCAAAACTGAACTTTAAGCAAATACAAACAGAAACTGAGGACACTGGTTGTATAACTGTCATTCATTCTACCAACAATCAACAAAACCAGTGTGGGGTGCAGCTCAGCACAGCACACAGATATGGGGGAGTCGCATCCCAGAATGATGCAAAACCAGCTTAGAAGGAAAAAAAGACTGAGAGACAGACAAGACCAAGGACATTACCAAGTGCGGCCTTAGCCACGCTTGATTAAAGGCTATACAAATATCCTAGCACAGAAACTCTGATAGTTAACTTTGTACATATCATGTTATATTAGGTAGAGTTTGCTTTCAGGTTCAAGCAAAGTAGGGCGATGAATTGAATTGTGACCTCCCAGAAATAGGATATGTTTATGTTCTAATTCTCAGAACATGTCACTATGATATTACATGGAAAAAGGGTAGAGGGGTCTTTGGCACTGTAATTAAAGTGTCATATTATCCTGATTTATCCAAATTGCCCTGAATCCAATGACTAGCACTCTAAGAGATACACAAAGGAGAGAGACCTACAGGGGAAAAAGGGAGAGCCCTTGTGCCGATTGAGCTAAAGACTGATGTTATATAACCTCAAACAAAGGATGCTTGGAGCCATCAGAAGAGGCAAAGCGCTGCCAGGTGTGGCAGCACACATCTGTAATTCCCTCGCTCAGGGATCTGAGGCATGAGCATCACCACAAGTCCGAGCCAGCCTGGGCTACAAAGCAAGACATGGTCAGCAGAAGGAGGAGGAGGGGGGAAGATGATGGGGATGAGGAGGAGAGAGGAAAAGCGAGATGAATAAGAAAACAAAATAGGTCCTCGAGTCTTCCGAGGGAGCATGACCCTGTCTATATCTTGATGTCAGTATTACAAACCATAAGAGAATAAATTCCCACTTTTCTAAGCTTTCAAATATGTAGCAATTAGTTATGGCAGCCACAGAAACCTACACAAGTCATCTACCCATGTAGCTCATGGAGCAGAGCTCATGAAAATATCCACTATGGTTCATCCTGACTACAGCATGTGAAGTGGATGACTGTGTCTTGACGGAGCACCAGATGTGGGATCTGACGTTAGTTTCACAAACAAATAATGCTAAAATACTCCTCAGTCTCATAGATCGCAATCAGGGAGAAATGCTCACAGCACAGAAGGCACTCTGGAGCCCAGCCCACTAGGAGAGCAGCACAGGCAAACCTTCCCTCCTTCCCTGCTCACTTCCGGGAAAATGTCCATTGAGGAACATCTAGGAGGCCAACCAGCTTGCTTACAAGGTTGTTGCTTCTCTCATTTCAAATTATCAACAGCTTACATTTGAACCCCTGGAGGACAGTAGCTCATTTGACTCTTGGCCCTATTGTAACCTAAGCTACTGTTCTTAATATTATGGAAGTTACATTACCTGAAGTGTGTTTTAACCT
Source organism: Octodon degus (assembly GCF_000260255.1). Classification (NCBI taxonomy): domain Eukaryota; kingdom Metazoa; phylum Chordata; class Mammalia; order Rodentia; family Octodontidae; genus Octodon; species Octodon degus. The sequence goes on from NW_004524583.1 coordinate 21,200,739, forward strand.
GAGACCCTCAGATCCTGACTCAGTAGGTCTGGGGCATGTTAAGGACCCATATTTCTCATGGCAAGTTTTACTTAGGAAAAAAGAGTCTTCTTTCCTTTCACTGAGAGAGTACTTTATATTTTTCTTTCACAGCTGGCCCTAAACACCTTACAGCCAGCTCAGCTGTATCAGGTCCCCCACTGTTGCTCAAGAGGTCACCAGGGAGATAACTGCTTTGGCTACAACTAGCTTCAGTCACAGCCAACTCCTAAAAACCTTATGGCCACATGAAGCATTCAGGGCTGGGATATCTAGACACAAACCATAACAAGGACTGCTTGTTCTGAGCAGCAAGGACAGTCCCTAAAGTCTGGCTGTCACTGGCATTCCGAGCTCAGAGCTGTTTACTCTAAGGGAGCTGCACTTTGCCAATTTGTGATTGCTTTACACACTAACCAAAAGAACACATGGTTGTTTGGTAATGTCATTTGTTTAGGGGGTCCTGAAAAAGAAGGAAGACAATGGTGATGGTCATTAGCAATGGATACAAGGAGCTGAAAGACTAGCTCATAGCTGATTTTCATCTTACATGTGGCTAAAGACCTACACTGGCTAGTGACATGAGAATCAGACAGGTTTTTCAATCACCAGCTTAGTATGTGCTATATGTTTGAGTTTCCTGTTTCATGTTGTTTTCTTTATAAAGTTTTAAATTAAAGAAGAACACATTACCATTTCACTAAGCACTTAAACCCAATATGACTAAGTCACTTTGGCTACCAACACATGGTAGAGAAAATGTGAAGAAAAAAGACTGGCAAGCAACAGCCCTTCCTGACCAAAGCCTGGTCTTCACCACCCCAGTTGGCTCACCTCCTTCCAAAGGGGATAACTATGAAACAATGGGGCACTGCATGAAATGCGCAACAAAGCCTGAGAGTCACAAATATTTAGAAACAGAGACTATACAATCAAAGTATTGGCAAAACACATACCTCCAGCAAAGCACAAAAGGAATCCTCTGTGTACGGTTCTAAAAGACCTTACACTGCCTGCCTGTCTTTGTAGGGATATAATGATATGCTCACTTTATTCAAGTGGCACTTCTAATTAAAAAAAAAAAGTTATAGAGAAAGCGCATGGGAGCTACCCAATTATCAAGGTGGCCTCCAATGGTGTCTCTCTTCTGAGGATCATGTCCTTCATGGTAGCTCTCCATGTTATCCGTGTGGTCCACAGAATATTGCAGAATGGACAGGATGTTGTTTCTGAGGCAATCAATAAAGGATATGGCAGCTTTCTGCCTTGTTTTCTCTTTTGAACAGAACACGCTGGATAAAGGAGCAGCGATGTCATTAACAGCTCCAAGGAGAGGCTCCAGGGTAAGCAACAGTAGCCTCCAGTTGAAAGCCATGGGAGGGACGCTGGTGAGAGGTAATCCTGAGCCACAGTGGACGTTCTAACTGCAGGAGAACGGAGCCCCTGAGCCAGAACCAGAGCTAAGCATGGAATCCACTCCTGGAGTCTTGTTTCCCATATTCCAGAAGCTGTGAAATAGTAAATATTTTAAGCTGCCAATTTGTGGAGTAATTTGTTATATGGCAAAAGATCATCAATGCAGATTTCATTTATAAATTAAGTTGATTTTCATTGATAATAATCACACACGAAATAAGAATTTCATCTCTAATTAATGTACAGGTTCCATTCAGGCAACACACCAGGTGTTTCCCTAAAAATACTCAAAGAAGCTATTACCAAAAATAAAATGATCAAATATTTAAAAGTCATTCCTATAATATGCTTGAATTCAAGACCTCTCTCATCACTGATACTCTTGCATTCAAGTTCCTGCTTACCTACCACCTAACAGAGAACAACCCCACTCTGTTCTGCTCACTTCACCCTTGGGGCGATTCTTCCACTTTCATGACCAAGGGTGGCCAGACTTGTTTCTGCTGCCTCAACCATGCTTTTAAGATAGATAGATACATAGATACATAGATAGATAGATTATATAGATAGATAGATAGATAGATAGATAGATA
>NW_004524583.1:21202865-21205890 GCF_000260255.1 Octodon degus
TATATATATCCTTTATTTGGGACAGGGTCAGGGCCAGCCAAAAAGTTTAGCAGAGTAAAGTGCCTGCAAGCAGGCACAGGAGCTGGGAGTTCAATCCCCGGACCTGCCATGCTAGCCCCACCCCAGGGCATGCTGAAACAGCGATTGAGACTGGGCATGGTGGCACGTGCCTGCAATCCCAGCACATGGGGGGCTGTAAACAGGCAGATCACTACAAGTCTGATCTACTAGTGAGACCCTGAATATCCTGTAGACCCCTCCCTAAAATACAGAAGAAAAAAAAATGGACAGGGTCTTACTACATAAATTGGACTCGTAGTGATTCTCCTTTTCTCAGCCTCCCAAGCACTGGGATTATAGGCGGGTACCACCATGCCCAGTCTCAATTGCTATCTCAACTGAGACTGGGCATGGTGCCCTATGGGCGGGGTTGGCACAGCACACTGGAGATCGAACCCAAGCTGATGCACTCTGCCTAAGGAGGTGCTTTTGTCCACTGAGCCAAATATATATAGATATATAGATATATATAGAGAGAGAGATAGAGAGAGAGATAGATAGATATAAAGTTCTATCACAGTCTAGTTGACAGGCATTTAAAATATTAATTTACTCATAAAATGATTTCCCATTTTCAAAACATGAACTCCAGGAAACAAACAGTTTTGTCTTATTTTTCACTATCTCATTTATTACCAAGTTCTACAGAACTCCTAGCATCAGATGGATGGATGGATGGATGGATGGATGGATGGATGGATGGATGGATGGAACATACTTGCATGGATGGATGGATGGATGGATGAAACAAAAAATGTTGTCTCATTTATCACTCTTATCTATTACCAAGTGTTACAGAGCTCCTGGCACAGGATGGACGGACAGACAGACGGACGGATGGACGGATGGATGGATGGGACATACTGATTTAGTGCAACTGCTTATTTATGTATCTTGAGGCTTTCACATGGGAACTTGGGTGAAGAGAAACTAACGCTGTATTTTAATGCTTAGAAGAGTGTTGTGCCTGTAAGAGAGAATTTAAAAATATTTGCTCCAGGCTATAAAAATAAGAAAAATACCATCCAAGTATGTACCTTCCACCCATCTATCTGTTTATCAATCCATCCAAGAGTGCACCATTCATCTATATATCCATCCACCCATCATATGCCAAGAACTCTATAGGACTTGGTAATAAATGAGACAGTGATAAATGAAACAACACTCATGTAACACACTCAGAAAACTGAATGGTGAGTAGAGTCGTACAAAAGTTCTCACTGAAAAGTCCCTTACAACCAAGAAACTACAAGTGATACACCATCTCAAACAGAATTAAGTAAGGAAATTTATTTTATAACCCAATTCTTGCTGCTCCCTTCACCTGCTTTCCCAACTCTCTGTTGTTTTTTTTTTCCACTAAAGCACTTGGCTGTCTCAAATTTTTTATCAAGACATACTTTTAAGAAAGTATTGTGCTACTTTAATAGTTAGTGCAGTATTAAATGTGATCCTAGGAAAAACTCAATTCCTAGTGACTTTGTACAATTCACCCAAACACAGCAGAGGGTGTGGGTAGGTAGAGACCTGCTCCATGGAGTTATTCAGGGGCTAAAGTGACAGAGACACTACTATCTTCAAGCTTGACTTTCAAGGAGACTTAGGGAGTCGATAGCCAGTAGGTGTAGGAAGAGGGTAAGCAGGTAATTACAGACTGCCATAAGTTATGCAGAAAGCACATTACATCATTCCCATCCATTTTTCACTGCTCAGAACTCCGTCATGGCCCCAGCTAGGTGCATGAAGGCCTGGGAAACACAAGTAGCCACTTCCCAGCATCTGTTCTACACCATATGGAGAGAGCATAAACTCTGGAGTATAGCTAAAGCTCCTGCCCATAACATTTGTTCACACCTAGGTGTTAACATATGATAGCAGAATAAAGGCATGCAAAGATTAGCAGAAGTCACGGCTCAAAGCTAAAAGAAGAAATGGGGTGGAACTTCAGACTTCGGAGAAGTCACACCTTTCTTTCCAGCATTGGGGCATAAAACAGCATAAAGGCAAGGAAGAAGTTTTCAAAGTGAGTAGTAAGTAAATACATGAGATTTAACTCCCCCAAACTGTAATAGAAGCAAAGAGAGAGCATCATGAGTTTTAGGCCACCTAAGAAAATGTGTTCATGAATATTACTTCATTTCCTTGAGTAAATTTTAATGATCTTCCTCTTTTAATAATTGCTATGTTTCTAATATCCCAGAGGTCCTGCAGGTTCAAGTGAATTATGATTAGGAGTTGCTAATTATAGTAATGACATATAAGAAAGAAAAAGTAAAAATTCAGAAATGTAATTCAAGTGACAAAACTGGGCCAAAGTCGTAGCCAATCAGCTTTTAGAGGCCCAGCAAGAAGATATTAATGTCAGTGCTGGTGAACCTAAGGCACTCCCACCATAGCAGGGAATCTGTCATCACTGAAAGTTCAAAAAATATTGTCATCACGGAAGTATGGCAACAAACATTCCCAAGACATGGCCTGTTCCCTCTGTTCTCGCTCCAGGATGCCAGTGGGCTGAAAGTCAGTGATCAAAGAGCATGCAGATTTTTGGTAGCTCCATTTTATCTTCCAGTTCCCTTTTGTTTTTTGGTAGCTCCCCAGATATACACTCATGGTGTCAGATAAATCAGTCCATGAGCACACAGGCAATGAACCAGAGTATATTACACTGAAAGAGATACATTCTAAACTTCGTCTTCTAAAAGGAGGGAAGCTGCTTATACTCTGAATCTAGAGATAAAAAATTCACCCTCAGACACTCTATTTCTAAGACTTGGAGGGCCAGCCAGATAGCTCAGCAGACTAAAGTGCCTGCTTAGACAGGCGCAGGGACCAGGGTTCAATCCTGGGAGTGCTGTGCCAGCTCCGCCCCCAGGGAGTGCTGAGACAGTGACTGAGACGGGGCATGGTGGCACATGCCTGCAATCCCAGATCTTGGAAGGTTGAAAACAGGAGGATCACTATG
>NW_004524583.1:21206640-21207565 GCF_000260255.1 Octodon degus
ATCCTCTGTACTTAGAAATTTTCAGGGATAGAGAATACAAAAGCAGATCACCCTCTCTCAAGAATTATGTCAAATTCTCCCTCTTATCCTTGGAGGACATGAGGAATTCTCAGCATTCACTAGGATGCTGATCCACAGGGGGAAAAATTCCAGCACTTCTAGCACCTTGAGTACTTGGCAAGAGTGAGTCATTATTCTTTCTTAAGGTTTGTGAGTTTGCTTGCTAACCTAGGCCTTGCAATTTGTGTGGAAGAGTGAGAGGCCCCACTCACCCTGCACCTGCAATCACTTCTGCCAGCCAAGTCCTCTTGCAACCAGCATGGGAAAAGAGAGTAGCCAAACGCCCCATATCCCAGCAATCTCTGCATCATGGTGCTCTTCAGCACAGGGTGGCTGAGGTGACCACTCAAAGACTAACCTGGCTGAGATGAGACCAACACCCACGAGGAAGGTTTCACAATAGTACTGATGTGCTACCTTGCCGCAGACACTTGGTGAGGGACAGCCTCGGATGACAGGCTTAGAGAGGATAAGAACCACTCAGAGCTCTCCTAAGACCTCCTGAGAAGCTCAAGCCAGGCCAGGAAACTCACAGGGCCTGGGTTTGGTGGTGGAAGGCCAGGCCTGGTGGTTTAACTTCAGATGTGGTGAATCTGGAGGAGGTGGCATTTAATAAAGTGCTCTGCTTAAACTCACTCTTGCCTATATCCAGCAGAAAATATTGATCTGATTTATGATAGGTCAGTAACCAGTCAACAAATATCTACATTAAAATTATGGACTTCTTTGAGTGGGTCTTAGGATTAATTATTATCCAGTTTAGATCTGACACCATCGTAGTTGCTGACTTTACTACTACCATATAGACAAGGTACCGTAATTGTTGACGTCAGTTGATTTTCTCTATATGCCATTATCTGGATTG
>NW_004524583.1:21228586-21229837 GCF_000260255.1 Octodon degus
TTAAGAGATCTTTTCTTACCTTTTCACTAGCTGCACCAGCATCTTCAAGATCTGGTATTCTGTCTTCACTTTCACTCAATGGTTTTGCAAGCTTCTGATTGAGATTTTAAGTTCCTCTATATCTCTTTGACTCTGCTTCATGCAATCTACTTTTTTCCTGTATTGCTCATTCAAGGAATACATCATATTTCTAATCTCCTCCATTTTTTTACCAATGTGTTCTTTAGAAGCAGTTATTACTTTTTTACCAATGTGTTCTTTAGAAGCAGTTATTACTTAAGAGTTTTTTCAGATTGGGTTTCCTCCATATGTTTCTGTATTTGATTCTTTACTTCAGATGCTATGAATTCAAAGATTTCTTTTTTTATTTCAGAAATTAATTCTGAGGGCCAGGGAGATGGCTCAGTAGAATAAGCACTTGCCTAGCAAGTGCAAGGGGCTGAGTTCAATCCCTGGTTCTGCCACACAAAAAAAACGAAAAGAAATTAATTCTGCTCTGAGTTCCTCTGTACCTTTCTCCTGTTACTTATGTACTTTTGACACTATTAATTCATACATTTGAGCTGAGCTAGTGTCCTCTGCACTTGTTCTGGGTGGGCATTGGGTTTGCTCTATATGTTTCTGCATTTGATTCTTTACTTCAGATGCTATTAATTCAGAGATTTCTTTTTTTATTTCCCAGCTGAGTTCCTCTATACCTTTCTGCAGTTGTTTATTTATTTCAGACATTCTTGACTCATTGATTTTAGCTGTGTGATTCCCAATTTGTTCTGTGCTAGTGTCCTCTGCACTTGTCATGGGTGGGCTTGAGGTCTGAGATTGCATTTTGCTCCTTCTTGTCATTTTGTGTAGCACTTTCTTCTGACCTTTGTTGTAGAGCTTTGGTGCAGTTATAATCTTAGCACCTACAGAAATTCAGGTGCAGATCTACAAAGTTTGGATTTATCCAGCTGTGCCTGGCTTGGGTCTGGCTGCTGTGCTCACCGCCCTTCTGCTGCAGCCCTTGGGAGTGAACCTGTTGTGCCCCTCTGGCAAGATGTTGTGCTCAAGTCGACAACTTCTGACAATTGCCAGTTCTGCTGATAACCCACTACTTTTATGGACTACCGGACTATATTGGGTTATTTTGCTGAATTTAAGCACCTACATTCTTTAGACTGGCTTCAAGTATGAGAAGGTCCTTTAAAGACTACTCCAAATGCAACTTACTAATCTAACTTCAGTGGAACACCCATCTCTGACGAAACAAAA
>NW_004524583.1:21230030-21232322 GCF_000260255.1 Octodon degus
TACAATGTATTAATCATTGTACCTGTCCCACTAACCTGTTTTGAAACTGTTTCATTGCTATTATATTTTTTATCATTAAAATGAATAAAAGATAAGAGATAGTAAAGATTTGTCAATGCCTTCATTATTTTTCCTACCAATACACTGTTGATGACTTAAACATCAAAGCTTAAAAAAAGTTTGTGAGACTGGGCATGGTGGCACTCACCTGTAATCCCAGTGCTTGGGAGGCTGAAAACAGGAGGATCACTATGAGTCTGACCTGTGTAGTGAGATCCTATAGACCCTATAGAGCCTGTACTAAATACACACAGGAAAAAAAAAGTTTATGAATTTATCTAAACAGGTATAGAAAAGAGCTGGCCAGAGGAAAAAGCAAACAAAGTTTGTAAAATTATCTATAATCTACTTTTTAAAATCTTAATCTACCTGTTCAACAGTTTCCATTGAACTCAAAATAAATGAGTAGCCAGGAAATATTGTTAAGCACTTATGCTTCCAGATAGGTTCTAAACATTAGATCAGTGGAGGATACAGGCCGAGTCACTGCTGTCATGCAATTTACCTGATAGGAAAAATCCTAATCTACTTTCTCATTCATTCATAACCCAGCAAGCAAAACACAGTATCCTCTTTCCTTTCACAATTTACTCCTGGTATAGGTGGTAAACATTTGCCATACATTTAGTAAAGAGCCACTGTGGGACAGGGCAAGTAGCACAACAACGAACAAGGTGTGACTCACAACCAGGGAAGTAGATTGGTTACAAAAATTACAAAATAGTGAGGGGTTATGGATTGAATTGGGTCACTGCACCTGCAGAAAGATATGCTGATGTCCTAGCTCCAGGGTCCTCACAATGTCACCTTATTTGGAAAAAAGCATCATTGCAAACATAAATTAAGATGAGGCCATCATGGAGCATGGTGTAGGCCTGGTGCACCATGACAGCTGTCCTTAGAAGTCAGCCAGTGAACACAGAGACACACACAGATTGCTGTGGAGGGAGGCAGCTGTGAGCCAGATTGCATCAAACTACCGGGAGGAGTGCAGCCCTGTGACACTCTGATTTGGATGCTAGACCTGTGAAAAGACAAACATCTGTTGCTTTAAGCCTGCCAGTTTGTGGAGTTTGAGATGTCAGAAAACAAATACGCCACGTGTTAGACCAAAGCTAAGAGCAGACCGGGTAGAAATGTGGGGCGAGAATGTGTGCCTGTGGTGTGGTAGGGAGGGTTTCCCCCAGGAGACGAGGTTGCACAGGGTCTTGAAACACCAACAAGGCTCTCACCAGACACATGGGGGAGTGGAAATACAAAGGCCTTTCAGGCAGTGCTACAGATGAAAAGACATGGCCTGTGGAGAGAACAGCAAATGACTTGGTGGGGCTGCCAAATTATAAAGCACTGTTTACCCTGGGCCCTTTTCTGAGTTACACACAGAGGTAGATCAATGAGGTGGATGATTGTAGGGAGGAGTGGAAGGGGTGAATGATGCAATAGAAAATAATATTAGGCCCAAATTAGGTTGGCACAGTGGGTAATCAGATTCGTTAAATAATTTTAAGCAATATATTTCATTTTGTGATAAGGCATCTCTAGCAGCCATGTGCTAAGTCAATTCAACTTGAAGAATGAAGACTGACGGACAAGCTGCTCAAACAGTTTCTGTAGGCCTGAACTGGTGCATGGGGATAAAAGGGAGACAATGACTAAGTTAAGAGTTAGGACAGATGCCCAGGGGGTACACAGGGTGCAGGAGACATGAACGGCAGTTGAGACCAGTTAGGGCACAAGCATGCAGAGTTCAAATTCCACACCAGCTACTTAACCGCTGTTTGACCTTAGACAAGCCTTCCCTTGCCAGTATTCTCACCTGAAAAGTGGAGACACTAGCACCATGACATGGTTGAGAAATATAAATGAGTCCATATACAACAAGTGCTTAGGAAGGGCCTGGCACACAGACAGTATTTTGTCTGTATTTGCTACAGCAATGGTGACATGTACACAGGGAATTCATGAGCTGGGAAAATAAAAATCACATGAACATTTCCAAGAGCAAGTTTTTCAAGAGTATACAGAGGAAGCCTCTAGTTTCTGGTAAAGGAAGCCTGATATTATGGTAAAGTGTACAAAGACAGAAAGGCCAGGAAGATAACGGTCTAAGCACCTACCTAGCAAGTGCAAAGGCCCAGGTTCGATCTCTAGTACCATGCCATGCCAACCCTGACCCCAGCCTGCTGAGCCTGCCTCTGAAAACTGGCATGTGGTGCACACCTGTAATCCCAG
>NW_004524583.1:21232745-21249897 GCF_000260255.1 Octodon degus
GAGGAGAAACCATCACTAAGTCCCAAGTCAGGAGGGAGAATCATAAAGCTGTTTCAAGACCAGGCCAAGGAAGCTGGGCCACAGTGCACAGAGCCCTAGAAAAAGCCCTTTCACGAGGTATGTGTCCACTGGCTATCCATTCCACCTCCTTTGTTACCTTCCTACACACACACACACACACACACACACACACACACACACACCATGCTTCCTTGAAGAATTGTCTCTTTGCTGTTCCATCAATACTTGGGACTTAAATCAACAGCCTTTGTCTTCCCCTGGCCAGGGCTGGGCACACAGCCCAACTTATACCAAACAAATCCATTCTTCCTTTCTGGAGTCAGGTCAGAAAGAGATGGGTTAATAGGCTACATAAGACTGGAGTCATCTGACACCAGAAGGAATTCTTGCCTCAAGACCTCCAGCTGAGTTGCTCCACTCCTGCCCTTTCGAAGCTTCTCATCCATCCTGTGGCTCTCCTATGTTGCTCTGGCAAACTTCCTTTTGATTTAAATGAACAAAAGCCAATGATCCCAAACCACCAAAGATTTCTAGTATCCTAATACAATTCTAAGAAATAAACCCTCTTGATTATCTGCTTTCAGAATTGAGGTATAAAAAATTAAAAAAAAAAAAAAAAACAGCAGAAAGCTAGACAATGGTATTCACTGCCTGGCAACCAAACTTGCTGCTAAGTGAGAAGCTAATCCAGCTCTTCCTTCTTCCTTCTTCCTTTGTGAAAGTCTAAAGCCCAGTGTTACGCCTTGCATTCAGCAGAGTGTGCAGCATGTGACCACAGAAGCTGTAATGTGGGCTAGGTTCCTTACTAATGTCAACCACTTTGTTAAGTCCTTGTTCTGTACTATGGACAACAAGAAAGGGAGCTTTGGGGGAAATGAAGTCTCCCTTCGGAACACCGTTCCACCCTGGGAGGTTCGCTACAGCTTTCCCTCCTCAGTACTCCATCACTGCGGTAGGAACAGAGCACCTTCGTAGATCAACCCACGCCTCTCTGCTCTGAGCTCCTTTGTTTTCCACCATCTTGTTCAACTAGGGTTAAATTTCCAACCAGCAGAACTTCTGGCGCTGCCCAAGGTGGAGATATTTCTGATGTTAAATCTCTTCATTTCCACCAAATCAGCCCTCTGAATCTTTCTGTCTCTTCCTAGGAGCATGGTTGAAATATTTCAAATGGTCTGCCTGAATTAGACAAAGGCATTCTTTCCTTTATTGATACTCTGTACCTTTCAAATTTATTCCTTTCATGGAATAAACACCCAGCCCATTCTGAGTATCTTGCATGTGTTGGAACAGTGAATGTTTGTTACTCGGTTTATATCCCGTGCCCTACCAAAGCACCTGGCACATGAAAAGACACCCGCAAAAATGTTACTGTCCAAGGAAAGGTTTGCTTCCCTAACAGCTACGGGCATACTAGACCCCAGTGGCCTACCTTAGGGATGATTCTGATGCTCAAGTGAGAGAATATGAAGAGGGAGTGGGTGACTAAGTCACAATTCTGGGCCAGACTCTTACTCACACCCTCTGACTAGGCACCCTTAGGCTACTTCATGCATCCTAGAAAATCTTAGTTTCTTCTGTGGGACAAGATTAGCAGTATTAGCCTTACAGAGTTATTAAAATAATTAAGTATGAAAATCATTTGGACAGAATTTGGAGCATTGTATTTAAAAAATGTGACTGCATTTGGTACAGATTTGGTAATCCCAGGTTCTGGTACGTGGTATAATACACAGTTAATTTATTTCTTACAAATCAACTCTGTAACTTCAACTCTGAGTTCCTATTTGTCTCCGTATACAAAGTAAGACTCAAATGGAAGCTAGGTCAGTGGTGAATGCCTATAATCCCAACACCCTGAGAGGGAAAGGAAGAAATGCAAGCTCAAGTCCCACCTAGGCAATTCAGCAAGTTAGCAAGAGCCTGTCTCAAAATTTGAAACAGAGCTCTGATGTAGCTTGGTGCAAAGGCCCTGGGTTCAATCTCCAGTTTAAAAAAATGAAATAAAATAGAAAAAGATTTTGCTCCTCTTTTGCTCCTCTATTTTCTGGATTTGTCCATAAACTCCATGCAAGGCCACCTCTGTGGTAGAAACAGGGCCTGCGCTTGCCTCCTCAGAATATAACTCACTTATTCAGTCCTTGACCCTGAGCTCCGGGATGGTTTCTTGATAGGTTCCCTGTGGCTTGACAGTGGTACACGGTGGACGGAGACTCTGCCATGTCTCTCCAACGCACATCCTTTGTGCAGGCTGGGGGTCCTTGTGTGTCCTCAGGGTGCGCTCTCAGCCTGTATCTGTGCCCCAGCAGAGGTGTCCCGTGAGCTTCTGGGTGCTCTGCAGGACCAGCAAGTCTCCGCAGAGACCTCCAGGCTCACTCCAGCCCAGGCACATGTGGCTGCTGGCTCTACTCTGAGTCCTGCCAACCCTGAGAACCCCCCAGCACGACAGATAGGGATCCTCTCTCCTGCGCACTCCTAAGTGAAATGGGCAGAGAGAACTGCGTGCCAACAACCCCAGGACTCAGCTTCGGATGGGAAGCAAGAGCAGCGGGCAACACAGGCTGTGACAGAAGCCACTTTCTTCCTGCTGCTTCTCTACCTCTCTTCTCCTGTATCTGGTCACAGTCTGTGTCTACTCAGCAAGAAGAAATGGGACAGAAGTGAGTGCAGGGAAAAACCCAAATGCAGGGTGAGCATCCCTAACCCGAAAACCTCAAATCTGAAATGCTCTGAAATCCAAAACTTTCTGCGTATCATATTGGACACTTAGCTGGTCACTTGTAGGGATGTAGAAGTGGTACATTTTATTCAAATACCATAATCTGAAAACTCTGATACCTGAAACACTTCTGGTCCCCAGCATTTTGGACAAGGAATATTCAACCTGTACAGAGAACTGTTCCAATTCATCGCATTAAGTTACTCAATCTTTGTTTCACTCTTCTACTTCGCATTTAGAAACTGGGGATAGGTATCTTTTCCTGTTTTCTTCCTTTTACTCTTCTGAGGATGGCTGGATGACAAGGACAATTAGGTAAAGGCAGAACAAGATGAACTGTACTGCTGATGTCTGGCATCACTAAAGCGACAGCGCATAATAAAGGGGACTTCTGGCCGGATGCTGAAACCCTGTTTAATTGAGAGGCACAGGAAACCTTACTGTGGCGGCCGGCCTCGCCCCAAGAGAGTCGGGGCTCCATGACTTTCACACAAAGCCTGCTGGGCTCCAAGAGGAGAGAACACACAGAGCCTGGGAGGCAGAGGATCAGGACAGGAGACCATCACCCTCTGATAGGATGAATCTCAGCTCTAACAAATCACTGATTCCCAAGGAGTATAAGGAAGGAAAGTTTATCGATCCACTTCTTTCTGGGTATACAACACGAGTGGAGGGAGCTATCCAGTCCCACTCCTGAGCCAAGTTTGCTACGGGCACAGTGGCTTGTCCCTCTGCTTTCTCTCCCGTCTTGTAAATACTGAAACTTCTTTCGTAGCTCCTTGACTTGGGGAGCCATCAGCTGCTCGGCTCTTTCACTGTGCACTAGCTCACTCAATCACACAGTCCAGGACTGTGAGCTGCTACTTATTTTTCATCTACAGATGGCTTCATAAAAGCCATTCTCTTTATTCTGAAAAAAAGCCCAAGTGGTAGCGAGATATCCATTTAAGATGCAAATCAGGTTATGCAGGTGGCATAAAATAACAGCAGGCTTTAGGAACCACGGCTGAGGGGTGGAGCTGACGCAAACACCACACTGGTGGGTGAAAGCACAACCTCTCCGCCTGCTTTCCTTGAGATCAATGCCCCCATGGGGAAGCTATTTGCCTCATACCTGCAGACGGTGTAAAGAAAATATCAAACAGACTGCTCATGCCTTAAATTCCTCTTTGCCTCACATGGAATCCACATCTCAGAGCAGGGGAAAGCAAACTTTTTCTGTGCAGGGTCAAACAGTAAATATTTTCAGCTTTGCAAGCCATATGGTCTCTGTTGCAACCATTCGTCTCTGCCAATGTAGCCTGAAAACAGCCATAGACAATACGTAAACGAATGAGCATGGCCATGTTCCAACAAAACTTTATTTATAGGTACTGAAACTTGAGTTTCACATAGTGTGCATGTGTCATGAAATCTTTTTCTTTTGGTTTTTTTCCCAAACCATTTAAAACTATAAGAAATCTCTTGCTTCCAAGCCATAGAAAGCAGATGGCAGAACGGGTTTGCTTTGGAGGCCACGGTCCCCCTAGACCATCACCATCTGATAGGATGAATCTCAGCTCTAACAAATCACTGATTCCCAAGCAATACAAGGAAGGAAAGTTTATCGATCCACTTCTTTCTGGGTATACAACATGAGTGGAGGGACCTACCATCTATGTATTCTCTTATAAATAATGCAAAATTATGAAGTGAGTATCTAAGCTGTACAAAATAAGTTATATCCACACACAATAAGAGGTAACCATATGAGGTTACAGTCAGTGACAGACTACATATGCTACAGTGCTCCCATAAGGTGGTAAAGGCTTGAAAATGTCCTCCCGCCAAATCACGTCATAGTTGCAGCAACATCAGCACAGTGCATTAACTCATGTCTGTACATAAGCCTGTGGCACTGCCAATTCTATAAACCACAGCACACACAATTGCATACAGTACATAGAACTCAGTGATAATGACATATGACCAGTTACTACCTTTCCATGTCTACAAGTGGGTAAAGAATCAAGGCAAGAAGACCTGGCTAAGCTCATGCCTAACTATCTCCACCCTTCTAGGCTACAAATGGCTGGTGAAACTCTGAGAGGGAAGGAGAGGGAGAGGGAAGGAGAGGGACAGGGAAGGAGAGGGAGAGGGAGGGGCAGGCAGACAGACAGACAGAAAGGACAAAGTAAAAAGAGCAAAGTGAGATGAGAGGACACCTCAGGCAGGATGACCATGAACAACATTGAGTGCTTGGGTGGGACATAAACCTTTGAGAGGTCAACTTGTCTGCTCAAAAAGAAGAAAAGTGAATGTTCTGAATTAACTAATATTGACCTAAAAATGCAGATGAGAATGGATTACGTAAGATAAGAGTAAATATCTTCTCACAGCAAAGGGAAATGAAGGACCCCAAATCCAAATGAAATCATTTGTGGCAGTAACACAGCAGTGATGGAGGTGGTCAGGGCAGCAGCACAGGAGTGACACAAGAGTAGGCGCAGGGGTCATAAGAGTGCTACTGCACTAGGCTTAGCACTTGTGACTCCTTTCTATTGGTTGGGCTCTGTTCTAAGCATTTCACAGAAAAGTGCTCATCTGACCCCTACAGCAGTCCAGGGAAACAGGTGTGCAGCCCCATTCTACAGATGAGGAAGCCGAGGCACCTAAAAAAGAGCATGAACGAGATTAAATCCAGTGCATATTTCTGAGCAGAGACAGGGGCACATTCGCAAAATCCAACATCAGCAGAAAGTGTTTCCCACACTAATCAGCAAATCCATACACTGTGGGCATCCCACGGTCCCTAACAATGCTTTTCAGTGTTCTGGCTTAGGAAGCCAAAAGGAGTAACTTCAAAAGGAAAAAAAAAAGTAATGCACAGAAGTAAGGCTAAGAAACCATCAAGAACTAACATCAATCACCTTCCCTATCCTTTTCTCCCTTTCTGTCACATGAGTTCACAGTGGAGTCCTTCACTCTTTCTCTGACCTAACGCTATTAACTACATCTTCCACAGTGAGGTTTCAAGACCAGTGGCATTTATGCCATCAGCAGGGAGGAAGTGTCTTTTGGCCCAGATGGACCAGTGATTTGTTTTGTTTGTTTGTTTCTTTATCTGTTTGTTTTGAGAGTACAAATTAGAATTAAAACAGAAAAAAAGGAGCTGGCCAGAGAGCTCAGCAGATTAAAGCATCTGATTAGACAGATGCAGGGCCAGGGTTCAATCCCCAGGCTGCAGTGCCAGTCCCGCCCCTGGGGTGTGCTGAGATGGCAATTGAGACTGGGTGTGGTGTTGTGCCCACCTGTAATCCCAGCTCTTGGGAGGCTGAAAAACAGGAAGGATCACTATGGAGTCTGAGCTGTGTAGTGAGACCCTGTAGATCTTGCACGAAATACATAAAAATAAATAAAAATGAAACAGAAGAAAATACAAATGATACAGATTTTCACTTAACGAAGTAATATGAATGTCACAGTATTTGCTGTAATACATAGTGTTGTCTTCCAACCAGCTACTCATAGTATCAGATATATGCATACAAAATTGGAAGAAAAAATTTTTAAAAAAGAAAGAAATCTATTTGGAAGAGCCCTGGCATACATGGCTACTCCCACACCATAAGCCACACCTCCGTCACTTTGGTGATTCAATACCCTGTTAGTTGATTGTTTTATTTTTCCATATAAAAGCCCTTCATGAAGTATATTCATTTATAATTAAAATGATCTTAAGCCTTCGAATCATGGTAGTTTCCTGCTTAGCCACCAGGAAGATCTGTAGTCTCAAGAAGGAAGTGAACTGAAGTAGTTCTCCAGTGAACAGGGAAGCCAGCCGGGCTCCTCTGGGAAGTTAACACTGGGCCCAAGATTATCGCGCCACCTAGCGACCCACTCCTTCCTTCCTGTGCTTCCCTCCCTCTGAAGTGAGGGTGCCCAGCCATCAGCTAAATTATTCCATCTCACAGACTATGAATTTCAATAAATATACCATCTGTTCACCTTCTGTGTGGGAGTTCAACCATCTTCTTGGCAGCAGTATTATTCTTCAGTAATTACCTATGTCTTTGTCACCTCTCATTGAGCTGCAGCAGCCATCTCTAACACCATTTTCTATAGATAGGACAGCCTCTGTGGCTGGGACACAAACAATACCTACACTTCCCGTGGTGGGGAGAAGGGCTGGAGGCACATGGGGAGCGAACCCACAACCCTGCAAAATGAGCGGTCTTGCCTTTGAGCTGTGGAGCGATCTAAGGAGCCACGATTTGTTCTGTTGAGATAAAAAGATTAGAAGAAAGGAAAGGTCACCTGGAAAGAGCCCACTGCTCTCAAGAGACATGGGCTGTGCCCCCAGCTCTGCCCTAACCTGCTCTGCAATTGTACGTGTAAGTAAATGTTCCCTCTGGACCAGTTTCCTCTTCTGACAAGTGAGGAGACTGAAGCAGGTGTTGCTTGCATTTATTTCCCCCTTAACTCTGAAGCCACCAGATTCAAGTGGATGGAAGACGGGGGCCTCCCGAGCAGCCCCACCCAGATGCACCAACTGGCCAAGCTCTGCTGAGTTGCAAAGTAAAATTACAGCTAAAAAAGGAAAATGTCACAGCCACCAAAGTGGTTTGAGTGCCTTTAAAATTTGGTTTCTCCTTCATGACAGTTTCTTACATTGTGTACAAGAGGAGGAAATAAAAGCCTAAAAAGGCTAATTTATTCAAGGGTAGTCCTAGAAAAATGGGGGAGCTGGGGCTTAGCCCATGCTGAGTGATCCCGAACCCCAGGCTGTTACACAGCGCCATATTGGATAGCTTCACGTAAAAAACAAAACACCAAGAGAAGGTCTAGAGGCAACAGAAAAAAAATACAAATGATACAGATTTTCACTTAACGAAGCCATATGAATGTCACAGTATTTGTTGTAATACTACAAGTCTGATCTGATGTGGTGCACACCACACCATGTTGCCAAGAAAAGCATGCCTGTACATGTTCTCCTAAGAACCTAAGTCCACAACCCTACCTCCACACTGGCTCAGCCCCAGCTACTTGCCGTGTAGTGACGCGCCCCAACAGCCTTGCTGTGGCTGTGACAGCGCTATACACTCCACAGATCATGTTCATGCTCTCTCGAAACATCAGAACACCACATTCCCCAGTGGCCCTCGGAATTAGATTGGGCAGTCAGTGAGGGATTGAGCTCTGACGAATAGGATGTGGAGAGAACTTCTGAACACCTCTGGAGTGTAGACTTAATATCCTATTTGCTACTCTTTCCCTCCAATGCAGGCAGCCGGAAGCAAAGCCTCAGAATAGCAGTCACTAACACTGAAGGAAGCTGGTGGAAGCCGGTTCCATCCACTCTGAACTGTGGTGCCCTGAAGGAGAAACGCTTCATTTCGTGCTCCACTGGAGATTCGGGGTTTTTGGTAAAGTAGCCAGCAACTAGTACCTCGCCAAGAGGAGTACTACTGGCACCTTATTTTTTCCTTATCAGGTATCCAATCCTTTCTGGTCTGAAGCTCCCACCAAGTCCATCTTCTATAGCACCTTGATTTCTTGATTTCTCTGAACTTCAGAAAAGGAAGCCACCTCCACACCACAGGTTAAAGCTCTTTCAGTGTCCATTGAGCCAAATGAGAAAAACTCCTGGACTGTATTTTAAGGAGAAACTTTTCCAGTGGTCAAACCAAGCAGGATAAGGCAAGTCTGGCTCTGCGAGGAGGTCATCATCACAGAGAATTCATCCTACAATAAAGACAGCGTGTGGTACCAAAGAGCCAGGAGCAGGTAGGCTATGGGAAGAAAAAGGGGCAAGAGAGTAGAGAACGCAGATGGCAGAGCAGAGGGGGGGAAAGGGGCAGAAGGCGACCTGTGCTCGGGATCACATGGGAACAGAGTGGAGCAAAGACAGAAGTGGGTGTGAGATGTAAAATACAGGGTGCAGCAAGCAGGGACAGGAAGAATGGACAGCAGGAAAGACACCCAGAGGGAGAAGAAATGGGACCAGGAAGCACTGGCAAAGATGAGCAGAAGATAGCGGAAATGCTGGGGTTGGCCTCAGAGGCAGGAGCCAAGGGACATGGAGGCAGGAAAGAGAAGGGAAGAAAGGAGGAGCAGGGATGGAGGGCTGGAGGCTGGGGAGAAAGAACAGAGACCTGGGAAGAGACTCAAAGAAGGAGGAGGAGGCAAAGAGAAAGGGAAGACCAGACGAGCGAGAGCCCTGAGTCTTCGCTCCAGCCACACCTGAGTGACCCTCAGCCCTGGTCTTCTCTCAGGAGATAGCAGCTTCTCTTCTCATTTGTCCACTTGAGTCGGGACCCCACCACAGGCCACCAGCTCAAGAACCTGTCCCTTTGGTTGCCCCGCGTGAGTCACCCAGAGCTGAAACTCGCTCGGCGCAGGCTCCCAGGTACTATTTCAGCAGCAGCAGCAGCAGCAGCTGCTGACCACTGGCCCAAATTTCTTCATATTTTCTAAAACAAACTTCAAAACAGATAAATCCACCTATATGTGTGAAAATCTGGACACATAACTAATTATATAACATAGTTGGCCAGAGCTAGTTGAATACCTTCTACCATAATGGGAATTTTCAGGATTCAGAGCATCTTTATCACTTTTAGTCCTTCCCAGTTGGCTCCTGGGTGCTGTCCTAACCCAGGATGACACTGTGTGGTTTTTTGGCTTGATTCCTCTCTCTCTCCTTTCTCTCTCTCTCCTCCTGCTGCTCCCCTTTCTTCTTGCCCCCCATTCTCCTGATGCACCCTGCCTTGCTGTTTTCCGTGTCACCACTGGAACGAGGTAAGTCCTGGTATTGGCCCCTCCCACCCCATGGGTTCCCTTGAGCTGAGCTGTGATGGCAGCTCCCAAGGCACATTCCCATAATCCCACAGCCACCACCCTGAGCTGCTTGCTGCTCAAAGCATCCAACACAGATCAATAGTGAGCTGGAGTTATTGTTCTGAATCTCCCTGGTGTCACCTTCTGAACAGCAGCAGCAAGAGACAATGGGCTTGAAAGGAAAATCAGCACTCAAATCTGCAGGCAGAAAAACAGGGTGAAAATGTGCTTACCAGAGAGGGAGGAAAGGAGGAAAGGAGGGAGGGAGGGAAAGGAGGACAGAAGGTGGGGGGAGGGGGAGGGCTGGTCAAATATCTCAGCAGATTAGCTCTTGGGAGGCCAAACACAGGTGGATCACTATAAGTCTGATCTACATAGTGAGACCCTGTAGACCCTGTACTAAAATACAAAGAAAAGGGGAGGGTGGGGAGAGGGAAGGATGGAGGGAGAGACAGGGAGGGAGAGAGGGAGGGAGGGAGAGACAGAGAGAGAAGGGGAGCAAGGGAGAGAGAGAGGGAGGGAGGGAGGGAGGGAAGGAGAACAAGATAGAAACAGAGACAGAGACAGACAAGGAAGGAGAGAGAACTCATGTGCACCCACATTCTGAAAGGTGGAGGTAGAAAATAAGTTAAAAGATTCCGCTTTTAAATCCTCATCAGGGAGTAAACCATTCTGGCTATGTCTAAAGCTGAAAGAAAATTGAAGTGATTAGTGGAATTTCAACAGGCAAAAAGAAAAGCACCTCAGCCAGCAGCCAAGAGAGCAACTGTAGGAGCTGGAGGCAGACATCGTCTCCTGCCTCATTCCTCAAAGTGCCTGCACCGGAGTCAAGTCACTGTGCTCCAGGGACTTGCATTTATTTTCTCAGCCTGTCTCACATCCATTCAAGCAAGACGAGACTTATGACATCTGGGCACAAAGTCTTTCTCAAAAAGAAACCGCGAGCCAGCCACATTCATTTCCTCCTCCACAGCCACCACGCCTGGCTCTCTTCCGGCACAGCACCACAGCCAGAAGTCCCAGAGGTTCAGGGGTTTTCTGCTACACTTATGCATAATTCACTAACACACACCATCCCTGTCAACAGTGGCCTGAGTTCTTCACATTTCAATGAAATTCAAGGCTATAGAAAAGTCTGTACCTGCATGAAAGGAAATTGTAGACAGGCAGATTGGATTTTTTTTCTCTAAGCAAAAACTATATTCGTTGTAGGTTAAGCTTGCTTTGGTTTTGGCAGAGGGTGCCGTTGTTTCTCATTAAGAAAACACTACAAGCCAGAGAGCACTATCTGTGTCTGTAATCCAAGTTACTCAGGGAGCTGAGGCAGGACAATGGCCAAGTTCAAGGCCAGCCCAGGCAACTCAGAGTGACCCTTTCTCAAAATAAAAGGGGTTGGGTGTGAAACTCCGTGGTACAGTGCTTGCTTAGCATGAGCAAGGCCCTCGGTAGAATCCCTGGTACAAGAAAGAATGAGAAGGGGACAGGCAGGAAAAGGAGAGAAGGAGAAGGAAAAAGAGGTGGAAAGAAGGGAGGGAGGAAAGAAGGAAGCGGAAAGTAAACACGCCTTGCTTGGCTTAGGACCATCTAACTTCCTGCTTCTGGAATTCCAGTCTTAAGGGCCTGAGGAGCGCAGATGGCAGCTCTCTTTAGGACACGGCAGTAAGCCAACTGACCATCCCTCCTACTCACCTGTGCAATAAGATGCAACCTGATAGAAAATGCAGAGCACCTCCCATGCCATTCGCTGGGCCTGACCCTCACCCACAGCTTTACCACCTTCCCGGGCTGCTCCTGTTGTCAAAGGTGACTGTCCTCCCTCCAGCCCTGCAAACCAACTACCTAACCCACCCAGTCTTGCAACACTGAAACCTAAAAGTGGGCAGCAGAGAAGACTTACCCTGCTCCCCTAACCCAGAGTAGAGAAACATTGTGCCCCAAGGTCAAAAGAGGACAATGTGGATTTATTTCCTCTAGTGGACTGAGGAAGCTGTATAAAAATCTTCTAAGGGCCAATGACATAGCTCAGTGGACCAACTGCCTGGTTAGGCAAGCACAGGGACCAGGGTTTGATCCCCAGTCCTACATGCTGTGCTGGCCCTGCACCCGGAGCATGCTGTGCCAGCAAATGAGTCCAAGAGCGGGGGAGCATGCCTGTAATCTCGGCACTAGGGAGGCTGAAAACAGGAGAATCACTACAAGTCTGAGTTGCATAGTGAGACCCTGCACCAAATACGTAAATGAAAAAAAAA
Source organism: Octodon degus (assembly GCF_000260255.1). Classification (NCBI taxonomy): domain Eukaryota; kingdom Metazoa; phylum Chordata; class Mammalia; order Rodentia; family Octodontidae; genus Octodon; species Octodon degus. Next base: position 21,244,557 of record NW_004524583.1, read on the forward strand.
AAAAATCTTCTAGGTCTTCTAGATCTAAGTGTGGGTAGAGGGTTGTTCTCATTCACTAATGGCTGCTCTCAGTCATTTGTTCTTGAGCACCTTGTCTATGACAAAAACTGCCTTCTCTAACCAAAACTTTGTTGGGGTCCTTTGTATCCTCTGCTTGAGTAGCCCTGCTCTGAAGCTTCTCTCTCTTTCCTCTTTGGATCAAGTGTGAGCAAAAGCTCCTAAATCAATGTAGGTAAAAATTTCTATCTGTGATCAATATCTATGGTCCATAATCAATAAGTTATTCCCTGGGCTTCCTAGATTGGATATAATTCAAAATCCTTGCACCGATGTTGGCAAAAACCCAAGTGAAAGAGGATTATAAAATGTAATGTAGCCCCCACTTGGAAAAACATGCCTGTAATTCCAGCAGTCTGGAGGCTGAGACAGGAGAATCACCACAAGTTTGAAGCCTGCCTGGGCTACCTAGGGGGCTCAAAGACAGCTTACACTGCAAGTGAGACCTTAGCTCAAGAAAAAAATCGATCAAACAAGAAAAACCTAACGTTACATGGAAGGCTGTTAGCTTTCTCCTCATTGGTACAGCTCTTAAGGACAAAAGGGATAGAAATAAGACCTGACTTTCTATTAAAACACACAAAAAGAATCATGGTTTCATTTTTTTCCAGTGTCTGCTTGCTTTGCCAATCCCTAGATAATCATTTATTAAACATTAATCTGGCTGTGGGTGTGAGAGTTCAAGCGTGTGTTCAGCTAGTTCCCCGTAACATCAAGTGTAATAACAACAATAACTAGTGATGGGCACCATTATCTGCCCTGCAGTTTGTGCAAATCAATGAATCCTCACAAAAACACCCTAAGAGAGGTCATTCTCATCACCTATTTTATAGACAAGAAACTGAAGCAAAGAGACAGCAAGTTGCTCAGCTGAGACCACACAGCAGACTAGTTAGTCAAGGTTCAAATTCAGGCATCTGGCTCAAGAACTCAGGATCTTATTGTCTGTCTCCCCCTACCTCATTGTGCCCATTTGAAATAAGATGTTTACTTATCCAACATTAGACAGATATTAAGATTCTGACGTAACATCACCTATGAAGGACCAAAATCTGGGTGTGACCCTATCAAATAAATCAGGAGAGAATATTTTGCTCAAACCTTTCAGGAGAGAAATCATTCCATTATGTTTATGGCCCTGTGTCAAAAGAGGACAATTTGGCTTTATTTCCTCTAATCCTCTGGTTTTTAGTGGGTCACAAGGGAGAGAAATCTGCTGGAGACTTTTCAATGTTATATGAAGCCACCGATCACATTTATTGACTTTCTGCCCCACAAGCAGTGGGAAGAGTGACTTCATCCCCCATCAGTGTAACAGATCTTGACACTGCATGAGCAAAAGCTTTTTGCATTCCAGAAAAGCAATTATTTTCTGTGAAAAAAAAAAATCCCAGTCACCTTCTTAGACATAATGAACCCAACTATTAATCTTGCCCTGCTATTCCTGGTAATTCTGGGAGCAGGTTAGTAGTCACACCATGTTGCTCTCAAATCTACAAACAGTGCATGTCAACAAAAGCAAAGAACTTTTCAACTTTGTCCTTCAGTTGGTTGGGCTTCCCTACCAGGAACCACTTAGGCACCAGCACATGGAGAGGGGAAGCTCTTCATTACTTTAAGCTTTTTGCTTTCCATCATAAGGCATCTAAGTGTCACTCACTGAAACACACAGCCCCTTGGTAAGTACATACCCCACGTCCATATCTATGTCTAAAAAAAGCAGGGAGGCAGTAACAAAATGACTTGGAATCATGTCTAACAATCCTTACTATCAGAGGATGGAGACTGGGCAGTTTTCTTTTTCATGTTTTTATAAGACTTCTTGCTGATGAGTTAACAGGCACCTCACCATTCCCGCTAACTGGCTATGGTTAAATACTTCTTCCTAATAATTAGTGCAAACCTGCCCTCAGTTACTGAAAACATCTTCAGATTTCAACTTGAGGAAAAGATGGGTACAAGAAAGAGAAAGGCACCTGATGGGTCAGTGCAAATAATGCTTTGATGATTTGGGAGAATAGTGACATTACAATTAAATGAAAATTTCTTAAGTCATTTGCTCATTCTAGTTCATCTCTATACTATCTTGCTTACCCTATGGAACTGTATGTTTATAATTTGAGTGATAGTGTACAGCACAATGTCCACTATGTGACACTGGTTTAATTAGATAAATGTTTTTTTAAAAAAAAGAAAACTTTTTGGCTGCTACGTAGAGAGCCGATTGGAAGGAAGTGACACCCAGAGAAACAGAAGCCGCTGGAGCACTTTGCCATGATGGCATACCGCAGGGAAAAAGTGGAAACAGGCATGAGTGGATGGGTCTGAAACAGGTTATTTAAGTAGTAGTAAGATCGGCTATTCATCTTGTGTTAGACTGGGCAAAGAAGAGGAAGGAGCTGGGGCTTCTGGCTTCAGTGTGTAGCGCCAGTATGCACTGAAAGAGGAACATTAGTGGGGCAGGGAACGGAATAAGATGATACCCGATGAACTGAGATACTCATAAATATCTGAGTAGAAATAAGACAAAATTGATTGTATATATGTGTCATCCTTAATATCCAACAACAAACATTTATCAATCCCTTTTTACTGGATAGCAAACCAAGTGCTAAGAGTAGAGCAGTCATTAGGCATCATCCCAGCTGCTGAAAACACATAAAGCCAACACAGAGAAAATGGCCTTAACCAAGTATAATCACCCAAGTGAAAAACCGGAAGCCATCCAAAGTGAGGCTGGTCAAGGATCAGTTATAGCAAAAGATGGGAAGGCTACCTCCTGGATTTGGTGACATGGTAGGACCTACTAGAATGAAATAGCCAAAGGGGCTGGCTAATTAGCTCAGCTGACTAAAGCACCTGCTTAGGCAGACTCAGTGGCCAGGGTGTGATCCCTGGCACTACGTGCTGGTCCCGCCCCCAGGGCACACTGAGATGGTGATTGAGACTGGGCGTGGTGGTGCACACCTATAATCCCAGCTCTTGGGAGGCTGAACACAGGCAGATCACTATGAGTCCAATCTATGTAGTGAGACCCTGTAGACCCAGTACTAAAATACAAAAAAAAAGAGAAAAAAGAAATAGCCAAAACAGAAGCCAGAGGAAAATGAGCCGAACGGAAAACTGTGGATGATGAAGTGAAGTCAATAACTATAGGACATCTGTCCAAAGAGTTTTGCTAGGAAGCAAAGCAGAAGCAGCAAAACTGAGCAGAAGCTACAGACAGAGGGTCAAGGGAGAATGAATGAATGAATGAATGAATGAATGAATATACAAGATTATAAGCAGTGTCTGCATCTCAGAATCAAGGGGGCAGTGATGATGCTGCAGTCGGTAAGACCAGAAAATACATCGAAAGCACAGGAGTTCATCTTTGAGGAGATGGTAGTGGGCTTCCAGAGTGGGAATGACGCTGTTTCCTGATCTAGGCACTGGGGCCATTAGTGTGTCCATCTTGTGGAAGGTGTGTCAAGAGGTGAACTAACATTACGTGCTCTTTTCTGTTTTAAATATTACTAAAGGTTTTCTTAAGACAGAAGGATTGGAAAAGAGGAAACAAATTGTATCATTTTTTTTGTAAGTTATACAATAGCCTAGAAAGAAAAAATATGACAGATTTATTAGCTATTACAGGACTGGGGAGGCCCCTGCTTGCCCTGAAGACTGCTGGAGAGACCTGGTAGGCTAGCCTCCTCCCTGCCAGCCTTCCCGCAGGAGATTGCTGATTCCAGCCACCACTCCTGGCCCTAAAGACTGTAGTGAAGACTCAGCAGCCCCACCCCACCCCCAGCCTTCCCACTAGGAGCTTGCTGAGTCTGGCCACCCCTGCTCCCCCTGAAGACAACCAGGGAGTCATGACCACCACAGCGACCTGCAGGAGACCTTCAGATCACTACCCTGCGCCAATCCACCATTGAGAGAGCCTTGCACAACTTCGGCCTGCACATATCATCAAAAGATCCTTCTTGAACTTCAACTTGCCTGCCTTTCCTTAATGAGTAAAAACCACATTGAACCCCATATAACAGGAGCTTTGGTGAGCCTACCCTGCCCTCCCACTCTCCTGAGAGCCTTGCTGACCCACACCCCACACACCTACCATCACTGCCAAAAAATGACAAAAGGAAGAAACAAAAGGCAATCTCAAAACTATAGCCCACCCATAATTCCAAGAGAAAAGGTCATAGAAGAACTTGGACGTCACACACCGGGAATGTCTTGGATGACAGCAACTGAACTAAAGAAACAACTCCATCAGGCCATGGAGGAAATCAGATCAGAAATAATCTCTCATGTAAAAAAAAGAAATGACAACAATCATGAAAAAATTGTTCGATACATCTAAGGAAGACACAGATAAAAAGAATAGAAAGGAGTAGGAAAATGATGGAAACATTGAACGAACAATACAACAAAGATTTAGAATGCATGAAACAGATTCAAACAGATTCTAGGACATTAAGAATTCCATTGTAAACTAGCAAAACTGCTTGAATGAAACAGAAGACAGAATCTGAGACCTTAAAAATAGCATTGCAATTTAGTGAACATGAAAGGAAACATCTCTTAAAAATATGGGGCTGGGGAGATAGCTCAGTGGTCTAAGCACCTCTCTGGCAAGTGCAAGGACCTAAGTTTGATCCTCAGTACTGCATGCAGTGCCAGCCCTAGGCCCCCAGGTGAGCTTTGGGGAGGCTGAGACAAGAGGATCACTATGAGTTTGGACTGCATCGTGAGACCCTGTATCAAATACATAAATAAATACATAAAATTTTAAAAGTATTATTTAAGCTATTATAAATAAAAGGAAAATTCCATAAAGCAGCTGCATTAAGACACAAGTCAACCGTACCACAATAAAGAATTGAAAGTCACAATGTTCAAATGCACCATTTATAATAGAAACAAAATTTATAGAATATCTAGTAAAAAACTTTTAAGTATATGTTCAATCTGGCTATAGAAAATTGTGGGATTTTACTGAAAGATATTTTAAAAGAACTAAACAGAGTTATATATGCATTAATGAATAGGAAGATTAGATTTGATAATGTCAATTCCCCCCCCAATCCATCTAGAGACTCATTGAAACTCCAATCAAAACTGTAATCAATAGGAGGAGTATGGTGGTGTATCCCTCAGTCTTAGTGCCCACAAGGCTGAGGCAAGAGGAGGGCCACAAGTTCTAGGCCAGCCTGATCCACCTAGCAAGACCTTGTCTCAAAAAACAAAAGAAGAAAGAAAGAAAGAAAGAAAGAAAGAAAGAAAGAAAGAAAGAAAGAAA
>NW_004524583.1:21250147-21263210 GCF_000260255.1 Octodon degus
GATAAAACAGAATTTTTAGAACTTTAAAAACCCATCCTAAATGCAATGAAATGATAAAGGAGTAAAAATCCAGTTACACTTAGAAAAAAAAAAAGGAATGCTTGCCCTGCGATATGTCTGAACTTGCTTTAGAGCTAGGTAACGACCTGCAAAATAGAAAAGTTAGATGTCAGCGTACGGCGACCTGAACAAGTCTAGAAACAGATGGCCCCAGATGGGGAATGTGCTTATATGACTAAGGGACCATGCAAGTTAGCAGACAAAGTAGGACACTCAGAGGAAAGTATTTACTCATCATTATGTCAGGCCAACAAACGTAAACCATCACTGAACTGAGCCAATGGGAATGTGTACTGGGGTTATCGGTGATCTTCGGGAGAGAATATAAATAGAAACAGCCTCTGCTGGGAACAAGCACCCGCCCTCTGCAGCAACAAGTGGGAAGGGAGCACAAACACAGGTATAAGTGGGTTGCCAGGTTTACTGATGGGTGTACAGCCTGTGTTACTGCTTTTATTTCTCAGTGAATGGGAGGCAACGCCTTCAGCAGAAGGTAAATGGGAAAGGAGTCTAAGGATCTTGTATGAGAAAAGGCAGTGTACTTGTTCAGGTGAGCAGAGGAACAAATACACTAAAGGAAGCTAGTGAGATTGTCAGGAAGTCTCCAGGGCTAACTTTAGGTTTATGTCATGAATTTATGGACCTTTAAATGCAGTTAAGTATGCATTCTTCATCTGCAGCATACAACTGCTTAAATGTTTATGAAAATCTTTTAATGAAAGGAAACATGGAGGGAAAGGGGATTGTGGATGAGGATAACACAGTAATTTGTGGGGTGGCAGCGTTAAAGAGAATGGCTGGAGGGGTGGGATGGGTGCCAGCGAGCACGTCCTTCATGAGCAAGATGGAAGTGATGGTGCCATTTATTGGTGACAATAGGAACTAGGAGAATGGAGATTGGCATTGAAACTATTTGGGTCACAAAATTACAGATCACATCATGTTGAGCTGAGTCTAGAAAGCTAACTTGCCAAGAGTGATCAAGAGATGTTTGTTGAGTGCTCAGTGCTTTCCAAGAGCACAGAAGCAAATGTACCAGCCACGGTGCGCTACTGAAGGGAAGGAGACCCAGGCTTCCTGGCAGCTGGAACCCCTCTACCATTTGCTGCCTTAACTTGGAGGTCAAGTTGGAGGAGAAAGCAAAGGTTCACTTTACTTTCTTGTTTTCAGATCATTATGGAAGCCAGGAAGGGCAATTATCAGTGATAAAGCTGGGCTGCTGCCTCGGTAGTATTCCAAAGTGAAACACGACTACGTCTTCCTCGGCAGCATACTGAGCCTATCAGGAAGAAAAGAAAATAGGACTCATGCAAACAAACCAAACGAACCACAGGAAATGCTAGGTGAGATTCCGATTACACAAGGCTGTTAGCAGCTTACAGTAGAAGCACCAAGTGATAGTCTGGGGGATTCTAGGCGAGTCTCTCATCCTAAACAAGCATTATGAATTAAGCATGCTTGCTGTATAGATGACAGCTGCTAGATAAATCCTCTAGATACTCCCTAAATTGCCCCCTCTGAGCTCCTATTTGGTGGCTCTGCACATCCCGCTTCAGGTTGGCTAAAATCTTTCTACTGTTCTCTGGCTCTTCCCACCTCACACCACCAGAAAGGGGTGAGCTCCAAGTTTACTGCAGATTCCAAGCCAATATGAACAGAGACAGGTGGGGGCTAAAACCAGGATTGGAAATTCAAATTATTTTAGAAGACCAGGTCTCAACGTGAGTCTAGTTATCATGTCTTCGTTTTCTTCTTAAGTCAAAGACAGGATTCAAAAGTCAGTGCAAAAGATGCAGATTGGTTTCAAACGAGACACTGTAGACACTGAAATTGATTTCATGGCCAGGAACAACTGAAAACTAGACCCGTTAGGCTTTAGTCACGTCCTTGCTTTTGAGAATCATGCAAATTGGTGTTTCCTTCAATGCACATGATGACAATCTGCATCTCAGCTCTCTTCAAAATGAAATTTCTGGAACAATTCTGGTGTTCCCACAAATGGACATTTATATAACTGAACATAAAGGAGCCAAGAAATAACTGCCTTTGGCTTGTGGCTTTCGAGGAGGAATGTTCAGCATTTATCCCATTATGATACTCAGAGTGCCTTAAGGTTTTACAATCACCTTCATTTTCAATGTAATTTACAATTTTTAGCCACTGCCTTTCTTGTTTCATAAAGATAAAAAGAGGTCAATGCGCCTTGTTCTGTTTTTAAACTACATGCTTCTGCACCCATTTAAGCACCTTGATTTTCCCCAGACCCCTAGAGACTCGTGAGTGGTGTCCTCACACCCCAGGGCCCTGTTCAGTCAGGCCTGGATAACATGATATGGTTCCTGTATCTACAATGTTCTCATCTTATCCAGCTGCTGAACCAGAAGCACCCTGGGATTAGCACTCCCCTTTTCCATTCGTGTTGTCTAGTTGCCTCCTAAATACTTCCACTGTTTTTGTGCAACAACAACCCTCTGAGAAATTGCTTTTCTGAGCACTCTGGACAGAGAAAATGTCCGCATACAGAGTGAAGACCTCAGACTGCACCCTAACTGGAACCCGCCAGCTGTGGACACAGTTTCCCAGGGAGAAGGGCACAGGGCAAGCACTCAATGCTGGACAAGGACAAGGGTGCCCATGGACTGCACACCAGGTGTATCTATCCCAAATCTGGACCCTGACTCTAATATTCTGTAGTATGGGCCAAGTAGGGAGACAAAATGGGACTGACTTTCAAGCTCTAATTACCTAGGATGCTTGTAAACCCTCAAGGAAGGGACCAGGTCCCATCTTATACCCAATGGATCAGAATTTCCAGAGCTAAATATCAGGCATGTATACGTTTTTAAAGTTCCCACAGCGATTCATATGCACAGCTATGGTCATCCTACCATAGTACCAAGGAAGCAGGGTCCTTAAAAGGGCTGATAAAAATCTATGCTGTATATTTAAATTTCTTTAAAATGTGTTACAATAAAAGACATTCTGAAGACTTCAACGAAGATGGAAGAGTGGTGAGCAGCAGAGAAAGAGCCTTTCCAAGATTTGGTGTCCAAATGCTGGAATATGGCAACATGAGGAAAAGAAGACAGGAAGTGGGCCTATAGGACCCAGGAAGGAAAAGCAGAAGCCCACAGAAAGAGCAAAGAGAGAAACTTCAACAAAGAAGAAGGAGATGGCAGGCGGTGCTTCTGCCCTGAGCCCAGACTCACCGTGCAGGAGTGGCAGCTCAAACATGCAGACGCCTGGTAATTACATGCCACTCAGAGGCCTCCACAGAGAAACACACTAATGAAATGTAGCAGTGAACACAGCAGTCTGCAGTGGTTGGTGAGTTTTTCTGAATCCCACAGTAAAAGGCAACTGGCTAGTAGATATCTTGGACAAGGGCCAACTGAGCTTAAAACTCAGAACAGCTATGGGCTAGCTTTATCTAGCAGCTCCCAGTGTCCAGGTGAGTTGCAGAGTTCAAATCAGCAGGAGGTCAGGAGCCAAACAAGAGGCACATGAAGTGTTACAGGCTGAAGAAACTCACTCCAGCCTCATGGCCAGAAACCAGCCTGAATGGAGGTAGAACTTAAAGTGCAGACTTGCTGGAATTATCCACCACCCTACCATGAAGTTATGGCTAATCCCATGACTCACTGGGATTAACTAACTCCAGTATGGACTCTGTCTGCCCACACAATTTACCAGTAACAGCAGAGACACACCTTGAAATAGACTTTTTTCTTTTTTTCTTTTTTTTTTTCTTTTTGATTTTTTTGGGTTTGTTGTTGTTGTTGTTGTTGTTGTTGTTGTTGTTGTTGTTGTTTCATGTTTTGGTTTTGCTTTAGTCTTGTTTTTTCTTTTTATATGAGTATAAACTTGATTTCTTGTTTGTTGGGTTTTTTGTTTGTTTTGTTTTGCTTTAGGGAAGGGTCTACAGGGCATTCAGGGTCTCACTCCTAGATCAGACTCATAGTGATCTGCCTGTTTGCAGCCTCCCAAGAGCTGCAATTACAGGCATGTGCCACCACACCTAGTCTCAATTGCATTCTCAAAAAAAAAAAAAAGTTTTGTTGTTTTTTTTTCCAGTACCAGGGATTGAACTCAGAAGCCTGTGCTTACCAGGCAGATGCTTAAGCCTGCTGAGCTATCTCCCCACTACCCCCTTATGGCCAGTGAGATAGCTCAGTGGAATAAGTGCCTGCTTGTTAAGCGCAAGGTCCTGAGTTCAAACACTGGTACCAAAAAAAAAAAAAAAAAAAATCAATTGCAGTCTCAGCGTGCCCCAGGAGCTGGGCCAGCACAGCAGGCTTGCGGATCTAACCCCTGGCCCTTGCACCTGCTGCAGGCACTTTAATCCACTCAGCTATCTGGCCATCCCTTAGTTTGTTGTTATTATTTATTCTGTTGTTTTTATTTCCTCCTTCTCTCTTGCCTTCCTGTCTTCTTCATCAGTTTCCTAAAGTTTGCATGACCTTCCTTTGTCCTCCAGCCTTCCTTCTTACCTATTCCTCTTGTATTTCTCTATATTTCGCCTAACCTCTTTTAAATTTTCTGAGGGCAAAAAAAATCAACATATTAATGGTCTATTTACTGCATATACTTTTCTGGTTTGTTTCACATTTACCATGCAAATCTAGTTCAGTGTTTGGTTGTACTGTTATTCTTGATTTTACTACTTTTGTCAAGATGACATAATGCTTATAATCAGTTGTTATTCTTGGTATACCAGCATTGAGATTCCCTAAGGGTCATAAATAATACAATAAGCCAGTGCCAAAGAAGCAGGGCCTGGGCTAAGAAGGTAGCAACTTCTCTCCTCCAATACATTGAAGAGGCAGGATCTCGCAACAGATTCAAAACTCAAAATCCAGCTACACCTGGAAGACATCTCTGAGAAGACACACTGACCAAGGGTTCAAATACTAGTAATAAAGCTATTTGCCATAAGCAATTCACAAGCATCAGCTGAGGAATTAAACTTAAAAAATATAGAAAATGAGAAGACACTTAAGCAAAATGCACTCCAAGACTTCCAGTTCACCAAAAGCAAATTCAGGGGGAAATGAGGTGGAGCAATTCAAAAAACACCCACCTGGATTCTCTGAAGTAGTAACAACAGAAGTAACAAAGAAGATGAATGAGGCTTTAGGAAAAAAAAAAAGCAAATCAGAAATAATCACGTAACCATAATGATGGAAATTATAATGACATGCTTAGTGATTCCAGAGCAGATATAGATTTTTTTAATAGAGGAGGTTAGGAAAATGATGGAAACCATGAATGCCCAACATATGAAAGAAATGGAATTTGTGAAACAGATCAAACTAATACCCAGGAGATTATAAATTCCACTGAAAATATATCCATCAGTATGAGCCAATATGAGAATAGAATGTCAGACATAAGAGACAGGAGTTTGGTCAGCAATCATGAAAAGAAAGATTTCTTTAAAATACAAAAAAAAAAAAATCAAAAAAAAAAATCCACCAGTTGCTACATGATCTAAAGAAGAATAATATCAGATTGATTAGAGTCCAAGAGAAAGCAGGACATAGCACAAATGACATAAAACTTGTTGGCAATACTAATGGCAGAAAACTTCCCCAAAACCTTGACATACAGATAAATGAGGCATATAGAACTCCAATTATCCATCATCAAAATAAAATCTGTATCAAAGAATATAATAGTTAAGATTCCAGAAATTCAACAGAATATTAAAAGCTGTTAGAGAAAAGAAAAAAGCAACTATAAAGGAAATCCCATCTGAATCACAAAAGACTTCTCAAAACAAACCTTCAAGTCAAGAAGACCTTGGAATGAAGAATTTCCAGCCCTAAAAGAAAATAACCCCCAAACTAGATTGGTGTTTCCTCCTAAACTATATTTCAAAATTGATGGAGAATAAGATATTGTCATGACAAAAAAATTTTTGGAAATTGATGCACAACAAACACGCACCCAAAAATGTTCTGAAAAACATTCTAGAAAGAGATATCAAGGACTATAATTCCATGAGCCCCAACAGAATGAGCACACGGGCAAGGCAAGCAATTAAACAGTAGGAGGGAAAAAGAAATCAACAAGAAGAAAACAACATGACAAGGATAAATCAATACATATAAGTTATAATCATCAATGATAATGGTCTCAATTCACCAATCAAAAGAAACAGACTTTCAGAATGAATCAAGAAGCAAGATCCAGGTGAGTGTGATGCAAGATGCCTATAATCCCACTCAGGAGGCTGAGGCAAGAGACTGAGTTTGAGGCCAGTCTGAGAGACATAGCAAGGTCAAGGCCAACCTGCACTATCTAGTGAGACCCTGTCACAATAACAGGCAGAAAAAAAAAAATCCAACAATAGGTTGTATACAAGAAATATGCTTAATTAAAAAAGAACTTCAGATAAGATCCTAGAGTCCTAGCCCAGGCCGGGTGAGTGTGTGGGAGAGCTTCCAGCTACCCTGCGACGGCAGGACCTACTGGTCCCAACCCAGGCGCAGTGTGGGTAAAATGCTTTTCCACCCCCTTGGGACACCTCCCACCACTCTGCAGCACCTCGCCCACCACACCCTCAAAGTAGGAATTTCTGCCACATTAGGGAAACCCCCAGATCCAGTCCTAGCCCAGGGCCAGTGAGTGTGTGGGAAAGCTTCCGACTACCTTGCGACGGCAGGACCTAGCGGTCCTAGCCTAGGTGCACCATAGATGAGACCCTCTTCCATCCCTTTGGGACGCCCCCCACCACTTCACAGCACCTCTCCCACCCTGCCCTCCAAGTAGGAATTTCTGCCATGTGCCGGGAACCAGCAGATCTAGCCCTAGCCCAGGCCCAGTGAGTGTGTGGGAGAGCTGCCTCTCCCCCCAGCCCCACCTTGTCCACTCCAGACTCAGCTCAGGCCTGGCATACAGGCCTAGGGTGAAACCCTATAGCTGCAATACCCGAAGAGTGTAGGGGACAGAACCACCCAACTAGTCCAGGAGCAAAACATATTGCCAGAGGGGCACAACAGGTTCACCCACAAGGGCAGAAGCAGGAAGGAGCTGAGCACAGCAGCCAGACTCAAGCCAGGCACAACTGGATAAATCTAAAATTTGTAGATCTGCACCTGAACTTCAGTAGGTGCTAAGGTTATAACTACACCAAAGATCTATAACAAAGGTCAGAAGGCAGTGTTACACAAAATGACAATGAGAAGGAGGAAAATTCAATCTCGGAACCCAAGCCCACCCATAACAAGTGCAGAGGACACTAACAAGGAAAAAAGTGAGAATCACACAGCATAAATCAATGAATCAATAGCTTCTGAAATAAAGAAACACCTGCAGAAAGATATAGAGGAACTCAGATTGGAAATGAAAAAAAGAAATATCTGAATTAATAACATTTGCAGTAAGAATCAAATGCAGGAGCACATGGAGGAAACGCAATGCTCACCCAGAACAAGTGAAGAGGAAATTAGCTCAGCTCAAAAGTACGAATTAATAGTGTCGATAGTAAGTAAGCAACAGCAGAAAGTTATAGAGGAACTCAGAGCAGAACTTTCTGATATAAGAAAAGAATTCTCAGAACTCATAGCATCTGAGGTAAAGAACAAACTACAGAAACGAAGGGAGGAAACCCAATCTGAAAAAAAAAAAACAGCAGTAAAACAATTTATAACTGCTTCTAAAGAAGAAATAGATAAAAAAAAATAGAGGAGATTAGAAAAATGACAGATTCCTTGAATGAGCAACACAGGAAAGAAATAGATCGCATGGAGCAGAGTCAAAGAGATATAGAGGAATTTAAAATCTCAATCACAAGCTTGCAAAACCGCTTAAGTGAAAGTGAAGACAGAGTTTCAGATCTTGAAGACGCTGGTGCAGCTAGTGAAAAAGTAAGAAAAGATCTCTTAAAAACAACAAGGATGCAGGAAAGAATAATCCATCACCTGCAAGATGATGCAAAGATGAACAATGTGAGACTAATTGGCATCAAAGAGAAACAAGCAGTCAATACAAATGACATTAAAAAAATATAGGCAGAAGTAATAGCAGAAAACTCCCCAAATACAAGGAAACAATCTGACATTCAGGTAACCGAAGCATACATAACACCAACTCACCTCAACCCAATTAAAAACACACCAAGCCATATAATAGTCAAGATCCCAGAAATTCAGCACAAGAATAATATACTAAAAGCTGCTAGAGAAAAGAAGCAGATCACATTCAAAGGAAAAACCATCAGAAATATGGCCGACTTCTCTTCACAAACCATGAAGGCAAGAAGAGCATGGAGCAGAGCATTTCAAGTCCTCTATGAAAACAAATTCCAGCCCACACTACTATACCCTGCAAAACATGCTTTCAAGTTTGATGGAGAAGTGAAACACTTCCATGACAAAGAACAACTGAAGAATTTCATGATGACAAAGCCAACCCTAGGCGGGTTACTGAAAGATGTTCTAGAGAGGGACCAAAAATGATCAGAACTCCACAAATGAGATCAGAGGCAACAAACTAAATAAGGCAAGCAATTAAACACAGGAGAAAAAGGAGTAAAGGACAACAGTAAATAACATGTCATTCATAAGTCAATATATCTCAATTATAACCATCAATGTAAATGGACTCAATTCACCAATTAAGAGAGATAGACTGGCACAGTGCATTAGGAAACAAAATCCAACAATAAGGTGTATACAAGAAACACATTTAACTCATTAAGACATTCATAGGCAGAAACTCAAAGGATGGAACACAATATTACATGCCTCAGCACCTCAGAAAAAAGCATGGGTAGCAATCCTATTCTCAGACAGTCTCAACTTCAAACCAACAATGATCTAGCTAAATAAAGAAGGCCACTATACACTGGTTAGGGGAAAAATTCAAGAGGAAGAAGTAACACTCATAAATATGTATACACCAAACACAGGAGCACCCAACAATATAAAGCAAATATTAATGGACATGAAGAATCTAATATCCAATACCACAATCTTAACAGGAGAGCTTAACACCTCTTTATCTGCAAAAGATAGGTCAACCAGGCAAAAATTTAGCAAGAAATAACAGAACTGAACCAGAGCTTGAAACAAATGGACTTCATGGATATATACAGAGTGTTCCACCCAAACACAGCTGAATACACATTTTTCTCAGCTGCACATGGGTCATTTTCTAAAAAAGACCACATACTGGTCTATAGGTCATGCTTAAGTATATGCAAGAAAACAGAAATTATCCCATGCACATTATCTGACCACAGGAAACTAAAAATAAATGACAAAAGAAACCAGAAAAAAACCTTAAATACATGGAAATTAAATGACACCCTACTCAGCAACCAATGGGTCACAGATGAAATTAAACAAGAAATTCAACAATATCTACAATTCAATGAAAATTCAAGCACAACTTATCAGAACTTATGGGATACGATGAAAGCAGTTCTCAGAGGGAAATTCATAGCTGTGAACTCACACATTAGGAAAACAGAATGAGAACAAATAACTACCCTAATGCTGCACCTTCAACAACTAGAAAAGGAAGAGCAAACCAAACCCAGAGCCCAAAGACGCGAGGAAATCATAAAGATTAGAGCAGAAATTAATTCAATTGAGACGAAGAAAACAATTCAAAGAATTAAAAAAGCAAAAAGCTATTTGAAAGATTAAATAAAATTGATAAGGCCCTGCTAACCTCATCAAAAAGAGGAAAGAAAAAATTCAAATACAAGCAATAAGGAATGAAAAGGGTGTAATTACCACAGACCCTGTAGAAATTCAAAAGATTATCAATAGCCACTTTGAGAATCTTTACTCTCACACAATAGAAGACACAGAAGGAATGGACAGATTCCTAGAAAGGTACAAATTACCACAACTGAATTGACAAGATATAACCACTCTCAACAGCCCAATAACAGCCAATGAAATACAAGATGTAATTAAAAACCTACCGACAAAGAAAACTCCAGGGCTGGATGGATTCACAGATGAATTTTATTAAGAAATTTACAGAAGATGTACTCCCTATACTCCAAAAACTCTTCAATGAAATTTAAAAGAAAGCCATCCTCCCAAAATCATTCCTGCAGGCAAGTATTACACTGATACCAAAACCAGGGAAAGATGCAACTAAGAAAGAGAACTACAGGCTGATCTCCCTCATGAACATAGATGCAAAAATTCTCAATAAAATCCTAACAAATAGAATACAGCAAATAATCAAAAAGATCATACCCCATGACCAGACAGGATTCTTACCAGGGATGTAAGGATGGTTCAATATTCGAAAAATCTATAAATGTAATACAATATATCAATAGAGTGAAAACTAAAAACCACATGATCATCTCCACTGATGCAGAAAAGGCTTTGACAAAGTCCAAAATTCATTCATGTTCAAAGTCCTAAACAAAATTGGAATAATGGCCTCTCCTTCAATCTGGTAAAAGCCATTTATGAAAACCCAACAGCTAACATAATCCTAAATGGGGAAAAACTGAAAACGTTTACTCTTAGATCTGGTACAAGACAAGGGTGTCATCTATCACCACTACTATTCAATATAGTTCTGGAATCATTAGCTACAGCCCTTAGACAAGAGAAAGAAATAAAAGGAATAAAAATAGGCAAAGAAGAAGTTAAATTATCTTTATTTTCAGATGACATGATACATTACTTAGAAGACCCAAAAAGCTCCACCAAGAAGCTACTAGAATTAATACAGAAATTCAGTAGCATAGCAGGGTATACAGTCAATACCCAAAAGTCAGTGGCATTTCTTTACACAGATAACAAACACATTGAGAGGGAAATTAGAGAAACAATGCCTTTTTTAATAGCACCAAGGAAAATGAAATACCTTGGAATTCATCTAACTAAAGAAGTCAAAGATCTTTTCAACAAAAATTATAGTACTCTTAGGAAAGACATTGTAGAGGATTTCAGAAAATGGAAAGATATTCCATGCTACTGGATAGGAAAAACCAACATTGTGAAGATGGCCATACTCACAAAATTGCTGTACAGATTTAATGCAATCCCTATCAGACTACCAGCCACATACCTCACAGAGCTAGAGAAATCATTCCTAAAATTTATGTGAAACCAGAAAAGACCTAGAATAGCAAAGGCAATCCTGGGCAATAAAGACAAGGCAGGAGGCATTACAATTCCTGCCTTGAAATTATACTACAAGGGTACTGTGATAAAATCAGCATCGTACTGGCATCAAAATAGACCTGAGGATCAGTGGACTAGATTAGAAGACACTGAAGCCCCTACAAACACACTCACCCACCTTATCTTTGACAAAGGGGCCAAACATACTCACTGGAAGAAAGACAGCCTCTTTCACAAATGGTGCTGGAAATCTGGCTCTCTACATGCCGAAAATTAAAACTAGACCAAGGTCTATCACCATGCACTAAGCTAAAGTAAAAATGGATTAAAGACCTAAACATTAAAGCAGAGACACTAAATCTCCTGGTAGAGAAAGTAGAAGGAACTCTTGAAGACATAGGGATAGGCAAAGGGTTCATGAACAAAAATCAAAAAGCACGGGAAACAGTTGAAAGAATTAACAACTGGAACCTGCTCTTACTGAGAAGTTTTTCACATCAAAACAAATAACCAACAAAGTGAAAAGACAAACCACAAATTTGGAAAAAAATCATGACAAATAAGTACTCAGACAAAGGTCTTCTCTCTAGAATTTATAAAGAACTAAAAAACACTAGGGCCCTAAAATTAAGGATCCAGTCCAGAAAAGGGCATCTGAGATGAACACACACTTCTCAGAGGATGAAATTAAAGAAAATAATAAATATATGAACAAATGCTCCACATCACTAGCCATCTGTGAAATGCAAATTAAAACAACATTGAGATATCATCTCACCCCAGAAAGAATGGCTATCATAAAGAAATCAACCAACAACAAATGTTAGAGAGGCTGTGGGAAAAAAGAAACCCTTCTCCACTGCTGGTGAGAATGTAGACTGGTGTAATAGTTATGGAAATCAGTGTGGAGACTCCTTAGAAAGGTTGGACTGGAAATCCCATTTAAACCAGCTATTCCTCTACTAGGAATTTTCTTGGAGGATCTGAAAACATCATATCATAAGGATATGTGTGTGCCTATGTTTATAGCAGCACAATTTGTGATAGCCAAATCTTGGAAACAACCAAGATGCCCATCACCTGAGGAATGGTTGATAAAGATATGGTATATTTATACAATGCAGTATTACTCAGCTATAAAAAATGATAAACTTGGCTGGCCAAGTAGCTCAGCAGATTAAAGAATGATAAACTCGAAGCCTTTATATTGAACTGGATGTCACTTGAACATATACTCATAAGCGAAATAAAGCAGACACACATGTGTAAATATCATATAGCTTCCCTAGTATAAGAACTCAAAAGAAGAAATACAAATAAAAGGTATAATACAAGTAAAAGGAAAGCAGGAACTCGAAGACTAACTAATCAAGAGAGGGAAAGGAGAAGATCTAGGAAACATGACAGTGACAAGCCATACAGTTATATGTAGAGGATGGTCAAGGCAATGATCCTGAGAATCTCCAGAAGATTTATGAATCTAGCAGTTAATTGGAAAGATTCTCACCCTAACTAACTATATATACTGATACCTGTGAACTAAGTAACTGCACTGAAAATGGTAATCTGTAATAGTAGTTTCATGCTTGGAGTGCCTGTCATTCTGGTCTTTTGAATATGGGCTGCTTGTCATGCCATGCCAGTTGCTGCTGTGCTGTCTCTGGGGTAGATGATTGTTCAAAAAGAAGGGTGTGGTGAATGAAGCCAAGAGACAGGAAAAGGGATGTTGTGGGACTGTCCTGCTTCAAGGTTGTATATGGTTAGATTTTTGGACTTATGTGTAAACATAAGAATTATATAATTCTTTGTGACTATTTTTAAAATATATTCTAATTTTTAAATGTTTTTTCATCATATTCTGTAGGGACTTAAAGTTCAACATATCAATACTTGAT
>NW_004524583.1:21264055-21266411 GCF_000260255.1 Octodon degus
TAGGAAGAATGTATGCAATGTGTTAATTATTGAAACTGTCCTACCGATTTGGTTTGAAACTGTCTCATTGTTATTTGTTTCTCAATAAAATTATGGGAACAAAAAGAAAAGTATTCATAGAACAAAAGCCAAAAAATGGATAACAATATTCCATAGGACAGGGACCCAGAAAAAAGCAAGGATAGCTTTTCTATTTGCAGACAGAAATGAATTCCAAACCAAGACTGATTAATAAAGACAAAGAAGTTCACATCCTTATAAAGGCAACAATCCAAGAGGAAGAGATAGCAATCATAAATATATATGTACTAGTGCACCCAACTATAGAAAACAAATATTAGCAGACATAGAAAACCAAATGTATGTTAACACAATTATGTCGGTACCTCAATATGGATCAACCATACAAAAATATCAACAATGAATCTACAAAATTGATCAAATATGTATAGGTGGGACTTGGCCCAGTGCCTAAATCATGACACTAGGTTACCTAGCAACTGACAGCTAATCTTAACCAGACAGCATGTTCATCTCAGGAGTGAGGTAGCTTGTTTGCTTTAGTTACAAAGCTACTGTGATTTTTAAAAAGAGCATGATACTGAAGAAAAAAAAAAGCAGACCAGAGGACCAAAGGAACAGATTAGAAGATACAAAAACAACTCCACACACATTCAGCCACCTCATCTTTGACAAATATGCTAACCACCTTCACTGGAAGGAAGTTAGCTCTTTAATAAATAGTGCTAGAAAAATTGCCTTCTTCATGCTGAGGACTAAAACTAAGCCAATGCCTCTTGCCATATATTAAACTAAAATCTAAATAGATCAAAGATCTAAACATTGAAACAGAAACACTAAATCTACTGGAAGATTGAACAAGTGAAACTCTTGAAGACATAGGTGTAGACCAAAGAGTTAATAAACAAAACCCAAGCACACAGGAAATATTACAAAAAGTGAGCAACTGGGATTGCATCTTATTAAAAAGCATTTACACAGAAAAGAAATCATCAACATAGTAAAGAGACAGCCCACAAAGTGGAAAAATACTTTTTTCCAGCTGTTCCTCAAAGGACTAATATCTAGACTACCTAAAGAATTTTTTAAAAATCAGATCCCCCAAATTTAAAAACCCAATCCAAGAATGGGTATCTAAAGTGAACAGACACTTCTCAGATGAAGATGTAGACACAGCAAATAGATATATGAAAGCATGTTCAACATTGCTGGTCATTGGAGAAATGTAAATTGAAACAACACTGAGATTCCATCTCACTCAAGAAAGAATGGCTATTATCAAGAAATCAGCTAATAACAAATGCAAGTGGGATTGAAGGGTAAAGAAAAACACTTCTCCTCTACTGATGGGAGTATACACTGGTGCAAGCACTGCAGAAATCAGTGTGGAGATTCCTCAAAACAGTAAAACTAGAGGTTCCACTTGAACCAACTACTCCCTGTCATAGTATCTTCCTGAAAGAATCAAATAAGTGTCATAGCACAGCAGTGTATGGACAGAAGTATATGTTTATAGCAGCACAGTTGGTAATAGGTAACTCTTGGGAAAAAGCCAGATGGTCATTAGCCAATGAATGATTATGAAAATGTGGTTTTCTTATGCAATATAGTACTACTCTGCCATAAAGAAGGATAAGCTGAAGACATTTCTAGCTAAATGGATGCACCTGTGGCCAGCAAGCTAGGTCAGAGGTCTGAAGAACCTGCTTAGACAAGCTTACATAAGTACAGGGAACATGGTTCGATCCCCAGTACCACATGCTGTGCCAGCCCTGTCCCCAGGTAGACTGAGCTGGCCACAAAAATAAATAAAATAAATAAATGGATGCACCTTGAGACCATACTTTTAAGTGAAATAAATCAGACACACGTGTAAATATCATATTTTTCTGCTGCGAGAAACTCAAAGTGTAAATAAGGACCAAAATATGATATTGTCAAAAAATTAAAAGAAGGAGTGAGTGAGATGACCTGGGACCCTCTGGATCCTGAACAGACCCAGAGCACAGGCCTGGTGAGTGAGTGAGATGACCGGGGCCACGGGATCCTGAACAGACCCAGAGCGCAGGCCCAGCGAGTGAGTGAGACGACCCAGGCTGCGGGATCCTGAATAGACCCGGAGCACAGGCCCGGCGGGTGAGTGAGATGACCGGGGCCACGGGATCCTGAACAGACCCAGAGCGCAGGCCCGGTGTGTGAGTGAGATGACCCGGGCCGTGGAATCCTGAACAGACCCAGAGTGCAGGCCCAGCACGGAACCCTTCAGCAGAACTCCCTGCAAAGAGGCTAGAGGCAAGACCCACCCAGCTGATTCAGGAGCAGAACATCTTGCCAG
>NW_004524583.1:21268171-21290045 GCF_000260255.1 Octodon degus
CTATATCTTGTAATATGAGAAACTACTTTGGCAGTAACAATACACAATGTACTAACCGTTGTTACTCTCCTAAAATCTTGTTTTGAGATTTTGTAAAGAAAGAAAGAAAGAAAGAAAGAAAGAAAGAAAGAAAGAAAGAAAGAAAGAGAAAAAGAAAAAGGAAAAAAAATAGAAGGAAGATGTTCAAATGAGAAGGGGAACAGGGAATGGGTGAGGTAAGCAGGGACAAGAATAACAGAACAGAAGGAAAAAATAAAATCAAAGGTTTTGTAAATTAAGAGAAAAGGCTTTCAGGGAGGAGAGGGAATGGGAGAAAAGAAGAACCAAGATGTGTGGTGTACAGGTGCAAATTCTCCATGATGAATCTTATCCCTATGTGTATATAAAATGTACCAATAAACTTTTTTAAAAAGACACCTTGCATTAATGCCCCTCAAGATATTCCCCTTGCTTTCTGTTTGTTTGTCTTTTTGAGAGTCTTACTCTGCAGTTCAACTCACTGTGGAGCCCAGGCTCACCTGGAACTCCCAGCAGTCCTCCTACTTCAGCCTCCCAAGTGCTGGGACTACATGAATGTGCCACCACACCCTCCTCCCTTTGCTTTCAAATCATCCATCCCATCATTCTGGCCACTGTCTGAGGCAGTTCTTGGAGTCCTCATTCATGGGTGTCTTTATAAGTGTAATTAAAAGTACAGTGAATGTTGATGCTAAGTATCATGCAACAGAAAGAGCTGGTGCCATTCACCAGATCTGGCACCATACAGCTTCTGACTTTCCAAACGCCAAAATGAGTCCAATTTTATCATCAATTCAGAGGACACAGAGGCAGCCAAAGACACTCACAAAGGAAGACTTCAGAAGATAGAAAGAATGATGGGACGGGGGGCTCTAGAGTGAGTGGGAGTGCTTTGAAAAGAATTAATGGCAATGTGTCTTTTACTGCAATTTAAAAAAATTTAAACACTCATCACATGTGTCAACCACACCTCACACACTTCACATACACATATCGGTGTTTCTCCCTCACTACGTGAATCTAGACCTCAGTGAGGGGCAGTGGGGCTGCGTGTGTGATCATCATGTCCTTTGAGAAACACCAAATGTGAAGGCCACCCAGCTGCCCACTGTCACACACAATTCAGACAGAAGGTTGGTGGCCGTGCTTCATGTACTTGGAGCTCCCCTGTCCTCCTGGTTGAGAAAAACACTCAAAGGCCAGCTCCTAAGAAAACCTATTATTTTTCCTCTTTTTATCACAGTCTTTTGATTGGCACCATGCATTAAGAACAACAGAGAAGTTTGTTGGTGGAAATAAAGTGGAAGTCTAGTCAGAAAAAATAGCCTGCAAGTCTGGAGTCAAGGAGAAAAGAGGGTTCTGTTCAGCTGTTTGGATAACCAGTGGGTGAACTCTGAAAGAAAATGACCTGGTTTCTCCTGCTGCAGCAGAAGCACAACATATTTCTGTTCCTAAGCAACAGCCAGATGCCTTTATTTCCCATCATGGCTGATGCTGAAGTCACTCAATTTCCTATTTCCTTTATAGCTCAGCCCCTGCTTCCTACCTGCCTGCTTCACGGAAGCTCGAAGGGCTGGGCTGTCTCCCCTACCCCCGCTTCCCTGGTGCTCTCTCTTTCACACACACAGACAACTGTTTTCTGCAAGACTTGGTCCTGTTCTTCTTGGGTACAAGGAAAAGAACATAATCTAGAACGCCATCTGTCATCCTGAAATAGCCAATAGTGGCACTATTTTTACCCAGCAATTATCAAACAAACAGAGTCATTTGAAAGAGTCACAGCTGTTCCTCGGTGTTTTCTCAGTAGAAATATGACAGAGTGCATGCTGATTTTGTTTTCTGCTCTATGTCTCATGCATAAAAAGGCAGTGATCATTTCTCAATCTCCCATCAGAACTCAAGTCAAAGCATGTTCCCTACAACTGAGTCACTCAGACAAATTAGAAACCTTTCGTTCTCTTGATGGCGCAGTCAGGGTTTTGCTAAATGTGGTTCTTATTTAGAAAGTGATTGCTATGAACTGCATTTTTCTGAGTGACTGCTATGAAGCTTTTTAATCACACAGAAAGCATTAAGTCTCCTCCTGCTTAAATATGACCTGAAAAGAAGCACTGGAACTCATGATTTATATGTACATTCGTACTTTTAATGAGGAAGCAAAGTTCTGAAAAT
The DNA here is from genome assembly GCF_000260255.1 of Octodon degus. NCBI lineage: Eukaryota > Metazoa > Chordata > Mammalia > Rodentia > Octodontidae > Octodon > Octodon degus. The sequence goes on from NW_004524583.1 coordinate 21,270,362, forward strand.
GTGTCCTGCTTTGCCATTATCAGGCATCATGAAATCAGGAAAGTGCCCTATGGAAACGCTTGTCCCAAGTGAACTAAACACATACAGTCACATGCACACACATGCATGCAGGTTTATGTACATGTATCCACACAGGGGCCAAAAATCTCTCCTTTCCCTTATCCACCTGTATCTGAACCCTCTCCCTGCACTGGAGGAACTGCCCAACTGCAGAAGGCAGCACTTATCAGCCATGGGGACCATGGCATTGCTCTTCTTGATTCCCTTGCAGCTGAGACAAAGCCTCCCTGCTTTAGCACCACCATCGGAAGCAGAGGCAGCCACTCAAAAGTAAAGCGATCACCTAGCTTTGCCTTGGGGAGCAGAGATACGACAGGACTGGCACTGAACTTCACGCCTCCATCCAGGTGCTCGACTGAGGCTGAAAGATGCAATCCAGTGCCCTACAATAACAGGAGTGCTCATCAGAACCACTGAGAGGGCCAGCTCCACCCTGATCCTAGCTTCATAGCCACCAGCTGGCTCAACACCTTCTACAGAGTCTGAACCAGACAACACCCTTTCAAATAACTATTTTCTCCCTCAGTGAATGCAGCACTGGCTTTGATTGGTACACCCTGGTAAAGACACCCATGAATGAGGACCTCCAGAATTGCCTCCAAAAGTGGCCAGGATGATGGGATAAATGTTTTTGAAAGCAAAAGCACCATACAAGTGACTTTCCAAAAGTCAAAATGAGTATGAAGTCAAAAGTTTTAATCAACCCACAGGACACAGCGGCAGCCAAAGACACTCAGAAAAGAAGACTTTCAGAACTGCTTCAGAAAGGAGAAAGAGTGATGGAATAAGAACTCTACTTCAGAAAAACCATTTAATTGTTTTAGTCCTATGCAGACCAATGATACGCTTGAGTTTTTGTTACCTGACAAGATTTTCTACCTTTTCCCCAATGACTGAGTCTTCCACTTTATTTCAAGTATAACCAATCTACAGAAATGTCCAATTTCTGAAAATCCCTCAATTCCTCTCTTTCCAATAGGCATATAATCAAAAGCAGGATGATGAAAGTTATAGAAAGAAGATACAGTCTGACACAACCACCTTCTTCTATCTACCCTCAAAAGTCAGGACAGTGACTTCAGAAAATGCACAACCATCCCCAACCTCATCATTTAGGGCAATGCTTCTCAAACATTCATCTGGCCAACCAGATACCTCAGCAGACTAAAGCACCTGCTTAGGCAAAGCGAAGGGACCAGATCCCGAGCACCACATGCTGAGTCAGCCCCACCCCGGCGCCTGCTGAGATGGAGATTGAGACTAGGCGTGGTGGTGCACACCCATTATCCCAGCACTGGGGAGGCTGAAAATGGGAGGATCACTATGAGTCCAATCTGTGTAGCGAGACCCTGTACTGAATACATTTTTAAAACAATTCATCTGCTCATGAATCTCATGGGCACATGTGAAAACACAGACACTAACTCAGATGGGATTCTACAGAGCAGCAAGGTGCAGGTGGACTCAGACTGGTTGGCCATGACTGTGCTCTGCATAGCAAAATTTTACAATACTCAGGCACTCCACCTGAGTCTTCAAAATAAAACTGTCCCAGAAGAAAACAAGCCAAACAAGTATTGAAGATGTGTTTCTAGAGCTCATCTCACCATATTTTTTTAATATTTCTAAATCTGATTTTCTGTCTAACATTTCTTGTCTTATTTTGATTTACTTATTTTTATTAGAACATGTTTGTGGTACAGAATGTTGATGCTCTGTGTAGGGAGTTGGTACATGTCCATGACGCTTCTTCATTCTTTTTTCATCCCCTTCCCTCTCATTCCCTCCCTCCCTCTTCCCTCCATCTCTTGATCCCTTCACATCTGAGAAGGATCTAGCACTCTGCTTCCAATTATCTAGCTTTTATTTTGCTCTTACTGATATTTTGAGTTTCTCATACAAAAGAAATCTTGTGAATATAAGCCTGTGGGCATGATTTTTTTCACTTAACATTATGATCTCAAGATGTATTCATTTTCCTACAAATGACTCAAGTTTGTCTTTCTTTATAGTTCACCATTGTATATAAATACCACATTTTCTTTATCCATTCATCTGTTCAGGCTACTTCCAAAACAGTGACAACACACTTTGTCATGTGACACATGCCTCATACCATATGGAAAATTTCCATCACATTGGGAAATAAGCTTCAACAGTGAATTTTGGAGGGACAAAAATATTCAGTCTATAACAGCTGGGTATAAAACATATAATACAATAAAATGTATAACAAAAACAGCACAGAGGCCAAGAAAGAGGAAATACAAAAAGACAGTTGTAAAGTTCTTACACTACACCTTCCTATGATTTGCATGTGAACAATGGTTTTGTTGTTGTTGTAATTTATGTATTTGGTACAGGGTCTCACTACACAGTTCAAACTCACAGTGATCCTCCTATTTTCAGACTCCCCAACCCTGGCGTTACAGACCTGCACCACCACACCCAGTTTCAGTGGCCGACTCAGCGGGCCTGGGATGGGGCCAGCATGGCATGCAATACAAGGGATCTAATCCAGGTCCTTGTACTTGCCAGGCAGGTGCTTAGACCACTGAGCTACCTCCCTGGCCTGAACAATGGTAAATTTAAAGAAAAAAAAAAGCCACTATACAAATGAAGAAGTATACCTAATAAGCAAAAAAAGAAAAAAAATTAAAATTCAATAAGAAATATTTATTTAGTTTAAAAGAAGATAGGAAACAAAGAAAAAAGACAATTTGAAGAACAAAAAAAAAAAAATGGTAAGACGGAGGTTTAAATCCTATGGTAGGAATAACCATCTTAAATGGGAATAGTTTAAATTTGCCCACTAAATAATACATTGTAAAACTGGATAAATCTTATAGTCATTATTTTTATTTAAAGTGAGTTGTACTACACATTTTAAAGTATAAGGACAAAGTGTAGAAAAACCATACAATCAAAGTGTAGAAAAACCATACACTATTTTAATACCAATCAAAAGAAAGCTGAGTTACTATACTAAGATCAAAATAAATGTCAGAATAAAAAATATTACCACGAAAAAAGAACTGTTTTATAATGACAAAGGAATTAATTTATCAAATTTTAATTCTAAAGAGGGCCAGCCAAATAGCTCAGTAAATTAAAGCACCTGCAAGCCCCCAGGGCGTGCTAAAACAGCAGCTGAGACTGGGTGTGGTGGTGGCACTCGCCTGTAATCTCAGCACTTGGGAGGCTGTAAACAGGAGAATCACTAAGAGTTCGATCTAGTAGTAAGACTCTCAACACCCTGTAAATGCTTCCCTAAAATACAGAAAAAAATAATTATAATACTGTTTCATTACCCTAAGAAACAACTAGAAATTCCCTGAGAATATAAAACACCAGAAAAACACCACAATGAAATTACTTTAATAGGCATTTATAGAACACTCCACCCAACAGATACAAAATACCTATACTTACCAAGTGTACATGTAACATTTACAAGACCACATTTTAGGCAATAAAACAAACATTAATAAATGTAACAGGGCTGGGGCTTGCTGGCTAGCTCAGTTGTTTAAAGCGCCTGCTTGGGCAAACTCAGTCAGGTGCAGGGAACCACGGTTCCATTCCCAGCTCCACAGGCCACACCACATCAGCCCTTAAGGCAGCCTGAGCTATCAAAAAAAATAAATAAATAAAATCCTTCTCCAATAAATTTATTAGGGCTTAGGGCAGGCCAGATAGCTCAGAAGACTAAAGTACCTGCTTAGACAGAGCGCAGGGGCTGAGGTTCAATCCCTGGCATACCATGCCAGCCCTGCCCCCAGGGCACGCTGAGATGCAATTGAGACTGGGTGTGATGGCATGTGCCTGTAATCCCAGCACTTGCGAGGCTGAAAACAGTAGAATCACTATATCTCCGATCTACATAGTGCGATCCTATAGACCCTGTAGCCCCTGTACAAAATACACACAAAAAAAAAAAAAATTAAGAGAATATACCTCAGATAAAGTATGTCAGCTCACCTAAGTTAACTGAGGAATCAGTAACATAAAAGGTCCTAGAAAGATCTGCAAATATTTGGAAACTAAAAAACATGCTTATAAATATTCTATAAATGGAGGGCCGGCCAAATAGCTCAGTGGATTATAGCACCTGCCAGCAGGTGCAGGGGCAGGGGGTTCGATCCCCGGGCCTACTGTGCTGGCCCCAGGCGCCCCCGGGACATGCTGAGATGGAAATTGAGACTGGGTGTGGTGGCACAAGCCCGTAATCCCAGCTCTTGGGAGGCTGTAAACAGGAGAATCACTGAGAGTCCAATCTAGTAGTGAGATCCTGAATACCCTGTAGACCCTTCGCTAAAATACAGAAAACTAAAATAAAATAAAATAAAATAAAATAAAATATATATATTCCATGAGTTAAAAATGTCATAAAAGAAATTAGAAAATATTTTGAACTGAATAAAAATTAATCCAAAATATATCCAAATTTGTAGGACACAGGCAAAGCAGTGCTTATATTATAAAAATACAAGGATTTCAAAAACAATGCTATCCTAAGAAATTAAATAAATAAAATCAAAATATGACCAAAGTAAAACAATGAAAGATACTAGTAAAGATAAAAGCAAAAAAAAAAAAAAATCAATGAAATTTTTTAAAACAGAAACATGGAGAATATCATCAACCAAAATCTATTTGTTGGGAAATAACGATAAAATTAATTAAGCCTCATGCTGATCAAGATAAAAAGATAGAAGATATAAACAAGCATTCCTAGGAATGAGAAACAAACAGCTCTATGAATTCTATAAACATTAAAAGGAAAATGAGAATATTTTAAACACTATGCCAGTAAACTTGAAAAACTTTAATGAAATGAACAAATTCCTTGAAAATACATACTACCAAGGTCCAGTTAAGAACCAATAACATGGGGCCAGGGAGATGGCTCAGCAGAATAAGTGCTACCCTTGCAAGCGCAAGGGTCTGTGTTCAATCCCCAGTTCCACCAAAAAAAATAAATAAATAGCAACAGTCTCATATTCATTAAATAAACAGAATTTTTAGGTTCAAAAAAATCTTCCAGGACTAGAAGGCCTTACTAGTAAATTCTACCAATTTCTTTAAATTACAGCTTTTCACAAATACTTCAGGAAAAGGAAACAAAAATTTCCTCCAATTCATCTTATGATCCAGACTAACTTGATATCAAAACTGAGCAAAAATATTAATGAAAGAAAGTGTAGGCTAATGTCTATTATTTTGGCCAGCTCAGCCCACCCTCAGGGCGGGGCTGGCGCAGCATGTGGTGCCAGGGATCAAACCACAGTTCCCTGCGCCTGCCTAAGCTTGCCTAAGCAGGTGCTCTAGACTACTGAGCTATCTCACTGGCCCCAGTTAATGTCTTTCATGACCAAAAATACAGAAAGAAGAATCCTTAAAATTGTATTCAAAGAAATCCAACAATTGGACTGGGGAGACAGCTCAGTAGAATAAGCACTTGCCTGGCAAGCACAAGGGTCTAAGTTCAATTCCTGGTTCTGAAAAGAAAAGAAAAAAAAAAAAAAAAAAAAAAAACAAGAAATCCTACAATATACAGAACAGATAAAACATAAGCTGAGGTAGTTTATCCCAGGAGTATAAGACTGATTTTATGCTCAAAAATGAACTAATACTGCAACTATTAACAGCCTAGCCAGGCATGACTGTGCATGCCTGTAATCCCAGGACTGGTGGGAGGCTGAGGCAGGAGTATCACTATGAGTGAGAGGCCAGTTGGGTTACATAGTGAGTTTAAGGCCAGCCTGAACTACACAGAAAGACTGTTTCTCAAACAAAAAAATAAAAAAAAACTTGAACAAACTAAATATGGACAACTACACAATCTTCTCAATGTATACAGAAAATCCAATGATAAAATCCAACATTCATTTTTGTTAAAAATTTTCAGCAAAATAGAAATAAAAGGAAGTTACTTCAACATAATAAAGATCATCAGTGAAAGATACACAGGTGAAAGCAGACTTCGTGGTAAAAATCTCAGCGCTCTTCCCCTGATGCTGGAAGCAAGGATATTTATGCAGCAGAACAAACTTTTATTAGGTCTTTGCCTAATTATTTTTACATTTTTATGCTTGCACCAAAGGCATTGTTTCTTAAATTATAAATAATTTTGTCTTTCAATTTTAAATAGTATTATATCTTAATTCGTGCATTGCGTGCAGAACAATTTTTTGCATATTTTGCTTTGCACCTTGTAAAACTGTTGAACTCACTTACTAGTTCTAGTGGGTTTTATGTAGATCCCAATTCACAGTTCAAAGCATAATGATTTTCTACATGCCACCTGTATGGATTTATGGTTTTTTTGTGTTTTGGTACTTGGGATTGAATTCAGGACCTTGCATTTGCCATGCAGGGGCTTATGCCACTGAGCTATCTACCCAGCCCTGGTGCGAGGTGTGCGGAAACTTGCTAGAGATGAAGGAGTAAAACGCTGAAAGCCCACACAAGTAAATTAATCACCATGAGGGTGAATCTACAAAAGCAAAAACCATTTACTGGGGCTGGTGAGATGGCTCAGTGGTCTAAAGCACCTACTTAGAACAAGCTTAGCAAAGCACAGGGACCTCGGTTCAATCCCCCAGCACCACATGCCAGCCAGCCCTGCCCCCTGGTGGGCTGAGCTGGCCACACACACACACACACACACACACACACACACACACACATAAATAAATAAAATTTAAAAAAAAATAAAAAAAAAAACATTTACTGCTTCCTTTTCAATATGTACGCCTGTTATTTCTCACCATATTGCATTCTACTTTATAGTAAAATAACCCAGGGCAAATTAATAGAAAGTGACAAGCTCACTTTAAAATTTATATGATTTTAGATTTTTAATTCTAAGTTACTCAAAACACTGCTGAGCTGGATATGGTGGTGCACATCTATAATCCCAGCACTTAGAAGGCTAAGGCAATCCAGCCTAAACCACATAGTGAGACTCAAAAAAATTAAAGAAATATTTGTAATTTATAGTTGAGCAAAGATTTCTTTAAAAATACAGCAACTGTACCACATTTCCTCAGCCTGTTCTTTCCAAGCCCAGTGTATCTAGAGTAAAAAAGTATTTTATCAAAATTAAAAACTTTTGATCTTCAAAACAGGAAGTTAAGGCTGCTGCTGCAGGCCCCCCATCAGCTGCCAGGGCTGCTTCTGTCACAGGTAGTGAGATGCTGTATCCCTAGGAGCCAAACAAAACCAGCAGTTGGTGAGAGGTGAGCTGGTGCCCTGCTTCGCACACAGACAAGCAGAACAGAAGTAGGCAGAAGGGGCCACCATGTTGTTCCAAAAGAAACAGGGTGAACCCTAGCAGAAGAACAGACCTGAGTCACTTCAATGCCAAAGCCACAGAGTGCAGTAAGGGAAGGGCCATCCAGTCACAGTAGGTTTCTGGCAGTTGGAAAGCACAATGAGGTAAAATCTGCTGGGGAGGAGGATCTTAGACCACCTAAACGCTACCCGGGTGGTCATCAAAAGACACTCAGCCCTAAGTACAGAAGTCTGGAAAAGCCCTTCTGGCCTGGGACCAGCAGAACAACTCTGACACAGTGGCACACACAGGCAAACATCCTTGTCCTACCGTGGGACAAGGGCATTCCCCTCACCCAACAATCAGTGGATAAGAGGAGCTGATGGTGTGGAACAGAGGAAGCTACACAAGATCCAGGAGACAAATGCACATGGGTCTAGGACCTACCCCAAATGTAATGGAATCGCACCATAAAGACAAACAGGGTAAGAAATGGACACTCAAAATGACGTCTGAAGACAAGTCCTAGCCCCCAACACAGAGGATGAGATGAGCCCTTCACCTAGCATAGATTCTGCTGAAGACCTGGTGGGGATACACAGCACACCTTTGGGATTTGACTTGGATACTACCGTAGAACTGTAGGCATCAGAGGAATTTCTTATCTTTTTTTCTTTATCTTTGTTTGATTGGTTTTCTTTTTTTCAGGCTGATTGGGGTGGGCAACTGTTTTGCTTTGTCTTGTTTTTATTTGTGAGGGGTTTTGTTCTGTGTTGTTTTGTGTTTTGTTTGTCTTAATATATTTTTTAACTTGATTTCTTTTTATTGGTTTTTTCTTTTGACTAGATTTCTTACCTGTATTTTTCTTTCTTTCCATTCATCTTTTTCTCTTCCCTTACTTATCTCTTTTTTTATGATACTTTCACATGAATGAACATCTTTTCTTTTTCTAGTTTACTTCAATGTTCACTTGCTTTCTCTCTCTCATTCTTTCTTTTCTGCACTATTCTCTAGCCTCCCAAAATTGGGTGATCATCCTTAGCCTTACAGTCTAGCTTCTACTACATGTATCCACATTCATCTCTCTATGTTGTGTCCCCAACCCCTCTTAAATACCACCCAAACAGGGTAAAATCAATTTATCAGGGGAAACATTGCATATACTTTCCTGGTGTATGTTATATTCTGTTACATAATGGCAGAGCCTGCCCCTAAGTTTAAACTACTAAGTTAATATTACCACAATTTTTCAGTTGCTAGGCTGTGGTTCATACTGTTATTTCCAATTATACTACCTTATTATGTCATGCATACTGTAGTCAGTTTTTCTCCCTCATATGACACCTTTATGATTGTCTGGGGTAATCATCGCCACAATCCAGGACCAAAGGACAGGATGTTGAGCCAAGCAAATACAACTTCTCATCCTTCGTTAATTTGGCAGGTTACCTTCTTGGCATAGACACAAAGACCAAGAACCACCTACATCCAGGAGACAGCTCTGAGGAACAGACATTCCCAAGGGAATCATCAGTACTAGGGACAAAGGTATCTACCATAGGAAATCTACAGTTACAAACACAGCAAATAAAACATAGAAAATGATCAGAGGTAGAAGCAAATGAAACCCCTGATCTGCACCCAGGACAAGTCCAGAACACAAAGAGATAGAAGAAAATGGAAGCCACACACTACATCTTTCTGAAATGATAGCAGCAGAAGTGAAAGGCAACAAGTGGATATGCCTATAGAACAATTAATCTCTCGGGTGAAAAAAGAAATGATGAGCAAAATGAAGACATGCGTAGCTTATTGAATCTAGAGTACATGGATAAAATAATAGAAGAGCTTGAGAAAACAACAGAAATCATGAATGCCCAACATAAGAAAGAAATATAAGCCATAAAACATCCAAACAAATATATAGGAGACTAAAAATTCCTTTGAAAGTGCATGATTGAATGAGGTTGCAGATAGAAAACCAAATAGAGAAGACAGGCTTGCAATCAGTTAACAACCACCATAAGAACAATAGCATAAAAACAGCAAGGGACCTTAAAAGTTCAATACAACAGTTGCAAGATGAAGCAAAAAAGAACAATACAAAACTGGAGTTAACAAGAAAATGGGAGATAACTCAAATGCCACTAAAAACCTCTTCACAGAAGTAATAGCAGAAAACTTCCCAAACATGAATAAAGAATCTCACATACAAATAAGTGAGGCACACAAAAATACAATAGCCTTGACAAAAACAAATCTACACAAGGCATATAAAAATCATGATCCCAGAAATTCAGCACAAGAGCAGGATATTAAAGGCTGTTAGAGAAAAGAAACAGGTCACTTATAAAGGAAAGCAAATCAGAATCAGGGCAGACTTCTCCACACACACTCACAAAAGCTTGGAGTGAAATATTTCAAGTCCTGAAACAGAACAACTTCCAATCCAGATGGATGTATACTAAAAACTATCTTTCAAAAAAATTATTTTGAAATTCATGGAGAAATAACATATTCCCATGACAAAGAACAACTGAAAAAATTTATAGCCGCAAACCAGATCTCCAGAATTCTCTGAAGTATATTTTAAAAAAAGATAAGGAGGCCAAAATTCCAAAAACACAAATAAAAAGAAGCAATCAGAACAATTACATGGAGGTGATAGATAGAGAACCAACAAAAGGAAAGTAAGATGAGAAGGATAAGCCAACACGTATCAGTTATAACATTAATGTAAATGATATCAATTCACTGATCAAAAGAAACAGACTAGCAGAATACATCAAGATCCAATAATATGCTGCATACAAGAAACACATTTCACTCAAAAAGAAATTCACAGAGTAAAAGTTGAAAAATGGAAAACAGCACTCCATGTGAAAAGTACCCCTCAGAAAGCAAGGGGAAAGGGAAAGACCCTGACCATTGCCCCTTCACCGTTGTGGGAGCCTCAGTCTGAAGGAACCCAGATTTTTGGCCCATCCTCCTATACCACAGGATGGGCAGACAGCACAGGAATTACAGGGACATGGCAAGGGGCTCATCCGGAGGAGCCCATGGTAAATCCATTCTAACAAAGCGAAACAGTTTGCCTACAAACTCCTAATTTATGACTGGTTCTGTTATTTAACTTTGCTCCTGTGATCTAAAGTACAAAATCAATAGGTAACACAGTTTGTTAATTTCTAAATTGTGCTTGGTGCCATCATTATTGCTCATTATACTGTACTAACTAGAATGTCGTATCTGTTGTAAACAGTTGTTCTCACTTGTATAACAATATTGAGAAGCTCTGGAATAATATCATCACCACATCCCAGCACCAAAAGACTGGGAACAAAGCCAAACACAAATCAACATCACATTCTCAATTAATTGGGAAGGTAGGACTTCGGGACAGACACGAATCAAGAATCTCCTACACAGAGAATAGACTGTTCCTAGAAAAGCCTTGATACTAGTGATGTCATCACCTACTACCAAAACTCACAAGGATCATCAAAGAAAACAAAATAAAAATTACTGAAATAGAAAAATGTCAAGACAAAGGATCAGAATGCAAAAACAGACCACCAGCCCACACAGAAAAACTCCAGGTGATATCAACATAGGAGAATTTGGAAGTCACACCCCTGAAATTTCTGAAAGGATAGCAAATAAAGAAATAAATCCAGGAGGCTATGAAGGAAAGACACCAGAAATAATCTCTCAGGTAAAAAAAAAATAATAATAAATGTTAACATTTCTAAAGGAATTACTCAGGAAATCCAGAGTAGAGATAGATTTTTTTTATATTTTGATTGACAAACAAATACCAATGAGACAGTTTCAAAACTGATTAGTAGGAGAGTTTCAATAATTAATACTTTGTGTATTGTTGTCTTCTTAGTGGTTATTCACAGTACAAGATGCAGACATGATATCCTGTCCACAAACACTATTAGAACAAATCTTTCTTTTTTTTTGAATTGTTTCTATTCATTGAATTAAGAGAAAGTAGCTGTATATCTATCCTATTTTGAATATACTGATGCAAAATGGTCCTTCATTTGTATCCTCTTTTTTGTTTAGTTTTGTTAGAGAAGTGTATTCCATTGTCATTTAAATATTGTAGGTGTGTGAATTCAGCAAAATATTCCAATATAGTCCAGTAGTCCATAATAGTAGTAGGTATTCCATAGGACTGGCAATGTCAGAAGTTGTTGACTTGAGTCTTTTACAGCTCATCATATTAATATAGCTTTACTTATTATACTTTTTTTTTATACTTTTCTGCTGGATGGCTAAGACCAAGATAAAGCAAACTTACATAACAAGAAATGTAATTTTTGTATCTGACAAGGTCAATCAAATCCCCTTAGGATTTATCCTGAGACCCTGTACCTCAAATTGTAGATCTTTTGTCAGTGTCAGCTATGTGGATGAGTCACAGCCATTGCTCGGCCAATTTGCTCTATGTGAAAGCCTGAGAGAATGTTTTCACCCCATGTGACTCTCCTTAGGCACACTCTACATCATTGATCACTTTCCTCTGTGGCCCCATAATCTCCTTGATCAGAAAATTTGGAACACAATTGAGTTACATGATGCTATAGTACAGGTTCTCCTATGTCCTGAGTCCTCACTGACCTTGAAAGGCTAGGGCCAAAATGTTGGCTGTTCTTGCAGCCCTTCTTTTTCTCTAATTTTTGGTCTGCAAATTTACACTGTTAATCCTCCACAAGAGAAGCTTATTATTATTACCCTACAATGTTGGCAGTTGAGCTTAACCTCACTATCTGTCTGAATATCAAATATCTCAGACATAACATATCAATACTTGATGGAACAGGTATTTTCCATCAAGTATTGATATGTTAAACTTTAAGTCCCTACAGAATATGAAGAAAAAAATTTTTAAATAAAAAAATATTTTTAAAAATGAGACAGATTTTTAAAAAGAGGATGAGAACAAGAAAATGAAAACCATGAATAATCAATAAAGGAAAGAAAGAGAATGCATGAAAAGATTCAAACAAATATTCACTAAATTAAAATTCCATGAATACATAGCAAAACTACTTGAAACTTAAGACAGATTTACAGACCTTGAAGATAGGATTGCAGCTAGCAATAATGAAAGATTTGTGAAAATAATGAAAGAACAGGAAATAATAATTCAACAGCTACAAGATGACATGAACAAAAACAATATAAGAAAAATTTATGTCAATGACAAAACAGAAGTCGCCAAAATGACATAAAAGTTTGCAGATGTAATAGCAGAAAATATCCCAAGCATGGAAAAAGAATCTGACATACAGATAAGTGAGGCATATATTACTCTAATTAACCACAATGAAAATAAATCTATACCCAAACATATGGTAATCAATATCCCAGAAATTCAGCACAAGAAAGAATATTCAAAGCTGTAATAGACAAGAAACAAATCACCTATAAAGGGAAGACCATAAGAATCACAGAAGACCTCGCAAAACAAGCCCTCAAATCAAGAAGAGCTTGGAGTGAAGTATTTCAAGTTTTGAAAGAAAATAATTTCCAATCCAGACTGATATACCCTGCAAAGCTATCTTCTATAATTAATGGAGAAATAAGATAATTCCATGAAAAAAACTGAAAAATTCATGGCCACCAAACCAACTCCCAAAGAATACTGAAAGATATTCTAGACAGACATAAAAATGATCATAATTCCAAGAACAAAACAGAAACAAATGACCAATCAGGGCAATCAAATAAGTGGAGAGGAAAATAGGAAATCAACAGCAAGAAAATAACACAACAAACATAAGCTAAGCTAGATAGATATATAGATACATATATAGATATATAGATAGATAGATATTCAGTTTTAACCATCAATGTAAATGGCCTCAACTCACCAATAAAAAGAAACAGACTGGCAGAATAGATCAATAAACAATAGCCAACAATATTCTGTATACAAGAAATATATTAAATGAGAAGGTAATTCAAAGACTATAAACCAATGGATGAAAAACAATACTCCATGAAAGAGGAACCCACAAAAAGCAGAGGTAGCTATTCTGTTTGCAGACAATGTGAACTTCAAACCAAGAATGATCAAAAGAGATAAAGAAGGTCACTACATACTTATTAGGAGAAAAATTCAAGAGAAAGAGATAACAATCATAAATATACATGCACCAATGCAGGAGTACCCAACTACATAAGGCAAATATTAATAGACATGAAAAATAAAATAACCAATATTACAAATATAACAGGGGACCTTAACACCCTCTTGGCACAAAGAGATAGATCAACTAGATAAAACATCAGTGAAGAAATAATAGAGTGGGGTTTTTTTTGTTTTGTTTTGTTTGTTTGTTTGTTTGTTTGTTTGTTTTTGGTGGAACCAGGCATTGAACTTAGGTCCTTGCGCTTGCCAGGCAAGTGCTTATTCCACTGAACTATCTCCCTGGCTCCAATAATAGAGTTTAATCAAACCTGTGAACAATGGACTTAGTAGACATTTACAGAGTGTTCCACCCAACATCATCAGAGTACACATTCTTCTCAACTGCACATGGGTGTTCTGTAAAATAGACCACATACTAGCACATATAACATGCTTAAGTAAAAGCAAAGGAACTGAAATTTTCCCAAGCATACTATAAAATCATAGAGTAATAAAACTGTAAATCAATGGCAAAACATTCATTCATGATTAAAAAAAAACCTACAGATAATTAGGATAGATGGACTTTACCTCAATCTAGTAAAAAGCCATCTATGAAAAACCAATAGCCAACATTAGACTAAATGGACAAAAACTGAAAGCTTTCTCTTTAAAACCAGGAACATGACAAAATAACTGTCACCATTCCTATTCAATATAGTTCTGGAAACATTAACTAGAGCAATTAGACAAGAGAGAGAAATAAAAGGAATAAGGTTAGGAAAGGGAAAAGTGAAAGTATCATTATTTGCAGATGACATAATATGCTACATAGAAGATCCCAAAAACTCCACCAAAAGACTTCTAGATATAATAACCAAATTCAATAGCATAGCTGGATACAAAGTCAGCAATCAAAAATTAACAGAATTCCTATGCACAAACACAAAACTGCTAAAGAAAAAAATCATGGAAACTACATCCTCCACAATAGCATCCAAAAATGTAAAATACTTAGGAATCAGCCTAACAAAAACATAAAAGATCTATACAGAGAGAATTAAAGTACTCTGAAAAAAGAGACTGAAGAGTATTTCATAGAATAGAAAGACGTTCCTTGCTCCTGGGTAGGAAGGGCCAGCACTGTGAAAATGGCTATACTTCCAAACTATTATGCAGATTTCATGCAATCTAATCAAAACACAATTAGCATACTTCTTAGATCTAGAGGCATCCAAATTCCTGAATTGAAATTATACTACAAAGCTACTGTGATTAAACTGATAAAATCAGCAGGGCACTGGCAAAAAAAAACAGACCTGAGGATCAACGGAGCAGATTAGATGATGCAGACACAAACACAAACACACTCAGTGAGCTTATTTTTGATAAAGGGACCAAACATGTTCACTGAAAGAAAGAGGGCCTCTTTAATAAATGGCACTAGAAAACCTGTCTTTGCACATGCCGAAGACTAAAACTAGACCCATGCTTTTCTTTTTTTTTTTTTTTCAAAGTTTTATTGATAAACAGATAGCAATGAGACAGTTTCAAATCAAATCGGAAGTACAGTTTCAACAAATAATACACTGCATATATTCTTCTTAGTGGTTAATTGCTGTACAAGATGCGGACTTGTGATCCTATTTACAAACACCATTAGAACAAATCATTCTATTCATTAAGAGAATGCAACTATATATCTATCCCAACCACTTTGAATACACAGATACAAACTGGACATTCATCGGTATACCCCATTTTTTCTAAGTTCCGTTATTGAATATTATAGGTGTGTAAACTCAGCAAAATATTCTAAAAGAGTCCAGTAGCCCATAATAGCATTGGGTCTTCTGTTTAACTGGCAATGCCAGAAATTATTGACCTGAGTCCGCCACAGCTCAACATAACAGCATGGCTTTATTTCCTATATTTTGTCTTCATACTTTCTACTGGATGGTTAAGACCAAGGTAAAGCAGGACCTGTGCAACAAGAGTTGTAGCTTTTTGGTCTGAGAAGGTCAGTGAAATGCCCTCAGGATTTATCCTGAGATCCTGTACCTCAGATTGTAGAACCTTTGTCAGTGCAGCCATGTGGATGAGTCACAGCCATTGCTTGGCCAATGTGCTCTCTGTGAAAGCCTGAGAGAGTGTCTTCTCCCCATGTGACTCTCCTTAGGCACACTCTACATCATCGATCACTTTCCTCTTTGGCCCCATAATCTTCTTGATCAGAAAATTTGGGACACTACCGAGGTACATGATGTTACAGTACAAGTTCTCATATGTCCTGAGTCTTAATTGACCTTAGAAGGCTAGGGCCAAAATTAGACCCATGCTTTTCACCATGCATTAAACTAAAGTCAACATGGATCAAACATCTAAATATTAAAACACAAACACGAAATCTACTGGAAGAGAAAGTAGGTAGGAATCTTGAAGACATAGGAGTAGGCAGAGAGCTCACGAATAAAAACCAAACTGCACAGGAAATATCTCTAAGAACCAATAACTGGGATCTCATCTTATTAAAAAGCTTTTGAACATCAAAAGATATCACCAATAGAGTAAAAAGAAACCCCACAGAGTGGGAAAAAGTTTTAGCCAACTGTCCTTCAAAAAACTTCTGTCTATAACATACAAAGAACTTTTAAAAATCAGACACCCAAAATTCAAAGACCCAATCCAAAAATGGGCATCTGAGATAAATACATGCTTCTCAGATGAAAAAATACAAATGGCAAATAATATATGAAAAACTGTTCAACATCATTGGTCTTTCAAGAAATACAATATAAAACAACATTAACACTCCATTTTACCCCAGAAAGAATAGTTATCATCAAAACATCAACCAATAACAAATGCTGGTGCAGCTGTGTAGAAAAAGGAACATTTCTCCACTGTTGGTAGGATTGTAGACTAGTACAACCACTGTGGAAATCAGTGTAGAGATTCCTCAAAATCTAGGATTAGAGATACCATTTGACCCAGCTATTCCTTTTCTGAGTACTTTTCCAGGAGAATTAAAAATATCATACCACAGTTCTATACGTGCACTCATACGTATAGAAGCTCAATTTGTAATAGCTAAATTTGCAAAGAAACTAAATGCCCATCAACTGAGGAATGAATATAAAAGTTATGGTACTTTTATACAGTGGAGTACTACTGAGCTATAATATAAAGTAAGATAACTTGAGGCTTTTATAGGTAAATGGATACAACTTAGACCACACTCCTAAGTGAAATAACTCAGACTGATATGTGTAAATATCACATTGTCTCCCTTGTATAAGAAACTGAAAGAGTAAATAAAATCCAACATGCACAATATAGCTAAGATAAATGTACTACTAATTTCTATTAGTTCACCAAGAGGAACAATCAGTGCTTAAACTGATCAATCTTGCATACCTATGTCTTGTAATCTAAGCAACTACTTTGAATATAACATTCAATATAATAGCCATTGTTAATTTCCTATCATCTTTTTTTGAAATTCTGTATAGTTTTAATGGTTTTTTAAATTCTCTTTAAAATAAAAAATCAAAAATAAAATAAAACAAAAAATCAAGGGTAGGTACTATATTTGCATACAATGTAAATATTAAGCCAAAACTGATCAAAAGACACAAAGAAGGTTGCTACATACTTATTAAGGGAAGAATCCAATGAGAGAGATCAGTCATAAGTATATATGTATCAAATACCAGTGTGCCCAACTACATATATTGACAAACATGAAAAATCTAATAAGCATCAACACAATTGTAATGGAGACCTTAACATCCCACTGTTAAAAATAGAACTAAAAAGCATAAAAGGCCTGAGTTCAATCCCCAGTTCTGTAAAAAAAAAAAAATTGTAAACATAGAACTAAACAAATATCAACAATGAAATATTAGAACTAAACAAAATCTGTGAAAAAATGAACTTAGTAGATGTCTCAGAGTGTTCCACACCACAACATGAGAATACACATTCTTCTGCACTACACATGGAATGTTCTCCAAAATAGACCACATAACATGCTAAGTAAATGCAAAGGAAGTGAAATTATCCTATGCATACTATGAGACCATAGTGCAATGAAGTTGGAAATCAATGGCAAAAGAAATCACAAAAACTACATAAAAACTTGAAAATTAAATAACACCATCCTGAGCAAACAATGGGTCACAGATGACATTAGACAGTTTTACAATTAAATGACAATGTTTTATTTTTTAATTTTTTTTTTCTGGTGGAACCAGGGATTGAACTCAGGCCCTTACACTTGCCAGGCAAGCACTTATTCTACTGAGCCATCTCCCCGGACAATGTTGATACAACATACAGGAACTTACAGGATGCAATGAAAGCAGTCCTAAGAGGGAAATTTATAGCAGTGAAATCTGACTTCAGGAAAATATAATGAGCTCAAATAAATAACCTGATGTTGAATCTCAAATTTCTAGAGAAGAAAATCAAATCAAATCCGAACCTCAAATGAATCAGTCAAAGAGTTGGTTCTTTGAAATATTAAAAAAAAAATTATAAACCCTTAGCCAACCTTATGAAAAAAAATAAAAGGTTCAACTCTATGTAATTAAGAATGAAAAGAGTAAAATCAAATTGGACCCTTGGAAATCTAGAAGATCATTAATACTTACTTTGAGAACCTGTACTCTAATAAGATGGAAAACACAGAAGAAATGGATACATTACTAGATACATATGAATTGCCAAAACTGAATCAAGAAAGTATAAAATTTCTAAATAAACCAATATGTCAATGAAACTGAAAATACAATTAAAAACTTGCCAACAAAGAAAAGCCTAGGTACTGATGGATTCATTACCAAGTTCTATAATAAATTTAGAGATTTTTTTTTTGAGACAAGGTCTCATCATGTAGTTCTGACCAGTCTTAAATTCACTATGTAGCCCAAATGGACTCAAACACTCAGTGATTCTCCTGCTTCAGCCTTCCAAGTTCTAGGAATACAGCCATATGCCACCACACCCAATTGAAACTCTTTATAAAACTAAAAGGGAAACAATGCTCTCAAAGTCATTTTTGCATACAAGTATTACCCTGATACCAAAGCCAGAGAAAGACCGAAGAAGGAATTCAAATCAATCCCCCTAAAAAACATAGATAGGAAAATCCTCAGTAAGATTCTATCAAATAGAATGCAGCAAATCATCAAGAAGATTACACACCATGATCAAGGAGGATTCATTCCAGAGTTACAAGAGGGTTTGACATATGTAATTTAATCAAGGTAATACACCATATCAACAGAGCTAAAGAGAAAAATCATATGATCATCTCAACAGACACAGAAAATGCTATCAAAAGTTCAACACCCACTCACTATTTAAAAAAAAAAAAAAAGACTCTGCAGGAAGTTGACATAGAAGGCTCTTATCTCAATATTAGGAACAAGGCAAGGATGACCACTGCCACTAATTTGTATTGAATAATAGTTCTGAAAAGATTAGCCAGAGCAATTAAACAAGAAAAAGAAATAAACAGAATAAGGATAAAAAAGGAAGAAGTTATCCTCATTCAGAGATGACATGATACTCTACACAGTAGACTTCAAAAACTTCACTGAAAGACTGATAGAGCTAATAACTGAATTCAGCAGTGTAGCTGGATACAAAGACAACAATTAAAAATTAATAGCATTTTTGTACATCAACAACAAACACACTGAGTGAGAAATTGGGGAACCACACTATTTCACAAAAGCACTACAAATAATGAAATACTTAGGAATCAATCTAACAAAGGAAGTAAAGGTCTATACACTGAAAATTACAGTGCTCTGAAAAAAGAGATCAAAGGGGTTATCGCAGGCCCTGCAAGTGAGTGAGACGACCAGGGTCGCAGGATCCTGAATAGAGCCAGAGTGCAGCCACAGCACAGAACCCTTCGGCAGAACTCCCTGCAAAGAAGCTAGAGGCAAAACCCACCCAGCTGATTCAGGAGCAGAACATCTTGCCAGAGAGATACAAAGGGTTCAATTTTAAGGGCTGCAGCACAAAGAAGTGGAGCACAGCAGTCTGATCCAAGCAACACCCACCTGGAGGAATCCGAACTTCATAGATCCAGACCTGGTGCTAAGGTAATAACTCTATCTAAGCTCTACACCAAAGGTCAGAAGACAGTGCTATACAAAATGACAAAGAAAAGGAACAAAATG
>NW_004524583.1:21295985-21301555 GCF_000260255.1 Octodon degus
TCGTATGATATCTTCTCCTAGTATTAGAAACTTTAAAAAGTATATTTCCATTTTCTGTTGACTTTTTAAAAAAAGAGGTTTGTACCTATGTTGTTTATTTATTATTTCTTGCCTATATCTTGTAATATGAGAAACTACTTTGGCAGTAACAATACACAATGTACTAACCACTGTTACTCTCACAAACCAGCAACTCCACTCTTTTAAGTGTTTACTTCCTCCCCTGGGAAAAAAAAAAAAAACATGAAATACACAAAGATTTGTATGTGAATGTTCATAGCACTTCTAATAATAACTGGCAAAAATTGGAAAAAAAAATGTTCAACAATTTGTGGGTAGATCATAAATTACATTTACATACATACAATGAAGTAGTACTGAATAATAAGATGGAATGACCTATTACTATTAACTGTGGTGCTCACTATATATAATTGTATATACTTGTCAGAACTTATGGAATTGTAACTTTTATTGTGTATAAATTATACCTACAGGCTGATTTTAATTATAACTAAGATATTTTGTGCAGTTTTACCTTAATTAAAACGCCAATATATAAAAAAAGTAAATCCATATTAATATGATGAGCTGTAAAAGGCTCAAGTCAATAACTTCTGAGGAAAGTCAATAACTTCTGAGGATAACCCACTAATATTATAGACTGCTAGGCAGTGTTAGATGTTTCGTTGAATTCAAACACCTATAGTATTTAGATGCCAATAGAATATTCACCTCTGACAGGACAAAAAAAAAAGGATACAAAGGAAAGATCATTTTGTATTTATATATACAAAATAGGATGAATTGACAGTTACTTTTGCTTAATTCAATGAGAAGAAAGAGGTGTACTAACAGTGTTTGGATAGCATATCCTGTCTGCTTCTTGTACTACGGATAACCACTAAGAAGATAACAATGTACAGTATAATGATTATCAAAACTGTCCTATTAATCAGCTGTGAAACTGTCTCATTCATATTTATTTCTCAATATAAATAAATAAATAAATAAATAAAATCAGGAAAAAAACTGTATAACAGACACTAGGAAATAGAAAGTCTCCAGATGGGAAGGGGAACAAGGGCTGGGGGAGGGGTAAAGGAAGGAAGGAGAAAGAATAGGAGGAAAAAAATGAAGTAAAGCTTTTGTAAGCAGTGAGGGGAAGAGAGGGTGAAAGAAAGAGAGGGTTTCAAGGAAAAAAGAATAAATATCACATACAAGTAAGAACTTCCTCTAATGAATATGATCAATATATAGATCTAAAATATACCAAGAAAGGGCTGGGGAGATAGCTCAGCAGGCATAAGCACCTGCCTGGCAAGCGCAAGGTCCTGAGTTTGAGTCCCAGTACCACACAAAAAATAAAAATAAATAAAATAATAAAATATACCAAGAAAATTAATAATAAAAAAGAAAAATGATTTTTAAAAAGGTACAGGCTGTAATAATATATTTGTGATTTTATTTCCAAGAAAGAACTTGCATGTACAACAATAACAACAACCAAAAAAAACCTCATAATGCAATAAGAAAACAAACACAAATTTTAAATTGGCAAAAAATTTCAGCACACACTTTCCAAAAAAAAGATAAATGATGGCAAATAAGCATATGAGGAAGAGGCCTACATTATTATGTATTAGGAAAAACTAAAACCCAAATCTCTTTATACTCAGTGGCTAAAATGAAAATTTAAAAAATCGAGTGTTATAGAGCGCTTGAAGCAACTGAAACTTCATTCATTGTTGGTGAGAATATGAACCAGTTCGGACATGTTGGAAAACATTTTGACAACTTTCTACAGTTACACGTACACACATCTATTATATGATTTAGCATCTTAACTCTTAGGTATTTACCTAAGAAAAATTAAAATGTTTGTCCACATACATATTTATATGTGATCATTCCTTACAGTCTTAGTCACAGTAATCAAAGATTTGAAACAAACCCAAGTCCATCAACTTGTGAATAAATAAATTATAGTACAACTACACATACTAGTGTATCTGTACATACTCATAAAAGATGAACACACCGGGCATGGTGACACACGCCTGCAACTAGAGCACTCAGGAGCGTAAGGCAGGAGGATCACCTCAAGTTTGAGGCCAGCCTGAGCTCTATAAATGAGCTCAAGGCCAATCTAATTCATATAGTAAGACTCTGACTTAAAAAATAAATAAACAAAATAAAATAAAATAATAAAAAAAAACAAATCCCTAAAACAACCTAGTCACTATTGAAAGAGAAGAACAAAATTGAGTATTTATAAAGAAAAAGTTTATTTAGTCCACAGATTTAGGGGTTGAGAGTCGAAGATAGGATGGCCCCATCTCCTTAGCCTTTGGTAAAGTCCTCACAATAGACAGCATCTAGACACACCTTACATTATTCACAAAGATTAACTTGAATCAATCACATTTCTAATTAGAAATGCACAACTAGAAAACATCCAGAAGAAAATAGACACAATCTAGATTAATTCAGTTTAGCAGTGACTTCTTAGATACAACGTTAAGGGTACAACCGATGAAAGAAAGACTTGGTAAGCTAGACTCAGGAAAATTCAAAACTTCTCTGTGAAGGCAAAAGAAAGTTAAGAAGACAAGCCACAGACTGAGAAGATATATTTGCATAACACATATCTGATAAAGCACTG
The DNA here is from genome assembly GCF_000260255.1 of Octodon degus. Lineage (NCBI taxonomy): Eukaryota > Metazoa > Chordata > Mammalia > Rodentia > Octodontidae > Octodon > Octodon degus. The sequence continues at coordinate 21,298,651 of NW_004524583.1, forward strand.
TTATCCAAAATATACAAAGAACTCATAAAACTCAACAAGAACACCCTAAACCTAATTGCAAAATCTTCAAAAACCTAGGAATGGGCCAAAGAAAATAGATAAGATGATAAATAAGCATATAAAAAGATTCCCCACTTTTTTTTTGCATTGGTGATTTACCCCTGGGCCTCACTCATGCTAAGTACACACTCTACTACTGAGCTACCACCTGAGCTTTTTTATTTTTTAATCTGAGACCAGATCTTGCTAAATTGCCAATCTAACCTCAAACATGTAATCCACCTGTCTCAGCTTCCCCAGTACCTGGGGTTACAAGGGTGTCACACCATATACAGTCAACATGTTAACTTGAATTTTTAAAATTTATTTATCACCTTTTTATAAGACATAACTGGAGAAAGTATCTATGAAAGAAGTTGCATAAATTGCATTTGTAAAAATGAGAGAATTTTACAGTGAAACTGTGAGATTACCACTAACATATGTAAGATTTCATAGTTAATACTTTCAATTTTATCACCTAGAATATGTTCTTAATACTAGTTTTACTAGTCATAGTGAATGTTTCATTGAGTTTTTAACTTATAGTTTATTTTTGTATAAAATCCATAGATTTAAATTAGAGCATTCAAGCTATCATAATGTTGTAAGTAATTTTCTAAGACAATTTTAATACAGTTGCCTTAAAATAGTTTATTGAAGCAGCTTTAATATTTACTTCACTTGACTGGTGATCTGTAGAATTTCAGTCAATAAGTTTTCCTCTAAAAAAAGCACAACTGCTGGGGAGATGGCTCAGTAGAATAAGCGCTTGCCTGGCAAGTGCAAGGGCCTGAGTTCAATCCCCAGTTCTGAAAAAAAAAAAAAAAAAAAAAGCACAACTGTAATAGTGATGAGGCATAACAAAATTGTCATTTTTACCTTTAGGTAAATGTATTGGAGTTGATCTTTGTTGAATAAAAGCACCTTTAGATTGAGCTTTATTATGTTACATGTACAGTATGATGAGTATATAATGTCTTGCTATTCAAAATTTTATGGGCACTTTTAAAACAATAAACAAAATAATTCCTGTCTAAAAAAAAAAAAAAACAAAAAAAGATTCCCCATATCATATATCATCAGAGAGGAGCAAATTAAAACAAAAATGAGATACTACAATACATCTCTCAGAATGGTCAAAATCCAGAACACTCACAACACCAAAAAAGTTGGTAAGAATGTAGAGCAGCAAAAATTCTCATTTTTTGCAGATAGGGATACAAAATGGTATGGCCACATTAGAAGACAGCTTGGCAGTTTCTTATATGACTAAATGTATTCTTACCCCATACAGCATTCATGTTCCTTTGTATTTACTCAAAAGCATTGAAATTTTTCTGTATGTGGATTTTTTTTTTTTAATTGGCAGAACCGGGGATTGAACTCAGGCCCTTGTGCTTGCCAGGGAAGCACTTATTCTACTGAGCCATCTCCTCGGCCCCTGTATGTGGATGTTTACAGCAGTTTACAACAGTTTTATTCATAACTGCCAAGGGCTGGAAGAAAACAAGTTGCCTGGAAGTATTTAAACTGTTAAACTATTGCACATTCAGGCAATGGAATATTATATTATTCAGTGATACAAAGAAATGGGCTATCAAGCCATGAAAACACATTCAAGAAAGTTAAGCTACTAAGTGAACGAAGAGCTAGGCTAAAAAGGCTACATGGTCAGGACCCTAAGTAAATTAGATTCTGGCAAAGACAAAACTATGGAGACAATGTAAAAATCAGTGTTTTTTCAAGTCCAAGAGACAATGAAGGATGGATAGGGAGAGAACAGAAGATTTTTGAGCCCAGTGAAACTATTCTTTAGACTACATCAACATTCAATGTTATCCCAAACTCCCGAATGTCCAAGGCTAAGGGTGAACCTTAATGTTAATGGTACACTCTGGGACAACTGTGTGTCGGTGTGGGTTCATCAAGCACAGCAATGCATTCCTGTAGTGAAGGCTGTTGACCACAGCAAAGTCTATGCACACGGGGGCAGGAGGTGTATGGGACGTCTTAATATTTTCTGCTGAGTTTTGCTGAGAACCTAAAACTGCTTTTAAAACAATAAATTCTATTTTTCAAAAAACGATTGATGTACACAAGAACAATGAAGGGTCTCGAAAGCATTAAGGTGCCACGGCAAGCAGAAACACTGAAACGACACCAGGATTTGGAGGCAAATTTATTTACTTCAATGGGTACTGATAAGAGTCATTCCCAAAATATCAGGCCCTGATCCCTCATGGTCTAGGGCTTATATGGGATAAGCAGGCAGCAAGTACAGAGGCAGAATGGCTTGGCAATTGAGGATTGGCTTATATAGTGTGCATCCCAGTAACCAGCTGTTTCTAAGTGTCAGGAGCAACCAGAACTGGAACAGGAATGATTACCTGGGCAGCTAAGGAACTGAAGTATACTGGCTGGAGGAACATCTTCGGCTACAAAGTGTGAGACAAACACAACACACACACACACACACACACACACACACACACACACACATCTCTGTGTATAACCAAGCATGGTGGCACATGCCTATAATACCAGCACTCTGCATGGCTGAGACGGGAGGATCACAGGGTTAAGTCCTGCCTAAGAACTTAGTGAGATGCCATGTTAAATTAAAAAAAAAAAAAAAAGTAAAGGGCTATGGATGTAACTCAGTGCAGAGGCCTTGGGATCAAGTCCCATGCCTAAAAAAAAAAAAAAAAAAAATCATTTCATCTATCCAAGATTTTAGCAAAAGTAAAACTATAGTAATGGACACCAGATCACTACTTCTAGGGAATGACTAGAGAAGAGCAGAATAAAATTTTGAGGTGAGAGAAATAACAATATCATGAATATGGTGGTGATTTAAAACTAT
>NW_004524583.1:21301655-21316525 GCF_000260255.1 Octodon degus
CTCAGGTGAATGGAGTGCATGCTAACAGGTAATATTTCATAAAAGAATGATTGTCTTCCCTTTTGTTTGAATAAGGATTTCTGTATATATTTTAAAATTTATAGAATAGTACATTTAAAATTGGTGAATTTTATTGCATCTAAATTATACTTCAAGGGGCCGGCCAAATAGCTCAGCAGATTAAAGCGCCTGCTTAGGCAGATGCAGGGGCCCAGAGTTCAATCCCCAGGCCTGCTGTGCCAGCCCAGCTCCAGGGGCACACTGAGATGTCAAATGAGACTGGCATGGTGGCATGTGCCTCTAATCCCAGCTCTTGCAAGGCTGAACACAGGCAAATCACTACAAGTCCAATCTACATAGTGAGACCCTGTAGACCCTTACTAAAATACAAAAAAAAAAAAAAAATTACACTTCAATAAAGTATAAAGTTTACTTTTCAATAAAGAAGGTAATAAGGTACAAGAATACATCCAAGAAAAGTAAAAACATCTGATTCAATTATCAAGATGTTACCATGATTGAGAAGTCTATTCATTAAAATGTCTATAGTTTTACCATAACAAATCATAAATTTTGCAACTTAACTTTGCAAATTCTTTGGTAACCTAATTTTCTCCCTTAACATAACCTGAACAGTAGTGTGCCTATAAAGAAATCAGGGCAGGCTGGGGCAAGAGGATTGTACATTCCAGGGAAATCAAAGGACTAGGGATATAGCTCAGTGTGAAGGCTCTGAGTTCAGTCCCTGCTAAGCAAGTGAGAAAGCAGAAAGGAAGGGAGAGAAAGAGGGAGAGAGGGAAGGAGGACTGGAGAGAGGGAGGGATCAACAGCATGACTTGCAAGAGGCTTCACAATAATTAATGATATACACACAAAGTAACATTCAGGTTCATTCCTGATTTTGTGTTTCAAGCACTATATGAAGAATCTCAAAGAATTATGCTGCTTGACAGGCATGTGCAAAGCACAGAGCGCTGAGTGCAAGGGAAGTGGCGCCAGAGCATGTGGTTGGTCAGGCCAGAGTGGGCCAGAGGAGGATGTGAGCAGGGTCACAGCAAGGTGGTTCATTTGAAGTCTGATGCTCTCCTTCTTTTTTTCAATAATGCTCTGAGCACAGAAAAAAAAAGGAGGTGATGGGGCTGCATGTAGGGTGTGGAATTATGATACAAGGACAGACTCCAAATTTACACATGCTGGAACTGAAATGCACACTGTTGCTGAAAAGCTTCACACTGCCAGAACTGTTCTTGTTCATTCTGTCATCATCCTCCCACGTTTAGATAAGGACTGAGTAGAAACTTCTCCAGAGCAGCTGTCTGTGGCCTCAACAGAAGAAGAGAGGTTGGCAGAACTAACACGTTGCCCCAAGAGAGTCAGGTTGGTATCATTCCCATTCCCCTATTACTGGGATCAGAGAGAGAGAGAGAGAGAGAGAGAGAGAGAGAGAGAGAGAGAGAGAGACAGCATCATGGTACTGGCAAAAAAAAAAAAAGAAAGAAAGAATTGAGGATCAAAGGAACAGACTAGAAGATGCAGAAACAACACCAAACACACTCAGCCACCTTGTTTGACAAAGAGACCAAACACTTTCACTGGAAGATAAATAGCCTCTTTAATAAATGATGTTGGACAAACTGCCTTTCTATATGCTGAAGAGTAAAGCTAGACTCATGTCTATCACCATGCACTAAACTAAAACTTAAATGGATCAAAGATACTAAATACTAAAACAGAAACACTAAATTTGATAGAAGAGAGAATAGGTGGAACTCATGAAGACGTAGGCATAGGACAGACTTCATGAACAAAGTCCAATCACACAGGAAATACTTCAAAGAATCAACAACTGCGATCAATTGGGATCTTATTAAAACAACTGAGATCTCATCTTATTAAAAAGGTTTTGCACAGCAAAAGAAATCATCAACAGAGTGAACAGACAACACACAGAATGGGAAAATATTTTCTAGTCTTCTTCAGATGAAGGACTAGTCTCTGTAATATATAAAGAATTTTTAAAAATTAGTCCCCTCAAATTTAAAAGCCCAATCCAAGAATGGGCATCTGAAACATTTCTCAGATGAAGTAGACATAGCAAATAAATATATGAAAAAGTGTCCAACATTACTGGTCATTTGAGAGATGCAAATTGAAACAACACTGAGATCCCATCTCACTCCAGAAAGAATGGTTATTATCAAGAAATCAACCAATAGCAAATGCAAGTGAAACTGAGGAGGAAAAGGAACACTTTTCCACTGTTGGTGAAAAGGTAAACTGGTGCAACCACTGTGAAAATCAGTGTGGAGATTTCTCAAAAAAACTAAACTAGAGGCTTCATTCAACCCAGCTATTCTGCTTCTTGATATCTTCCTGAAAGAATTGAAAGCCTCACACCATACTGATGGATGCACACCCATGTTTATAGCAGCACTGTTTATAATAGCTAAATCTTGGAAACAGTCCAAATGTGTATCAACTGATAAATCAATAAAGATTTTTTATATGATGGAGTACTATTCTGCCATAAGGAATGATAAGCTTAAGACATTTCTAGCTAAATGGATGCACCTTGAATTAAGTACAATGAATTGAATTATTAAGTACAATAAATTGAACACACATGTGTAAATATCACATTGCTTGTCTGGTGTGAGAAACCAAAGGTATAAATAAGGACCAAATGTATAATACATATTGTGAAATAGGGGGAAAAATGTCCAAATGGGAAGGGAATCTAGGGAGGATGGAGAGGGAAAGGAAGGAAAAAAAAATGGAAACAAAACTTTTATAAATAAGGAAGGGAAGAGGGATTTAAAAGACAGTAGGAGAGGGGGCAGAGAGACAGCTCAGCAGTCTGAGCACCTGCCCAGCAAGTGCAAGGTCCCAGTTTCGATTCCCCATACCACATGCCATGCCAGTTCCAGAATGCCAGCACTCTATGCTGGCCCCAAAACCGAGCATGGCGGTGCACATCTGTAATCCAAGAGTTGGAAAGGCTGAGACAGGAGGATCACTATGATTCCAAACTGTATACTGAGAACCTGCAACAAATGAATTTTTAAAATTAAATGTTAAAAAATAAATTAAAAAATAAGACAGCAGGGGAATGGGAAAAAATAATTAAGATGTAACATGTACAGGTGCAAATTCCTTATGACGAATGGGATCATTATGTACTAACAAACTTAATTAATTTAAAAAATGCATGAAACTATGTCCTGGAACCACTTCCCAAATAAAACCCTGCAACTAAGAACTTGTCCACAACTCTGCCTCTAGAGGAACCCAAACCAAGATGGCGCTGACCTAATTCATCAAACACCCTTGACATGGTTGATCACTCTCTTCCCTAAAACACTTTGGTGTAGCTTGTAGGAGCTTACCTCAGCTGGTGTTGCTCTCTCCTCCTGATTGCTCCTTTGCGCCTCTACCAGTTCCCCTGCCAGACCACTGGGTCTCTGATCACTCCTGTCCCACACCAATGATGACTCCTTTGATGATAAGAGCCCGCACCCTCACTGTTATGGCTTATGTCTAGATGTCCCCTCAAAACCTCATGAGGTCATAAGCAGGGCTTTCAAGAGGTGGCTGGGTCTAGGATGAGTGATGCTGGGAATAAGACTGCACCACACTGTGGTGCATAAGGGACACAAAGAAGGCTGCTGCTGCACCGCCTTGCTGCCTTCCTCCCACCATGAACTATTTCTCCTCTGCCATGTTTGTCCACCATGCCACCCTGCCTGGAGCCAACTGCCTACGGACTGAAACCTCCACAAACTTTGAGTTGAGTAAATCTTGCCTCCTTTGACTTTGGGTGCCAGGTACTTTATCTCAGCAATGAGAGAAGTAACTAAGCAATGGTTTTAAATATCTTCCCGCCAGATGGCACATACCTGTAATCCCAGCACTCAGGGGGCTGAAGAAGGAGGATTACGGTGAGTTTGAGGCCAGCCTGGGCTACCTAGTGAGTTCAAGGGCAGCCTGAGCTACAAAACGGGACCATGTCTCAAAAAACAATAAGTAAACAAATAACCAAATGCTAATGGCTCCCATATTTTTATACTGAACCCAAAATTTTTCCTGAACTCCAAACTCAGACACCCAAATTCTTGTTCCCCCTCTCCACTGGGATGCTTAGTAAACATCTCAGACTGGACGTTTCCAAAATAAAACCTCTAATCTCCATGCCACTCCCCCAAACCTGACCTGCATAAAACTTTGCCCTGCATAGCTTTCTCCTGAAATCTATTTTCTTATTCTCCTTACACTTACTCCGGACAAAAATCTCCTCAGGGGTTTTTCCCATACTCTCTGCAAACCCTGTCAGTTGTAGCCTCAAAGGGCTGTCTATATTTCCTTATGCATAAAGCATACGCACAAGCACACAGGGGCGTGCGCGCATCCCCACCACTTGGCTAGCTGTGCCATCTCCGATGCTATCCCCTGCCGCCCCCATCATCTGCCCACATTTCCGCCTCGCTGGTACCACCCTTTACCCATCTGCTCGAAACAGCAGCCAGAGCAATCCTGCTAAAGTGTGTGCTCGGTCACACGGCTTCTGTTAGCAAAACCCTTCATAACTTCAAACTTCACTTGAAGTGAAATCCAAAGTGTATGGCTGCTTCTGGTGGGCCATCTGTCTCTCCGTCACCTCGACCCCCTCCTCCCACTCTGCCTCCTCTCGCTGCTCCAAGGCACTGGCCCGCTTGCGGGTTTTCAGCTACACCAGGGATATTCCTGGCTCCTTTTCTCTGTATTCCTTCAAGGACTTTAGGGATAGCATTGGGGGAAAATAGAAAAATGTGTTAGTTTGAAATGTTAGTCATGAGACTTTTTTTAAAGCTACGTCAGTTTTAAGACTTATTCAAACCACTCAAGTTTAGTGCAAAAGGGTTGGTTCAACTTCTGTAACATTCCAACATTCTAAGAAGTATAAATAAAGCCATGCTGTTAAGTTGAGCTGTGGGGGACTCAGGTCAATAGTTTCTGACATTGCCAGTTAAACAGAAGACCCAATGCTATTATGGGCTACTGGACTCTTTTAGAATATTTTGCTGAGTTTACACACCTATAATATTCAATAACAGAACTTAGAAAAAATGGGGTATACAGATGAATGTCCATTTTGTATCTGTGTATTCAAAGTGGTTAGGATAGATATATAGTTACATTCTCTTAATGAATAGAATGATTTGTTCTAATGGTGTTTGTAAATAGGATCACAAGTCCGCATCTTGTACAGCAATTAACCACTAAGAAGAACATATGCAGTATATTATTTGTTGAAAAATAAAATAAATAAATAAATAAATAAATAAAGAAGTATAAACAGGCTGCCTTGGTATTATAATTGATCAATAAATAAGAACATAATTACTCTAGAGATAAATTATTTTTGTAGATGTTTCTAACAATCACCCTGCTATAAATCAGGCATGGTGGCAGGCACCTGGAGTCCCCCTCTCCAGAGGCTGACCCAGGAATATGCCTTGAGCCCAGGAGTTCAAGCGCAACCTGGCCAACACATGATCCCAACTCCCAAATATAGATATAATCATTGCACTACAGATGCAAATATATCTGCAGTGCCATGAAAAATTATAGTCTAATTAATCTACCTATCAGCTTAGGAAAAAAACTGTCCTTTTAACACCCCTTAGGAAATGAACTTGGACTCAGTAGCAACGAACAGAGTCTGACAGTGCAAACGTGCCTTTTTCCTGTGCTCCCCTTGACGTAAAGGACTTCATTTCATTTGTAGTCGATGGCTTTCAAAAAGAGAAGAGCTTTCTAGATGCGAAGTAGCAATCAGTAAATATCTCTAGGTTCTTTCAGATATAGTGTTCATATAACCCAACCAACCCTAGCTGCCCATTCCCTATAAAGGCAACGGGGATGAGAGAAAAAGTCAAGAACTGCCTTTAATTTGTTTACATTGTCACGACTAAGAGGCAAACAGAGGGAAACTTTACTTTTTCTACTATTTTTTTTCCTGTATTTTAGGGAAGGGTCTACAGGGTGTTCAGGGTCTTACTACTAGATCAGACTCCTAGTGATTCTCCTGTTTACAGCCTCCCAAATGTTGGGATTACAAGCGTGTGCCACCACGCCCAGTCTCAATTGCCTCTCAGCTCGCTCCAGGGGCAGGGCCAGCACGGCAGGCCTGAAGATCAAACCCCGGGCTCCTGTGTCTGCTTCCAGACACTTTAATCCGCTGAGCTATTTGGCCAGCCCTCAAAGTGAAACTTTAAACATCCTTTTCTATGTGTAAGATGAGCAGAAGTGCAGGAGGCATTAACTCGTCCATATCACAAGCTATATACGGGAGTAAGGATAAGCAGCGGTTTTTATAAACATTAGAGAAATTCAGGGAAAGACTCCCCAGGAAGCTGCTGCTCTGTCTGAGCAAATGCGCACACCCGTGTGGGACATAGCAACTGCGATGGCATGTGCTGCAGGGAGGCAATTCAGTGTGGCTTCTTGCTTCTCTCGGCTAAATTACTCAAAAGAGCCCAAAGAAACCTGCTTTCTCCCTAAGCAAACCTATGACAGGGATTCCCAGATGGACGCACTTGCTGGGTGGGCAAAGCACAGCCGTCCCACTGTAAACACAGAACAAGCAGAAAGGCACAAGCCGGGGCTGGTGAGATGGCTCAGTGGTCTAAAGCACCTACTTAGAACAAGCTTAGCAAAGCACAGGGACCGCGGTTCAATCCCCCAGCACCACATGCCAGCCAGCCCCGTCCCCTGGTGGGCTGAGCTGGCCACACACACACACACACACACACACACAAATTTAAAAAAATTAAAAAAAAAAAAGAAAGCCACAAGCCAATCAACACGTTGTTTCTTACTAGAGTAATAACGGCAAGAGCCTCCTCTATAGAGGGTACACCGCCCAATAGGGCTGCATGTGTGTTTTCATCATATAATAAAAAAATTAGAAAATGCCAAAACACTACAAAATAAATGGAGGGTACTTTAAGTATTTTCATTAAACAAATGATCCATTTTTGAGAAAACAGGCAAAACTGTGCTATTTATAACATAATCACTCGATTTATAAATATCTTAATTCACAGTGTATGACTTGGAATTCAAGATTAAAATTGTATAATGAATAATAATATTCAGTCTTGCAAAAACACACATGTATGTCGATGTCTATTAAACATGAACTCTAAAATCCAAAATCCAAATTTTATGTCCTTAGTGAGCAAGAGGCCCATGAGAAATTCTAATTCCAGTGGTAATCACAAAATGAAACACTTCTAAAATTAAATTGTGTTCCCACTATTTCCCTGGGAAATGCCTGCACAACTCACTTGCTCCCTGTGTCTGAGTTTTCCCACTTGCAAAATGTTGGTGTCAAAAAAAAAAGAAAAAAATGCATGTGCTGTAGTCATTTCTGACTGCCATAATAAAATACCATAAGCTAGATGGCTCCTGGATCAGAACGGTGCCTTCTAGCTTTGCTCCTACATGGCAGGAGATGCCAACAGGCCCCGGTCAACCACTTCAATCACGACCTAATTACTTCCCAAAATCTCCACTTCCCAACATTATCACTCTAGGGGTTAGGATCTCAATGAATGCATTTGGAAAAGAGCAACACAAACATTCATGCTATTACACTAGGCTCCCTATTGTGTATTTAAAACTAACCCTGAATACAGCAACTGAGAAAATTCTTAGCCTCTTAAGGGCCTCACAGCTCAAGTAAAAAAAAAAAAAAAAAAAAAAAAATTCAGGTTGAAGATGTAGCTCAGCGGTAAGTACATGATAGCCTGTACTCAATGCCTTAGTTACTCTTCTCTCGTTGCTGGGACAAATACTCGCCACTCAAAATGAAGGAAGGAAAGGTTTATTTAGCTCACAGTTACTGGAGGCTTCAGTCCATATTCCGCTGGCTCCAAGGCAGAGAGGCACAGGGCAGAAAGCAGCCTTTCAGGACAGCAGCAAAGAGCAAGAACAAACGAAGAAGTAGCAGCAGCTCAGGCCTCCAGCTTCTCTTCCCTCCCTACACTGAAACGCAAATTGCCTGCCACAGGGCAGGTGCAGCATCCACACGCACAATAATCAATCACAAACTCCAGAAGCCGCCCCAAGACTTCATGAGGCTTTGGGGGGGTGGGGAACCTAGGCACAAACAATAACACTGAATGCCTAGATCGAAAGCATAACTTTCCACCCCTGCCCTCCAAAAGACTTATGCCCATCTCATTGTACAAACTGCCTTCAGTCCATCTCTAAGGGCCACCAAACTCTTAACAGTTCCAGCACTCCTAAAAAGTCCAAATCCAGTTTCCTCTGAGGCTCGAGAGCCTCCTTATGAGGCCCTGTAAGCATCAAAAAGAAAAGTTAAATATTTCCGATGTGCAATGGCACAAGAGGAGGGATAATGGAAGAGATGAATAGGACCAAAACAAGACAACCCAGCAGGGCAAGCATTACCTCCAACAGCCCTATGCCCAGAACCCAGGGCACGCTGAGGGGAGATGTGAAGTCCAAAACACTGGGGGAGGGGGTTATTGGTTGCAGTCCACATGGTCTTTCTCTCAGACTGACTCTGTTTACCATCTGTGGCTTTTCCAGCATCTCCAGGATCGTCACTGCACCTTCAGCTTCATTCGCACAGTTCTAAACATGACTCTTTCATGAGCACCTGGAAGACTATGACTCTGTCACAAATTTGTGCCTAGCCTCTCTCAGACCTTCTTTTGAAACCTAAGTGGAAGCCTCCATGACCCATGATTCTCATCTTCTGCCTTCCGGCATAATCAGTACCATGTGGGTGTTGCCAAAGTCTGTCACCAGCTAGAGCAGTAGACAGGCCCCCTTGTACCATGGCTATGACGGCCTCTTAGTGCCTGGACAGCTGAGAGCAGAGATCAAAATCCCAGAGAACCAACTCAGTATGGTGCTGTTCTCCAGCAGGGTGCCCAAGGACTCTCTTCTCCAATGGAAATTCACCCTTTTGCACCTCAGAGCTGTGATAGGTGGGGTTTTGCTGGTCCCTGAGATGCCTTCAGGCCATCTTTCCTATTCTAATTGTTCCTTCCTTCAGTTGTCTTCAGTCTCTGCCCTGCCATTGGCTTTCCCCCTACGCCTATGTACTCAAGTTTTCCATTCCTAAATAAAACCTTTATTAGAATGCTAAGCTACCTTCTCAACTCCTTATCACCATCTATAAATTTCCTAAGAGGACAACCTATATCCCCAAGTTTTTCTTCTTACCTCACTCTATCTTTAATTACTACCAGGCAGCCAAAACTAACATGCCAGTCATTGCCACCTTGAAGACCGTTCCTCACCCTGGTCTCTTCTGGATTCTGTGCACCTGCACACTAAATGCACCTTTCTCTGATTTCTATGACTTCATCCTTCCAGGAATTTGCTCCAAACTCAGGCTACTCTCTGCTGGTCTCACTAGCAATACCCTACTCCTGCATTTCCTTGGGGACATAAATAAGTGTCCCCGTGGCCATCTCATTGTACAAACTGCCTTCAGTGCATCTCTAAGGGCCACTAACCTTTACCTTACATGCGGAGGAACAAAGTCACTCAGCTGAACCGCAGGGCTGCCTGGTGGCTCTGTGTAGGGTGCATGGAGGAAATATTTGGGAAAGTCAGTCAAGGAGGGAACTGGAGCCTAATCAAGGTCCATGGACGGTGCTAACACAGTTTCGATTGGTCTGTTAGGTCAACAAACCATAGTCAATTTTCTACTGCATTATGTCAACCCTTTACCTTACTCTGCTCATTCTCCCCAAGTGACCCGACTCACTTGGGGATTTCTCTATGTTCTGTTAACTGATACTTTGCAAATCTAAACCCACCAACTCTCTGCCAAGCTCTAATCCACAGCCCCACATGCCTTTCTATCCAGAAGCCCCACATGCTTGCATCTTAAATGCACCTCAAAATAACTCATTATTTTGGTTTCTAAGTCTGCTTTTCCTCTTACCCTCTGTCCCAAACAATACCATTTCCATCCAGCCAGTTGTCTAAATTTAAAAAACTCTATAATCTTTTTTCTCTCTCTCATCCAATGTCTAATTAAAGGTATAATATCGAATCATATACACACACCACCTACACATGTATGTACGTATGTACCTCCCTGGAGGCACATCTCCAAAATGTCTCTCATCTGTATGTTTCCTGAGTATCTCCTGAGTTCAGCCTCTACATTCCTTTTGCTTGGCCTGGTTCAGTAACAGCTAACTCAACCTTTCTTCCTTCTCTCCCTTCTCCTCTTCCCTTTCTCATTCTACTTTCTCCTCCCAAGCGTCCTAATGACAGTTGATTGAACAGAAGGTAAAAACACAGACAGCACTGAAGGATTCGCTCATTTCTCTAAGAAAGCCCAGGCAGACATAATGCAGTAGAAAAATGGACTATGGTTTGTTGACCTAACAGACCAATCGAAACTGTGTTAGCACCGTCCATGGACCTTGATTAGGCTCCAGTCCCCTCCTCGACTGACTTTCCCAAATATTTCCTCCATGCACCCTACACAGAGCCACCAAGCAGTCCCGCAGTCAGCTGAGTGGCTTTGTTCCTCCACATGGATACCCACCTAGTCCCCACAGCCAGGAAGGGGCAGTGCCCAAGGTAGATACTCCCTTAGGTTCCCAGACCCAGATCGAGTGTCAGCCCCTATGGCTCATCTTCTGGCCCAGAAGTAGAGTCATTATCTATTCTTAGCCTGTTTGGGGATCTGCAGCAAAATATCAAGATTCAGTAATTTATAAGCAACAGAAATTTATTTCTCACGGCCGCGGAGGCCAGGAAGTCGATGAGCCAGGCCTTCTGGCTGCATCTTCACATGGGTGAAGAGAGAAGAGCAAGTGGCAGAAGCGCAGGAGGACAACGTAAACCCACTCCCACAGCCTTTATAACGGGTCATTAATCCATTCATGACCACAACCCTCGTGACCTAAACTCACCCACCTCCCAACACTGCTGAAAGGGAGATCAAGTTCCTAGCACCCAAATTCCGAGGGACACAGCCGGACTACCTCACCTTTCTTTGCTGCCTCCACGGAGCTGCAGATGTACCACTCTCTGGCTTAGTATGTGATTGTCATTATGTAACTATCACGGCACTACCACCATCACACCGCAAAAATAAAGTGTAGAGCTTAGACTATATAGGGACGCAAGACGTAGGTACCGTACAAATGCTACAGGTGACCCAGGTAAGGACACAACTTTGTCCTGCAGAGGCCTCCAGCCTGTCGTCACCACCAAATCACACGAGAGTAGGATGAGTGGCTGAGATAGTAGTTAGTGCTTTCCTCTTGTTGCTGTGACTGTTCCTATTGGCATTTTATCTCCCCCTCCCAAGAAGATAACAATCTTAGATTCAGAGTTGTGGGCTCTTAGCAAGAGAGTTCTCCTTGGCAATACTACAGTTTTCACGATTTTGTGTATTACAGCGTCGTAAGTGAAAGCTGTGAAATGTCCCAAAAGTTCCTATCCAAGTGGGAAAGAGGAGGTAAACTTCACGGAGACGGAAAGGGCATGTGGAGAAGGGGAGAGAGGGGCGAGGGGGAGGAGGAAAGCGGACGGAAGGGTGATGGACCGCAACACGCAGATGCACCATTTCTGCAAGAGGAATGTAAATTAGTACGCAGTGCAAACACCTACTAATAACAAAGTCCTGATAGGGCTTTGTAAAGAGAGCTTACGTACAAGGTGAGAGGACTTGGGTATTCCTCGACACCAGGGCAGGAAGGGGTTTGAGGGACTGTGACCCATCGGGAAGCCAAGCCCCACCGCCATGTAGACCTGGAGGGGCGGCGAGCGGGAGCGCCTCACTCCGCAGTGGCCCGCGGGATGACCACCATGCGCTCTATTCCAGCGTGGGGGCGCGATCAACTGGGAAGGCCATCTGCAAAGGTCACCTGGGAGGGGCCTCCGGGGAGGTCCTCTGGGAAGGTCAGCTAGGTGCGGGGATCCAGCCCTCAGGGAGGAGCAGACAGAACGACCAGGAGCCCCGGGGCACAGGGCTGGGCCCCACCCCTACGCTTACCACACTGCAGCACCCGGAATGTTTATTTTGTTCCCACGCAGTGGGAAACCATGTCTTAATAATGGTACAGATTGAATTCCCTCGCTAGCCACCCAGGTGGCTGGATTGAACTTGAAGAAATAAAGGCGTAAGACCTAACAGGATTGTGATCTAAATTAATACCTGCCACACAATGCTCACTCAATCGCAAGGCAAACTGCCTAGCTCAAAGCATCCCCGGAACAGCTGCGGGCTGTGTGACGTGGGCCCTGCGCTGCTTCAAGCACACATACCTAATACGGCAATATGTTATAACTCAGAAATGAAATATCTAACAGATATATTTCCGTTTAAGGCTATTATCAATGTTTTTGGGTATGAACAGAGACACAGCTTTTCGGTCATGTTATTTCAAAAATCTAGCCGGGACGCCCGATTGCGTTTTGCAAGATACCGACGAGAAGCCGACGCGGCGGGAAAGCGCAGTTCTCCAGCGTGGCCACAAGGTGGCAGGATGACTCCACACAACGGAAGCAGCCTGGCCGCGCGTCGCCGCTCCGGAACCTGGCTTGGCAGGAGAATCCGGGCACAGTTAACAAAGGATCCTTGCCACATCTGTCCCCAGAGGAGTTGACAGAGCGATTCTCGCGTGACAAGCGCCCTTTATAGAGGCCCGGCCCCGTCTCCGACGTCGGTGGAGGGTCGATGGACTTCCCTCGGGATGAACACCCGCGATGAGCCGTGGCCCTGCCGCCCAGCGCAAAGCCCCCACGCAACGGAAGTGTGTCGAAAAGCCCTTCGATCTCCAGGTCCGGATGGAGTGTCCCCAAGAAAAAGGGAGGATAATCTCAGCGGCAAATACAGTAGAGCTTCAAGGGCAGGGGAGAGGAGCCCGTCAAGCACGCGTGGCCCTTGCTCCTGCAGACGCGCCCGCCCCCCTCATGCCTGGAAGGTCTGCGGGGGAGCAGGGGCTCCGGGAATCCAGCCAGCCCAGAAGACTGCCAGGAATTTATGAGAGAAAATAAAAACCTCGCTGGACATTGAGGCCACAAAAGAACTGATTCAGAGAAACGCAGAAAACCCTAAAGGAAATACAAACATAGACCAGTGGAGATAGGCGGTGCCTATGATTCCGGGGCTAGCAAGCCACTTCCCTGGCTTTCTCGTGGATTCTGTAAGCTGCCCTTTACCGCATAGTTAACCTACTCCCCATCTGGGGAAGCAAGCTGCGACTGGCAGTCAGCATTTAATTTGAAGCGATCAAGAACTATTATATTTCGTAAATGAAAATACCTCTAGTTAGACTAGAATGTTGTAAGTAGAATGATTTTTTTTTAAAGGAAATAATTTGTGGCCAACTTTGGAGATCAGGCTAAGGACTATAATCTAGATTTATCTTGGTATAAGTGCTGCAGTCACAAGTGAGTATTTTCAGAACAAAAAGGAAATCTGTTTTCCTTAAAGTACTTGAGTAGGATTGGGTGTGGTGGCACACAGCTATAATCCCAGCATTTTGGGAGGCTGAGGCAGGTAGTTGTGAGGTTGAAGCCAGCCTGAGCTACATAAGCGAGTTCAAGGCCAGCTTGAGACCTTGTCCCCACCCTAAAGTAACTGACAGGTTCTGTACACAAAACCCTGATTATTACAAGAGGAAACAGAAAAAAGTAAAAGAGCTAAAGACACTCTATCGAAAAAACAAACTCAGTGGGAGATAAAGTTGAAAGAAGAAAAGTGAGGAGTGGTAGACCAGTGAAAGATTTTTTTCGAGTGAAAATATTACCACTAAAACATACAATGAAATTTGTAAAACCTCATTCACTTGGCTCAAGGCAAAATAAGACAGGAGAGAGCACAAGTCTTAAAAATGTATCAGTAGACTTTCACAGTCTGAACAAGAAAGAAAGAAAAAAATGGGGAAGGAATGAATAGAAACTTAGAGAGCAGGGCCCGGAAGATAGCTCAGTAGAATAAGCACTTGTCTGGCAAGCGCAGAGTCCTGAGTTCAATCCCTAGTACTGAAAAAAAAAAAAAAAAAAAAAGAATTCGGACCAGGGATATAGCTCAGTGATGTCAGTGCCTGCCTGGCAAGTGCAAGGTCATGAGTTCAAACCCTAGTACTGCAGAAAGAAAGAAAGAAAGAAAGAAAGAAAGAAAGAAAGAAAGAAAGAAAGAAAGAAAGAAAGAAGCTTAGCAGTGGAAAAACCTAATGTTTATGTCATCAAAATCCCAGAAGGCACCAGGAATGATAGTCCATGCCTGTAATCCCAGCACTTGGACGCCTGAGGCAGGAGGATCACTGTGAGTTGGAAGCCAGCCTGGACTACATAGAAAGACATTGTCGCAAAAATTAAAATAGCAAAAGAGGAGAAAAAATGCAAAGATTAGAAACTATTTAGGGGTAGGCAAAGAGTTCATGAACAAAAATCAAATCACACGGGAAACAGTTGAAAGAATTAACACCTGGGACCTGCTCTTACTGAGAAGTTTTTTCACGTCAAAAGAAATTACCAACAAAGTGAAAAGACAACCCACAAATTTGGAAAAAATTATGACAAATAAGTCCTCAGACAAAGGTCTACTCTCTAGAATCTATAAAGAACTAAAGAACAGTGGGGTCCCAAAATTTGAAGACCCAATCCAGAAATGGGCATCTGAGATGAACATACACTTCTCAGAGAATGAAATTAAAGTGAATAAATATATGAAAAATGCTCCACATCACTAGCCATCCACGAAATGCAAATTAAAACCACATTGAGGTATCATCTCACCCCAGAAAGAATGGCTATCATAAAGAAATCAACCAACAACAAATGTTGGAGAGGCTGTGGGGAAAAAGGAACCCTTC
>NW_004524583.1:21324262-21329266 GCF_000260255.1 Octodon degus
ACCCCTGTGAAAAGGGCATCGAGCGCTGTTGACGCTCCCTGGGTATAAAAGCCTGGGCAAGCATCAGCACAGCCTCTAGCACAATGGGGATCGGGCCTCTGTTCTTGCCTGTTGCAAAAACTAAAAGGGGGAACTGTAGGGAGCTGCGTATAGCCGCGCCCTAGGATGGCGCCGGTTTCCGCCTTCCACCTCCTCAAGGGGTGAGTGCTCCTGGAGTAAACAACTCCATATATGGCCAAGGCTTGCGCTAATGCATTGCTTCCGCATACCTGGACCAATGGGCAGTACACACGTGGCACCCCATGGTTGGAAGCCCTGGGACTTATAAGCTAAGAGCAGGGGCCTCAGGAGAGAGAAGATGGAGAGAAGACAGATGTAAGAGAACGATAAAGAGCTGCGCAGAAAACCAACCAGTGGTCGCGTCGTTCTTGCAGGCAAGGCCGCGCGCGACACCCACCCACACTGTGAGGGCGACCGAGGTGAACCTCAAGGGAAGACGCCAGCAGCACAGGAGGGTCCAAGCAGGAAGCAGATGATGGGTAGGCAGGACGAGTGGCATGAGAAGTCTGGAGAAGCAACCACTATACAAGCCAACATGTAGTAAATTAGGTGAACCAGCTTGGGGTCAAAGACACACAGAGTAGAAGTGGCAGGTGAGGCTGCCCGTTTTCTCTTCTTTGTTGTTGTTTTGTTTGTCATTGTTTTATTTTGTTTCTTTTCTTCTTCCTTTTTCCTTTCTCCCTCTCTTTTATTTTTCTCTTTTTCAAATGGCTGGGGAGAACTCTGGACACATAAAACTAACCCCACTCCCCAAACCCAGAAACCAAGTTCAGATAATCCCTCATTTACTCTCTTATTCTTCTTCTGCCCTCTCCTATAGTTTGTTTCTGCTTTCTTTTCAGTTACCTTTGCTTTATCCACTATCCTTCTTAAATCTGCTTGTCATAGGGTAAAAGCACTCTATAAGCTCTACAAGCTAAAATACAAGCTTCCAATTTACAATTGGTTCTGTATGTAATTGTAGATTCTGCCCTTATACTTTAAGGCACAAAATTAAGCACTGTGGAGATGGCTCAGTGGTCTAAGCACCCGCCTGGCAAGTGCAAGGACCCGGGTTCGATCCCCAGTACTGCATGCCATGCTGGCCCTGACCCTGGGTGTGCCATGTCAGCCCAAAATCAGGCATGGTGGCACATGCCTGTAATCCCAGAGCTGGGGAGGCTGAAACAGGAGGATCACTGTGAGTTCAACCTGCATAGCAAACCCTGTACCAAATAAATACATTTTTTTAATTTAGTACAGGCTCTCACTACACAGATCAGACTCGTAGTTATTCTCCTGTTTTCAGCCTTCCAAGCACTGGGATTACAGGCTCACACCACCACACACAGTCTCAGTCTCAATCTCAGTGTGCCCAGGGGTGGGACCAGCACAGCACAATGGGGATTGAACCCCAGCTGTTGTACTCTGCATACGCAGGTGCTTTAATCCACTGAGCAATCTGGCCAGCCCCCAAATAAATACATTTTTAAGTTAAGGTAAGAAAACAAAATTAATAACTACCATAGTTTGTCAGTTTCTAAACTGTGCTTGATGCTATTGTTATTACTAATTATACTTCGTTAGCTTGGATATCGTATCTGTTGTAATCAGTTCTTCTGCTTTAACACTACTGGAAAGCTCCAGGGTACAAATCTCAGCACAAGCCAACATCAAAGAACTGGGGATGGTTGGGCGTGGTGACACACACCTGTAATTGCAGCATGCAGGAGGACTGCTGAGAGTTTGAGACTAGCCTGGGCTACAAAGTGAGCTCAAGACCAGCCTGAACTACATAGCAAGACCCCCATCTCAAAAAAGACAAAAATAGGGGGCTGGTGAGATGGCTCAGTAATCTAAAGCACCTACTTAGAACAAGCTAAGCTAAGCAAAAGCACCTGGACCACGGTTCAATC
Source organism: Octodon degus (assembly GCF_000260255.1). NCBI lineage: Eukaryota > Metazoa > Chordata > Mammalia > Rodentia > Octodontidae > Octodon > Octodon degus. Next base: position 21,326,218 of record NW_004524583.1, read on the forward strand.
CCCCAGCATCACATGCCAGCCATCCCCACCCCCTGGTGGGCTGAGCTGGCCACACACACACAAAATACATAAATAAATAAACAAATAAAAATTAAAAAAAAAGACAAAAATAAATTTAAAAAAAGAACTGGGGCCAGAGCCAAACAGATTCCAACATCTCACTCTTAATTAACTTAGAAAGTAGGATATTATAACAGACAAAGGCCTAGAACCTCCTACATACAGAAGACAGCCTTGAGGAACAGACTTTTCTGAAAGAGGATTTGATACTAGTGATATAGTGACCTACAAAAACTTACAAGGATCAATACAAAAAGCAACATAAAAATTTTTGAAATAGAAAATAACAAAACAAAGAAGCAAATACAATCTCAAACCTCCAGTCCAGGTGGAACAACTCCTGGAGACAATAAGATAGAGGACAATAGAAGACACAGACATGAGATTTCTGAAATGATCGAAATCAAAGTAAAGAAACAAGTCCATAAGGCTATGGAGGGTATCTGATCAGAAATAATTTCTCTGATTAAAAAAGAAATGTCAACATTCATAACAGAATTGATCATCAAATCTAGAGTAGAGATAAATTTTTTAAAGATGATAGGAAAAGGATAGAAACTGTGAACAATCAATATAGGAAAGAAATAGAACTTATGAAATGAATTCAAAATGGAAATTAGAAATTCCATTAAAATCTTGCAAAACCACTTGTATAGTACTGAACATAGACTTTTGGACCTTAAAGACAGTATTGAACCTAGTGATTGAGACAGTAAAGACCTCTTAAAAATAATAAGGGATCAAGAAATAACAATATAACATCTGCGAGATGATGCAAAGAAAAATATAAGACTCATAGGTGTCAATAAAAAAAAACAGGAATCATCACAAATGATACAAAAAACTATTTGCAGAATAGCAGAAAATTCTACAAGCATGAGAACAGAATCTGACATACACAAAAGTCAGGTATATAGAACTAAAATTAGCCATGACCAAAAAAATGCACACTTAAGCATATAACAACCAAGATCCCAGTAATCCAGCATAAGGACAGAATATTTAAAGCTGTTAGATAAAATAAATATCACTTAAAAAGGAAAGCCCATCAGAATCACAACAGTCTTCTCAAAACAAACCTTCAAATCAAGAAGAGCTTAAAGTGAGGTATTTCAAGTCCTGAAAGAAAACAACTTCTAACCCAGATTGAGGTACCATGAAAAACTAACTTTCAAAATTAATGGAGAAATAAAATTCTTCCATGACAAAGAACAACTGAAGAAATTTGTAACTACCAAACCAACCCTACAAAGAACACTGAAAGATATTCTAGGCAGGGAAAGAAATTAAACATAAGGGGAAAAGCAAGGAACCAACAGTAGGAAAATAACAGGACAAAGATAAGCCAACAGCAGACCAGTTATAATCATCAATGTAACTGGCCTCAATTCACCAATCAAAAGATTTTAACAATGGATTTTTTAAAATCCAGTAATAAAGTGCACACAAGAAATACATTTAACTCAAAAAGAAATCAATAGACTGAAAGTCAAAGGGGGAAAAATAATATTTATTGGACAGGAACCCAGAAAAAAACATGGATAGCTATTCTGTTTGCAGACAATGTGAATTTCAAACCAAGAATGTCAAAAGAGATAAAGAAGGTCACTATATTACTTCTTAGAGGAAAACTTCAACAGGAAGAGAGAACAATTGTATTTAGGCACCAAATATGAGAATATCCAACCGCCATTAAAAATCAAATAAACAATAACAAAACTATAATGCAAGACCTCAATACCACATTGTCACAAAGAGATAAATCAATTAGACAAAAAATTAGCAAAGAAATATCAGCACTGAACCAACCTGTGAACAAATGGACTTATGAGATGTTTACAAAAGTTTTTCACTCCACATCATCAGAGTACACATACTTCTCAGCTATATATGAGATATTCTCTAAAATAGACTCTATAGTATTATATATAGCATGCTTAAATAAATGCCAAAGAATTAAAATTATTCCATGCATACTATCTAATCATAGTGCAATGAAATTGGAAATTAATGGGAAAAAAACCCTGTAAAAACTCCATCAACACAAGCAAATTAAATAACACCCTCCAGAACAACCAATGGGTCATACATGAAATTAAAGAAATTTTTAAAAATATTTACAATTAAACAAAAAAGCAGATACAGCTGGGGAGATAGCTCAGTAGAATAAGCGCTTGCCTGGCAAGTGCAAGGCCCCGAGTTCGATCCCTGGTTCCACAAAAAAAAAAAAAAAAAAAAAAAAAAGCAGATACAACACACCATAACTTGTGGGACACAATGAAAGCAGTCCTAACAGAAATTTATAATAATGAATTCTCATATTAGGAAAACAAAATGAGCACAAATAACCTAATGTTGTACCTCAAGCTTCTGGAAAAAGAAAAGCCAGTCAAGCCCAAAGCCCAGAGAAGGAAGGAAATTATAAAGATAAGAGCAGAAATTAGGATAATTGAGACTAAGAATTCAATACAGAGAATTAATGAATCAAATTTGTTCTTTGAAAGAATAAAAATTGATAAACTCTTAACCAACCTTGTCAAAAAAGGAAAAAAATACCACATTCAAATTCATACATTGAGGAATAAAAAGGATGAAATCACTATAGACCCTGTAAAAATTCAGAAGATCATCAATACCTACTTTGAAAACCTTTACTCACATAGGATGAAAAACACAGAATTGGACAGATTCCTAGACATGAATGAATTACTAAGATGAATTCAGAACATATAAAAATTCTGAATAAAACAATATCAATTAATGAGATGGTTTTACTGCTAAATTCTATAAGAAGTTTAGAGATTTAATGCTAATACTCTTCAAATGCTTTGATAAAATTGAAAGAGAAGCAATTCTCCCAAACTCATTTCTGGAGGCAAGTATTACTCTAAAACCAAAACCAGAGAAATGGGCCCAGGGAGATGGCTCAGTAGAATAAGCACTTGCCTGGCAAGTGAAAATCCTGAGCTCAATCCCTGGTCCCACAAAA
>NW_004524583.1:21329366-21330565 GCF_000260255.1 Octodon degus
CTTGAAAACAACCAAGATGCCCATCACCTGAGGAATGGTTGAAAAAGATGTGGTATTTTTACACAATGGAGTATTACTCAGCTTTAAAGAATGATAAACTCGAAGTCTTTATATTGAAGTGGATGCCACTTCAAGATATACTCATAAGTGAAATAAACCAGACACACATGTGTAAATATCATATAGTTTCCCTAAGAACTCAAAAAGAAATACAAAGAGAAAGGTATAATACAGTTAAAAGGAAAGCAGGAACTCGAGGACTAACTAATTAAGAGAGGGAAAGGAGAAGAGCTAGGAAACATGACAGTGACAACCCATACAGTTATATATAGAGGATGGGCAAGGCAATGATCCTGAGAATCTCCAGAAGATTTTTGAATCTAGCAGTTGTTGGAATGATTCTCACCCTGACTAACTATATATACTGACACCTGTGAACTAAGCAACAGCACTGAGGATGGTAATCTGTAATAGTAGTTTCATGCTTGGAGTGCCTGTCATTCTGGTCTTCTGAATATGGGCTGCTTCTCTTGACATACCAGGTGCTGCTCTGCTGTCTCTCGGGTAGATGATTGTTCAAAAAGAAGGGGGTGGTGAATGAAGGCAGGAGACAGGAAAAGGAGTGTTGTGGGACTGTCCTGCTTCAAGGTTCTATATGGTTAGATTTTTGGACTTACGTGCAAACATAAGAAGTATATAATTCTTTATGCCTATTTTTAAAATATATTCTAATTTTTAAATGTTTTTTCATCATATTCTATAGGGACTTAAAGTTCAACATATCAATACTTGATGAAAAATACCTGTTCCATGTCATGCCTAAGATGTTTGATATTCAGACACATAGTGAGGTTAAGCTTAACAGCCTAGGTGTATGGCAATAACAATAAACTTCTCTTCTAAAGGGTTAGCAACTTAAGTTTACAGACCAAAATTAGAGAAAAAGAAGGGCTGCAAGGAAAGCCAACATTTTGGCCCTAGTCTTCCAAGGTCACTTAAGACTCAGAACATATGAAAACTTGTACTGTAATGTCATGTAACTCGTTAGTGTCCCAAATTTTCTGATCAAGGAGATTATGGAGCCAAAGAGGAAAGTGACCGATGATGTAGAGTGTGCCTAAGGAGAGTCACATGGAGAGAAAACATTCTCTCAGGCTTTCACAGAGAGCACATTGGCCAAGCAATGGCCATGACTCATC
>NW_004524583.1:21330944-21333763 GCF_000260255.1 Octodon degus
GTGTTTGTAAATAGGATATCATGTCCGCATCTTGTACAGCAATTAACTACTAGGAAGAATGTATGCAAAGTGTTAATTATTTAAACTTTCCTACCAATTTGATTTGAAACTGTCTCATTGGTATTTGTTTCTCAATAAAATTGTGGAAAAATAAGAAACTATTTAAACACATAATGAATGAAAACAACCCAAATCTAGAGATTCAAAAAGGTGTTTAAACTTTACACAGGAAAAACTCAGAGAGATACATACCCATCCTTACTATCATTCAATTTCTGAAAACTAAAGATAATTTTTAAAATTCTTAAAACCAAAGAGAAAGAATGCATCATCTATCCTGGAGTAACAATTCAAATGACAGGATTTCTCACCTGAAATCATGAAGATCAGAAGGAGTGGAACATTTTATTTATTTATTTATTTATTTATTTATTTGATACAGGGTCTTGCTACACAGCTCAGACTCATAGTGATCCTCCTGTCTCAGCCTCCCCAGTGTTGGGATTACAGGTGTGCACCAGCACGCGCAGTTTCGAATGGCCAGCTTAGTGCAGGGCCAGCACGGCACGTGGTACTGGGGATCAAATCACGTCCTTGCACTTGCCAGGCAGGTGCTTAGACCACGGAGCTATCTCACCAGCCCCTGGAAGTGGAACATTTTTGAATTGCTAACATAGAAACGCATATCAGAATTCTCTATCAGTAAAAATATTCTTCAGGAATGAAAGGGAAAATGAAGACTTTTTCAGATAAAAGGACACTGACTATCACTACTGTAAAAGAACTGCTGAAGGAATTCTTCAGGCCCGAGGGAGACAAACCTATGAGAGGTCTGGATCCTCATGTATGAAAGAGCAACTAAGATAGTTTTAAAAAATAATAAGAAGGGGCCGGCGAGATGGCTCAGTGGAATAAGCACTTCTCTGACAAGTGCAAGGGCCTGAGTTCAATCCCTGGTTCCGCAAAAAAAAAAAAGAAGAAGAAGAAGAAGACTATTCCTCCCCATTTGGGTTCTTTAAAATATGTTACTCTCGAAAACAAACAAACAAAAAAAAAAAGCATATTATTTTGCTAGGGCTACTTTAAGTAAAATACCACAGACTTAAACAACCAAAACTTATTTCTTATAGTTCTGGAGGTTCGAAGTCTGAGGCCAACGTTGCAGAATGTGCTCTCCTCTGCGAGAGGCCGCACCCCACGCTCGCGGACACTTAGCATCTCTGTGTCCCCACACGGTCTTTCCTCTGTGTCTCTCGGGGCCCAAATTTCCTCTGCTGATGAGGACACCAGCCCTGTCGAGCTACGGGCTACTCTAACAACACTGTTTTGCCTTATTTCTAACTAAATTACTTCTTTGAAGGCTTTTTCTCCAAACAAGAGACACATTCCGAGGTGCTGGGACTAGTAGTTTAACGCATGAGTTTTAAAGGTACACAGCTGAGTCCATAAAAGAATTTTAATAAAATATATGAGAGGGCTGGTGGGATGGCTCGGTGGTCTAGAGCACCTACTTGGAAAAAGCTTAGCAAGGCACAGGGACCGCGGTTCAATCCCCCAGCACCGCATGCCGGCCGGCCCCACCCCCTGGTGGGCTGAGCTGGCCACACACACACATATACACACACACACACAATAAACAAACAAATAAATAAAAATTTTAAAAAAAGACTACGCAAGTCTATAAAAAAATAAAATAAAATAAATAAAATAAAATATATGAGAACTGAAAAAGACAAGGGAAAGGGACTTATATGATATTAAGATTTCTACATTCCACAAAAAGTCAAGGATGTGTATTTTAATTCATGTGCAAACTCTTACAAGAATATAAGCTACAACAACAGATAAAATAGAACACTGAAAAACATAAATATAACCCAAAAAAGGTAGTGAGGGAAAACAGTTAACAGGAACAGCAACAACTAGTTTCTGAGCGATAGTACTTGTCCCCATATGCAAGGTTAACCACCTAGCAAACACTCATTTCCAGCATGAAATAGTAAGATGAAATGCACATTTTTGTCTTCGCTCCTGCACCTCAGACTTCTTAAGGCAAAAGATTAAAAAAAAAGAAAAGAAAAAAAAAAGGAAAAGGCAATAGGAACCAAAAAAGCAAAAGAGGAACAACAGCAGATAAGATCAAAATATTTTCTAAAGACAGGAAGACATCCTCGCCTTGGGCACCTTTCTCCGTCCTCAAAGTACCTACAGGGGAGACGTCACAATAAATAAGCTGACTCACACTGCAGGATGCCAGAATGGCTCCATAATGGCACTTTCCATTGTGTGCCTGTCACTTCAGAAGAAGAAAAACTAGATCTAAAAATGTGATAACTGGTTAAAGAAGGCAGACAATAAAACCTCTTTCAGATCCTGCCTCCACTACTGAAGCTAGAGGTCTACACCTTCCCCAAGTGTTATGGACAAAATTGTTTTCTCCAAAATTCATATGCTGAAGCCCTAACCTTTGGGACTTCCAAATGCAACTAACTGTTTTGAAAGATGGGGTCTTTAAAGAGAGAATTAAGGTCAAAGTCCAGTGCCCATTCATGATAAAAATATTTCATACACAAAATCAGAACAGATGGTCTTTATCTCAATCTGATTAAAGGTATATATGACAAACCAACAACCAATATCGTACTAACCGAGCAAAACTGAAAGTTTGGCCCAGGTGAACAGCATGGAGGGTGGCTTCTCCCATCACTATGGCTACCACTGCTGTGACCCGGGTGAGCCACGCCGGAAGGCCCAGAGAACAGGCCCCACCTGTAGGGAGCTGCGTGTAGCCGCGCCCTAGGATGGCGCCGGTTTCCGCC
>NW_004524583.1:21342048-21354107 GCF_000260255.1 Octodon degus
AGGAAGACCCAACCAAAAACCAGAACTACAGGCCAATCTCCCTAATGAACATAGATGCAAAAATTCTCAATAAGATACTAGCAAACAGACTGAAGCAAATCATCAAGAAGATTACATACCATGTTTAAATGGGATTCATGCTAGGAATGTGGGGATGGTTCAACATACATGTCTCAGTTACTTTTCTCTCACTGCTGGGACAAAATATATGACACCCACTATTAAGGAAGGAAAGCTTTATTTAGCTCACAGTTAGTGAAGGTTTCAGTCCATACCCAGCTGGCTCCAATGCAGAGTAGCACATGGCAGCAGAGGGCAGCAGCTCTTGGCAGCAGAAAACACCAAAGAGCAAAGGGAGGAGCAATAACTGCAGTAGCTAGCAAAGCTTTCTCCTTCCTTATTTGTATTGAGGGTATCTGCCCCAGGGAGGTTGTACGCTGACACCCATAATCCTAGCATTGGGTCATCAATTAATCACAAACTCTAGAAGCTTGCCACAGTGTCTGCATGGGAAAAAAATTACCCAACTATTTCCCTTCTAGGTATCTTTCAAAAACTGTACATGGGATAGAGTAAAACCCATGTATAGCTTTGGCATGGATTTTCACATGCCAAAGACTAAAAGTAGACCTTTAACTCTCACCATGCACTAAACTAAATACAAAATGGATCAAAGACTTAAATATTAAAACAGAAACACTAAATCTACTGGAAGAGAAAGTAGGTAGAAATCTTGACAACATAGGTATAGGCAGAGAGTAAAAAAAAAAAAGAAAAGAAAACCAATACTTCAAAGAATCAACAACTGGGATCTCATCTTATCTAAAAGCTTTTGCATATCAAAAGAAATCACCTACAAAATAAAGACATCCCACAGAGTGGGAAAAACTTTTAGCCAATTGTCCCTCAGACAAAGAACTGATATCTAGAACATATGAAGAAAAAAAAATCAGACCCCCCCAAAAATCAAAGACCCAACCCCAAAAAATGGGCATCTGAGATGAATATGCGCTTCTCAGATGAAGAAATTAAATGACAAATAAAAATATAAAGAATGTTCACCATCATTGGTCATTCAAGAAATGCAAATTAAAACAACACTGAGATTCCATCTCACTCCAGAAACAATGACCATCCCCAAGAAATCAACCGGTAACAAGTGCTAGAGGAGCTGTAGGAGAAGAAGGAATCCTTCTCCACTGTTGGTGAGAGTGTAGACTAGAACAACCACTGTGGAAATCAATGTGGAGATCCTTCAAAAATTAGGAGCAGAGTTCCCATTCAACCCAGCTATTCCCCTTCTGTGTATCTTCCAAAAAATTATAAACCTCATACCACATCAACGTATGTGTGCCTATGATTATAGCAGCACAATCTGAAATAGCTGAATCTTGACTATAACCCAAAAGCCCAGCAACCAAAGAATAGATTAAAAAAGACCTTTTATATAATGGAGTACTGCTGGGCCATACTGCAAGATAAACTTGTGGCTTTTATAGGTAAATGGATGCAACTTGAGACCATACTCACAAGTGAAATAAATCAGACTCACATGTGTAAACATGTATTGTCTCTTTGATGTAAGAAACTGAAAGTATCAATAAGGTCTAAAATATAGACTAGATATTTTGAAGTGGAAGATATTGTTCAAAAGGAAAATGGAACTAGATGGCTGAAAGGAAGGAAGGGAATAGGAAAAAATGCCAATTAGTTATACTACTAGTGCTTCTCAGTTCATTAAAAAGGAAGGTTTGTGCTAACACAAATTGGAGAATTTTTGATACCCATAACTTGTTCTCTGGGTAGTTACTTTAATGATAACAATTGCAATATATTAACTATTGTCACTTTGCTATAATTTTGTTATGAAATTTTGTTTTACTTCTTTTCCATAAAATAACAAAGATAATTAAGGTTAAATGAGGTCATATGCACTGAACTTAAATCCAGTAGGACTGGTAATTTTAAGAGAAGACCAAATACCTGGTCTTTCTCATTCCAAACTGTGAGGACACACAGGGAAGGCAGTGATCCACAAGTCAGAGAGAGAGACCTCACTAAACCCTAACCCTGCTGGCACCTCATTCTTGGACTTTCAGCCTCCAGGAACTGTCAATAAGTAATTTCAGTGGTTTACACCATCCAGACGGTGGTATATCGTTATGGGAGCCCCAGCTGACCAGCACACTAATCCTGCACCCCCTTGTGGCCACAGAAGATTCCACTCTAAATGAAGTCTTCACCAAGAGCTTATAGCACAAAGGGGAACATGTCCAGGCCTGGTTGCCATCTACTGCCAGAAAATGATGACAGCAAGGCTTACGGAGCACACCCTGACACATTTGACCTTCTATGAGTAATGAAGTCTCCACCAAATCTGTTGCCTAGTTTTACATCTTTTGAAATGTTCTTTTATATTTTTATTCAAGGTCAAACATTTGTAGAAATTGTAAACATATGGTTTATTATAGTAAGGTTTTAGTAACAATAAAAAAAAAAGGAAAGTGCAACACTCATCAACAAAGAACAGCACTGGGCCACCCCAAAATCTGATACACCAAGAGCTGGGGGCCCATGACGAAATGAATTCATGAATAATCATCTGACAGTGACACTGCAGGTCAAGCAGCCCCAGCCCTGCCCTCACAAACAATTATTTTAGATTTGTATTTCTCAAAAGTGAATGGATAATCACAGATCTCAGATGTTTTTTGTGTTGTTGTTGTTGTTGTTGTTGTTTTCACAAAACTAATGGAAGATTTGATCCAGCAGAGCCTTCAGTAGAGTAAGACAGTTTTTCTTAAATATGTCATTTCAAGGCTATAAATCTGAATGTTGTAAAAACCTAAGGAAAGAGTCTCCAAGCATTTTAGTGTTATGAGCTTGATATCAAAACCAAGAAATGTGTAAAACACTAATGCGCACGCACACATTCCATTAGCTGCAGGATGACAGCATCATTGCTTCTCATCTGTAACCTTCAAGGCACACTCAAGAAAACTAAAGAGAGAAGACAAACATCATCTCATCAGTGTGCAAACAATTTGGTTGTGACTGACTACCACTAAGGAACTACCACCCCCAGTTTAGAAGTTCCCCAAGATCCAAACATCCGTATCTGGAAAAGTGCTGGGATCAAGGATGAGCTCTGTGGGGGAACGAGGGGTCTGTATCACAATGGATAAATGAACAGAATTTGGCAAACATTTGAATGGTTACTGTATGTAAGCCAGCAGGTTTATTCGACAGGAGGGTAGAACTGAGCAAATATTTCTGAAGGTAGATTTTTCCCTCAAGGGGCACATAAAGTGAAGCAAATAAAGAGAAACAAAATTTAAGAGGTATGAGAGCTGGGTGTACTGGTGCATGCCTGTAATTCCAGCACTCAGGAGGCTGAGGTAGGAGAATCTCTGTGAGTCCGAGGCCAGCCCGGGCTACACAATAAGTCCAATACAGCCTGAACTACATAGCAAGACCCTATCGAGAGAGAGAGAGAGAGAGAGAGAGAGAGAGAGAGAGAGACAGACAGACAGACAGACAGACAGACAGACAGACACAGAGACAGACAGACAGAGAGACAGAGACAGAGACAGAGACAGAGAGAGATAAATAACATGAGTGATAGGTTTGAGAGAGTTGATAGAGATTTCAAAGAGAAGGCCAGCCAAAAAGCTCAGCAAACTAAAGCGCCTGCTTATGCAGGCTCAGCAGCTGGGTTCGATTCCCCGCGGGCAGTGCCAGCCCCACCCCCGGGCTGCGCTGAGAGGACGGTGGCATGTGCCTGTAATCCCAGTGCTTGGGAGGCTGAAGACAGGAGGATCGCTACGAGTCCCATCTATGTAGTGAGACCCTACAGACCCTGTATTAAAATACATTTAAAAAAAAAAAAAAGATTTCAAAGAGAAAGTACAATGTGATATGGCTCACAGTGGATGAAAGGACACTTTGTAGTAAAATGATTTCAGTATTATTATCCCTTTCTATTTCATTTTATTTAAGCCAATTTTACCAGATAAAAATGGAAATGTCCACGTCTAGGATCCAACTGAGTTTGTAAAGACCAGGCTCATCTGACCTTCCTTACAAGTAGCTAAGGAAAGGAAGCAGGTTCCATCTCTTTTACTGCAAAATAGATTTCTGATGACAGGTAGCATCCAAAAATGAGGCTGAGAGCTTCAAGGAAGATAAATGCAATAAAAATCAATAGTTCTCATAAATCAAACTACTGAAAATAGTTTTATATTCTAAATTTAAATATCAATACGTTTTTAAATGATCAGCAGTTTGTTGTTACCCAGAACAACATTATCATGCAATCAGGAACCACCCTACTTCCAGATATCTGTCACCTGCTAAGTCAGTCAGGGAAAAAAATTAAATCAATACATCAGGTACAAGTGTATGAAACAATAAAATCATTAAGAGCACACAACAAAAACACAAAGATCCTGAAAACTTCAAATACCCTACGCCCACAGGATGCTTCACACTTTGGCAAGGCAGCCTAAGAAACAAAATCTATTTACCCTCATAAGAAATATAGAAGAATAATTTCTTTTCTAGCCACAGCAATTATTTCAGGCTTTGCTGTCCCAGTGTCAGCTGAATTTAGAGATCACACCTGTGGCTCCCTTCTAGCCAATAGAATATAGCAAAGATGGTAGGAGGCTCCAGGATTCTATGGCTACAATCTCAGCCCCTGTCTTCCTTCTAGCAAACAACATTTGCTGGTAGTGAAGAAGCAAATGGCCACATTGGCAAGGTTCACACAGAAAAAAACAAAGTAGGAAGCTGAGATCCTCCATCTAAATCCTGCAACCCCTTGTGAGGATGACAGTGTGTGCTGCCCCATTCAAGTCTTCAGGTGAGAACCCAGCCCTCTCTGACGTCCCTCCCTGCCAGTCTCCTTACTGCCAGTGCCATGAGGTGTCAATACGTGTTGTTCTGAGCTGTGGTTCGGGATGACCTGTTGCACAGCAATGGATAACAACTCCAGGGAAACACAAGGAAGAGAAAGATGAGAAAAAGGAAGACTACACTGTGCTTGTAGTTATCATCACTATAACCCACGAACTGATGTTATGCTAACAGAACAGATAGGAGAGACACTGAAGTGCAGGGAGTTAAAGCTCGGCAAGGGATGAAGAGCAACAGGCTGTCCTCTACTCCTGCCTCTGGAGAGGCAGGGGCAGCCTGGCTGTCAGCAGCCTAGCTGCTGAGGTCTTCGTAAATCTGAGCCTGATAGGGCACAAGTGTTGCAGCCAAAACTCCAACGCATGGTGAAATGCTAGAAGAAAGCAAATTAGCAGGTCATGAAGAGAAATGGAGAAAGTTAGGCTGCAGTCAAGGCCTTCTGAGAGCAGGAGTCTGAGCAGAGCAAGGTTTTCTCAGCAGAATCCTAGATCACCAAGGTCAGGAGCAGCCCACCACAGCCAGCACCAAGCTAACAAGATCATGTATGGTATGTAGGGGCATGGGTAGAAGAGTAGGCCTTGCTAAGGCTCAGTGATGGAAAAATCACCCAATGCCTCAGGCTTACCAATGTCACTGAAGGAGCTTCTACACGACTCCAGAGCCAAGAGAGAATCAAACTCCCGGAACACCCTCTGACGCAGTACCCATCCAGTGCTACAGCCGCCCACAGTCACACCCGAGAGAAGATGGGCTGCAAAATCCAAAGAGATCAGCAAGTGTAAATCAGCAGACAAATTCCCACTAGTTCCCTCTAGGACTTCTATAAAAGAAGTACCTTTTTTAGCCCCTTTGAGAGCCCACTGCTTAACTCTCCCAGGGTCAGTAAAAGTTGTGTGTGCCCATATGCACCACGAACTCCACGCTCACAATAGAGACCACAAAGACCCTTGCATGAAACAACTGGCACTGGAGAAAACACATCATGATTAATACTTCTATTTAAAGTCTGAGTTCTGCACTATTGGGTGATTTGTCCTAGATTCTTTTCCTAGAGTCTTCATTTCTAAACAGAGCATTTGGTCTTAATTTTACATTCTTCACAGAAAAAAAAAAAATGGAATCAATGACTGGGCCCCCTATCTCAGAAAATCAGCTTGTTCTTGCCATAGGAGCTATAAACTGTGGAAAGCATTTGTAGGAGGGGAAAGGACAGACATGTGTTCAACACCAGGATCTTTGTAGCATCTCATTTGCTTCTTGTCCCATAGCTCCTCAGAGCAGAATAAACCAAAACCTCTAGGAAGTTAATTTTCTGGAAATGAACTAGCCTTTGGGTGTCAGGAGTCACAACTCAGGCAGCTCTGACACCAAGCCTGTGTTCTTCCACTGTGTCACATTTGATTAACTCATCCTCTGAAATTTCTGAGCTAAGCAAATTGAGAACCGATTTGCAATGAGCAGATTGTGATGTTCTCTTGGAAAAAATGAGGGAAATTTTCATGTAAGGTGAATAAAATTACTGTATTTCTCTTTTACCTGTACTCCGTTGTGAGGTGAAGTGTAAAATGTGATTCCTCACATTCCTAAAATTAGAATCCAGAAGAATACTACTCTCCAACAATGAAAATCTGTGCTGAAGGGACAGCATTTCATCGCCAAGACAAATTTTCTCAGCTCAGAAGTGTCTAATCTGCACATAAGAATTTTATTTGTAACATGCACTTCAAATACTTCCCTGATCCACTAGAAATTTATCATTTTAAGTTATACGTAATCTTTGTTAAATGGTATAATAGGCATTCTCTTATCAACTCATAATGCCAAATAATAATAGTTATTAAGTAAATGATATTCGAGAGACCTAAAAGAATAAAAGCCACTGAAGTCTACCTCTGTCAAGAGGCAGTTTATTCCTCCCACACAGTGGCTTATTACTCCCATTGTTATTATACAATATGCAGATCACATTTACATAAATTTCAAAAGTTAAGTCAGGCAAGAAAGTTTAACTGGCCTTACCAACTCAAAGATGTCCCACAGAAATTAAAACATGTACAGCTCTCCCCAAACACTTTGAAAGCATTTATTTTGACTTACTTTCAGGATATTTTGTGAGGATAGTATCAACTGGGTAAACCTCTCAAGAACACGGTCTCCATACCTATCTTTATGTTTTCTTCCAGAATTTAATTTCTGGTTTAGGAGGAGGAGGAGGAGGGAGAGAAGGAGGAGGAGGAGGGGGAAAACAAAACAGGAACAAGCAGCTTCTCTCAGATCTTTTCTTTTCCACTGTTTATAATTACCCAGGCTTAGTCAGCTTTTCCAACTGAAAACCAGTGCACCACCCGTATGTGTCAAATCAATGCATTTCTCACAACTCTGGTTGCTCGTCTCTAACACTCAGAATAGTTAAATGCTATCCTCTCTTATTGCAGAATTGCTCCTAACTCTGCAAAAAAAAGCCTGGAAGTGCTAGAGGAGATGCATGCACAGAGACACCATGAAGCATCCACCTACAGTTAATATAACATAAAGTCTTGGATTTGCTTTAAAAATCCTTCCTCTAGGGCCGGCCAAATAGCTCAGGAGATTAAAGCACCTGCAAGCAGGCACAGGGGCTAGGGGTTCAATCCCTGGGCCTGCCATGCCGGCCCCACCCCCAGGGCACACTGAGAAAGCAATTGAGACTGGGCATGGTGGCGCGCACCTGTAATCCCAGCTCTTGGGAGAATGTAAACAGGTGGATCACTACGAGTCCAGTCTAGTAGTGAGACTCTGAACACCCTGTAGACCCTTCCCTAAAATACAAAAAAAAAAAAAAAAGAAAAAGAAAAAGAAAAAAAAAAAGAAATCCTTCCTCCAGAAAATTCAGAGGGGTATGAACGCAGAAACAACAAGATTGGTAAAATGCTGATACTTGTTAAGCTGGGTAGGCCCAGGTACATGGGGGTTTGTTATATTATGTTCTCTTGAGCACATATAACATTTTCTGTAATAAAAAATTCGTTCATATAATCCCAAATTGGAATCAAGAATGCATAATTAGGAGTCCTTTAGGATTATTCTTTAAAAAAAAAACTCAATCATATTAAACCATCATGCCTTGGACATAGGTTGGCATCCTAAAGCAATATTAATAAGCTTCTTTCCCCAAAATAATCTAGGAGTTCTAAGAATAGTTCAAGAAATTCATAGATTTACCAAATGTTAACATTTGGCTACATTTTTTCATCTTTTTTTGTTTTTGCATGATATTCAAATACCTAGCAATGTTCATATACCCACATATGTTCTTTTTCCCTAAAGCATTTGAAATTTAGTCGTAGGCATATGTCCACTCATCTCTAACTACTACAGTTTATTCCCTGTAAAACAATAAAATATTAAGTTTATCACTTTTAATGTTGATACAATGCTATTCCTATATGCAACCCTGTTCAAATCTCACCAATTATCAAAATGCTGCCTTCTGTGGCATCTTTCCCCAGTCTAGAATCCAAACTAAAATCACCCATTGCATTTTGTTGTCTCTTTGACCACTTTCAATCTAGACCAGTGTCTCAGCCACCTCCTGTGACCTTAATTTTCATAGAAAATGTCTGATGTCTCCTCATGATTACAACAGGTTAGACATTTTGGGGATAGTAAGTGGCACTATGTCTTTAACTGCTTCTTATCAGTTTGTCACGTGATGGTGACATTAACTACTTGTTTCAAGTAGGATTCTCTGTCACAAAGAAAGTTCTTTAAGAATGAAAATATTCTATTCCTCTTTAAATGTTCACATAATAGATGAATAATTCTTGGTTGAATCGATAATTATTATATCTCAGAAAATATAAGGATTTTCCTATAGACTACATTCTTGTGAGCTTTAGTTAGAAGTTTCCTAAGCTAGGAGCAGGGGAGATAGCTCAGTAGAATAAGCCCTTGCCTGGTAAGCTCAAGGACCTGAGTTCAATCTCCAGTTCTAACAAAAAAAAAGAAGGACTTTCCAGGCAAATTGCAATTGTCTAACTGTCTGTCTCTCTTTACATGGCCTCACTTGTAAATTCTTTAATAATTACTATGATTGGAAATAATTTTACTCAAGAATTTCAGAGCATCTTCACTCAAAGGCAGGCCATTTGTTCTTAAATTCTAAGCATCCTGTCTCTTAAGCATCTCAGTAGCTGCTAGCCAGTGGTTCCTCCCCTTTGCTGTTGTATGTGCATGTACACACCACATTCATAAACAAGGTCTTTCTGGCCACCTTCCAGAAAGAACTGGAGTAGAGCACTTGCATTTTGCCTGGCCTCATGACCAGTATTTCCCTCAAGATGCAATTTAGGTGGAGGGGAAAAAAATTAGCTACAGTCTGATGGCAACATTGTGTGCTACTCCTGCAGGACTGAGCAAAGAGTGTAAACCGCTAATGGAGTAAGGAGAATGAGGAGAAAGGAAATCAGAGAGAGACAACAGCAGTGAGAGAAAAGTTACTGATGGAAACTGCTGTGGGGAAGCTACAATCAGCTTGTGGATAGACCAGGCAAAAATGACACAAAGCCCACAAATACATTAAGAACAACTGAAAGGAAAAAATTTTTAAAAAGAACAACTGAAAGGGACCAGAAACCTCCTTTACAATGCCAAATGTTCATCAGCAACAGCCCCGAACACTTACCCATCCAACTGCCCAAGATTTCTAAGGCATAGTATCATGAGATAGTTCTAACATTGTTCAAAGCACCTAGCTGTTCCTGAGAATTTATTCTTCTAAGCAGACTAAAGTAGCCTTGAAAATAAAGAGTCAGAGAAACTATTAACAAGGCAACAAATGCCGTGAGTTGAAGGAAAACATCTTCACTAATATCTTGAAATGCAAAATTACCTGGAACACTTGCTATTGAGAAAACCATGAAATATAGTTCAAAACGAAGGAGTACCACTTTACAAAGTAAACTAAGACATCAAAGTTGCTTTTCATGTCCTCTTGACTTTGTGGAAACCACACTGAGGCCATGGGCTTCTCCACTTCTCCTCGGCAACCTGCCCTTAGACAATGTACATGCTATACCCACGGACGTTTTCTGGGGACTACCTTCTTTTGTATGAACAACATAAGTTTCCAGGCAAACCTTTAAAAATATTAATGTGTTTTATGTGCACGAACACACTACATTCATAAACGATGAACGTAGTGTGTTCTGGCCACCTTCCAGAAAGAACTGGAGTAGAACACTTGCATTTTGCCTGGCCTCATGACCAATTTTTCCCTCAAGATGAACTCTGCGTGGAGGGGAGAAAAATTAGCTATATGGGGCTGGTGAGATGGCTCAGTGGTCTAAAGCACCTACTTAGAACAAGCTTAGCAAAGCACAGGGACCGTGGTTCAATCCCCCAGCACCACATGCCAGCCAGCCCCGCCCCCTGGTGGGCTGAGCTGGCCACACACACACACACACACACACATAAATAAATAAATAAATAAATAAATAAAATTTAAAAAAAAATTAGCTACAGTCTGATGGCAATGCTGTCCTAAGGTTTGATTTACCTGCATGAGGCCACACACTCACAGCATGGTGCCGAGCCAGGACTGCTGAAGAAAGAAGTGACTGGCTGTCCCTCTGCCCTCCGCTTTGCCTCTCACTTCAGTTCCTCACCTACAGAAGTGAGGAGCGGAGCGGGAGAGGACCGGAGCTTCACCTCACTGGAACTTGTTAGAAATATGAATTTGCAGTCCAAAACCCAGACTTAATGAACCAGAAACTCTGGGGGAAGGGACCCAGCTGGCTATTTTAACAAGCCCTGGAGATGAACGTGGTACAGGTTAAAGTCTCAAGCTGCATGTGCTTTGTTTGTTTGTTTGTTGTTGTTGTTGTTTTAAGTTCCAATGCATGAGTACTTTTTTAAAGCTCTTGGGAGTTTCTCAGCAGTAAAGGCTGGAAAGCAGTGCTTTTTTCCTCCCTCCTGTGCTGGAGATCCAACCCAGGACCTCACAGATGCTACCCAAGTGCTCTCCCAGTGAGGTCATCCCCAGCCTACAGCTAACATCGTCTATGTCTGCAGGTTGTCTGGGTTGTTTTTGAACAGGTTCTCACTATGCAGTTCAGGCTGGCCTTGAACTCACTTTGTGGCCCAGGATGGCCTCCAACTCACTGTGATCCTCCTGCCTCAGCCTCCCAAAATGCTGGGATTGCAAGCATGTGGCACTACACCTGGCTGTCACATTACTTTTGAAGAACAAACTAGTTATGTTTCACACTCTAAATATCTTTCTAATTTCTAGCTCCATCTGCACTAAGAACAAGCATAAGCTCGGGTCCCCAAATACCCGCGAGAGCTAAGATCAAATATCAGCACCTTTTCCTCCTTAAACAAGCAACAGTGGTGCACTAAAGTTTGAGTCTTCAAAAGAACTGAATACAGTAAGAGGAGGGAGAATCAGTCTTTGTGTGCAGAGAGACAGCAGCATGGCCAAATTTTTTAGGATAACAAATGCATCTTTACCCAAAACATAAGAAAACAATAGAATGCTGTTCTATTGTATTTGTGTGATGTACAAATTACCTGTCTGAATTCCTCTGCCTTTGTGTATTGTTTTAAATAATCCGTGAATAAGGGCAAATTTAATTATCTCCTTTGTGGTATCTTACTTTGTTCACCAAAGCCTAAATCCATGATTTATTTTCCTAAACAAAAACAGTCTCCCCTTTGTATAAATGAGCAGAACTAAGAAAAGGGGAGGGCTGGTCTATGCTAGGTAATTTTATTGTAAATATCTGATCTATTTTTTTTTTCCATTTAAAAACAAGGAGGGCACGTTGCTGTAGCCACATAAGCAAACGATGGGTGGGGGAGGGGAGGGAAAGAAGGTGTGAGCCCGCCACTTTATGGACAGCTGGGTCACAACGGAAAGACAGAGACCCGAGGGCAGCGCAGATCCCAGGGCTGGTGAATTTCAGAGACACAAAATGTATGAGTGCTGGCTATTAAAAAAAAAAAAAAAAAAAGCTCTCCCCGCTATTTCAAAGCTGTGCTCTTGGTTAGATAATAGTGGGCTTACAAGAAAATAAAATGAATTACTGAATAAACTGTGTGTGCTCTTGGTTAGATAATAGTGGGCTTACAAGAAAATAAAATGAATTACTGAATAAACTGTG
>NW_004524583.1:21354672-21358504 GCF_000260255.1 Octodon degus
CGCCAGCCCGCGCGCCCCCAACCGCAGCGGAGGAGCCGCCGGGAGCGCGGGGCCTGGCCGCGCCGGGGCGTCCGCCTAGCGGCCTCCCCTACCAGGCGCCCCGCAGCACACCTGCCTTGCTCTAGTCCTCAGCCCCGCCTGCGCCCCACCTTCCTCGGCACGGGGTGGGCCTTTGCCCCAACCCGAGGAGCAAAGAAGAGTAGAGGGGTCGGAGGCCCGGAGGGCTCCAGGGGCTGGGCGTGAATCCTCCAGGGCAAGAACGAGGGAGACCCGGCCCATCCCCGGCCCACCCGCCTGGTGTGTTCTCCAGGTGCCCTGCTCCTCCAGTCACGCTCTGGTTAGTGTCCCCGTGGATGGGTAAATAACCAGCCTTGGGTGCTGACCAAGAGCGGTAGAAGAGTGGGTGACCATGTACTGCGGCAGCCCTGCCAGCTAAGTAGAAATGGGCGCTGGGGCAAGAGGACCCCCCTGAACCCCAAAGCCAGACCTTGTGATGTGTCCCAGCCCATTGCAGGCCTCGAGGTTCAGAGCCCAGCTACCACGTATGCTCTACGTCTCCCTAAAACTCAGAAACCAATTTCTGATGAGTTCTTAGGGGAGGCTGGTGAGTAAAAGCCGCAACTACCTCCATAATGCAAAGCCCCAAATTGGCCCGGACGTGAATCCTAAGAGAAATGGCAGCTATGGGCTTCTGACAGACACAGCGCACTGGCTGCGTCTGAGGGTGCACACTCCAAGGGCCTCAGCAGGCCTTAGACACCAGGAAGACGCTGAGGCCAGCCCTGGGTTAGACACCAAGGAGACTGGGGAGCCAGGCACTGGCTGCTGTGCTCCAAACAGTGCCAGAAAGGAGCAGGGGACAACAGAGTTCCTCTCCCACCAGCCCACAGATCACAGATGAGGGAGACACTGTTCCCACCTGGCTCCTTATCCAGATGCAGTACAACTGGAGCAGGACCTGGTGTCTAATCTGTACCATGTGTCATTCTGAAGCACACCGCCAGCTGATAACCGCAGAGCCAGGGGTCCTTTGTGTTTCGTGCAGCCTTCTGCAGTGGGGCCCCAAAAGCTTGAAGTAGGTTGGAGGAAGAGAAGGGCGAGAAAGCATTAAAGACGACCAAGCAATTAGGAACCTATGTGAACCTCAAAAACCCGGAGAGTAAGCTGGACTGAGGGAATGGTGGACAGTTCAATTTGGGCTTACTGACAGGGTCAGTAGGGCGGGGTATGGTGGCACACAACTGTGATCCCAGCAGTTGGGGGGCTGAGGCAGGAGGATTGCCACAAATTTGAGGCCACCTGGGCTATATGGTGAACAAAAGGCCTGGGCCAACCTGAACTGCACAGCAAGTTCCTGTCTCAAAAGAGGGAGAGGGGAGTAGGACATTTGTGAACATCTTCATTCACTGATCAGACCTTTGCTCAATTAGAACATTTTATATATCTATATATCGCCTATATTTAAGAATTATTCTCTGAAAAATTGACCCTTTGGCTCTCATTGCTGACACAATGTACCTAACATTCAAAACTAAAGGAGAAAATGTCTACTTATCTCACAGTTCGCAGTGGTCTCCTAACTCGCTAGCTCCAAGGCAGGGTAGCACCACTGAGGCACTGCAGGGGAGAAAGAGTCCATGGCCCGGTGGGGTGCACAGAGGGCAGCCAGCAGCAGCGTAGCAGCAGCAGCAAGCCTGTCCCTGTGCATGCCATCCAGGCTGCCCACTTTTTGCGTGGTGCTGCTCAGAACTATACTAAACCAACTAATGAGCTAAACCACTGGCTGAGTTACTCTTCTCTGATTGCTGGGACAGATACCAGACACTCAAAATGAAGGAAGGACAGTTGTATTTAGCTCATCGTTACTGGAGGTTTCAGTCCGTACTCGGCTGGCTCCAAGGCAGAGTGGCACAGGGCAGAGAGCAACCATCCATGGCAGTGGCAAAGAGCAAGAGAGCAAATTGGAGTAGCAGCAACAATGGCTACAGAGAGCGAGTCTGTCTCCCTTATGTTGCATTTAGGCTCTGCGCCCCAGGATGGGAGTAGAACTCAAACCCATAATCCCAGCAGTACTCACACCCATAATCCCAGCAGCACTCACACTCATAATCCCAGTGGATCACGAGTCAATCACAAACTCTGGAAGTTTGCCCCCTGACTACAAGAGGCTTTGAGGGGACAAATACACACAAACCATAACAACCATACACCCATAATCCCAGCATCCCACCATCACTCTACATCCACACACCCTAGACCCAGCCACCACTAAAAAGCACGTGAGGCTTTGGGGGTACATCTAGACAAACCATAACAGCAGGCTGATCAGTGTGTACCCAGATGTCAGTTGGGAAGGCATTCATGTCTAAGTAGATTTCAAAAAGTTGGAAGGATCAAGTATAAATAATTCTCTCAAAAAGTTTGACAGTGAAAAGATGAAAGGAAAGCTTTGACAGAGAATAATGTTGAGGCTAAATGAGCTCTCTTGGTGTGTTATACTTTAAAATGGAGAACTATTCAGCAAGAAAGATAACTCTGTCTACATAGCTAAGCAAATAAAATAAAATAAAATAAAAATTCATTTTTCTATAACCAAACATTCTCACCCAAGTCCTTCATCAACCTATTGTTAAGTAAATTGACTTTACTTAAATCAAGGTAAACCCCTCAGTTCCAGTTTTTCTCAGGTAAATACATTTTCATGGCGCCGCACCCCTGTTAGAGGAGAGGGCTGCGGAGTAAAGAGATTGTCTCGGTTACTCTTCTCTCATCACTGGGACAAATACCTGACAGCCAAAATGAAGGAAAGAATAGTTTACTTAGCTCACAGTTACTGGAGGTTTCAGTTCATACTCAGCTGGCTCCAAGGCAGAGCGACACATGGCAGAGGGCAGCCATCCATGGCAGCAGCAAAGAGCAGAAAGCAGAGGGCGAGGCTGCAGCCCAGGCAGCTAGCTAGCCTCTCTCCCCTCCTTACATTGTATTGCAGATTACCTGTCCCAGGGCGGGGGCAGCACCCACAGTCACAATAATCAATCACCAGTTCCGGAAGCCACCCCACGACTGCATGAGGCTTTGGGGGGACACCTAGACACAAACCATAACAGAGATGTTGGGGCATCAGGCCCCATCTTCCTTCCTCACTGAGACGGACCCCTTTTGTCTGGACAGGAAAGCTCATCCAGTTATCAGTCATGAGCTTTGGCTTTTTTCCTTGACTTTCCTGTTGCCTTGAGGGGAAAGTTTTTGACTGTTTGCCCATTTCATTTTGAGAAAACAAGGAAATCTGTGAAGGAGGCTGGAGTCTCACAGGCCATGCCACTGTCTTTATCATTCTCTTGCTCTGTGGTAAGGGGACTGTCATGGTTTGGGTCTAGATGTGGTTCAAGGGCCTTTGGAAATGGCTTATGGGAAGAGATAGGAAAGCTCTGGAGATATTCCCTGAAAGAGAAGCGTTGGAATGCCTTCAGATGTTCTGTATGGGAGATTCTGGTCAGAGCTCAGAAGACCAGGAGGCTGATTGAAATCTTGCTGGTAAAGACCAGGCTGGGAGGTTTCTTCTGGGAAGAAGGACTGAATTGGGTGTTGGACTCAGATGATGTGTGTTATGGCTTGGCAGAAAGTTTGTCCATATTTTGCATGTGTCCAGAGACTTTGCCTGAGACCAAGATCAGAAACAGCAGACTGCTATGCTGTCTCTTGGGTAGATGGTTGCTCAAAAAGAAGGGGGTGGTGAATGAAAGCAAGAGACAGGAAAAGGAATATTGTGGGACTGTCCTGCTTCAAGGCTGTAAATGGTTAGATTTTTGGACTTACGTGTAAACATAAGAAG
>NW_004524583.1:21360136-21362230 GCF_000260255.1 Octodon degus
GATAGAGCTGAGAGAATCTCCATTGCCCAGAAGAAATAGCAGAATAGAAAAGATAGCTTGAAGGCACCACAGCAAACAGCAGGTCTCTAGCTTTGCAGCCTCAAAACTGCAAAATTGAGTTTGCTTTGAGGAAAAAGACAGAGAGCACCATGTTCCAAAATGGCAGTGGTGGTCACACCAGGTTCCAGAATGATGCTAGCAGAGAGAAATTGTTCTTCAGAATCAGGGTCAGAGTGCTCAGTGATCCAGGCACTCGACCCCATAGCCAAGGAGAAGAAAACCTTGCTACTGCTCCAGCTGGCAGCAGACCTTGGCCTCATCCACATGGTGTTGATTTTAGGCAAATGCAAGACGCAGGAGTTCTGTGGTTAAAGAGGCCTCCACCTAGATTTCAGATAGTGTGGCAGGCCAGGTAGTGTGCCCCTGAGAGGGTGGTATATGAATCAGAATGAGAAGCCTATTTAGTGGAAACCCCAAAAGTTTGGAAAAGCCAGAAATGTGAATTAGCTAAGGAAAGCCGCAAGGAGGGATCAAAGCAGGCCTTAGAGAAAAGCCATTGGAGCTACCACCAAGAGTGCCACAGGGGCAGAGCCACATAGAGCTCACAACTTGCCACATATCACTTCGGATGTTCCACAGGGAACTACAGGACTTAATATTGGCCCTGCCAGATTTTGGACTTGCTTTGGTCCCAATGCTTTGTATCCCCTTGTTTGTACCATTTGGAATGGTTATGCTTATCTTGTGCCATTGAATGTTGGAAGTGTTTCACTTTCTTTTCATTTGTACAGGGGCTCACAGCTAAGAGTTTGCCTTAGATCTCAGAGGAGACTTGGGACTAGACTTTTCAGCTATGCTGAAACTGTTTGGACTTTGATAACTCTTAGAGATGGACTAAAATGTCTTTTGCATAAAGGGGTGAACATGAGTCTTTTGGGGGCCAAGGAGGAAATGTTATAGTTTGGGTCTAGATGTCCCCCAAAGACTCATGTAGTCATAGGCTGGCCTCCAGGTGTGAGTGTTACTGGGCTTATGGGTGTGAGTACTACACCTGCCCTTGGGTGGGCAACCTGCACATAATACAAGGGAAGGAAGGGGGTTTTCTCTCTGCTCTTCCCTTTTGCTCTTGCTGTTTTTCTGTTTTCTGCCAGCATGAACTGCTGCCCTCTGCTGTGTGCCCCTCTGCCCTGGAGTCAGCCTCCACAAACTGTCAGATAAATAAACTTTTCCTTCTTTAATCCTGGGTATTGAGTATTTTTGCCCCAGCAGTGAGAGAAAAGTAACCAAGACAGGGACTCCGCATGATGTGAGACATGACTGGAGAAAAGAGCCCCTTAAGTCTCCCGCTTCCCCAACACAAGTTCTGTCCTCTTCCCTTGCTCCTACAAATGGATTTGTTTTCTTTTTTCTTTTTTTCCTTTTCTTTTCTTTTTTGTCTTTTTGAGACAAGGTCTTGCTATGCGGTTCAGACTGGCTTTGAGCTCACTTTGTAGCCCAGGCTGGTCTCGAACTCACAACAGTCCACCTGCCTCAGCCTCCCGAGTGCTGGGATTATAGACATGTACTACCACACCTAGCAAGAAATGTAATTTTCTAAGTAGGGGTAGGGGGTGATTTCAGCTCCATGTAACTGAGTATCAGTGACTTGAGCAGTGAAGCCATCTTATTGTCTCATACAACAAGCACTCGAAGAGGAGTAACCCCATGGTTGGCTCAGCAACCCAGCAATGCCAGCAGAGCTCAGATTCTTTCCAGCTTGTGACTCCTGCACCTTCAGTCATCAGCAACACTTCCTGCTGGCTCTCCATGATCAAAAGGAGGCTGCTGAAGCACAGGCAGGACCTCCTAGCTTCACATCATAGCATTCGGAAAGTTGGTTGGGACACGGAGATGAGAATATCCCTTCTCACTCTTCTTTTATCAAAGGAGAAATTTTTTACTTAAAAAGGCCCTTGGTGCTGCTTGTCATGACATGCCAGTTACTGCTAAGATGTCTCTCGGGTAGAAGGATGTTCAAGAAGAAGGGGGTGGTGAATGAAAGCAAGAGACAGGAAAAGGAATATTGTGGGACTGTCCTGCTTCAAGGTTGTATAT
>NW_004524583.1:21363386-21378341 GCF_000260255.1 Octodon degus
GACCTTGTGTATAACTCTAGCTGTAGTGGAAAGCAAATGTCTATTATTTCCAGCTTCAGTGGCATGAGGTAGGCTCTGCCAGTTCTGAGGAAGGGCTGTTGGCACCGCATTGAAATCCACCCATCTTCTCACACTCTCAATAGGATCTCAGCCACTGAGCTCCTCCCTGCCTACAACTGAGGAAACCTATCTCTTAAGGGGCTGGAAAATAGATTCCTGCCCGAAACCTGCATTCTCCCAAATCTATGCATCTTTTTCTTGGTGCCTGGCTTCTGAAATTGAGATCTGAAGACTCTGTTTTTTTTTGTTTCTTTATACAGAGGTCAGAAATGTCAGGTCACAGACAGGAAGCCCACCTGGTATATCATGTTCCAAGAGTGAAAAACACATCAGTCAATGTCAAGCCTAGTTCACTCACAAAGGAAACAGAAAGAACCACTGGAGAGGAAGGACCTCACATATAAAGAAAGGCAGGAGGAGCTTTGCATAAGAGAGGTTAGTGTGGCCAGCACAGGTGGAAGTTTCAACTTAGAGAGCAATGGCCACTTTGAGTCTCAGAAACAGAAGCTGAGGACAAGAGAGTGACACCACAAGACACTGTGGTGGACAGCGGGAGGCTGGGGGAGCTCAGGTGTGCTGTGTGGTCTCAGGATTTCTACAGTGCAGTCACCAAGAAAGGAAGGAGGGGGATCCGAGAGTTTAGGAGAGGAGAAAAGGGTTTAAACTTGCCTCTGTTTGCAAAAGGAGAGGAACCAAAAGAAATAAATAGGAGCAAAGAACTTCCAGCCCACACTGAGGAACTTTCTGGAATTACAGGGTAAGAACAGAGGAGGCAAAGGAGCCATTGGGAGCAGAAAACAGAAAGAGGATTTGACTTCTGGGCCTGTGTCCCCAAAATAGCCCTTGGGCCAGAGGGTGGAGGAATGAGTGATGCCACAATGGGAAGGAGGGACAGGGAGAACACTGAGGGGCACGTGGCCTGGAGGAATACAATTGGGAAGTCAGAGTTCCATGGCACCTGTGTTCAAGGAGGACATTCATGTTCAAGGGGGGTTGGGGTCTGAGGGATTGGGATGCAGAAAGCAAGGGTCTGAGCAGCTATGTTGGAACTGTGCTCACTCAAGTTGCCAGGGCATCACAGGTACCTTCTGACTTATTTGCCATAGCTGTGATTCAGAGGTCAACATCCACATAGTTGAGTTCACTTCCAGAATACTCAGGAAAATGTCACATACACACTGCACA
The DNA here is from genome assembly GCF_000260255.1 of Octodon degus. Lineage (NCBI taxonomy): Eukaryota > Metazoa > Chordata > Mammalia > Rodentia > Octodontidae > Octodon > Octodon degus. The sequence goes on from NW_004524583.1 coordinate 21,364,632, forward strand.
GAACGACTGTGTGGTATCTGTGGCCATTGGCCTGTGACCACACCCTGTTGACTCTGTGGACCTTCTGGTCACAAACAAGAGATAACAGCAAGGGAGGCAAGAGGCTGCAGCCACTCCACAGGGATCTGCATCACTGCGAGGACTATTTTGGTTAAAATAGCTACTGTTTGTTGCTTTGTTCCAGCAGATGAAAATAAAGAAGATGGGCCAACGAGATGGTCCAGCAGACTAAGCGCCTGTTTAGGCAAGCACAGGGACCAGGGTTCAGTCCCTGGCACCACATGCCGCACCAGCCCTGCCCCTGGGGCGTGCTGAGTCAGCCCCTGAGCCAGGTGTAGTGGTGCACACCTGTAATCCCAGTGCTGGGGAGGCTGAAAACAGGAGGATCGCTATGAGTCCAAGCTGTGTAGTGAGACTCTGTACCAGATATATTAAAAGAAAAGAAAGAAGCTAATTGGACTGCGATATGTGAGATACCTGCGACCTATTGAGAATGCTAAGCAACTCCAGAAAAGAGGAGCTCTGTACATTTTGGTAGAACTCACCTTGGAGTCCCATCATATGTCTGGCTCCCTTTGCGTGGTGTCTGCGCCTTTGTCCTGAGTCTCTGAGCTCAAACACATCTGCAAATTCAAGTAGGACCCAGGGCTAATACCCAACACATACGTGATGGACAGCATTCCATTCTAGGTTGGCCCTTGCGAGTCACAGGGCGGACAGACAGAAGCAGGACAGGGCTGGAGGGATGGAAATCCTGTCTGGGGCATCTTAGGGGAGCCCTGGGTCTGGTGCTCAAGCTGTAAGCCTCCTGCCTGTCCACATGCACACAGGCAGAGAAGAACAGAGAAGAATCATAAGGTGGGGATGCAGATGAGGAAAGGGTAGGGAGCTAAGTCCCAGGCAAAAGAACGAAACCAGGGAGACAAACTGATCAGAATGTGGCCCTGTTGTTTCAGATTTCAAATGTGTGAATATGGCAATTTTTACATTAATAGTTCCTAAACTTTTTATCCACCTCCACCCCACCCCCGCCAACAGGATCTCACTATGTAGTTCAGGCTGGCTTTGAACTCTCTATGTAACCCAAACTGGCCTTGAATTCAGGACAATCCTCCTGCCTCAGCCTCTCGAGTTCTAGAGTTATAGGTGTGCGCCACTGCACCCAGCTGCTAAGCGTACTTTTTAGGCTCTGTTTAGCAGTCATTCAAAAATTAACCTAAAGAGGTATCATCACTTCATTTTTAAAATATAGTTATAGAAAGAGTAAAAGAGTGCTTTAAGGCCCCAAGATGCTCCCACTGGGACAGGCACACTTGGTCGGGGAGTGCACAGGGCCAAGGAGGCACTCTAGAAGACTGGGAGTGCCTGACCCCAAATTCCTGGGAGAACTTGCTTACGATACAGATTGTAAATCATGCTGGCTTGCAAGCTAGACATGGGACTCTGCATATTTAATAAGCTCTCAGCAGTTTCTAATACATCCTAAGACAGGAAGCCTCAGGGTAGCCAATTCACCTGGAGACCTGGATTTGAGATCTCAGTGTCACTGTTTGGGTCATCTCTGTTCCCAAGGGAGAGACCCTGAGTACTGAGGATTTGGCCACTGGCAAACAAAGCGTGAACAAACTTTTTCAATAAATGGTTTTTAGACCTAGGGCCGGCCAGATAACTCAGCAGATTAAGCACCTGCTTAGGTAGATGTAGGGACCTGGATTGGATCCCCAATGCCAGCCCCACCCCCAGGGTGATTGAGACTGGGTGTGGTGGCGCACACCTGTAATCCCAGCATTTGAGAGGCTGAAAACAGGAGGATCACTATGAGTCTGATCTGTATAGTGAGACCCTGTAGACCCTGTACTAAGTGCATTTTTTTAAAAAGCGCTCTTAGACGTAAAGGACTCTGCTGAAACTCTAAACTCTATTGCTTGTTTTTATTCTCTATGCATCTAGACAAGTGGTCACAGTTCAGTTCTCTGTGGTGAAATCCTCCCGGAGTAGGCTGCCTAGTCCAGCTGAGCTGCGGTAGTGAAACCCCACTAACCTAGAGCTTGTGAATAATAGAAATGCCAACACACAATTCTGAAGGCTGGAGAGTCCAAGAGCCAGAAGCTGGCAGACTCAGTGTCCCGGGTGGGCCTATCCCTCTCTAACTTCACTGTCCCTGGGTCTCTTATAAGAGTCTCAACCCATCCATGAGGGGTCCATCCTCAGGACCTGATGGCCTCGAAAAGTTCCTACTTCAGGAGCCAGATTTCTGCCTGTTCATTTCGGGAAATTCAGACACTCAGATCAAGGCAGTGAGAAAAAGCTCTGAGACTCATGTGGTCATATAGCTGCTTTCTTCTCTCCAAGCTAAGTAGCTCCAAATATCTGTCAAAGTACTCATTTATCTCAGCTATGATGAGATAGGGTATAATTTTCAAAGTTAGGTTTTATTTAGGGAATGATCCTAGAGTGGGAGGAATTTATGGGTATCTGAAAATAAAACATAGACTTCACCTTTGAGTACTTTTCTTTAGATGAAAGAGTTAAGTAAACATAAAGGGAAATGCAGGTCTGCTTTAAACACTGGCTTGCAATATCAATACATTAGAAGCTCATAAAATTCATAGTTTTGGTTTTTGCAGTACTGGGTACCAAACTCAGGACCTTGTGCTTGCCAGGCAGGCGCTTATGCCACTGAGTTACATCCCTGGCCTATAACTCATTTCTTATATCATCCTCTTTAGCTCTATTTCCTAAACCTGTAAGCATCTTGATCTCATGTACCATCTCTCACTGGACCATTCATTTTTTCCTTTCTTTATTCTGACTGAAAATAACACCTAGCAGTTGGGAGACTGAGGCAGGATGATCACCACGAATTCTTTTTTTTTTTTTCCAAAGTTTTATTGATAAACAGATAGCAATGAGACAGTTTCAAATCAAATCGGAAGTACAGTTTCAACAAATAATACACTGCATATATTCTTCTTAGTGGTTAATTGCTGTACAAGATGCGGACCTGTAATCCCATTCACAAACACCACTAGAACAAATCATTCTATTCATTAAGAGAATGCAACTATATATCTATCCCAACCACTTTGAATACACAGATACAAAATGGACATTCATCTGTATCCTCTTTTTTGGTTAAGTTCTGTTATTTGAATATTATAGGTGTGTAAACTCAGCAAAATATTCCAAAAGAGTCCAGTAGCCCATAATAGCATTGGGTCTTCTGTTTAACTGGCAATGTCAGAAATTATTGACCTGAGTCTCCCACAGCTCAACATAACAGCATGGCTTTACTTCTTGTACTTCATTTTTATACTTTTCTGCTGGATGGTTAAGACCAAGGTAAAGCAGGACCTATGCAACAAGAGTTGTAGCTTTTGGGTCTGAGAAGGTCAGTGAAATCCCCTCAGGATTTATCCTGAGACCCTGTACCTCAGATTGTAGAACCTTTGTCAGTGCAGCCATGTGGATGAGTCACGGCTATTGCTTGGCCAATGTGCTCTCTGGATCACCACGAATTCAGGGCCAGCTTGGGCTACATAAGAGAGTTCAAGGCCAGCTTGCACTACGTAGTGAGACCTGATCTCAAAAGGCCAAAAAGAAGAACATTCTGTGAGTCCACAATGCATTGCTTCCAATCTGATCCTTAAGCCATTCATAGAATTCACCCATAGTGAAGCTGGTGGCCAAACTCAGAGGATGGCTTTCTGCTTTTACGCATTATTCCACTGCGTATTATGATGCCATGCACCACACTCCATTGGAAATTCTGTTCCCCTGCTTCTGTGCCACTTCATTTGCCTGAATGTCCTGCTACAGTTCGTAAATCCATCCGTAGCTTTCCCCCAAGGCTCTACTTCCTCGGCTAATGACCCTCAAATTCGCCGCTCCGTGCTGAGTGCCACACTCCAGCCTGTTCCCTTAGTAATCCTCCTCCTCCTCCTCCTCTCCTGGCCACAGCAACACATGCCTTACCAGATTTAAGCCACAGTCACGGAGATTCTGATCCGTGTGGCCTCAATTGACAAACTGGACTTGAGCAAGCTTCATCTCACACATGTGCTTTTTTTCCCTCCTTTGACGACACGTCCTAGGACAACTAGGCAGTATGACACAGCAGATACTTTCAAAGGGCCTTTTTCTTCTCCTGGATAATTTACTACAAAAATAAAGGTTAAAGCATTCTTTTTTTTTTTTTTTTTTTTTTTTTATGTATTTGGTTGTTGCAGGGTCTCACTACACAGCTCAGACTAATGGTGATTCTCCTGCCTTCAGTCTTCCCAGTGCTGGGATTACAGGCATGTGCTACTATGCCCAGACTTAGGCTGGCTTAGCCCACCCTGGGGGTTGGGCTGGCATGGTATGTGGTGCCAGGGACCAAACCACAGTCCCTGTGCTTGCCTAAGCTTGCCTAAATACGTGCTTTAGTTGGCTGAGCTATCTCGCCAGTTCCCCTTTTTAAATTTTATTTATTTTTTAAAAATGGAAACAGGTATTAGTCCTAGGTTGTTTTTAATTTGTTTGTTGCAGCACCAGGGTTCAAACTTGGGACCTTGTGCATGCCAGGCAGGCGCTTATGCCGCTGAGCTCTCTCCCCAGCAATGTTCTTGTGCTCATTAGATTATTGCCAAATCTCAAAGGAGAAAAGGAAAGCAAGGTGCCCAACCCAAGCAAAAAAAAGAAAAACAACCTGATGTGTTCTGCAGTCAAGGTGCCAAATGTGGAATAGGAACCTGAGATCAGGGAATTAGGGGACGTCAGAGTGTCAGGACAACACTATTCCCAGCTCCCAGCAGAAGCAACCAAGTTATCTCCAAAGGAAAGAATCCCAAATCATGCTCACAGGATTCAGGTCAAGAAAAGCTGAGCTACCAACAAAAAATCACCAAATACAACAAACATATCAACACAAAATCCCCAAGAAGGAGGATGAAAAACAGTTAATAAACTAACTTGTTGAATTTCAGGAATTGAAATAGCCATATACAGAGTATAAAACAATTATGCTTGAAAAGATGAAACTGAAAAAATTAACTGAAGAGCCAGAACATATGCAAAAATCTAGGCAGATATAAATATTTCCTACCAGCCTGTAAAAAAAATGCAATTATGTGAAGGGTTCTTTCTTTTTTAATTTACCATAAATAAAATAAGACATTTTAAAACCTCATATTAAAGTCCTTGAAAGAAAATAAAACGTGCACATGAAAATATTTTCTTCCTAGCATAATCTGTAATTAGCCTGATCAGGCTTTGTAGCCTGCAACCAAAAGCAAATTAATTACATAATTTGACTTTGTAGTGCTTAGCATTTTGGAAAGATTAGCCTCCTTGAAAAATCAGAATTGGAAAAAGAAAGTGAAAATTTAAAACTAAGTGGGGCCTGGGAGATAGCTCAGTGGCATAAGCATTTGCCCGGCAAGTTCAAGGTTCCAAGTTCAATCCCCTGCACCAAAGAAAGAAAAGAAAAAGAAAAACTAAGTGCATGTAGCCATGACCTGGCCTGGCTTTCTCCCAGTGGAATCACACATTTACTTGAGCCTAATAAAGCTTCCCTGGAAACTCTTCCTTCTTTACTCCACTTCCTGTAGTCATTAAGACTGTACAAATCGCTAGATACTCTCATTTGATTAAAAGTTGATATCACAGCTATCTAAATAGCTTAGCGGATTAAAGTGCCTGCAAGCTGGTGCAGGGGCCGGGGGTTTGATCTTCGGGCCTGCTGTGCTGGCCCGCACCCCCAGGGCGCGCTGAGACAGCAACTGAGACTGGGCGTGGTGGCACACACCTGTAATCCCAGCTCTTGGGAGGCGGTAAACAGGCAGATCACTACGAGCCCTAGTGAGACCCTGAATCCCCTGTAGCCCCTTCCCTAAAATATATTTTTTTTAAAACGTTGGTATCAAAAAGTATCTAAATCCATCAAAAGACAAAGGGATTCTGATTTTACAGTCTCAAAGAGTCATTCCATGATTTTCTTCTTCTTTGAAGTAATTAAGTCTTAATGATGGAGAGTCCACATTATACAGACATTTAGTCTTAATTCTATAGAATGTAGCTTAATGAATGAATTTTATTTGTAAGTCTAAAGGATTTTTCAGAAAGAAGGATGATAGAACTATTTATTGGTATAGTCCACACGTGTGATTTTGATGGCAATCCAATGTTTTGTTATCTGTGATAACCAAACACAAACTATATCTTTTGATTGGTTGGTTCACATTTAATTATATACAGGATGTTTTTTCTAGATATGTGGTATCCAACAAAGGACAGAGCTTTCTTGTTTAAACACATTACGAAAACTTTCTGTTGAGAAAATTATGTGGGTAACTAGTTAAAGTTTACAAAGAGAAGCCTTTTTACCAATATGGCGCTGAAGGCAAAGAAGGAAGCCCCTGTTCCTCTCAAAGCTAAAGCAAAAGCAAAAGGCTTGAAGACCAAGAAGGCCATGCTGCAAGGCATCCACAGCCACAAAAAGAGGAAAATACAAACGTCACCCACCTTCTGCTGTCCCAAGACACTGTGGCTCCAGAGGCAGCCCAAATACCCTCAGAAGAGCACCCTCAGGAGGAACAAGCTTGACCACTATGCCATCATCAAGTGCCCCTGACCACAGAGTCAGCCATGAAAAAGATCGAGGACAACAACACACTCATGTTCATTAAGGATGTCAAAGCCAATAAGCACCAAATCAAACAAGCTGTACAGAAGCTCTATGACATCGAGTTGCCAAGGTCAGTACCGTAATCAGGCCTGATGGAGAGAAGCAGGCATGTGTTCGACTGGCTCCCGATTGTGATGCATTGGATGTCACCAACAAAATGGGACCATCTAAACTGAGTCTAGCTGGTTAATTCTAAATACATACTTTTTTCCCCATTTAAAAAAACAAAAGCTTACAGGGGCCGAGGAGATGGCTCAGTGGAATAAGCACTTCCCTGGCAAGCGTGAGGGCCTGAGTTCAATCCCTGGTTCTGAAAAAAAAAAAAAAAGAATTACTCTTGGGGCTGGTGAGATGGCTCAGTGGTCTAAAGTACCTACTTAGAACAAGCTTAGCAAAGCACAGGGACCGTGGTTCAATCCCCCAGCACCACATGCAAGCCACCCCGCCCCCTGGTGGGCTGAGCTGGCCACACACACACACACACACACACATAAATAAATAAAATAATTTTTTTTTAAATGGGGCCTAGTTTTAAAAAAAAGCTTACAAAGAGAATACATTCAGTTAGCTATATCTTATAAAACGTCTGCACAGGTAGCAAGAGAGGCAATGCACCAATTAAGGTGCAAAAAATGAGTGATAAGTTAGCCACTTGAAACATGTAATAAGGCAGACTTCTTAACAACTTGCAAAACTTTAGCAATACTTATTTCATTTAAAGTTATGGACTAGGGTTGGCCAAATAGCTCAGCGGATTAAAGCACCTGCAAGCAGGTACAGGGGCCAGGGGCTCAATTCCTGGGCCTGCCAGCCCTACACCTGGGGTGCACTGAGAAAGCAATTGAGACTGGGTGTAGTGGCATGTGCCTGCAATCCCAGCTCTTGGGAGGCTGTAAACAGTCGGATCACTATGAGTCCAATCTAGTAGTGAGACCCTGAACACCCTGTAGACCCTTCCCTAAAATATAAAACATAAAAATTAAAAAAATAAAGTTATGGACTATATGGACTCACATTCAATAAATCTCATGAGCATTGTCCTCTCCAAAGTTAGTAAATAAAGCTAACATAACTCATTTAGCTCAATACTATGCCAATTAGGTACTTAAAACCAGCCTGTAGAAAATGCAATTATATGTTTTATTTTTAACTTATCATAAATAAATAACACATCTTAAAAGCCCTCATATTAAAGTCCTCAAAAAAGATTTGTGCATATGAAAATATTTTCTTTGTAGCATAATCTGCAATTAGCCCAGTGATCAGCCTTCGCAGCTTGCATCCAAAAACAATTTAATTGCTTAATTTGATTCTGCAGTGCTTAGCATTTTGGAAAAACTAGCTTCCTGGAAAAATCAAAGGTTTTTAACATCTCTTCAGGAGTGTACCATCTTTGGGCCATGAAAGGTTAACATGACACTAAGCTATGATCCGTCACCACTCGGTAACCTCAACGAGCTCATACACTGCACTCCTAGAGAGTACTGAGTAGAACCTTGGTAACCAAGGAGACCCTCCGTGTAGCAACCCACAGAAGATGGTTCAGTAACTTGGGAGGCTATCAATTATTTATTTCTGTGAAAGAAACATCAGAGGATTCAACCCCAGGAAGAAGAGACGATGTTTATACAGCTTCTCCCGATGTGTGTCTCTTTCCACAGATCAGGGTGGTGGGATGCAGGCAGAATGGGATGCTCTTATTTAACCTGAGAAATCAGAGAATGGAGCTTTGGGCAACTGGTTAGAAATCAAGATGGGAAATCCCTGAAAGAAGTAGCCCTAGAGTGAGTGCTCCAGACTCTGAGCATAACTCCTCCTCACATCTTTGGCCGCAAACAGGGCAAGAATGCCAATGATTGCGGGGCCAGTAAATGGCGGGAGATACAGAATACTGAGCAGCTGTTTCAGCAGGGGTTGACCTGTGAGCTTAAAGTTTAAGTCCCACAAAGATACAATCAGGGACAAACAATATTTTCCATTACTCTTCCAAAATGCCACCCCTTAGGAAAAAGGAATGTTCTCTACTGTCTATATAGCCCAAAGTATAAATATATGGAATACATGAAAAAATGGGCACATTTTACTATACAGGGAAACCAGAAGAATAAAATCCAGCTTCTCACAGGAAACAATGAAGGCTGAAAACAACAAAATGATTTTTAAAATGTTGAGTGGGGAAAAAGCTTTCTCTTCAGCAAAAAATATCAATCAAAACTGAAGGTAAAATAAAGACATTTTCAGGTACGTAAAATATGACAGAATTGATCTCCAGTAAAGCTGTGCTTTAAGAATCTAATATTAAAATAAGTTCTTTAGGCTGAAAGAAAATTATTCCAGACCAAAGCATATGTCTGCTGGAAGAAATAAGGACTGGGGAATAAAGTTAAATGTGGATAAATATAAGACCATTCTTATATTTTCTTTGCTTAAAGCTAGAATAAAAATGTAAATAGGGCTTATAACATTGAAGTAAAACATCTAACAATCTCATAAGGGACAGGAAGGGTGAGCTAGTGGGTTAAGGATGTGTACCCCTAGCTCATCACAGATAGGTTTTATTAAATTATGTACAGTGTACTCCCTGAGCAAACCCAGGCAGTCTGGTCCCAGAGTTAAAGGGCAGTGCTGCTGTTTATCAAGTGAATATTTTTGCCACTGTTTGATGACCTCCAGTGACAACACTGGCCATAAGGCACAGCATCATTGTCATGGAAATGAAGCATGCGATGGAACAGAAACCTGTGCGATCCTAAAGGCCTGCTCTCTCCCCAACTTCTTCTGAAGGGAGCTGCCAGAGACAGCAAATCCTGCCACATAGTTTGCTGGGGGACACAGGGCACAACTGATTGCACTATGAATTGCATAACTGTGGCCTTTTGAGGCGCAGCTGGCTATTTTGCTAGACATGAGGAAGGTCAGGAGCAGGATGACCCAGGTGAATAATCTCTACCCAAGCGGGACTGGCATCTTGGATTACAATGAACAGAATCAATCAGACCCTATTTGGGGGATGGCCAAAGATAGTTGGAATAGCAAAGGGAGAAGCAGGCAGAGCAGCTGGCCACTGCAGGAAAAGGAAGTGAGTATTGTGACTACACAGCAGTGTACACCCACTAGGAAAGGGCGGACACACCGGCCCTCTGACTGCAGATGCGCACCCGATAACAGTGCTATTCCTCCAGCTCTCTAAGGAGGTGCACCTTGTTCTGCATCCCTACAATGAACTTCTAGCATTTAAGACGTGAGTCTACTTCCGGCCTCCCTCTAGCTGCCACCTTGGGTCCCCGCGTGTGTGCGCCTAATCTCAGCTGGTCCGCCTGAGACCCCCTGAGCGCCAGCCCTAGTCCCCCGTGCTGCCCCATATCCACTCCGACAAGATGAAAGAAACTATCATGAACCAGGAAAAACTCGCCAAACTGCAGGCACAAGTGCGCATTGGTGGGAAAGGAACTGCTCGCAGAAAGAAAAAGGTGGTTCATAGAACAGCCCCAGCAGATGATAAAAAACTTCAGTTCTCATTAAAGAAGTTAGGGGTAAACAATATCTCTGGTATTGAAGAGGTGAATGTGTTTACAAACCAGGGAACAGTTATCCACTTCAACAACCCAAAAGTTCAGGCATCTCTGGCAGCAAACACTTTCACCATTACAGGCCATGCTGAGACGAAACAACTGACAGAAATGCTACCCAGAATCTTGAACCAGCTTGGTGCAGACAGTCTGACTAGTTTAAGGAGACTGGCTGAAGCTCTGCCCAAGCAATCTGTGGATGGAAAAGCACCGCTTGCTACTGGAGAGGAGGAGGAGGATGGGGTTCCAGATCTTGTGGAGAATTTTGATGATGCTTCTAAGGGTGAGGGAAATGGAAGTAAATCAGCTTCTGAAAAAGATCAAACTTGGAAGAACTTGCTGGGAGCTGCCATTTTATGACAGCTTTTTAAGATTGTTTTTGTTTATGGATCTGATAAAATCTAGATCTCTAATATTTTTTGAGCCCAAGCCCCTTGGACACTGCAGCTCTTTTCAGTTTTTGCTTACAAAACTTACTTTGCTTACATACAATTCATTCTTTGCAGCCATTTAAGCTGGAGAAGCCTGGGAATAAAGTTTGAAACAGATTAATAAAAAAAAAAAAAAAAAAAAAAGACATGAGTCTGATAGCTCAGTGGGCTAAAGCGCCTGCTTAGGCAGGTGCAGGGACCGGGGTTCCAGCCCCAGCCTGCCGTGCAGGCCGCCCCTGGGGCACTCTGAGACAGTGATCGAGAGTGAGTATGGTGGTCTGCACCTATAATCCCAGTACTTGGGAGGCTGAAAACAAGAGAATCACCAAGTCCGATATGTCTAGTGGGACCCTGTAGACTCTGCACTAAATACATACAAAATAAAAAGTAAAAAAAAGATGTGATTCTTCCTGTGTTCTCTACAACCTAAAGGAGTTTCATTTCTCTTGGGGGGGGAGGGGAGAGGAGAGGTGGAACCAGACGTGCAATAAATAGCACATTAGAACAAATAATTCAGGCATAAGAATCCCATACCACGTGGAAAGGGATTACACAACCTGAGGTCTAGGCTGTGACATTTAAAATAGGGCAGAAGAAAAATGTGCGATAAAAATTACTACATAGTTGTTCAAAAAATAAATGAAAATGTGAATAGTTAAGCACTCACAAAGCTCTCCCCATGTCACATAAAAAGCCAGCCTTCTTCAAACTGTAATTTAATTCAGGAATCGGGGGTAAGGGAGGAAGACATTAGTAATTATGCTTACTTTTCTAGGTTTTTAATGTCAAAATGAAAGTAGTTTCCAGTACATAAAATTCTTTTTTTTTGTACCAAGAATCAAACTCACAACCACATGCTTGCCAGGCAGGTATTGTGCTGCTGAGCTATATCCCTGGCCCTAAAATTCATTTTTTAAAAGATTCCTAGGGCTGGGGAGATAGCTCAAGGGCATAAGTCTGCCTGGAAAGCAGGTCCCAAGTTCAATCCCCAGTACCCCCATCAAAAAAAAAAAAAAAAAAGATTCTTAAAGATAGCTTATTTCCCCTTACAGAGGGGAATCTTTCTGTCATATCCAATGTAGGTTACTGGGAAGAGGTTACATACTGTACTTCATTTGGCTAAAATAAATGTAATGAGGGCCAGCCAAATAGCTCAGCAGATTAAAGCACCTACAAGCAGGCACATGGACTGGAGGTTCAATCCCGGGGCCTACCATGCCAGCCCTGCCCCCAGGCCATGCTGTGATGGCATTGGGACTGGGCATGGTGGTGCACACCTATAATCCCTGAGTTTGGGAGGCTGTAAACAGGCGGGACACTACGAGTCTGATCTAGCAGTGAGACCCTGAACACCCTGTAGACCCTTCCCTAAAAATACAAAAATAAATAAAATAAAATAAAATAAAGATAACGAGGATTTCCTTAGCTGTCAACAGAGTTGACTTGAGGCTCTGTGTAAAACACAAAAGCTTTCAATTACCACAACTTAAGAAAATCACCAAAAAGTTACACTAAGCACAGATAATCATTTTGGTTTTCCTAGCATGCAAGTACTTTTTTTTAAAAAGTTTGCATTTTCCAGCTGTAATTATTTTGAACTTTAGTACACATGCTTTAACCATGCAACAGTTAATATTTTCAAACAAGTTAGTAGATTTGCCTCTTAGATCACAGTTCTGGAAAACCTTTTTGCCCAGTTGTCTCATTATCATTCCTTTGGCTTCCAGATGGTACAACTGTGCCCACTGGAGGGACGAGGCATTTATTCAATGTTAGAGATCTGGAATTTCCCTTCTTTGAATATATCCACTGGTAGGCAGGAAATCTGCAAGCTAGTAAGAGGAACACTTTATAAGCCCAGATGGGACCTAAGGTATGTTTGCAACATAACTCGTAATAGTAACACAAAAGAAACAAAAACAACGAACTATGATTTTCCATGGAGTACTGCACATTTCCAGGGTAGTTGTTTTTATTTATTTTTTCAATGTCTTTGGTACAGGGTTTCACTATGTGGCTCATACTTGTAGTGATCTTCCTGTTTTCAGCGTCCCCAGCACTGGGATTACAGGCACGTGCCACCACACTCAGTCTTAGTGGCCGGCTCAATGTGCCTGGGGTCAGGGCCAGCAGAGCATGTGGTGCTGGGGCTCAAACTCCAAATCCTGAGGTAGATTTCATCTGAAGCCATTATACTTTATTTTTAGTCAAAACTGTTCCCCTAGCTAAGCTTTCATACAAGCTGCATTCTGTAAATCCGTTTATTTTATTCATGATTTGAAACTGTCTCATTGCTATTTGTCTCTCAATAAAATTATGGGAAAAAAAGGAAAAGTAAAGCCATATAAATATGCTGAGCTGTAAAAGGCTCAAGTCAACAACTTCTGACATTGCCAGTCCTATGGAAAACCCACTACTATTATGTACTATTGGACTACATTGGAATATCTCACGCACCTACAATCTTTAAATGACAATGGAATACACTTCTCTGACAAAACTAAACAAAAAAAGGGCATACAAATGAAGGACCATTTTGCATCAGTATATTCAAAATAGGATAGATATACAGCTACTTTCTCTTAATTCAATCAATATTATGATTTGTTCTAATCGTGTTTGTGGACAGGATATCATGTCTGCATCTTGTACTATGAATAACCACTATGAAGACAACAATATGCAATGTATTAATTATTGATACTGTCCTCCTAATTGGTTTTGAAACTATCTCATTGCTATTTGTTTCTCAATAAAATTATTTTTTAAAAAATAAAATAAAAATATTTTATTCATGATTTTGTGTTTTTAGAGTTTCCCAGTAAGCCTTGTGTGTAACATTATAACCACTATAATTCCAATCCTCTATTTTGAATAAAGCTTTCATACATTAGAATTTCAGCTGAACTTTTTTTTATTATTGAAGATCTAACTCAGGGCCTTGCAAACAGTAGGCAAGTCCTCTACCACAGAGCTATAGCCTCAGCCCTGTACATTGACATCAATGAAAGAATGGTATGGTTTTAAATTTCAGTTTATATAT
>NW_004524583.1:21378441-21381625 GCF_000260255.1 Octodon degus
ATCTAATAAATATTTAATACTGAATTCATATATTTTAGACCTAGCACAGTTACTTTTATTATAACTAAGCTGGAAATGTAGTTTAATAGCATTTGAACATCATTTTCTAATTCTAAAATCTCACTGTTAAATACAAATGTTTATTTGAACTTGTTCCAATAAGCTCTACTTTCATTCACATTTAATCTATCAAATGACTCTTACCTTACCATCAAAATAAAATATACTCAAGAGAAACTCACACTAGCTTCAGCAGTGCACTGTGAGATCTGCCGTGTACGAACTCACATCGGTATACTACTTTATTATTCCTATTTATCTATATTTCTGCAAAGATTCAAGCTGCCTTCAACTGACATTAAAGATTAATATTGGGGGCATGAGAATAACTCACAAGTAATAAGAATGTAGATTGGCAGTTCTCCTGGTACAAAATTTGACATTAACAAAATTTTATATGTATGTACTTTTATCCAGTAAATTCATATGTAGAGTCATCCAACAGAAATACCAAAACAGGTGAAACAAGATGGAGGCACAGAGGTAAATGACACAGTATTGCAAACAGTGACAAAATGAACCATGCAGAAAGAAGGACCAAAAGCAGGCCTGAGGTTGCTATCTGCAGAAAGGTTCACAAGAACCAAGAGGGTGGAGTGGTGAGCAACAATAAGATTCAGTCTCTCTGAGATCAGGAATCCAGACACTGGAAAATGATCACCTGTGGAAGAAAAAGAAAAAGGAGATCATGAGGAATTGGGAGGAACTGACAGGAAAATCAAAAGCTACAGAGATGTTTGGGAGATAGATCATGGTGGAGGACCGCCTGAGCAGCTCTCCTTGAAAGAGGAGCGATTGTCTCCACATTGACTGAGCCTGACCCTATTTACTTGTACTGATGTGTACAGCGCTGGCAAGGAATTGTCATTATCCCCAGCCCAGGTGCTGGTGGGAGTCTTCAAAGATGGCACGCATGTTTCCCTGATGCAACACCCACCTATTGCTCTTTAATAGGTCAAGACAGGATGAAGAGCTAATGCTCCATGCTGTCAGCTGGGATGGAGCCTCGAGAGAGAGGCTATGACTTCCTGGGGTTTAAAAGACTACATGTCAGAGCTGAAGCATCAGACCCCAAAACATTAGATACTATCTCAATTGTGTAATGCAAATTACTTTTTCTGCATATCCTTCTCTACAAATAGCTGAGACAAATGCAGACCTCCAACCTAGCCCAGCTTGTATCACCCACGGACTTCCGCCACTTTCAGCCACTCACCCTCAAGCCATGCCCCTCTTTACAAATGAATAAAAGCTGGGTTCGGTTTTGAGTAAGGGCCTTTGTTTCAGATAACCATCTTCGTGGCTGGACTTAGGACCCCTTGGCTCCCCATCATTATAAATATGCTTTGGTGTCATTATTCTTGCCATGGGCTGCACTAGAAGTGGTAGATTAAAAATAACATAATGGGATTCCAGTAATTTATCCTTGGGATTACAAATATAAACTTCTTGGACCAAGAGGAGGGCCAAAAAGGGCTCTCTACATACCACAAAGCAATGAAGAGAATGAAATGGTCTGGACTCTCCCAGGCTCTGGATTCCCAGCTTGTCAGGAGGGCAGCCTGGCTGTGCGCACCACTGGGGCCTCCAGGAAGAAACAGCAGTCAGAGCTGGACCAGCATACAGACCCCAGGGAAAGTGCATGACCTGATGGGACTTCTTCTACTTGAGAGGCAACAGCTTGAGAAGGAATCCCAGAGCAGGCCCTACCATCTGCATTGCCACTGAGTGCTTGGCCAGGCGCCATGCTAGGAAGTTGATTGTTTGAATGTGAGACTCAAAATAGCTGAAGAACAAATCCACATCAGGGTTCCCAGTATTACAGGCCCATAGTGACTGGGTGAGAAACAGCCTTAGGAAGAGAGCAGGCTGGAAAGAGACTGCTGAGGGGTTTGAGCTCTGGCCAGGAAGGGCACAAACCCTGGCACCCAGGTGGGAGGCTGCACTGGGCTTGAATTGTGCTGGGTCTGAAGGTGCCTAATTGAGTACTTGAGTCCTTTCCCTGCTGTGTACATGAAGCACAGATCTGGGATCTGATGGCCTTCCTTATTCACCTGCCTGAGCAAGGACACATTTCAGTGGGGACACTGCCATACCCTGGGGTTTAACAGAGGGGTCTCTGGAATGGGGATGGTGGGGGACACCTCACAAACCCACAGACCACAAGGCTAGGTGAGAAAACTTTAAAGTGCTGGACTTCAAAACTGTGCATATAAGGGAAAAAAATCATTTATTTAAAACTGCAGAGAAAAAATGTTTGCTGGTTTTGGACTCTATTTTTCCTCTTCTTTCTCTCTCTTTTTAAAAATACCTCCTTAACTATTTTTTCTTCAATAGTTTATTTGAATCTGAAGCCTTTTCCTTTATGTTTTTTCCTTGTTTTCTTTATCTCCTGCTTTTCCTTTTAAAGCTTATTCCTTTTAATTTTTCCTTATTTTTATTCTCTATATTATTTCCTTTTTTCTTCTTCTTTCTTCACTTTCTTCTTATCTACTGTTTCTTATTTGGTTTTTTTCCTGTTACTTTAATCTAATTCTATACCCTTTATCTGGTCTGTATCTTTCCACTCTTTAAGAGAATCATCTCACTTTTCTTTTCACTGTCTCATTTTTTATTGTTTAATTTTTAAAATTTTTTTTGTCTTGCAGTTTCCTGTTCCCAACCCCCTGTATTTTAATAGTATAACCATTAAGCTTTATTAATTCTTACATAATCAACTCTTATTACTCTTGAATTATTTTCTAGTATTAGCAGCAGTATAGTTGAATTTAGAGCTTATTTGCTATATGGCAATATTTTAGTTGTCTTATGTTAACTTCAGGTTTCTTTTCTGCATTTTTTGGTGGTATTATTAATTTTTATGGTATAAAAATATCCAGTTTGTCTTGGATGATATTAATATCATAATAATTTTCTTAAAATTGTCAAGATTGCATAATTCTTTTCTTTTCTTTTCTTTTCTTTAAGTACCAGGAACCAAACACAGAACCTTGTGCTTGCCAGGCAGGTACTCAAACTATTACATTTAGAGATCAACAGTGTGGATGCAAAAAAAAAAAAGGTCTACATTAAAACCCTTTGTTGGAATGCTTTACACTTTCCACAGAACAGAAACTAAAATAAC
>NW_004524583.1:21381850-21383952 GCF_000260255.1 Octodon degus
CACTGTCATAGCTACTGCTGCTGCTGGAGCCACCATAGCCACCTTGATTTCGTGGTTTGGTAAAATATTGGCCTCCACCACCACAGGGCCCAGAGCTTCTGCCTCCAAAGTTTCCTCACTTCATGGGTCCAAAATTTGAAGACTGACTGTTGTAATTGCCAAATTCATTATAGCTTCTACCACCTCCATAACTGCTTCCACTACCACCGCCAAAGCCGCCTCCGCCTCCTCCACTGTTATAGCTGTCAAAGCTGCCACTCCCGCCACAGCCACTGCCCTGGTTTCCATGACCCTGTCCACCACTTCTGTAGCCTCTGCTTCCTCCAGAGCAACCAGGGCCGCCTCCTCCATAACCACCATCATTACCAAATCCATTGTAGCCATCTCCACTGCCACCATATTTACCCCTACCACAGCTACCACCAAAGCCACCTCAACCACTGGAGTTTCCTCCATTGCTTAAACTGTCAGTGACACCAAAACCACCTCCACGACCACCACTAAAATTTCCAGAACCACTTCGACCTCTTTGGCTGGCTGAAGCACTAGCCATCTCCTGCTTGGACAGGGCTTTCCTCACTTCACAGTTGTGGCCGTTCACAGTGTGGTATTTTTGAATGACAATCTTATCCACAGAATCATGGTCATCAAAGGTTACAAAAGCAAAGCTACTCTTTTCTCCACTGCCTTAGTCAGTCATAATATCAATCACTTCAATTTTTCCATATTGTTTAAAATAATCTTGTAGGTGATGTTCTTCAGTATCTTCTTTAATGCCACCAACAAAGATCTTCTTCATTGTTAAGTGGGCACCTGGTCTTTGAGAATCTTCTCTTGTGACAGCTCTCTTTGGTTCCACAAGTCTTCCATCTACTTTATGTGGGCTTGCATTCATGGTTGCATCCACCTCCTCTACAATGACATAAGTGACAAACCCAAAGCCCCTGGAATGCTTGGTGTTCAGGTCTCATTACCATGCAGTCTGTGAGTGTTCCCTGTTACTCAGAATGGCTCCTCAGACTCTCATCAGTTGTTTCAAAGCTCAGCCCTCCAATGAAGAGCTTCCATGGCTGTTTGGGGTCCTTGGGGGACTCTGACTTAGACATGACGGCAGTTGGAAGAGAGACTGACAATGCTTCCTCTGCAGTGTCCACCAGCAAAAAGGAATCTGGCCCTTCTTTTTTAATCTGTTTTCTTCTCTTTTATTTTTGTTTTGATTGCATAATTCTTGCTACTAACATGTTTTCTCTATAAACCAATGTGTGGATTACCTTTGTGACATTAACATACTGCAGTTCATTCCCAGGGAACAGGACATTGGGCCAGTTGTACTGCATCCCCTCCTCCCAGATTAACAGAAGTGGTCAGATTTTGGGACACAAGCAAAGGAATATAGTTAGGTATGCCAAGAAAACATCAGTGAAAAGCTGACTAACATAAGGAAGAGAAAAGCAAAAGCCACACAGCTGAATTATTCAAAAGAATATCAGAGGAGGGCCAGTGAGATAGCTCAGCAGACTAAGTACCTGTTTCAGGCAAGTGCAGGGACCAGACCAGGGTTCGAGCCTTGGTACTACACACCATGTTGGTCCTGCCCGCAGGCACGCTGAGCCAGTGACCAAGTCTGAGTGTCATGGCATGCCTGTAATCCCAGTGCTGGGAGGGCTGAAAACAGGAGGATCACTCCAAGTACAAGCTGCATAGTGATACCCTGTACCAAATACCTAAAAAAACTTTTTAGAAAAGGATATCAGAGGAGATTGAAAAAATGATCAATAAGGTGCTTTGCAGGATCACAGAAGACAGAACTAAACAGATAATGGGAACTATTAAAGAAAATAATTAAGAAGCTTAGAGAAGACACTAATAAAAAGCTAGCCAAGCTAAAGAAAATGATACAAATTATGAATGAGCAGTTTAGCAACGAATTACAGTCCATGAAAAGATTCCAAACTGAAATCCAAGAGGTTAAAAATTATAAGTATGGGCAGCAGATGCAACCATTTTGAGAGAGAATGTCAGAATTAGAAGACAGGGAGGCTTTCAAAAACCAATTACTGGGTCCAGGGAGATGGCTCAGTAGAATAAGTGCTTATCTGGCC
>NW_004524583.1:21384052-21384604 GCF_000260255.1 Octodon degus
ACCAATTACTGAAAAGCAAGAGGCATGAAAAACATATTCAAAAACAGCTAGATAATGTAAAGAAGACTAATTTAAGATTCATTGGAATACATGAAAAATCAGAAGGCAGAACAAACAGCATAAAAATATTTGTAGAACTAATAGCAGAAAACTTTCCACACATAAGGCAAGAAACATAAATAAATGAGGCATATACAACCCAAAGTAGCCACAATAAAATAGAACCTCACCACATCACATGATATTCAGATTTCCAGAAGCCAACCACAGGGACAAAATCATAAAAGCTGTTACAGAAAAGCAATGAATTACCAAGGTAAAACCCCATCAGAATTATAGCTGACTGCTCAACACAAAGCTTAAAGACCAGAAGAGCCTAAAGTGTTTCAAGCCCTAAAGGATAACAACTTCCAACCCAGACTTACATGCCCTGTAACACTTTCCTTCAAAAACATGGAATCAAAGCTTTTGTAAATGGGGAAGAGGGTGACAGGAAGATAGGGAAGAGCGGGAGGGCGGGGAGGACAAGTTACATCATCTACAGGAACAATT
>NW_004524583.1:21385544-21387189 GCF_000260255.1 Octodon degus
TGGTGGCGCACGCCTGTAATGCCAGTGCTGGGGAGGCTGAAAACAGGAGGATCACTACCAGTCAAAGCCGCACAGTGAGGCCCTGTACCAAATACATGAATTTTTAAAAAGAGAGAGAGAGGGAGGGCGGGAGGGAGGGAGATCCTTGAAGAACACTAGGGAAATCTTGGCAGCAAGTGCTTGAGTCAGTATTTATCTTTGAAATGTCAGCTTTAGGCTGCAGTCTGAGTAATTAGGACTTTTTTGAAAAAATAACCAAACATTTCTTATCTTTATTCACCAGTTAGGAATACCTTATGACAGCACTTAAGGTTTTTTGTGGGGGTTTTGTTGTTGTTGTTTTTTGTTTTTTTTTGGTTTTTTGCGGAACTGGGGATTGAACACAGGCCCTTGCGTTTGCCAGGGACTGTTTTTGTTTTTGAGACAGGGTCTCACTATGCAGCTGGGGATGGTCTTGTGCTCACTTTTGTAGCCCCCAAACTGGTCTCCAACTCGCAGAGATCCTCCTGCCTCAACCTCCTGAGCACTGGCATTACAGGCGCGACCCGCCACGCCCGGTTCTGAGGCCACATGGTGAGCACCCACATCTGGGGCTGAGACGGTCCAGCATGCGGGGCTGGGGCTCTAACTCGGGTCCTTGTACTTGCCAGGTGGGTGCTTATGCTTCTCAGGTATCTCTCCGGGCCCCGTCCCTTCTTAATTTTAAAGAAAATAATAAAAACAATACAGAATTTCAAAACAGGATGATATGAAATTAACAATGCATATTCCATTGTATATTGTTATCTTCAAAGTGGTTGCTCAGGTGTGAGGCAGGCTTTCCTTATGCAGTTCAGGCTGGCCTTGAGCTCACTTTATAGCCCAGGCTGGCCTCAAACTGTGATCCTTCGGCCTCAACCTCCCAAGTGTTGGGGTTATAGGCCGGCACTAGAACACTTGACATTTTTTTTCTTCTTCTATTTTTTTAAATGTATTTAATACAGGGTCTCACTACACAGAGGGGACATGTAGTGATCCTCCTGTTTTCAGCCTCCCAAGCACTGGGATTACAGGCACTCACCCCCATGCCCAGTCTCAATTCTCAGGAAGCCTGGGGGCAGGGCTGGCTAGCACACGGGGACTCAAACCTGGTCTCTGATCCTGCCTAAGCAGGAGCTTTAATCCGCTGAGCTATCTGGCCAGCCACCTTGAGTTATTCTTGATGTCACAGGTAAAAATATGAGTTTTTTAAAAAAGCTCTGGGGCTCATAACTCTTCCCCTTTCTAACAAGACTATCTTACGACATGTTGGTGGGAGCCCTATGAAAGCAATTCTGTACAGAGCCTCTAAGCTGGAGATCTGGAGAACTAACTTCACTAATTTCACTCAGGATTATCTAGTTTGCACAGAATATCATACCCTGTTATTAGAAGACATTTTTGTTTTGTTTTGTTTTTGTTTTGACTCTTTAGGGGCAACCCTTTTCTCTGGCACCAAAGTATTCACCCCCTTTTTGGGAGCATTAGTATGAGGCCCAAGAAGTTGCCAAAGTTTTGTTAAAAGACATTATTCCTAGGTTGGGACTTTCCAAGTCACTCTAGAGGGGTGCTAGAGCTTCTCTTTTCTCCAGAGTGACACAAGACATTTCACAAGCCTTCGGGACAG
>NW_004524583.1:21389509-21391138 GCF_000260255.1 Octodon degus
AAAAGGCCTCTCACCCCACCCTCACCATGTGACCAGCTGCCAGAGAGGCGCGCGGAAACCGGGGGGGCCAAGTGCATTCTCTTTGTACCTCTAATAAATTTTTCTCATATTTTTTTTAAACTTTTCCCTTCTTTCCTTTCCCCCTTCCCCCTCAGCTTGTTCCCCCTCATTTGAAAATTTTCCTTCTATTTCACAGTTCCTATTAAATATTTTGGTTCTTCTTTACACTTCCTGTTTCTCAAAGGACATTTAGCCACCTGATCTTTGGACAAGGGATCCAAAAACTGCCAGAGGAATGACAGCCTCTAAAGAATAACACAAGGTGTCAGGAAAACTGGTTGCCCACAGGCAGAAGCTTGAACCTGGGCCCACCTCTCTCACCATGTACTGAACAAAACTCCAAAATGGACCAAAGGTTTAAATATTTAAACCAAAACAACCCACTGGAAAATAAAATAGGTAAAACTCTTAAAGACGTGGGCACAAACAAGGACTTTTGGAACAGAACCCTAGTTGCACGGGAGATAATACCAAGGGTCAACAGAGTGACAAGACAACCTGTAGAATGGGGAACAAAATTGGCCAGCTCTTTATCAGACAGAAGACTAATGCCTAGAATATATAAAGAATATTTAAAAATTAAGACACCCCCAAAGACCCAATCAATGGACAAAATGAATACACTTCTCGGAAGTACAAACAGCTGAGAAATACAATTTTTAAAAAATTAAAATTCAACACCACTGGCCATTAAAGAAATGCTAATTAAAGCAGCACTCAATATCATCTTACTCCAGAAAGGATGGATATCATCAAGAAATCAAATAATGGACCAGCAAGGTATCTTGCGGACTAAATGCTGCTTTGGCAAGTGCAGGGGCCAGGGTTCAATCCCACCCAGGGGGTGCACTGAGCCTGCCACTGAGTCCTGGCATGGTGATGCACACCTACAATCCTACTGCTGGGGAGGCTGAAAACTGGAGGATCAGTAGGAGTCTGAGCTGGGTAGTGAGGCCCGGTATCAAATACATAAATGAAGAAATCAAATAATGACAAACACCGGTGAGGCGCCAAGGGCAAAGGAACACCTCTTTCCACCTTGTTCGTGACAGTATCAACTTGTGCAAACACTATCGAATTAAGTACGGAGACTGCAAAAATTCCAAGCTAGAACTTCTATTTGACTAACCTATTCCCCTCCTAGGGCATCTTCCCAACAGGGTTGAACACATCTCATTAGAGTGGCTCACAATAGCGAGATCTCGGCAGCAGATTCATGTGCCCAACAGACGTGGCATTTATAACAATGGAGTAGCACTTTGCCATAAAAGGTAAATTTGGGTCATTTGTAGGAAAATGGATGCACCTTGAGGCCACAATATTAAGTGAAATAAGACACAGAACTTAAAGCATGGTTTTTCTTATAGGAGAAATTCAAAATATACAAAAGGAGAAAATAAAACAAGTAGGAAAAAAGGAGGAAGTTTCCTAGAGGAGTTCTTGGTTTATTAGCCAAAACATTGTGATTTCCTCTCTGCACTGGGTGAAGTTTTTAGTGTCTGACCATTTGGTAAAGGTGGCTAGGCTTTAGACTTCTCTTTCCATTTCGTGTCACTTTGCATTTTTGTC
>NW_004524583.1:21392388-21394482 GCF_000260255.1 Octodon degus
GCCCTAAACAGCTTAGTTTTTGAGACAGTATTTTGCTATGTAGTTCAGACTGGCCTTGAACTCACTATGTAGCCCAGGCTGGTCTCGAACTCAAAGCCATCCTCCTGCCTCAGCCTCAGTGCTCGGATCACAGGTATGCACCACCACACCCGGTTACAAACACCAGGCTTAAAGGAGTCGCAGTAATCTTGAGATACTCAAGACATCACAAAACAGCGCTTAGAAATGGTGAGATTTCTTCAAACTATGCTGGTGACATTTTTTAACTGATTTCCTTTTCCTGAACACACTTATCTCAGACTTCTGAATCTCCTAGAATGCAACCATTCATGTGAAAGAACATACAAAAAATTAAATCAATACCTACTCTTATTACAAGTCTCCATTTTACACATTGAGCAAGTTCCAGCCTGAAAGATTTTAGCTCTCTCCTTTGTCACATCAGCCAAATGAATAGTGAGTAGCGACACCTCGTGCACGGGAGCACTGAAACGACCCCACACAGAGCAGTCACACTAGTCCAAGAGCCTGTTCAGGAGCTTCAAACCCTTTGGAAACGAATTTGTTTTGGTTTTGTTGTTTTAGATTTTCTGTTTAAAACATGTACAATGGATGTAGTAGGAGAGGACAAGGTTGCTCAAGGACCAAGCACCTGCCCCCACCCACTCGGGCATCACCTTCAGGGCAGGGCATATGGCTTCTGTTGCACTGGGTGGTGGCGACGTGGTCTGACCTGTACGCCTCACACGGAAAGCATCCTTGTGGAGACCGAAGAGCTGCCTGGAGACAGCAGGCCAAGGTCTGCTGTCAGCATGGAATGCTGCCCACCTGGGACATCAGCCAGTCTGGGTGTGGTGTGGCTTATGGTAGTGGATGGAAAAGGGTATCTCAGTGAATGAACAGAAGAAGTTCCCTGGAGCGTATGGCAACACGCTTCCTTTCGCATCCTCCTGGACAAAGGCAAACTTTCTGGTCAGTCAGCTCTTTGTTGTGTAAAGACCCTGAGGAAAGCAAGCCGAGATAGGAAGCAAGCTCTGTTTTGGCTCCTGGTTTTAGCCTATGGGTGCAGGGCATGGTTGCGTGGCCCAGTGGCTTTGGGGCTGTGGCGGAGGAAGCTGTGGTGGCTCTGCTCGGCTCACGGCATCCAGGAAGCAGAGGAAAGGCGTGAGAAAAGGCAGGGACAAGCACACCCTTCCAGGACACAGCCCCAGTGGGGCTCACTTCAAGTCCCCACTTCCCAACACTGTCATCAGCTAGGCACAAACCTCAACAAAGGAAGACACCCAGATCCATGCTATACCGATGACAACCCGTTTAACCAACCAACTGAACCTTGCAAGGAATTTAAATCACTGATTTTTTTAAACATGAGTTTATGAATCTGTCACGATAGAAAAAAACTCTTCAAAAACAAAGATACACTTACAAGGCCAGCCTTTAGGTAGCATTTGGAAGCAGGGCTGGCAATCAGTTGCCTATACTAACAAAGCTTTCCCTAAAAAGCTAAACCTGGCAGTCAGACACCATCTGGAAGCCATGATGTACTCCGCAAGTCAGAGCCAGTCAGCAGAGTTTTTTCAAGTTTTCCAAAAATAAATAAAGTTTTCCTCACCATTTAAAGACTTTGGAATTTTACTGCTTCCAGTCAGAAGCAGCAAATAGGTTCCCATTTCTATATTGGCTGATCTTAAAAGGCCCTGCAGTCACAGGCCTGACCCTGGGTTTGCATCTCAGACACACTTAGTTGATGGGATCTTTTCCTTTCTTCACCGCACAAAGGAAAAGATCATGCATTTGGTAAGTTCCTTTGTGGAAAACAGACTCCAGCTCACTGCCAGCCACGCAGTCTTTGTCGAAGCTACTCTCAGCCAGCAGCTACGTGGTATACAAGTGGCCAGCAGTGGACCTACACCACTCAGTGCCAAGCCTACAATGCTTAACCCCCAGAATTGCTACCCCATGTCCACATTATGCAAACTGTCCTGCTTGGTACCAGATATATAGGAATCCAGAGAAACAACTGCTTTTAGTAGCCAATGTGACAACACAAATTTTGGTAAATCAAAGTTTTATTCGGGTATTAGTGTTTTGACC
>NW_004524583.1:21395487-21396341 GCF_000260255.1 Octodon degus
TCAGTTGCCGTCTCCGGCATGGCACACCAGGAATTGAACACCAGCATCTGCACTCTGCCTAAGCAGGTGCTTTAGTCCACTGAGCTATCTGGCCACCAATTCTTCCTCTCTTTAACCGCGTTACAGTATTCTTGTTTCAAAGAAATGACTCAGTTCCTCAGAAGAATTATTTTTAATACTGACAGTCTTTCTGTTTGGTTCACAAAATATAAATCTTTTCTTCTCTCAGCTCAAAAGTTTGAAACTCCACATCAAGTCCTTTGTTCAGCGTTTTCTTTTCCTCTTGGGTACAACGAACTCTAAACATAAATTTAAGAAGTTTGTCAATGCTAAAAAATATTGACGCATAAATGATAATACCTAGTTGATAATATGCATTAAACTAGACAGACATACGGCCTGGTATACAAGAAGGCCCCACATCTTAAAATTTGACATGCACATACATGTTTTTGCCTACAAAATGATACTGCACCATCTCCACTGAGACAGTAAGCTCTAAATCCCACTGAGAAACCTATTGATGCAGTAGCCCTCACTTACCCTAAACCCTACTAGATTATAAGCTACTCTAAAGTGGTTTCACAGGCAGCCCTCCCTGTGATTGACACTGATCTAAAAGCTATCTAGGCCAGGCCAAGAAAGATGGTGACTAAGATTTCAACTTCAGCCCAAGGAAACCTGGAGTGTAGCTTCAAACACTAGTCCTGGCCATCTTTCTGGTGACCACGGCAGATGCCATAGCCACCACTGAAGCATGCATTTTTAACATAAGCCACAAGCACGTGAAAGTCAGTAAAGATGGGAAAGAAATATTGAGTTTAATATTTAAATGTTTACATATTATATCAACA
>NW_004524583.1:21397031-21398631 GCF_000260255.1 Octodon degus
AATGGCAAATAGAAATATGCATTGTAAATTCCTGTTTTGAAGAATGTATTTGTGCCTGTATCTGAATAATTTCAAGAGTTTTTCACAAAAAAAGGGGAAACAAAATTAGCCAAATCTGGACACCTTATACTATATTTACCACACACAACATGGGGTGTATCTGCAGCCATCAGCAAATAATCATGTAGGTTGTATCAACTTTAGCAAATTAATCACAAGTATAATTTTCAAGTGCATTCCACATTTAAGGTTTGGCCACCCACAATCCTCACCATGTTTTTGCAGCATTAATATCAGTTCACTCATCACATTCTTTAGATTCTCACCAAGAGACCTCTCCCCGAGCACGCTGGTACACACCTGTAATCACAGCACTGAAGAGGCTGAGGCAGGATGATCGCCATGAGTTCCAGACCAGCCTGGGTCACACAGTGAGTTCAAGGCCAGCCTGAATTACATGGCAGTCTCAAAATAAATTAGACCTCTAGACTTTCTAGAGTTCTTGTCTTCTTTCGTGATGGTCCCTCTGCTGTCTTAGTCTATGAACTTTCCCTAGCTTTTTTTTTTGCTCCTCGAATGCCTTCAGGGCACTTTTGGCAGGCTGGAGTTGTGGGGATCGAACTCCAGCAACCTGAGGCTGACAGCTTTGTGGAAGCAGCCACTTAAAGAACTGAGCTAGGGCCAGGCCCCCTTTCCCTAGCTTTTTAATAATGACATCATATTCCTTTACAGGTACTGACAATTTTATTTAAACAAACTATGTGCATTTGAGTTGTTAGAAGTCTCCTATTCCACCTGGAAAGAGATCCTAAGTTCAATTCATGGTACTTCCCCACCCTCAAAACAAAGTAAAAGCCTACCATTTCAAATAACCCTGCAATAAATGTTTATGTATTGTCATTTGGACAGAATAAATTCCTAGAGACTGTGTTATTAATGAGCATATAGACAAATTATTTGTTAGTTTCGCTTGAGACAGCATCGCGCTATGTAATTCAGACTAGTCTCCAACTCACCATATAGTCCAGGCTGCCCGCACTCTCATGGCAATCCTTAGCCCTCAGTCTCGGAGTGCAGCGCTTACATACAAGTGTGTGGCATCATGCTGGCTCAGACTTAATTTTTAACAGACAATTCCAAACTCCTCTTGGAAGAGGATGCACCAATTTACCCTCCCCATTAAATTCAGAGGTGTTCACCTCCTCACGCATTCCATATTAGGGATTAGTCATAATATCTGCTGATCTAGTTTATGCTAAAATTGTGTTTATTTTTTAATTATGTTTTAAAGCCAGGGGTGGTGGCACACACTGGTAATCCCAGCACTAGGGAAGCTGTGGCAGGAGGATCACAAAGTTAAAGGTGAGCCTGAACTACAAAGCAAGACTGTTTCAAAAAAAAAAAAAAGAACACATTAACTATCATCAGCTTATTCTACACAAAAAGTTTAATTCACACATAAAAATTACTAACAAAATATCCACTGGATGAGACCAGACTGATTCTTAATCAATCTACCTACCTACCTACATTTTAGAGCAGGGTACAGAAACTGAACTCAGGACCTCACACTTGCCAGGCAAGCATTGCATCACTGAGC
>NW_004524583.1:21398731-21405782 GCF_000260255.1 Octodon degus
AAAAAAAAAAAAAAACCTATTCATTTGTAGTTCTTTATTATTAATAAAGTTGAATTTTTCTTCATATATGCATAATTTTTTTTGCATTTTGTGAGCTGCCAGTTCACATTCTAAGCATTTTTCTACTGGTGCTGGCCTTTTCTTATGAATCTGCAAAAGCTGTTCTAAAAGTAGAAATTTTTATACTATCATACATGCTGCAAATGATTCTGCAAGACCTCTTGCCTTTTCTGGAATACAAAAGGAAAGTTTTTAAAGAAACCATGAAGGGGCCAGGGAGATGGCTCAGTAGAATAAGCGCTTCCCTGGCAAGCGCAAGGGTCTGAGTTCAATCCCCGGTTCCGCCAAAAAAAAAAAAAGAAACCATGAAATAAAAACTTTCTGCTTTAAAGAAAGGAACTTTTGATTAAAAATAAACTAGGCCGTACAGTGACTCCTCAGCTCACAAATTAACCTATTTCACAACTTTAGAAACAATAGCCACATTCGTGTGTGAAAGATGGCTGTGGTCCTGTTCGTCACTGCATGTAGTTTACAAACAAAAACAAAATTCTGCCAAACACTTTTGAGAACTATATTGTTCCCAAACAAAAGGGCTCATGAACCACCATACTTGGTCTTCATTTTGGTAATCACAGCTCCACTTCAGAGTATTTATAATACTTGATAAACTGTAAGTCTGATTAGTTAGAACAGTTAATGCTACAATCAAAGATGTGATTTCAGATCAAATTTAATTTTATACTTTCACAGATTAAATTCTTCCCTAACTCTCTAGATAAATTTACTATACTTTGTAGTAAAACATGGCCAGTAAAAGGGATATTTTATAAGTTATACCTATCAAACATTTAAGATAGAAGCATTCATTTAATTCCTTGTCTCCTAGATGCTTGAAAAAAGTTTTACCAGCTTATTTCCCTGTTGTGTTGTGTTGATTATTAATAAATACGGCTTATGTAGGTTTCCACATGGGGTGAAAAAAAAATGCAGTGAATGATCATTATTTTTAAATTACTACAGTCAATCTTTGTATTACCTCAAAATACTCCTTTGTTTCAAACATACTTAACCTTATCATTTTGGCTGCTTTCTGAAGCAGCACTGGAAGTCCTCTCTTGTCATAAGGAGGTGTGACAAAAATATGGTGAATGCTGCTGTCCTTCTATCTGACAGAAAAGCAGGCTCATAAAATCATTAAGTGCCTGGATACACCTTATGCACTGGCTCTGGTACCTAGTGCTTCTTGTTCTTTTCCAAGGTCAAGGTGACCTTACAAGGTAAACACTGAATGGATTCAGGACACCCAGGCAGCCACAACAGTGCAACTAAAAACACAAGGAAGGGCTGACAGCCAGAGCCACTTCAGGAAGTGAAAAAAATGGTAAGTGTTTGAATTGAAGAGGGTATTTTGAGGGGAATTAATGATGTGTCTTTAGCTGGAATGAATTTTTTAAAATTTCTACTGGTTTACTAAAAGGAACACTTAATGTTAATAATTTTTATTCAAATACATATAGTATTTTTTAATTATACCATAAAACTTTCAGTATCTTCAGAAAAAATTATTTTAACCTACCAGAAATTTATTTTTTAAGGACAATGAACTAAAAAATTTTTTTCCTCACCTCTGGCTTTGTTACCATTGCTGGTCAGATTTATCCAAGTACTGGCACACAGTAAAACTCACCACTTTAAAAGAATGCACTTCTAGGGGCTCACGCGAATGCACAGCTGTGTATAAGCACTAGTGCTGCCAAAACCAACATGACCCTCTCTCCAACAGCTTCCCCCGCACCTTTCTGCAACCAACACCTTCCCCCAGTTTCCAGCAACCACTGCCGTTTTCTGTCCTTTAAGATCTACTTTCCTAGAATACTGTCTAAGAGGACTGTCTGAGGATTTTTCTGGGAGTTACGACTTAGCTTTCACTTGGTAAATGCCTGTGAGGAGGCCCATCTCTATTGCTGCATGGATCAGTGGGCCCTGTGTATCTCACTGTCGCAGTTTATCCCATCACCAGCTGAAAGATGAGCAGTTTTTAAAATTATAACTACAGCCTCTGTAATTTTTTTAAAAATGTATTTGGTACAGGGTCTATAGTCAATCCTGTTTTCAGCCTCTGAATCACTGGGATTACAGGCGCACGCCACCACGCCCAGTCTCAATCACTGGCACCACAGGCTGGGGATCAAACCCTGGCCGCTGCGCTCTGCCTGAGCAGGTACTTTAGTCCTCTGAGTTATCTGGCCAGCCGTAGAGCCCCTATAATCTTTTGGGTATCTATTTTTTATATAAATATAAGTATTCATTCCAATTGAGTAAATACCAAAGCATAGGTCTCTTGGGTCTTACAGCAAGTATAGGGTTATCTTTATTAAAAACTACCAATTTTCCCAGGTGACTACACCATTCTGGATTCTTATCAGAAGTATATGAAGATTCCATTTATTCAGAATCCTAACCAGCTCTTGTTATTGCAATTTTTGGTTTTATGCTTTTGTTTTGTAGCCACTCAGGGTTAAGAGAATGTTACTGTGCTTCTGGCTTATGTTTCTCCAATAGCTGAAGATGCTGAGCATCTCTTCATAGGCTTACGTACCAGCCATATTTTTTTTCTTTATGAATTTAGGACAGGGTCTATAGGGTGTACAGGGTCTCACTATGTAGATCGGACTCTTAGTGATTCTCCTGTTTTCAGCCTCCCATGTGCTGGGATTACAAGCATGAGCCACCACACCCACTCTCAACTGACTTCTCGGTGGAGCCCCCCCACTCCCCCAGGCTGGCATGGCACGCCAGGAATCAAACCCGGCTCCTGCGCTCTACCGAAGCAGGCACTCTAGTCTGCTGAGCTCTCTGGACTGCCCCCATTCATATTTTCTTTGGTGAAATACTTTACCCACTATTTTTTTTTTTTTTGGTTTATGTTTATGTCATCATTCAAAAAACAACTGTCTAATCTGAGGAAACATTTTTCTCTGATGTTCCTTCCACAAGTTTTATCATTTTAGGTTCTACATTTAGAGCTATGAAGGCCGGAGAGATGGCTCAGTAGAATAAGCACTTCCCTGGCAAGCACAAGGGGCTGAGTTCAATCCCCGGTTCTGCAAACAAAACAAAACAAAATAAAAAACTGGATCAGCACTGTTTACTGACCCCTGAATCACCTCTGCACCACTACTGATCAGACGTGGATGGAATCATTTCTCCCTCCTTTCTGTCCCACAGATCCATCTGTCCATCTCACAGATGGACAGGTGCCTTGATTTCTGAAGACCTACAGTTAGTTTTGAAAACTCTTTTGGCTAACCAGTTCTTTTCCACATAAACTTAAAATCAGCTTGCTAATTTATACAAAGTAAACTATATTGGAATTTTTCATTGGGACTGTGCAACTCCATAGAATTTGCAATTAGTAGACATCTTAATACTGGGACTTCTAATCCATGAAAACTATACATCTGTGCATTTATTTAGGTCTTAGTGATTTTTCTTCGTTTTGGAATTTTCAGCATACACTTTTTTGTTGGAACTGGGGACTGAACTCGGCCCTTAAGCGCTTATTCTCCTGAGCTATCTCCCAGGCCCTTCAGCATACTTTCTGCACATTCTGTAAATATGCAATTTATATTTCCTGTATTATTGTATTATGTCAATTTTTTCCAATTCCTAGTGATTTCTAATGTAAAGAAGTATTAACATTTTACCTTACAAAGTTGATAAAAGCATCTTTTAGGGGCTAGGAGTATAGCTCCACAGAATTCTTGACAAATATAGTGGCTTTTTTTTTTTTTTTTTTTTTTAGGATTTTCTACAGAAAAGTTAATTTTATGTGAAAACAGGCCTAATACTATAATTTCTTTCCAGTCTGAATGTCCCTTATTTCATTTTCTTGCCTTAGTACACTGGCTAGGACTTCAAGTGATATCCTTGCTTTATTCCAGACTGTAGGAAGAAAGCACTGTTTTAACCATTACATATGATGGTGGGTATCATTTTCCATAGAAGTCGTTTATTGGATTGAATAAATTTCCTTCTAACCCCAATTTCAGAGACTTTTATGTACTCATTTTGGTACTGGGGATGGAACTCAGGGGTCCCCAGCCCTTTATATTTTTTTTCAGACAAGGTCTTGCTAGTTAGGCTGGCCTTGAACTTGCAACCCTCCTGCCTCTTTTTCTCCCAAGTTGCTGAGATTACAGGTATGCACCACCACACCCAGCTGCTGAAAACATCCATCATGATTAGATACTGGATACTGTCAAATCTTCTGTTTATATTCACTGATATCACTCTCTCTTACTAGCTATTAGATGAATTCATTGGCTTAACTTTCTAATGTTAAACCAACCTTACATTTCCGGGATAAACCCTAGCTGCTAAGAACAGTCTTTTAAATATATTTTTGGATTTGATTTGCTAATTCTTTGTAGGAATCTTTGCATGTAGGGATATCAATCTTTAGGAATTTTTTTCTTATAATGCCAGTGATCGCCTTTGTAAGAATCTGCATAGAATAGTTCCTTTTGGGGCCAGGGAGATGGCTCAGTGGAATAAGCACTTCCCTGGCACGTGCAAAGGCCTGAGTTCAATCCCCAGTTCCACAAAAAAAAAAAAAAAAAAAAAAAAAAAAAAAAAAAAAAAAAAAAAAAAAAGAACAGTTCCTTTTAACTTATTTGAATAAAATTATTAATGATTTTGCTTAACCTTTCCATTTGTAGAAGGTCTATAGTGATACAGCTTATCTTACTAAACATTTTGCTCCTAATTTTTTTTCACACAATTCTCTTTAGGGTACTTTTAGGCATAAAATCCATCATCTCAGAGTCCTGGTCCTTAATCTCAACATTTTATTCAGGTTCCTCAAAAATTTAATTCTGTTCCAAATGGTTTCCATCATCTTTACCCACAGCCTTAGCCCTTCAGTTTTCAGACCCTTGTGAAATTGTGGGCATGGTGGTGCACACCTGTAATCCCAGCACTCAGGAGGCTGAGGCAGGAGGATATTGCGAGTGAAACCAGTCTGGGCTACAAAGTGAGCTCAAGGCCAGCCTGAGCTATATGGAGAAATCCTGTCTCAAGAAGACAAAAAAGGGCCAGGGAGGTGGCTCAGTAGAATAAACACTTGCCTGGCAAGCGCAAGGGCCTGAGTTCAACCCCTGGTTCTGAAAAAAGCAAAGAAAGAAAGAGAGAGAGAGAGAGAGAGAGAGAGAGAGAGAGAGAGAGAGAGAGAGACAGAGAGACAGAGACAGAGACAGAGACAGAGACAGAGACAGAAACAAAGAAAGAGAAACAGAGAAAAAAACACTGCTACCCACTGGGTCCCCAAGCAGAGGCCCCTTCATTGAGCCTGGGACTGTTACAGAATCTTCTCATCTGCTGACTCTCCGTCACTCTCCTTCAGGCCAGACACTAAGTTGCTGGCAGAATGATCTTTGCAATACATGCTTCGTAACCCTTGCCAGGCTTGATGCTGACACAAGCGCAGGATGTGTACACACAGGGCTTCCCTGTCAGGTCTCTGAGCATTTAAGAGGAATGGGTGTAAAAAAACTATTAAATAAAATCAACTACATTCTCCTACCTTAAAAATACTTTAGAACGAGGCAATATATTGCAAAGCTATGTTTTACCTAATTGTTTCGCAAACTGTCAAGAGTAACAGTGAATTATTGCCATGCCCAAATTTTCTGATGTTTGGAGCATAATGTTTGTAAAGTATGAAATAAGTGTATAACATAATTTGGTAAAAGATAAAATAATATTCGTCATTCACAAGTGATGAAAACATTAAAGGCAACTATTCGATCTCATTTCATGCTCCTAATTACATTATCAGCTCTTCAAGAACAACGTCCAACAAAACTGTGATACATCTAGCAAACTCCTATTAAATGTGAAGTGCCTTATGGTGCAACACATACACACAAACTTCAAAAGTTATAGATTAAAGAAATAACTATCTTTCTTTTATTCAGAACAGGAGTTGAGCTGTAGGCCCTGGACCAACTCTGGGCCTACCTGTTTTTATAATACTTTTACTGAAACACAGCAACACCCTTTTGCTTTTCTGTTCTGTTTTGGTTTTCTTGAGGTAGGGTCTTGCTAATAGTGCAGGCTGGCCTTCAACTTGCAGCAGCCCTCCTGCCTCAGCCTCCCCAGTGCAGGAATTACAGGCGTGCACCACAATCCATGCTCATTTGCTTTTCTATTGTCAAAGGCAGCTGAATAGTTATAACACAAAGTACACAGAGTACATGACTAGCAAGGCCTTTGGGCCCCTTACAAAACCCTTGCAGACACCCTGAACGTGAGGATTCTTTATATGAATCACAAATGCTGGACAGCATCAAGTGTATCATCAGTAACTACTAAAATGAACTCCATGCCCCCCCCTTTTTATATAAGTTCTATTAATAGATGCCAAAAAATCGCACCATGCTTGTGCCCCTGGAGTAGTGGCTTCAGGGAAGGGTTTTTGTATCTTAGATTTTCCTCATGATACCTGTAATTTAAGATTTATAAACTCACTAATAGTTATAGTGAGTTTGGTCTAATAATGCTTCACACCATCTGCTAGCTTTGTAAAAAAGTAGAGTTTTCCTAAGTACTTCTTGGCTACCCTTAACAAATATGGTATCTCCTCTCAACTTTCAGTGTGCTTTAAGCAACTACCACTGCACTTAATCAGACCTGAACTATACTGCAAGTATTTAATGCTAACTATCCTGCTACTGCCTCAGTACACATGGGAAAAATGTCAAAGGGCTGGGCATTATTTTCATATACTCCAGAGGTTTGTGAAGTGTTCCTAGTTTGACTAGGAAAGTGTTTGGTATTAAATTAAATGTTAAAATGATGATTTTAGGGCTGGCCAAATAGCTCAGCAGATTAAAAGGCCTGCAAGCAGGCACAGAGGCCGGGGGTTCAATCCCTGAGCCTGCCATGCTGGCCCTGGCCCCAGCCCCGCCCTAGGGGCACACTGTGATGGCAATTAAGACTGGGCATAGTGGCACACACCTGTAATCCCAGCTCTTGGGAAGCTGTA
>NW_004524583.1:21406302-21407830 GCF_000260255.1 Octodon degus
CAAAATATCCACTGGATGAGACCAGACTGATTCTTAATCAATCTACCTACCTACCTACATTTTAGAGCAGGGTACAGAAACTGAACTCAGGACCTCACACTTGCCAGGCAAGCATTGCATCACTGAGCTAAATCCCTTCTCTATCTATATTATAGTACTCTGACAAGTCATTTAATCTTTAAGGGCCTAAATTCATCACCTATGAAATGATACATTTGACTTAACTCCTAGAGTCCCTTTTAGCAATAAGAACTCCAAAATCTAAACTAATTTCCTTTAATATTTTATCTCATAATGTTCTCACAAGTCTACAATCCTTTGTACTAACAAAGATGAAGGAAACCAGTAAATAAGATCTGTTCTCCCTTGCTGGGTCTTAGTAAGGCCTTAAACAATACCTCTACTCCTGGCAGACACCTTCCTCCCTGCCGACTTCGGTGCTGGCTTGGCTCTTTTCTTCTGATTTGCTCTGGTTTGTCCTTGATGGGAGGCAGAGGCAGAGGCAGAGGCAGAGGCAGAAGCAGAGGCAGAGGCAGAGGCAGAAGAGTCAAGTCGGACTTGACGATGCCGTCTTGACTTGGATGCCTTAAGGGGTAAAAATCCAATTAATCAAAAAGAATCACAAAGGGAACCCAACTAGCAGATAATTTAGAGAAAGACAAAATATACAAAGATGAAGAATGATTTGCAAAAGTACCTGTCATGCAACACTTATTCCATCAGCTTCTCATATCACTATGTGGGCTGGGTACTTAGTCTCTTACCTTCCCTTTCTAACAGTTTCCAGTTACTGCTAACACTATGGACCCACACTGGGTGTGGCATCTGGAAGGCTGGGAATTGAAAGTGAACAGGCAGATACTGCTTTAATTCTATTCCTGACCACCTGTTACTCTTCACTGTGAAAACAACTATTTCCCTCAGGTACCACCATGTGTTCTGTGACGATCCACTTCACACGCGGGTCCAAGTCCTGGCAGGAGCCCAGATGGGCCGGAACGAGCTTCACATCCCTAGGACCCCTGATCTGATCAGGGATGGGCATGAGATTTTTGCCATCGCTGATGGAACTCTAATTCAGAGCTGCTTAACAATTAGGACGAGGAAGCCTGCTCTTTCCTTTGATCTGGAAGCAAAAACACCCAAGGCTAGAACTGTCACAAAGAATGCTTAGACTGGAGAACATCAAAGGTGAGAGACAGATGGAAGGTGCATACTAACAGCACCTGTGTTTGCAGACACAGCCAGGAGCTGTTAGTGAGATCTGTCAAACAATTCTGTTGCTTGCTTACATGAAGACTCTTCAGTTATATGCAGTACAGATATTAACAGTCCTTAGAAAGCAACCATATACTGTGAACCAAGTATACCTCAAAAAAGGAGAAAAACCACAGCCATGTAAGGACACAACAGTTCATAGAGAACCTAATTTGTTTAATGGTTAAAAAGTACTTGATAGCTTCTTCAGCTATACATTAAACATCAACAAGCAATAAATTATATAGAATTCATCTAAAACAGAATTATA
>NW_004524583.1:21409005-21410543 GCF_000260255.1 Octodon degus
TGCAAGGCATTTCCTCTTCTGCACTGACTCCCTTGAGGGCTCAGCCTTATCTGCCTGCCTGTACTATTTTTATCTAATTCAGCTGCCTATAACATTCCTCCATCTGAAGAAGCACCCCAAAGTGCCATGAGGGAGTAATAGGCGATGGCCAGTTCTGGCTCGCTGGTAACTTGCTTCCCCATTTGATCCCAATGTAATCAATTTTACCGGAGCAGTTACACTCAGCATCTTATTGGTTGACCATAGTTTTGTCCCACCACATGCCCACCTTTCCATTTCTCGTGTTTTCCCACCTTGGACTTGCCTCACTTCATGGGTCTGCTCTATAAACATCCCCTAGAAGAGGAAGGACCTTTAGCAACCCACCCAGGTCTTCTTTCTCGCCCACAGACAGCAGCTCTCTTGCTCCCCAAAAATACATCCTACTCTTTAAAAAAAAAAAAAAAAAAGTAAGGGTCTCCTGTTAGCCACTCTTAAATAAGAGCAGACATCTGATCTTCAATCTTTTGGCAGGGAAAAAAATGAAAGTTATCATTATAAACAAAAAACACCAAAAACTATAGCTAATATGCTTTGAGAGGAAGACATTGCATCCTGTGAAGAAAAATAAATTTTTAAAGATTTAGAGTAAGAAAAATCGAGCCCCGCCCAGGCCTAGAGAGTGTGTGAGAGAGCGTCCAGCTTCCCTGCACTTGCAGGACCTCTCCGGACCAAAACTCAGTAACACCACATGAGTGAGACCCTCTACTGCGCCCTCAGGACCTCTCCATCCCTCTGGAACCCCTGCCCCTAAGAACACCCAGTGAGTGAGAATTTCTGCAACGCTCTCAGGACCCCCAGATCAGGCCCAAGCCCAGGCCTGGCTAGTGTGTGGGACAGCTCCTGCGCTCCTCTGTGCCCGCTGGGCCAGGGACACAACAGAGGGGCAAAACAGGTTCACTGTTATGACAGAGGGGCACAACAGGTCCACTTCCAAGGGCTGCAGCAGGAAGGAGCTGAGCACAACAGCTAGACCCAAGCCAGACATAGCTGGATAAACTCAAACTTAATAGATCTGCACCCGAAATTCAGTAGGTGCTAAGGTTATAACTGCACCAAAGCACTACACCAAACGTCAGAGGTCAGTGCTATACAAAATGACAAAGACAAGGAGCAAAATGCAATCTCAGGCCTCAAACCCACCTAGACCAAGTGTAGAGGACACTAGCTAAGCTGAAATGAATGAACTAATAGCATCAGAACAAACAACAGCAGAAAGGTACAAAGGAACTCAGAGCAGAATAAATTTCTGAAATAAAAAAAGAAATCTTTGAATTCATAGCATCTGAAGTAAAGAATCAAATACAGAAACATACAAGGGAAATCCAATGCCCACCCAGAACAAGTGCAGAGAACACTAGCACAGCTTAAATGTATGAATTAACAGCATCGGAGGTAAAGAAACAACAGCAGAAAGGTATAGAGGAACTGAGATCAGAATTAATTTCTGAAATAAAAAAATCTCTGAATTCATAGCATCTGAAGTAAAGAATCAAATA
>NW_004524583.1:21417893-21432612 GCF_000260255.1 Octodon degus
ACCCAAGGGCATCTTCCACCAGCAGCTTCCCTTTTCCCAGAAAAGCCTGGTCACAAATGCACTCCCACTCAGAATCGCAACCATTCACACAACTCCAGAATCCAACGAACCAGGTTCATACAGCATTCAGAGTTCAACACCTTTTCCGATAGTTACTGTGATGCTGACTAAGGGTCACGAAGTCTATACACACAATTACGGGCACACAGAAAGGTGAAAGACATAAGCAAATGGCTGTTCTGTAAGTGATCACACAGCTGTGTCCTGACCTGTGGTTCTTGTGCATTTCCTTCTCTCTTTTCGTCATCTTTAAGATTTGATTTTAAGGGTGGATTCTGAAAGAAGAGAAATCTTATTTATGCACATTATATATACATTGACAACTCCATTAAATACAAATCAATTTTACAACATTGAAAATCAATTATTAAAAAACTACACAATGATTTCATATAATTAATTACAGCGTGGTTCACCAGTTTTAGAACACTTATAAAGTGTATCAATAAAATGTATCAAAAGCCTTCTAAGCAACAAAGGTCAGCATACACTTTACTTAGCATGAAGAAAATTGGTTTAAAAGAAAAAAAGAAAGAAAATTGGTTTATTCTCCCTTCAGGTTTTTTGAGATCTTATGATGGTCCTTTAGGCCCCTACTCCCACTTCTACCCGACTCCCCACGCCATCCCCACTCTGGCTGTACTGTAGACTGAACTAGCAGTGAGCTACATTCCCAGCACTTTTTTTATTTTAAGACAGGGTTTCACTAAATTGTCAAGGCTGGGCTTGAACTTGCAGTCCTTCTGCCTTGGTCTCCCAGAGTGCTGGGATTACAGGCCTGCACCACCACCCCTGGCTTAGTATTGCTCACTGAAGAGAGTTTGCCTATTAAAACAATACTCAAACAGACTATTTTACTAAATGTCATGGTCATTCATGGAGCCTATATGTGACTTAAATTATTCAAACGTTCTAAAATGCGTTACCCTCTTTAAAATAAGTAATTATTGTCTTCCTCCCAAGACCAACATCTCATCTCTTCCCTTATTTACTTATTTATTTATATTGGGAATCAAACTCACAACCTTGCTCTTGCCAGGCAGTAGCACTATGCTGCTGCACTATATCCCTAGCCCCCTCTTCTCTATCTTTTCTGTAAGTTTTGGGCCCATTTATTTTGTATCATGGAAAGTCAACATTAGCAACAAACCTTTCCAAGACAATCTATGGGTTG
The DNA here is from genome assembly GCF_000260255.1 of Octodon degus. Classification (NCBI taxonomy): domain Eukaryota; kingdom Metazoa; phylum Chordata; class Mammalia; order Rodentia; family Octodontidae; genus Octodon; species Octodon degus. Next base: position 21,419,128 of record NW_004524583.1, read on the forward strand.
CACTATCTATCGAACATTTGTGAATACACCGACAAATGACCAGATAAACAGTAAGTGAACAGAAATGGTTTCTATATATTTTTTCCAGCTATATTTACAAAAATGAAATGGGATAGTTTAAAGAATGAATTTAGCAACAGTGGCATTTCAGGTTTCCAGGGAAAGACCATTTCTCCAGCTGAAAAGGCTAATGTGGCCAGCTCCAGCATCAATACCTTTGGGTCAGAAAACTAAATGGAAATCTGCGCTGATGGAATCTGCAAATAGACAAGCCACATCAGGGGTGGGACACGGTAGACAAAGAAGGACACAGCCTGTCACCATGGGTGACTAATTCAAAATTTTAAAACAATGTTGGGATCGATGCTACACCAAAGAAAACTTAGTGCTAGATCTGACCCCAAAGACCGCCAATCTACAACCTATGGAAATGCCAAGCACAAAGATTGTAAATCTACAGTATAAAAACATACACACACACAAAGACATAGCCACTGACAAAAGCCAAAACGAGAAAGGTAAAACTCTCCAAATCTCTGCTTCACAGAAAGGCAGCCATGAAACCAGGCTGCCTCAGCACACAGCTCTCATGCATAGTAGACAGGAAAGGAGCCAGCTCACTGCTTACCTGTTTGTCTCTGTGCCACTGCTGATGTTCCAAAACTATGTTCTTAATATTCTCAAAAAAATCATCCTTTATCAAGCTGAGGGCTTTGTCTGGTTTGGAGTTATCAGTCGAAATTACACGTTTCATGTTCTGATAATGCTCATGAACATTCAGCATTTCCTGAAAGTGAGAAGATGTGCGCTTGATTTTAATTTTTGAGGAGAAACTTAAAGGCAAAGCTAATGTCACATAAAATTACCTTCTAAGGTGACTGAGTTGGCAGGAAATAATATACAGCAGTACTATGAAAATAATATAATCATAGAAACACTACATCCTTATTAACAAAGCAATTACCTTTTGGAGGTATGAGTTAATGAATTCAGCTCAACAAACATTAGCCTAGACAAAGTTACAGGGAAACAATAGGAAAAGACTAATTTGAGAAGCAGAATTGCATTCCAAGATATAAAATTATTTGTATTATAACATATCATTAAATTTTACTAATAACTACGAACATGTTTTTATACCATATTGTCACATCAAGGACATTTATGGGGGGCTAGCCAGAGAGCTCAACGAACTAAAGCAGGCACAGGGACTGGGGTTCAATCCCCAGCACATGCCCTGCCAGCCTCACCCCCAGGGAGCACTGAGACAGTGATTGAGACTCGGCGTGGTGTCGTAAGCCTGCAATCCCAGTGCTTGGGGGGCTAAAAACAGGAGGATCACTATGAGTCCGATCTGTGTAGTGAGACCCTGTAGACCCTAAGGACATTTATAGGGCTGGGGATGTGGCTCAGCAGAATGCAAACCTAGCAGATATGAGGCCCTAAGTTTGATTTTTCAGCACGGTCAAAAAAGTAAAATAAAACAAAGTAATGCTTCTATATTTATGCTCTTCTTGAAATTGCCATTTAACAACATTCACTCAACCCTCCGCAGGACCTCAAAACCTATGTGGCTCCAATTTTCATCATGAGTTTTAATGACAGGTTATAGAAGATGTTTTATGAAATCATGGTGACAATATTATTTAGCCCTCTAAAACCTTTATCCCAATGGGCAGGTCTGTCAGGTAAGAGAGCCTGTAACAGTCAGACTCAAGAAACTGTATATATCCTGGCATAGGGACTTGTATCTCAGGTCAGCAGAGAACCAGTGACACCTCCCTTATAGATGGCTACTGTGATGACACCCATGCATTCCCAACCCCACCCATTCAGTCAATTCAAGAAAACCCTCGTGCCATCAACACCTGGCCAAGAAATCAGACATCTACTGGTAGCAGTAGATGCTCACACACACAGAATCAGCAACGAGGTAGCCACGTCCAGACGCTAAAGCTAGTTACTAAAGCTTTCAAGGCGCTCCCTTCCGCCAAAAAGATAGGAAATATAAATGTCTTCCCATATACAAAGTACTTTCATCACATGTACTTCATCCTCACCTACTTTTCTGTTACACTTCAGACTGTCGATTTGCTGAATTCTAGGAGCTCTGGTACAACACACAGGCCGTGCAGCCATTCAGAAATGTGAATGAACTCCACTATACCCTGTTGTCTCTGTATCTCAGCTGAATGTCTTATCTAACTCAACTTTAACACAGGGTAAGAATATCTATTATAAAAATAATTTAAAATTATTAAATTCATCTGCTTTGCAGGGATATGGCAGGAGAAAATGGTCTACACAAAGCATCCAGCACAGTTTCTGTATTAAGCTATATCTTCAGACATTTGGTAAACATGTCAACTCCTATTCAAACACCTTTGAGAAGGTAAGGATACTGACTTAGACCTTACTCTATGTATCCAATGTACATTGACTTTTCATACATCTGAGTGAGGGGGTGGCCCATCTGAAATTCATGGTTCCCAGATTAAAATTATCCTCAAAAGTGAAGTTACCTCACAGCACAAAGCTCAAGCGCTTTCAAATAAACTTGTTCCCTGAATTAGGATCACAGCTGCAACCCAGCTGACAGATGTCCCAGGGTTTGTGAACACTTCAGCAAATCAAAGTCTGATCCCTCTTTTACTGCAGATTTAGAAAGTGTGGACAGAGCCAGGAAAAAGAGAAGCAACACTTCTTTTAGGTCCACTGTGCGATATATGCTGCACTCGGCACTCTTCTGGCTTCACCTCATTTTAGTTTTCACACCTGGACAAAATACAGATTGCAGTCACAGCCAGGCCAGGTGAGTGTGCCTGTATTTCCAACTACCCAGGAGGCTGAAGCAGGATGGATGATCCTTTGAGACTGGAAGTTAGAGCCCACAGGGAAACACAGCAAGACTTGGTCTTTAAAGCAAGACTGTGATCCTAGTGCTAATGAGAAGGAAATGAAGGTTCCAAGAGATAAAATAAATGTGACCAAGGTATGCCCACCATTTTCCCGTCTATATGCTTTTGAAACGTCACTGGTTAGATGGCTGCATGTAATCCAGTAGTACACAAGTAGAATTGTGTAAGTACCACTGCTCACCCATGAAAAAAAAAAAAAAAAAAAAAAGCTTTCTTTTTTTAATGTATGTGGTCATTACAGGGTCTCACTATGCAGCTCGGAGTCATGGCGATCCTCCTGCTTTCAGCCTCCCTAGCACTGGGATTACAGGTGTGCAGCACTACTCCTAGACTCTGGCTGGCTCAGCCTGCCCTGAGGGAACAGATCAAAGGGTGGTCCCTGCACTTGCCTAAACTTGCCTAAGCAGGCGCTTTAGTCCACTGAACTATCTCACCAGCCCCCACAAAAAAAAGTTTTTCAATACTATCCATCTAATCACCATTCAATTAAATATTATTGAAAGGAATTTAGGAAATAGTTACTATATAAAAGGAACTTAGGATATGCCCATTGTTAACAGATCAAAAGTCACGCTAAACTCTTTTTATAAAGAGTTTAAAAGCCAAACACACCATGGCAGTTTTAGAACATGAATTAGTACATGAAGCCACACGTTTAATCTAAGTTTTTTACATCTATTTCTCACTATGCTCCAAGATCTATAAATCTGGATATATGTAGGATGCTTCATTTTTGATGCTGTAGAGAAAAGAGAGTATTCTGATTGGTTAAGATCACTAAGAATTGTCCATTTCCAGTAAAGTAAGTTATAAACACAATAAACAATCAGCAAGAAAATATGTATTTTTTAATATTTTAGGGCATAAAAGCAAATTTACCTCTAATACATCAGAAGTGATAAGTTTCATTACACGATCGCTCGGGTCCTTAAATTCCTCTGTAACTTCAGTTCGTTGAATTTTTTTCTTCATTCTATATGAAAGCTATGTGATAACAATAAAAATTATCAATAAATATGAATAAAAGCAACTCTAAATGCATATTTATTAAATATCCACCTTCCAAAGACTATAGACTTGGACTATCCATTACATTCTTTTTTTTTTTTTTTTTTTGGAGACAGGGTCTCACTATGCAGTTCAGGCTGAATTTGAGCCCACTTTGTAGCCCAGGCTGGTCTCAAACTCACAATAATCCTCAGCTTCCCAAATGCTGGGATTATAGGTGTGAGCCACCAAGCCCAGCAATTCCTTCTTTCTTTCTTTTTCCACATTCTTACACATTCCAGTAAGATTCAGAGGTTAACAATTTGCCAGATAATAGTATAATGAGACCCTCTTCAATCTAGTATCGGAAGTGTCACAAAACTGAAAAAATAACAGATTATAATAAGGGTTCCACCTTTTTACCAACTGACATATTAAAACTCCTTGGTCCTCTCTGAGTAACTCCTCTCAAATTGAAATTTAAAAAATGTACAATGCCAGGCATGGTGGTGTATGTATGTAATCCCAGCACCTGGGTGGGAGGCTGAGGATAGCTGTGAGTCCAAGTTCAAGATCAGCCTGAGCTACATAGAGAGACCCTGTCTCAAAAACTGACAAAAGGAGAAAAAAAAAAAAAAAAAAAAAAAGTATAAGCACAGGATGTTGTTAAATCTCATTTCCTCTACCAGAAATTTATTTATACATGACCTCCACAAACACAGCATTCAAAAGCAGAGGCTGAACTTTGACTGCAAGAAAAACTAGGATATTTTTCTCATATTTTAAGAAAGCTACATGTCTTGAACTCTACTAATGGTTTTTACATTTTTTTGGAGATCAAGGTTCTTTCTGGAAAATAAAGTATGACCACTCATTTTGAAAAAGACAATTACCTAAGTCAACATACCAATTTAGGCATTGCTGTAAAGTGAAATGCTCTGTCTAGTCGTAGCTTCCTAAAAATATAAGCTGCATCAAAATGTTGGGCATTTATCAAATCTTGCTGAAATTTTAAAACTTCATCCCAATCCTTTAGTGCAACTCTGATCTGCAACAACAAAATTTAAAAAAAAAAATTGTACAAAATGTAAACCTTTATTTGTAAATGTGTTAATTTTAAAACACACTATTTCTACTTCAGTCCGTATACTGTAAAAAAAAAAAAAAAAAGTATACTGTAGATTGAACAGGTACATTCTACTTAAGCACATAACTCAGGAGTATTACCTTTTGTTTTGGCTGGCACAGCTGGGTGTTATATAATCCATATAACAGATATAAAGCACCAACTCTAATCTGGAAAGTGTAAGGAGGTAAAAAGTATCTCCATGCCAAAGCTAAGGCTTCTTTTGAAAATGTGTTCTTTTCTAAATTTCTCATTTTGCCACTGTAAAACAAAAATATGTAATTATAATTAAGTAAATAAAAAGAGAGAACAGGTACATACTTATTTAAAAGCAGATGTCAGGCCAGCCAGACAACTCAACGGACTAAAACACATGCTTAGACAGATGCAGGGACTGGGGTTCGATCCCCAGCACTCCCTGCTGGCCCTACCCGCCTCAGGGCGCACTGAGACGGTGATTGAGACTGGGCACAGTGATTGAGACTGGGCACAGTGGCACACACCTGTGATCCCAGCGCTTGGGAGGCTGAAAACAGAGGATCACAAGTCTGATCTGTGTAGTGAGACTTTGTAGACCCTATACTACATACATAAATTAAAAAAAAAAAAAAAAGCAGATGCCAATAACAGTGTGAAGATTTCCTGCTGCACCCTTTACTGGACTCAGGTGTCAAGAGCTGCTCTTCTGCGCTGCCCACTTGGACACAAAAGTTAAACCCAGTTTATAGCCTTCAGCTCTACTTACCAAACTGAGCAGAGAAGAAACCTGAAATTATCACTAGTAAAACTACCTGAAACTGCCAACTTAATTAAAACTTTTTTAAAAAGCACCCTGATGTGAGATTAGTTTGTTCTTAGGCATGCTGTGCCAGCCCCGCCTCCAGTGACTGAGACTGGGCGTGGTGGTGCGCCTATAATCCCAGCCCTTGGGAGGCTCAAAACAGGAGGACCACTACGAATCTGATCTGTGTAATGAGACCCTGTACTAGATACATAAAGTGTTTTTAATATTCTTAGATGTCTCAAAGTGTATTATTGAATAGATACAGGTAAATGACACACTTTACAAAATGTTTATATTTGTAAATAATATATTTGAAAATAATATATTTTCATTTAGTAACACTCCTACAGCCAGTAAGCAGCAATTTTATCTTATCTGATTATAAGGAAGGAGGGGAACATGATGCTGCCTTCAAAATTATTTCCTGGGGCTGGGGAGATGGCTCAGTGGAATAAATGCTTCCCTGGCAAGCCCAAGGGCCAGAGTTCAAACTCTAGTTCTGCAAAATAATAATAATAATAATAATAATTCCTATTAGGTAAAACTTGGGGGAACCTAGGCCTGGGAAAATTTCCTTGGTGAGCCCCCACTCTAAAGAGTACAAACTGAAAGATCATAGGTTTTAGAAAGTGGTACATACAGGTTCCAAAATGTGTTCTACCACCTTCTAACTGCAACCCAGTAAAAATCAACCTCCTTAAGCTGCAATTTCATCTCCTGTACAACAACGACAAATTATATCCTTTTTTCATAGTTATTCTATGGATTAAATTAAGCTATGAGTGCATTACACATAAAGGCCAATTTAAAAAATTGGTTCTCTTTTCATTAGCTGCTCATCGCCCAGCCCCTGTAATTTACAAACTGCAGAGAAAAAAAACAGCTTTTACAAAACAGAAAAAAAAAAAAAAAGCTTTTACATTTGATTCAGCAAAACAGTTTTAAGCCTAAAGTCTCATTCAATCGATTAATCAGACTTTTCAATATTACATCATGCTGTCAAAAATAGCTCAGTCTAGCGAAAGAAAAACTGAAACGTGCTAATCTACACAAACATGTGCTATGTACCTGAAACCCATTTAAGGCACACATTAGCTCTCTTAATCCTCACTGCAACTGCATCAGGTATTAGCATCTATATAACGTTTTGCAGGGAAGAAAGCTTAAGTACCCTGCCTCAAATCCTAGTCAGTGCACCCGCCGCATTCCTCTTCACACAGCCGGACTCCATCAGCCGTGCTCTCAATCACTAACGATCCCGCTCTCCCTTCGTCCGCTACACGATGAAAAGTGGTAAGCGGTGAGACAAGTGTAGGCATTAAGGGGGAAACGGAACTCGTGCAGGGGCCAAAACTTCCCCGGAGGACCCATCTATGAGTCCAGATGTGGGTGAAGGATATAGCGCTCAAAGGGGGGAGGGAAGAGGCTCCGCCTTGGGAGACGCCAGTGGAGAAATAGGAGGCGGCCGGTGGGCAGATGGGGTCCCAGGAAGCACGGAAAAATGAACGCAGGCGCGCAGGGCTTTCTTTGCTCGGCTATCGGTTTGCTTTTACAGGTTCGGTTCTAGCAGAACTCGACAGGGCCGGGCCGCCCGAGTCGCAGCCGGAGGAGAGCGCGCAGGCGCAGTGCGGCGCGGCGCGCGCGCCCGGGCCTCCCCCAGCCGCTCACCAGAAGAGCGTCCCAAACTTCATCTTCCTCCAGAGCGCCGAGAAGTCCTCGAAGCGTACACTGTCCATCTCCTGAAAGCGGCTCAGCAGCGTCTCGCAGTCGGTCTGCAAGCCGGAAGAAGCCTCCATGCCTGCGCCGTCCGCACCGAACGCTTAACTATGATCAGCCGACAGCTGTAGCTACCGCCGTGGCCGTGGTAGCTGAGGAAACCAAACCCGAAGCTCCGCCCCGGGCGTCGTGACGTACGCTCTGGGACGTAATGCCGGGCATCTTTAGCTCCGCCTACACACTGCGAGCGAGCCTCTCGGTGCTTACTGCGCGTGCGCGGGAGGGCGGCGGGCGGCCCCAGCGAGCTGGGCTTTCCTTTAATAGGCAGGTTGGTCCTTTAAATTGCAGTGGAGAGTTTGTGTGCCAAGGCTACTCTGAGCTTAAAAGGACTTTAGGTCTTCACTTTCCGCTAGCATTTTGAATTGGCTTTACCATTACTATCGCTCGTCTTAAAAAGGACCCTGGAGATGGAGTGGACAACTGCAAAGCCATCCCCACGAGGAAGGATCGAAAAACAGTGCTTACTCCCTCTGATGCCCGAGACCCTTTACAGTGTATGCTCCCTTAATACAGTGCTTAACATGTGGCATCTCCCTGTACCCCTAGAGTTCTTGAGACCCCCTTCTGGAGAAAAGCTGTATTTCAGATCCTGTTGCAAATAGTTCTCCCATGGAGGATGCTGCAAGCACGCACAGTGCTGAGCAAAGCTTGCCTACATAATCCGTCTTGTTCTTTGGCTAAATTGACTGTAGCCTGCCTCTTACCTTCTTCCATAAGCTAGCTGTGGAGTACTTCATACCATTTTCTGATTGCAAAGCGTGCGATTGTAGTGCTATGCTTTAGTTGTATTGGGATGTATTCGAAAAGGATTGGGTTGTCTTCAGGTGGAGGCTCAACTCAGTTTAACTTTCCTGGTCGTTGTTCTTTTTCAATAGTTTTAGGGCCAGGGAGATAGCTCAGTAGAATAAGCGCTTGCCTGGCAAGCTCAAGGGCCTGAGTTCAATCCCCGGTTCCGCAATAAATAAATAAATAAATAAATAGTTTTATATGTGAGGTTAGAAGCACCTGTGGAACACCTGTTCTAGTGTTTAGGAATCGGAATATTGCCAACCCCTATATGAACCTAAACCATTCCTCTCCCCTTACTAACACCCATCCTGACTTACTTTTTCTCATTCTCTTATATACACTCATCACATCTGTGTGTTTAAACATATTTTAGTTGTACTTGGTTTTGAGTTTTATGGAAATGGTATTGCAATGTAATATATATATTTTTGAACTTGTAATGGTTGGTGTCTAGGTGTCCTCCCAAAACCTCATGCAGTCATGGTGGTGGGCTTCTAGAGTTAGTCCTGGTGTCATGTTGGGATTGAGGGTGTGTGTGTGTGCTATGCCCACCCTAGGGTGGATAGCCTTCATGCAGTATAAGGGGTGGAAAGAGGCTAATGACCTGGCCCTGCCTCTCCCTCCTCCTCTCTTCTTGCTTTTGGTATCTTCCTCCACTATGAACGGTTGCCCCTCTGCAATGCTGTCCCACCTTAGAGCCAGTTGATCATGGATCAAAACCTCTACAAACTTGAGCTAAATAAATTTTTCCTCCCTTCATCTTTGGGTATTGGTTATTTTGCCTCAGCAATAAGAGAAAAGTAACTGTCATGGCTTGGGGTTTTGCAAGGCCAACAGTACAATACAAGACACATTTCATAAGATGATTTATAATAAATCATCCAAAGAATCATACACAAAGAGTACAGGAAATCTGTCCACACACTAAAGACCAAAGAATCCGGCTGAAGACCTGGATCCCACAGTAACATCCTGCTTGAATCCAGCTGAAGACCTAACACCCATAATAATGCCTCCCTTAAGTCCAACTGGAGGCCTAGAGGTGGAAGCTAGAAAATCTGCCAGTGGAATGAAGGACCTGTGCTAGCAGGCTGAGGAGGAATCTGAATTGGAGCCAGGAAATGACATTGAAAGTAAGAACCAGAGCTCCCCTGAAAAATACCACAGCCATCCTCAGCAACAGGGCCTGAGATCCTCAGCAGATGAGGAAAGCTGAGTTCCCATCAGGAAAGCCAGTGTGCCCAGCCCAGGTGGAGCTGTGCACCATCTTCCCCTCTGGAGCTCAAGGTGAGGCTGAGAGCTCCTCCAAAGTGAGCAATAGCATGCCAGGGAGATGGCTCAGTAGGATAAGGGCTTGACTGGAAAATGCAAGGATCTGAGTTCAATCCCCAGTTCCGCAAATAAATAAATAAACAAAGTGAGCGGTAGCTATTCTCAGCAACAAGATCCCAAGCTCCTTTGAAGATGAGAACAGCCAAGTTCATCAGGAGATCTAGCATGACAGAGTCCTCCAGGAGAACCAGCCGCTCCCAGTAGCTTCTCCAGTGGGTTCCCCAATAGCCTTTAGTGCTGCCTCTTATGCTGCTGGCAACCCTCCCACACCCAGCACCATGCTGGTTCAATTGACCTGCTCTGAGAAACTGTAAAGTAGACTTAGAAGCTAAGCTCATGGCCACCAGGGGAACAGCAGAGATGCCAGCCCTGGCCACCCTGCTGGTTCCCAGTCCATTCGCTATTCGAGGTCCTATTCAGGACCCTCATTACTCGAAAAAATGACTGGGCATGGACTTTACCTCCCAGTGGATGATGGAAGTTTAAAGAATTGGGTAGGGGCTGGTGAGATGGCTTAGTGGTCTAAAGCACCTACTTAGAACAAGCTTAGCAAAGCACAGGGACCGCGGTTCAATCCCCAGCACCACATGCCAGCCAGCCCCGCCCCCTGGTGGGCTGAGCTGGCCACACACACACACACACACACACACAAATAAATAAAATTTAAAAAAAATAATAATGAATTGGGTAGCAATCCCCGAGGCTCTAGGCCCGGTTTTTGTCAGAAAGTTTCATGAGGGCACCAACATGGGAGGTACAGCTCTCCAGGCCGCTGTTGAGTCAAGATTTTACAACTCCTAGCTCTCCAGTATAGTCCAGGTGGTGTGTGAACAGTGTGGAATGTATGTCTGAGTAACCCATATCCAGAGCCTAGGCTGCTCCTAGGGTACAAAGCATTGGGGGAGCCCCAATTCAAAATGTGGCTGTGGATTTTACTGAGCTTCTTCCTCAAGCCTCTGGTGCCAAGGATTTGCTAGTTTTCGTGTGTACCTTCCTAGGCTGGGCAGAGGCCACCGCCACCACCACCCCTATAAGGAAAGAGCATTTGAGGTGGCCTAGATCCTTCTGAGAGAAATCATCCTCTGTTTTCAAATTCTCATTACCATAGTCAGACAAGGGGCTGGCATTCACCATGGAAGTGGTGCAGCTGGTGGCCAAAGGACTAATAAGAAGAGAGACTGCATAAAATACACCCAGAGCTCAGGGAAAGCAGAGCAAGGAAGCCGATTGAAAAGCCACAGCTGAGCAGATGCTACTAGGAAGCTCACCTGCACTGGGAGCAGCTCTTGCCAGTAGTCCTACTGAGGATTCGCTCTAGTCCCACTACACTGATTTTCCCCTCTTGAAGTTCTCTGTTAGAGATAGATAAGGCAGGCCCTATCTATCTATCTATCTATCTATCTATCTATCTATCTGTCTATCTATCTTATCTATGAGATAGGTCTTGCTACACAGTCCAGGCTGGCTGCTCTTGAGCTCATGGGAATACTCCCTACTCAGCCTCCCAAGTTATGGGATTACAGGTAGATGCCACCACAACTGGCCCCCTCCTATTAAGGGTGTAAGGGAGGGATTTAAAGGAGCTTGAGGCTTGAGGGGATAGCTCAGCAGTCTAAGCGCCTGCCTGGAAAGTGCAAGGACCTGCATTTGATCCCTGGTACCGCATGCCATGCTGGCCATGCGCTGTGCCGGCCGCTGAAACTGAGTGTGTTGGTGCACACCTATAATCCTAGCGCTGGAGAAGCTGAGATAGGAAGATCACTGTAAGTCCAAGCTGTGTAGAAAGACCCTGTACCAAATAAATAAGTTTTAAAAATAAAAAAGGAGCTTGAGAACCTCCTTCTGAGATAACACAAGCAGGTGTTAGGCTCAGCCACCAATGGGTTAAGCAAATGCATTGTTTCTGGACTCATTAATGGTTAAGAAACAATTACCCATGAGTTTGACCACAGAGGCTCCGCCTTTCAAGCCAGGGCATGGCATGTGAGTGAGAGAACATTGAGCCCTGAAATCCCTGTGGAGGAGCCCATGCATTGTTATTCCATCCATCTCCACCCGTGGTAGTAAAAGTGGATGAGATGGTCCCCTGGATTCGCTACAGCAGAGTAAACCCAGCATCTTGAGACTGGGTGTTCATCCCCAACTTGTCACCTCTTGGTAAGCTGATGACACAGAAGAAGCAGACCTAGGCCTCAGGAACACATCTAAAGGACGACAGTGGTGCTCTGGTCATTCTAGAGGCTGAGCAGTTTACACACCACAGAAGCCTTCAGGTGCTGCTGACTGGTGACGCAGACAGGCTTCATCCTTTTTGTGACTATCTGTGACGCACTTCCGCCCCTCACTCTTAGCTGTCTTGGGGTCTGTAGCCCTGTTTGGTCTTAGCCCTTGCTGAGAGAGCCCCACTGACTTGAAGTGTGGTGAGAGGTCCCTGCTGGCCCTCACCTCCCCCCAGAGGGTGGGATGTTTGCTGGTACTGGCTGCTTGTATGGGTCCCATTGGGGAACCTGAGTTCCCCATCATGTGACCCATGCATTCACCTAACCAGGCGAGGCCAGGGAGTTACTTGGATGGTATCACACCCACTTCTCATGCTTAGGGAGGATACAAGGGACCCCACACATAGTAAGACAACCTAGTCTGTCTGCCAACATGAAAATCAGTACACCTGCTTTGACCTGAAGTGTTCCCCAAGTGAGGAATGGTTCAAAGTCCAACACTCCCAAGGTAATAAATCATTAATTAATAAAACCCAGGTTACAAATCCCCACCCGCCAGTATCAGTATTTTTTTTTTTTTTAATGTATGTGCTACCATTACTACCATTTCCTGGCTAGTCCTAAAGGCTAGAGGGTTATCGTGGGAGGAGAATACAGGCTCAGCAGTAAGGATATGTGTGAACAGGCCTCACTCCAATCTGCCTGTTATGGTGACCGCTGGGCTTATTGCCTCTGTTGGCATCGTGTCTCCTGGGCCACTTGGCAGGGTAAAGGTAAGACAGTACTCCTCCAAAAGGGGCTGCTGCTCTGGGATGTGAATTGGGAACCTGTAACCCCATTGATTTTTACCATCTTTACTTTCTATTTTACTATATGGATTATACCTTTGAGGTTTTATTTATTCTTTCAGGTTCTTATACTAGGGATAAAATACAATATTTACACATGTGGGTCTCATTCATTTCACTTATAAGTATAGCGTCTAGTTGTATCTGCTTACCTATAAAGGATTCAAGTTTTTCTTTATACTCTGTTGTATAGAAATACCACATCCTTTTCATCCGTTCCTCAAGTGATAGGCATTTTGGTTGTTTCCAAGATATGGCTATAACAAGCTGTGCTGCTGTAAACATGAACGCACACATATCACTATGGTATGATGTTTTCAGTTCTTTTGGGAAAATACCCAGAAGAGGAATAGCTGGACTGAACTTAGGGATTAAATAATGAAGATGAGAGAAGGGAGAAAAGATAGGAAAAAAGGAAGGAAGGAAAAATATGCAAGTATGTATACAGGATGACTGAGGTGATTGTACTCATAATTTTCATCAGTTTTTTGCAGTTAATGTGTAAATTTTCACCTTCACTAACTCTGTAGCTGATATCTGTGATCTGAGCAACCACATCGAGGACAGCAATGTGTAATATAAAATCCATGGTTGAATACCTCTCATCTTGGTCTTCTAAATGTGTACCATTTCCTAATGTCTTATTAATTATTATACTCTTTTTAACATAAAAACGAAAAAGATAAGGAAAATAATTAAGATTTCT
>NW_004524583.1:21434143-21436206 GCF_000260255.1 Octodon degus
TCATGTCCGCATCTTGTACAGCAATTAACCACTAGGAAGAATATATGCAATGTGTTAATTATGGAAACTGTCGTACCAATTTGATTTGAAACTATCTCATTGCTATTTGTTTATCAATAAAATTATGGGGAAAAAATGTCTTTACTACTTTAGTCCAGAAAACACAAAGTGAGAAAATAGGCTCTGGTTGACCCAGGGACTGTGTTACATTTCAAGAGGGTCCCTTCTGTCCAAGTGACCACATCTTTTTTTTTTTTTTTCTAATGTATTTTGTACAGGGTCTCACTACAAAACCTGTACTCATAGTGATCCTCTGTTTTCAGCCTCCCCAGCAATGGGATTACAAGCATGCACCATCATGCCCAGACTCAGTGGTTGGCTCAGTCGGCCTGGGGGTGGGGCCAGCATAACCAGAGAGGCATGCAGAAGGATGGGGAATTGAACCTTGGTCCTTGCACTTGCCTAAGCAGGCACTTAGTCTGCTGAGCTATCTTACTGGCCCTTCAAGTGACCACATGTTATCTGGTCTTTCACTCACTTTATGAAGAAATAGAAAGTAGCCCCCCTCCAATTGTGGCCTCAACCAAAACCTTGTTTTTAGCTCTAACAGAGATTTTATCCTTGACTCTGAAGATCTCTTCTTGGTGTGTACATGGAGGAACCAACATGAGGGATCAGTGGTCATAGGAAGCTACAAAATTTAATTCTGATGAACCTTATATTGGCACAGGGTACCCCTGCTCTACCTCAGGGATTTGGCTTCTCAGGACCTCAATAACTGGAAGAAACGCTCTTGCCCAGTGAGGAGAATGGTTCAGCATCCCTGAAGGGACTCTAACATGTCAGGGGCAAAGATCCTACACTCAGCCTGTTATTTCAACTGCCTAGAAGACTCAATGTTGGGATCCCCTGACTACTTTGAACAAAACCCTTACTCCTTGTCCAGCTTTTCTCATCTAAGGGAGGCCTGGATCAATGTGACACAGATATTGCATGGGGTACCGCAGATGAACAGTGTTAGCTATGTTGAAGCGTGTAGGCTGTGCTTCTCCCAAGCAGGCAAAGGGCTCATGCATTATGAATGATCCTCTTGTTTTCCTTTCTACTCCCACTTGCCATGGGAGAACATCTGGGGATCCAAGTATGTGGGAACAGGGTGGCCATAGAAAATGATGTGCCCTGCAAACTGGCAATTGGAAAGATAACAAATAGCCCTAAATGCAGTATTTTGGTATGACCACATGGGCAGAGGATGGATTCTGGGGCTACTGTACCCCCATTTATATGCTGAACCACCTACTTAAGACTAAGCAGTTGTGTAAATTATATCTAATAAAAGCACACAAGCTCTTAACTTGTTAGTCAAACAACAAACCAAAATGCACACTGTCGTCTATCAAAATTGATCGGCCTTAGATTATCTGCTTGCTTCTGAGAGAGGGCATTGTGGGAAATGTAACGTAAGCATCATGCATGTAATCTACATGCTACCTACATGTAGATGCTGAGGTAAAAGTCTTAGTGGAGATTACAAATCAAATGAGGAAAGTTGCTCGTGTTACAACCCAGGCTGAACCGGTTGGGCCCTAGGAAACTGTTTGCGGGATGATTTCCCACTCTCAGGATTCAAACCCTCACAGCTATTACATGGCTGATGTGAGGAACCTATTTGGCCCTGCCTTGCCGGGCTGCGTTGGTTATACGTGTTGTCTTCGGTAGCATTAAGACAATGGCTGAAAGAAAAATAGCGTAGGGCTGGGGATAGCTCAGTAGAATAAGTGCCTGCCTGGGAAGCACAGGGTCCTGATTTCAATCCCCAGTACCACAAAAAAAAGAAAAAGAAAGAAACAAAAATAGCGTATAGGTGATGTCATGGAAATACAAACCTCTGCACCATGGTGATGCTCTTTGAACTGAAGAAGGACGGGTCCAAGCATGAAGGAATGCAGCGCAATCCTGATGGCTGAGTGGGAACTCGTTACAATGTAGCAATACCAGCCTCTGTGTATGTGTAGTTCTGAAGTAGCTCTGTACCATAAATCACACCAGGCCAGACTGCAGAA
>NW_004524583.1:21437091-21440910 GCF_000260255.1 Octodon degus
TCCCTCTATTCATCAAGAGAATGTAACTATATATCTATCCTAACCATTTTGAATACACAGATACAAAATGGACATTCATTTATATATCCCCTTCTTTGTTTAGTTCCGTCATTTGAATCTTATAGGTGTGTTAACTCAGCAAAATATTCTAAAAGAGTCCAGTAGTTCATAATAATATTGGGTCTTCCACTTGACTGGCAGTGTCAGAAATTGTTGACCTGAGTCCCCTACAGCTCGGAATTCATGGAAGAGGTTCATAAGCTTTGTTGGAGAGCCAGCTTTTTTTTTTTTTTTTTTTTTTTTTTGTGGCTGGCTCAGCCCACCCTCAGGGGCCTGGCTGGCCAGGGACCCAATGAGTCCCTGTGCGCTTGCCTAAGCAGGTGCTGTCCACCACTGTGCTATCTCGCCAGCCCTTTTATTTTTAACTATAATTTTGCTCCAAAAGTCTTAAACTATTTAAAGTTTTTAATCTATCATAATCTATCTAAAAATGATCCTTATGTATGGTATGAGTTAAAGATACAATTTCAATTTTTTGTATATACAACCTCATATACATATGAGGTATAATCACAACATATAGTGGATATTTAAATTTTTAAAAACTTACTAACATCACAGACACTTTGTCATTACCCCCCACAAAGATTCCTCTCTGCCTTGAACATGCTTATCCCATTGTCCTTGTCACTTTGTGAAGCAGTTCTGGGATAGCATCTTCAGTTGTGGTATCGTGGCGGCTTCCGTTCCCTGAATCAATTCAAAACATTTGCCCTTCACAGTCGTTTTGACCTTGGGGGTGAGCCAGCAATCATTCAATAAGTGATCGATCGAGTAAGTAGAGGTCACACCATCTTGACAGGAATTGCTGTAAACATTTTGAATTGACTCAGAGCATGGAGGCAGCCACACCAACGCAGCTAAAGACACTGAACAGGAATTCCAGAACTGCTTTCCAGGCTAGCATAAGCAACTGGTCAAGTGAGTTTGAAGCAAGAGGGAGTTTGAGGGAGATGAATGTCAGTTTATCTTACTGGATCATTTTTCAATTTTACATCACTATATTTTAACATTTTTTATTTTATGAAAAATAAAACATTTTTTAAAATTAACCATGGATCATTAATTGCAACCAGTACAAAGTTCTATGGCTCTGTATGTGTTGCTAAAGTAACCATTTCCATTACTATTAGTGTATATCTACTACCCCCAGCCTTCTTACCACCCTCAGCCCCACCACTTGGGCCACCAGAACCCCTACTTAAAATACTTCAAATGCCCCACAACTCAAAAACAAATGGCTAAGCTTGGACAGGAAGAGGTCTCTAATATTGACAGCTTCTGGGGTCTCTAATATATGAATAGATTCTGGCTGTTTCTGGGGCTTCTAATCTAACTCTAACTCCCATTTTGATTTCATGACACTAGTACCATACTCTTAAGTGATACAGCTTGTTTTAAAAATGTCCTTTTTGAATATTTTTCAAGAGTGTCCTGATGATTCTTGTCTCGGTTACTTTTCTCTCCTTGTTGGGACACTCAAAACAAAGGAAGAAAAGGTTTATTTAGCTCACAGTTAATGGAGCTTTCAGTCCATACTTGGCTGGCTCTAAGGCAGAGTGGCACATGGCAGAGGGCAGCAGCTCATGGTGGCAGCAAAAAGCAAGAGGAAATGGGAGGAGTAGCAGCAACAATGGCAACAGAGAGCAAGTCGGTCTCTCTGTCTCTCTTATGTTACATTCAGGCTCTCCGCCTCAGGTATAGCACCCACATCCACAATCCCAGCAGTCCTCAGTCCCATAATCCCAGTCTTGGATCATGAATTAATCACAAAATGTAGAACTGGGCCTCAAAGACTGCATGAGGCTTTGGGGGGACACATACACACATGCCATAACAATTCTCACACTTTTGCTTTTCATATAAATCTTAAATAGGACTTGGAAGCTAGGCATGGTGGCACTTGGAAGGCTGAAGGAAGAGGACTACTGCAAGTTTAAGGTCAGCCTAGGCTACGTGTCATTTTCTCAGTGGAATGGGTCAATGTAACCCAGGCTCTGTGTACAACAAGGAAAGAATAGCCAAGTGCGAACCCTGTAGAAAGAAGCAAGCAACTGCATTTATTGGAGATCACGGGAAGCTGTGCTCACAGCGAGGCTGTACCAACGAAAGACGTTGCACAGGCCAAAAAAAGGTGCCAGAGCGACAGAAAAGCACTGCACAAAGATCAAGGCACACAAAAGCAGCGCAGCAGCAGGACAAACAAAAGCATGGACACACCAGGCCTAGCAGGTTACCCTGCATGTTTGTTCACGGACTGGCTGTCCCAAGCCCCCTCACACAGGTGTCATTTCAACCAGTCCATTCTCGTATTGAGAAAATTTGATAAAGTTGTCCTTTGTATATTTCCTATTATATTCTCTAATAAAAACTCACCTCAAATATGCAAAATTTGGTCATTTTGTATTTAAATAACTGGGCTGGTAAGTGGTTAAAGGCCAGGCATCTCAACTTAGGTGCTGCCCCCTGAATGTCCAGGTGTGATTGACGGGAATAATCGTCAGCAATGATGACTCAGGGAGTTTAGTCATCTTAAGGGCTCTTAACATGCATGCCTGTCCCAGAATTCATTCTGATCTCATTTACATTTATGACATGTAGTGCATATTTATGAACCTGTAATAAGGTAGGAGTAGGGTAAAGGCGATTGACAGTTTAGGCTGGGAGATCCAACATGCGCGTATCCTTGACTAGAGCATTAGAGATCTCATGTGTTTTTATTCTATTTTCTATATTATGGAAGCAGGAATAACTGTAGGTTATTCTTTAGAATTAAATGGGTGACTCCCTCACTTCCATTGTTTCTAACTTTCTATTACGATTTTTATCTTTAGATGTCCCATAAGACCTCATTCCACTTAGGGTTTTGTGGAGGGTGGCTGAATTACGGGTGTGCAAATTAAGGATATGTGATAGCTTGTTTATTCTCTAGGGTGTGGGTAGCACCAACCAATACCCTCACAGCCTGAATGGAATAAAAGGAAAAAAAAGGCATGTTGCTCCATGTTTTCTGCCTGCCTTACCACAGCCTTTCTCCTCCGCCATGCCTTGGAGCCAGCCAAATACGGACCAAAACCTCAATGAACTGTGAACTGCAATAAACCTTTCCTCCTTTAACTTGTGGATGTGTCCTGCAGTGATAATAAAGTAGCTAAGATAGCTTTTGGTGCCAGAAGTGGCGTCATTCTGGGATACTGCCTGACCACATGGTTCAGAAACTTTGGAACTGGCTTGTGGGAAGAGTTTGGAAAAGTTTGAAAATGCTGGCTGAAGAAGCAATCCTGGAATGCTATACACTGAGCTTACGGTTTTTTGTTTTTTATTTTTATTTTTTCAGAACCTGGAATTGAACTCAGGCCCTTGTGCTTGCCAGGGAAACGCTTATTCCACTGAGCCATCTCCCCGGCCCCTTATACGCTAAACTTAATAGGAGATTCTGTTCAGAACTCAGAAGACCAGAATGCTGATAGAAATGTAGCCAGTAAAGACCAGAGTGGGAGGTTTCAGTTGGGAACAAGGACTGTACTAGCAGCTGGACTCCAGCCCATGCGTGTTACGTTTGGGCAGAAATTCTGTTTGCATATTGCTTGTGTCTAGATTCTTTACAGGATACTGCGATTAAGTGCAATAGGAGAAAACCTGGCAGGACAAATTTCAAGGCAGGGGCTGGTGAGATGGCTCAGTGGTCTAAAGCACCTACTTAGAACAAGCTTAGCAAAGCACAGGGACCGCGGTTCAATCCCCCAGCACCACATGCCA
>NW_004524583.1:21441966-21443101 GCF_000260255.1 Octodon degus
TTAAACTTCAGAGGAGAATTCAGACTTGGTATTTTCAGTAATGCTGAAACTGTTAGGACTTGGGCAACTCTTAGAGATGGACTAAGTGCACTTTTTCTTTTTTGGAACTGAGAATTGAACTCAGGACTTCACGTTTGCCAGCCAGGCACCATGCCCCTGAGCCATATCGCTAGCCTAAATGCGCCTTGCATAAAGGAATGTGCATGAGTATTTTGGGGGTCAGGGACAGGATGTTATGGCTGATATCATCTATGTTTCCGCAGGCCTCATGCTTTCATACGTGGGTCTTTGAGAAGTGGGTAGACCGTGGGTGTGTGATACTGGATTAAGGGTACGAGGACTTGATTTGCCCACTGATCAGCGTAGTTCTGGGTGTGCATAACAGGAAGACACACTTTGGGTGTGGGAGTCACAAGCCAGTAGGTTTATAATCTGGTTGGAATAAAAGGAAAAGAAAGGCTTGTTGCTCAGTGTTTTCTACGTGCCTTGCCATGGACTATTTGTCCCCAGTCACAGCCCTGTGCATGCTGCCCTGTCATGGAGCTCGCTGAGTATACTCTGGAACATCTACAAACTGTGACCTGAAATAAGCCTCTCTCCTTTAACTTGTATAGTGTCTTGTATTTTGTCCCAGCAGTGAGAAATTAAGATATATTGCTACCAGGATATTAATAGGATTACGTTAAATCTATAAATCAATTTGGAAATGAGTAACATCTTTATTATACTGAGTCTTTTTATCTATAAACATTTCTTTAAGCCACTTTCACCATCTATAATATAAAATTTTCTTCATAATGTTGTCTTTGGTTGGATTTTTTTTATGTATCTTTGCTTTTGTTGGCTATTGTACCTGGTATTGTTTACTGCTTTATCCTTTCTAACTGTTGAATTCCAATATGTAAAAAACTAAAATTGACTTATTTTGTGTTTGTTTCTTTGTTTGTTTTGAGACAGGATCTCACTTTTTGGTACAGGCTAGCCTTCAACTCACTATGTAGTCCGGGTTGGCTTTAAACTCAAGGCAATCCTCTTGCCTTAGCCTCTTGAGTGCTCAGATTATTGGTGTGTACCATCATGCCCAGCTATAATTGACTTTATTTTATTTTATTTATGTGTGTGTGTGTGTGTGTGT
>NW_004524583.1:21447834-21460423 GCF_000260255.1 Octodon degus
TCTATGAAGTTCAGATTCCTCCAGGTGGGTGTTGTTTGGATCTGGCTTCTGTGCTCCACTTCTTTCTGCTGCAGGCGTTAGAACTGAACCCTTTGTGTCACTCTGGCAAGGTGTTCTGCTCCTGAAACAGCTGGGTGGGTCTTGCCTCTAGCCTCTTTGTAGGGAGATCTGCTGAAGGGTTCATGCTGGGCCTGCACTTTCACCAGGCCTGCGCTCCTGGTCTATTCAGGATCCAGTGGGCCCCAGGCAGTCTCATTCACACACCAGACCTGCGCTCTGGGTCCATTCAGGATCCCGTGGGCCCGGGGTTGTCTCACTCACTTGCTGGGCCTGGGCTCTGGGACATCCCATCTCTAACCATAACATTCCCCAGGTCAATCAGTTCACTATGCTTTTTTTTTTTTTTCTTTGTTGTTTTCTTTGTACTGGAAATTGAACTCAGGACCTTGCGCTTGTCAGGCAGTCACTGTGAGGCTGAGCTACATCCCCAGCCCAAATCTACCACCTTTAAATTCAGCTTTCCAAGAAGTCTTAGGACATGAACAAAATGTACACTTTGGTTTTTGCTAGACTGTAACACACACGGCCTCTAATTCAATTGTCAATACCGCCTTTATTCTAATCTACAATCTTATGAGGCTTGATTGTCTACATTCGTAGCAGCATTCTGAATTGCCCAGGGTTTACTAGTCCCTTAGGTGGTTCTCAGGGCAATACAGTTGACAATCTAGCTTAATGGTCACACTTGTTTTTTTTTTTTTTTTTTTTTTTTTTTGCCGAACCGGGGATTGAACTCAGGTCCTTGCGCTTGCCAGGGAAGCGCTTATTCCACTGAGCCATCTCCCTGGCGGTCACACTTGTTTTTATTTAACTGTTTAAGAGTTACCAGGATTATTTTGGTGAAGCCCATTTCCTTCAATGTGACATCTGACGTTGCTCAAGTGACAGCAGCCATGCAGTCACACGGGCGATTGCAGTTCTAACTTGCTCATTATTTCTTTTCCCGTTCTTTCCATTGAACTGCCTGCCTCCTTTGGAACCACACCCAGCTCTCAGCAACTGCTAATTGCTAGCTAATTGCCCTATTATTTTGACAACACCCCAAGACATAAACTGCTGCAAGGATTAGTCCTTTGCAGAGGTAGTTGTTCTTTAGATCAGCCCACAGGCATGTTCGGATCCCTTTATGGCTCTTCTCCACCTCTTCCCTGATTTTGTTCTGTGAACTAGTTGGTGTGCAGTGTAGCGTGTTGCTCTTAGGAAGCTACCAGCCTCTTATTTGCTTATCATCCAAATGTTCATGGTTTTCAAGAGCACCTTCCTTTAGGTTTGAATTTTTCCAGCTTCTGTTCCAGATAAAGTAAGCTCCTCTGGGGACAACTTCTGACTTCTTTGTTCTTATGGACTACTCTCTATGCCTCCACAGAGAAAATGTGTGCACATCCTGTAGGAATGTTCCGGTGGGGAGGATGGACAGATATCCCAAGGCGATATCCACGCTGCACGATCCGTAATTACAGGGTTCCTGCCCCAAGGTACAGCCCTACCGTACATACAGGTGAATATCTGGCTTTTATTTAATAATGCATGGGGAACTGGTGCAGTAACACAGATGTTCCTTGAGAATTCCATGAGAAATGTGTCGCCTATGTTTCTATCAGTAGAATACCAGCAGGAAAACAAAAAACAAAAAAATCGTAAACATGTTCATATACTATATATCTCACAGACTCGTCACAGTTTTGTCCTCAGCATCAAAGATATAAGCATGGAATTCCCATCTTAAAATAATTAATAGCTACTAAAGGTAAACAGTCATTTTCCTGTTAAAGTAATCGGACTTGTTATAAATCATCACAAAGAAACAGGAATGAATTATGTAAGAAGTCCTCTGGTATTCCACCCCCAGGGGCAACCAGTTTTACATTCATTAGCCTTTTCCTCTTGAGGGGATGCTAAATGTAAAAATAACGTCTTCAGAGTTTTGTTTTAGAATAGTTTGGCAACAGTGTAGGGAGCAGAATGGGGGCAGATAGATAAGAGGGAAAGTGGAGGAAACCCAGGCAAGAACTGAGGGGGCGGGACGCGTGGGAGGAGGGAGAGATTAAGCAAGCTGGCAACCAAAGCCAGGGAGGCCACCACACCTTCCCGCAGCGTCTGAACGGTCCTGCTTCTTCGTCCCCTACTCACTCCATGGTGTTTCACTGTCCCAAAGACCGAGTCCTAGAGGTCACTCGTCATCCACATCCAGATTGGCTCGGTCCTAAAACGGTCATAACAGAAACCTAATCAGGTGCAAAAGCAAAGGGCTAATGTGGACAGTGGCCTCGAGGTTTCTGTTCCCTCAGAAGCAGACTTGGGTGGAGAGCTAGCGGTCTGCTTCCCGGCGGCACCTGCGTAGCGCGCAGCGCGACACCGCCGAGGCTCTGGGCTTGAGCGCGGGGTTACCGTCCTCAACTGTCTTCGTGTTTGACATAAAACCAGGCCATTTTGGCAAACTAAGAGTATGAAAGATTAAAACTTTGGCTCCAAGCTTTTTTGTATTCTAAGAAGTCATACCTACCCTTTCTGTCCAACATGGTTATTGCCTCCTAAAGGAGTCTTAGGAGTTACAGACAATAAATTCGAAATCCAAGCAACAAAACAAAACAAAACAAAACAACCCAGAAAGCCAAACCAACCACTTGGTAGGTCCACATAATTAATTAGCATATCTCAAAATGTGCTATTTAAAATAAACTAGGTATCTTAAGAGGGCTACCTTTAAATTAACTCTATTTTACTGGATTGGATGAGACGTATATGTGATATATATGGTGGTGTTAGGCATCAAAAATGCTTCTGCCCAGGTCAGCGCAGTGAGCAACAGCATCAGAAAGTTGGGGACCGGCTGGGCTCACTCACACCTGCCCGGCGCGGGAAACAAAAGGCGCCGCCCCGCCCGCCGCGCCTCGCACGTGCGCTTGCACACGTAGGCGGGAGCCCCCAGGGCAGCCCAGCGCGCAGCGCACGCGGCGGCCACGACGGCCAAAGCCCGGGCCGGAGGCCAAGGGTGGGGGCGAGCGCCGCGGGCGGGGCGAGCTGGGGAGCTGCGCCCGAGCACGTACCGGGGCGGGGCCTGGGTGTGCGGGCGGGCGGGGTCGGGGCGGCTCCCTGCAGCTCGGGTTTCGCGTCCTCTTTGCCAGAGTCGCCGGCTGGGCAGAGGGCAGCCTGGTCCTGCCCGCGGTTTGCGAGTCCCGCCGCACCCGTCCTGTGGCACCTGTTTCCCCTCCGCCCGGAATGGAGCCAACACGGGAATAAAGGAAATTAAATAATATACGGAGATCGAGTGTCTCGGATAAAAATCATCCATTACAGGTAAGAACAAAACTTCGTGCAGACCTCTGAAAGGAGCGCACACAACAGCTCCACAAAGCGTTGTAGGAAGGACTGTGGTGAGGCGCAGCGTTTATCTCACGGGGAGAGCACGTATCAGTCAAATTCTACAAGACTGGACCAATTTTGTGTGAAATGATGCGGGACAACAGTCCAGCGCTATTTAAATATAAGAAAAATATAAGCAAAGTGATAAGAGGCAGAGTTAAAACAGTGCACTCCCATAAAGTTATTTTTACTCTTTGGTTTGGTTTCCAGCTAGCAAATGTTTGTAATGGTTTACATAACCAAAGTTTAGCTTGAAAATTATTCGCAAGTTATTTTGGACAGTGCTGCATTAAAACTTGGAACTTGTAGAATATTTGTTTCCTCACAATAACTTTATCTTTCAGACCTCTTTAGAGGTTTGTAGGAGGGAATCACGTTTCGAAAAGGTGTTAAGTTATTCAAGCCTAAACATATTCACTATGCTAGTAAAGTCTAATAGCTCAGAACCACAGGAAATTCCGGCGCCTTTTATAGCGAGGTCCCTCGCATACGCTACCCCCTTTACCTGGGAGTTCACGTCTCCCGAATTAGCGATCTGAATCCCAAGTTCAAACTGAAAACCCACCTACCAGCTCTTCAAAAACCCGAGTTTCCTGCCACTTAGGATATCATCGCCTCCATGACCTGCGTAGTATTACTACTTTGACGTGACTTGGGGCCCCCAGTTTTGCTGCCTCAATGGCTTTCTCACTTGAACAGGTAACAGTGGGGAAACGAGGTTTTGCAGGGGCAGCTATTGGGGCACTAAGGACTTTGGACTCACTGGTGGCCAGCTCAAAAATCGCTGAACCTTAGGCACCTCTCCAAGACTTTCAAATGAACAAAACAAAATACAAAACCAATTCATGGGGAAGGAGTGTTGACATTGTGAGATAATATGCAAAATGCTTAAGTCTAGTATGCACTGATTAATTTTTTAACGTTTCATCTGTTAACATTGGATCTCACAGCGGTAATCTCTCAGTAACTGTTGTCAGTTCTAAGCTTAACAGTTAGCTTCGAACAAATGGAAAAAATACGCTAAGCATCTCTGCTATACATCCTGTAGGATGGAAATACTATTCATTCATTCATAACAGCACTGGAGAAGAGGTGGGGTAAGCATACACTGGGATTACAGAATTACAGGGCAGCATTTCACCCCTTGGGTAAAGGCATTATAGATTTGCAAGGATGCCCAGTGCTGGGAGGACGTCTGGAATGGCTATCAAGTTTGGACTTGTTTTCCGAGTGGTAGAGCAGTTGGTACTTGTTCATTTTCCTGATGTTCTGTAGATTTCCTTCTATGTCTCTGCTCTTTTAGGTCATTTCCAAGACTCTTGCCCATTACATAATCTAGTTATTCACTAATATTTGAAAACTGAATACAAACTTTTTCACCTGAAGCTACTTTGCTAAATAAGCACAATTTTTATTTGCAACCTGGTACTATTAAGCAACTGCTTTATTCTGTAAATGTCACCTGTGAAAGTGTGTTACCATATACAGAAATACTTTATATTGTGCCAAAATTTTAGATTGAAAATTTAGTATTGTCCCAAAATTTTCAGGTGATCACATGTTCATCCTGACACCCATCCTGAGACCTGCAGCTTAGTTCATTATTGTTCAGTGTGTATGACATCTAAGGCTGTAGTCCTATGTAATTTGTCACTGAGCTTTTGTCTAGGGTCAGCTGTGTGGCTCAGTACTAGGGTGCTTACTAGCTAGTACATACAAGGCCCTGGGGTTTGATTCCTAGCCCATCCCTACCACTACCAGAAAAAAAATTTTTTTTTTTTTTTTAAAAAAAGGTTTTTGCTACCTTTAAGTACAGAGATTTATTGTAGTTTCTCATTTTTAAATATTATATGGTGTATAATTTTTTTTTAGTATATATGCTGCGGAACTAAGTACTGATTTTTTAAAAATGAGAATGTAAAGGAAATATAGCCATCTTAAAAAAACCAGGAGAAACAGAATAAAAGCTATTTTAATAAATATAATATCAAAACAAAACAAAAGGCTTATTCTCAATTTAATATTGTCAGTATTGTCAGAAGACCTAAAATAAATCTTTGGTCTGCCATTTATTACTTTCTGGGATTGAGCAAAGTCATTTCAATCCTGAACTGTTCATCTGTTAATGGAACTAGATTAACATCTTAAGAGAAACCTCTACCCTTAGGACATTATGTGATTATATTGTTCATGATTTTCTTCACTCGTTCCATTCATACTAAAAATAATCAACTTTTGTTTTATGCTTTAATAGGCTCATAAATTTATAAATGACAAGTATCTTTTCTAAAAACACTCTTTACAATGTGTATCATGTTTTTATCTTAATTTAACATGACATTTAGAAACAGCATACATTAAGGTGATGGCAATAAGAGCAATGTAGAAATGTACAACGTGATTTTCATAAAGTACTTAAACTGTTGGGAAACAACTTTATGAGGTGGTATTATTTAAACTATAAACGCTGATCAAAGGGGGCCTGGTCCACAGATGTTTATTTGATGTAACAAAACAGTACAGTTAGTGTTAGACCCAACCACAAAGAGCAAAGGAATGAAAAATTTATACAGCGTACACAGAGAAAACAAGATATTTACTATGACAACTACATATTTCTAAAATAATGCTTCTAAAATTACTCAATTATTGAAATCTATAGGAAAAAAGGATGTTAATAGCGACAAAGTGCATAAAACCAAACATCATATTTTGAGCAAATTAACATACTAGGCGATTTTACTAACAATACATGATTTTTTTGTTTACAGTCTGTTCAAAATGTCATTATACCAACAGGGTGGGCAGAACATTGAGGTTTAATATCAATTACACAATATTAGCATAAACTTCAACAACTACATAGGGCATTGTTTTCTTTTTGAGCTGGCAAAGTACAGAAACATCAGATGATTTCTCTGAATTGAGAATTTTATCCAAATAAATGCCATTTACCTTCCAGATATACGTGTATTTTTTATATCCTGTAAATGGCTTTCCCATTTAAATAAACCATACAGCATTTAAGAATCATTATTATAAGATTAACAAGGTCATGTTCTAGGTTTAACAATTTATAGGCCAAAAAAAATTTCCTCTTAAAAACTAGTTTTATAAATGCAGAATATATTGCATGAGTAACTGCTGGTACGTATTTTTTAAGAAAATATATTGTGCAATTGTGGCTACCGTATACTGCTGGCAAAGCATTACTGTTTACATAAAATGTGAAAAAAATGAATTAAAAATTTTTTCAACTGCCTGTGATCATGAGGAAAGGTTACTGCTTTCTTAAAAAATATTGGCTTCTTATTAAAAATAATTCAATAAGGGACAAACTCCCTAGCCAAAAATAAATAAATAAAAAGGTGCATTTTTAAATGATGCTATTGCAGTATGATGGATTAAATACCGAAGACCTGTGAAAATGTGCTTTCTGTGATTTTGCATCAAGAACATATTTAAAAAGAGCATTAATGTAAATGAAGTAGAAAGGGGGTCAAAACTGAACTCCACATTGGTGCAGTATTGTAGCCAGGCTTCTAAAATTAGATATAGAAAATATAAATAGACTGTTTTAGGTCATGAGCCACCAGTGTCCAAAGGGGAGGAAAAGCAAAAACAAAAGGAATGAGATTATGAGGATGCTCAGTTGACTTGATCCAGAGCTCTGAGTAATTCTTCACCCTGCAGCAGGTTTCTGCTGCCTTGTATAGGAGCATTAACTTCACAATCGTAACTGGTCAGCTGTGGTAATCCACTTTCGTCCATTGACTGTCCCAGCAGTCTACAGGCTAAATCTGAAAAATAAAGAGACACCTAAGTATTCATTAAATTTATCAAACACTTTCTGCTAGGTGTTATGGAAAATAAAGTGAACTTCTTGGAGCATTTTTATATTTTGGAGCAGAAACCAGGCACCATGTCAACACAGATGCTATGCAGCATTACCTGTGCTATGTCAGAAATGGTCACAGGAGACAGTGAAGGCACGAAGTCATGTATCAATTTAAAATGAAGTTTCAGCTTTTATCAATGTTGACAGCACCCAGATATAGATATAAGAAAATGACTAAAAAAGGAAGTCCTATCTTGACATTATTAATCACTATATTATGGTCAGTAGATGAATATTTCTTTTTCATCTTGCTAAAAACCAAAAATCAGGGCCAGCCAAATAGTTCAGCAGATTAAAGTGCCTTTAAGCAGGCACAGGGGCCAGGGTTCGATTCCTGGGCCTGCTGTGCTGGCTCCGCCCCTAGGGCCTGCTGAGACAGCAATTAAGACTGGGCGTGGTGGCACACACCTGTAATCCCAGCTCTTGGAAAGCTGTAAATAGGGGGATTGCTAGGAGTCTGATCTAGCAGTGAGACCCTGAACACTCTGTAGACCCTTTCCTAAAATAAAAAAATAAAATAAAAAACACCAAAAATCACTCTCACTTGGGGTGGTACAACTTCTACACAAAGGAAGAATCGTATCATAACTGCCTTTGAGAGATGTTTAGGAGAGAGAATAAGCTAACCAGAGGGTATTAAGATTATTGTCTTCTGCTCCATTCCACTCTGCTCACTGGATTTGCATCCTTTTACACGTTTCCAGGAAAGTGATGTAGTAGCTGCACGGTCATCCGGTTGCTGTAATAATGTTCCCTGGAAAGAGTAAAATTACTTCAAGTTTACTATGTTAAAGTTTTTTAATTAGAAACTTTGCAATCAGCGTAAGTTTGAAGCCATACTGCCCTAAGTGGTCTTGCTATGCCGCTCAGGCTGGGCTTGACCTCCCTATGTAGCGCAGATGTGCACCACTATGCCTGGCTCCCCAATTTTGAATTTTCTCTCTTCCATCCACTATTGCCACAAATACTTTGCAGTTATTTTGGTCTGAAAATATCAATGTGCATTACACCAGCAATCACTTACCCTAAAATAGTTTCCATTAAAATAAGGAGAAAATAACATAAAGGGAAGAAAATGAGACTGGTGTTGATTCTGAGAGTAGAGCAACAGGAGATCATCACTTTTCCTTCAAAATATATACATACTATTTGACATTTTTACACCAAAAATCTATCCATGACATAATATTTTTTTTCATTACATAAATTTCAAAGAAATAGTATATACAAAGTAAGAAAGTCCAATATATAACTGCTAAAATACAACTTCAGTGTTTGGATGAAATTACCTATATATAACTTGGAAATATAATAGAAAAATGATACATTATTCTCACACTTACAATTCCTACTGCTTGAAAAAGTGAACCATCATGTTCTATTTTTCGCTTTCTTTGAGCATTCTGCAAAGCTTGTATCTTTGGATTTAGTTCTTCCTCAGGAATGGTATTTCTAGAAAATAAAAAAAAAAATTATATATTAAAATATGGTTAAAAATTTAAAACATAACCAATGAACTCTTTTAAACAAAATGTGTAATGCTTTAGTTTCCAACATTTAAGAATGTAACATTAAATATACAAAAGAACTCACCATATTGCTAGTTTATCACTTTTAAGCAAAAGCTTTTTTTTTTTTTTTTTTTTTTTTGGCGGAACCGGGGATTGAACTCAGGCCCTTGCACTTGCCAGGGAAGCGCTTTATCCACTTTAGCCATTTCCCCGGCCCTAAGCAAAAGCTTTTTAAAAAATTTCTTTTCACAGTGCCTGGAATCAAACCTAAGATCTCAAGCATGCTAGCCAAATGCATGACCCCTGAACTATGTATTTCTAGTCCAAAAGTTGTTTTTTAAAAAAGGAAGTTTTTTCACTATACATACCCCTATTTTATAAAACAGAACTGACATTACTGAAGGTTAAAAAGAACTAATCAGTCAAAGCAGTGATGTACTCTTGGGAATGCTGAAATACACAATCTCACATTTGTAGTCTCTCAGTTTATAAGACATAAATATGTGTTAGTCCATTTTGCCACCGCCTAAGTTCCCGTGAGACAGGTATATCATACCCATAGGCCTGCCAGCTACCTTGCTCGAATGTTCCCCTCCCCATCATCTTCTCACTGTAACTTTGCCCTTAATATTGATCCCTATCAAAGCTCAGCTCTTTGTATTTAAATTAATAATAAATAATGAAGTATTGTGATAAGTGGTCAAAGTATATTGATTTATATAGTATGGTTGTTTAGGAACCCCTTGTGTTGTAATGGTCCCTGGCTCTATTTCAGGTAGCTGAAAATATCAAGTGAGTGATAAATCACTCTGACTCTTCTATTTTGTAGATTTTAGTTTATCTTTATTTATCATTTTATGTATATAGTACAAGGTCTACAGGGTCTCACTACACAGATCGGACTTGGTGCGATCCTTCCTGTTTTTCAGACTCCCAAGTGCTAGGATTACAGGCACACGCCACCAGGCCCAGTCTCAAGGGCCCTCTCAGTGTGCCTCAGGGACGGGGCCAGCACAGCAGGCCAAGATTGAAGCCCCAGCCCCTGCATCAGCCTAAGCAGGCGCTTTAATTCACTGAGCTACCTGGTCGGCTCAGTTTATTTTTGGTAGTACTGGGGATTACCCTAGAGCTCACGCATGCTACATAAGTACTATGCTACAAAGGCAAGTGCCCAACCAAGGCTCCTGAGTTCTTATATATCATCTTTACGGATGTAACTCAGCATGTGTAAATGTTATCTTAGCAGTGGCACTTTTAGTGGCTTATCCTTGCCCTGAAGCTAGCAGCCTTTTGGCTTAGTATAGCACTTTGATTTTGCAAATAATTACCTAGAAAGGCATGGTGGTCTCTATACATCTTCAAAGTTCTCTCAAAAAGTGTCTGGTGCACGCTTCACTGAAATTAGTATTACAAAACTGCTACAAGTGACCTGATAGTGGACACTGATTTGACAAATAACATCCAAGGAGAATAGTTGTTCAGTAAACTCAACTACCTCATCCTTGGCAGTTAACAGTAAACTGTAGATCACAGGTCAGCCTTTTGTATTACTATGTCCACTGATCACTCCAACAAGCATTGATTGAACAATCTGCTTTACATCAGATACTGAGCTACATATTACTATCACTACTGTGGTCAAGGCCACTGCCACAGTGGAACTCAAGAGTCTAATTTTAGTGGATAGTACAGTAATTTGTGAAGCCCCAAGATTTTATTTCCTAGGGCAAGAAGGCAGGCCCTTCCCAGCACCTAGGTCAAGGCAGTGGAAAAAGGCCATGCTCAGGTTCTGGTAGTGTTTCTTTCCTATGCTGCTGATAGCTGGTTCAGTCTAGGCACAGTAGAGAAAGATCAATTTTTCTCTCATAAACCTCTCAGTTGCAAATTTAAAATGTCAAATCCTGTTACATATCACGTATGGAAATTGTATTGGGTCATGTCTAAACATTTACTCAAAAACTGCTTCATGCCATAAAAGCTGTATCTTCAGTTTTGCAACAATTCTTTTTTTTTTTTTTTTTTTGGCAGTACCAGGGATTGAACTCAGGACCTTGCGCTTCCCAGGCAGGCACTTATGCTGTTGAGCTATCTCCCTAGCCCCCCTTTTTTTTTAATTGCAAAGTTTATTTATTTTTTATTTTTGTATTTTTTAGGGAGGGGTCTACAGGGTATTCAGGGTCTCACCACTAGATCGGACTCGTAGTGACTCTCCTGTTTGCAGCCTCCCTTAGGCGTGCGCCATATAATTCTTTTTTTTTTTTTAAATTTATTTATTTGGTCCAGGTCTTGTTATGCAGCTTGGTGATCCTCCTGCCTGGTTTCAGTGGCTGGCATAGATCCTTGGGCGTTCCAGGGAATCGAACCCAGGTCCTTGTGCTTGCCAGGCAGGCTCTCAGACTGCTGAACTATCTCCCCAGCCCCATGCCATATAATTCTTGATAAAGGCCTAGTAAAGCCCAGCTAACCTACAGTATAGCTAATGTACAAATATGTAATGAAAAACAATAAAGGCAACTTAAACCAGTAACTATACACAACAAAACTTCAAAGGCTTGCAAATACTGATATTCAGTAAGTAAGAATGTAAAAACTATCAGGCTCATTTTGGAAAGAACCCTTATGTTGGAAGCTTTTCACAGGTAAGCAAAAGAAGAGTACCCAGAGACAGGAGCATCTGCCAAGGACTAGTCTCACAGTGTGCCTGGGCCAGTTCTTGAACATTCACAGAACTTACAGGCTGGATTTTATTCTTAAAGCTGTTAGAAGACTCTCACACTTTTTCTATATTGAGATCTATGATGTATATACTTTAAAGAAAATCAACATACAGGTAATTTAGAATTGTTTTTGAAAGACTGCTTTGAATTCAGATTTTGGGTATTAATTCCATGTTCCTTAAGGACTGCTGTGCGTTTAGAAATCATGTAACATTGCACATATATGCTAAAACAGAAGAACTGTGTTTTGTGTAAATACCTTTGACTCAAAGTAACAGGAATCACATTAGGACTTCTTGGATGAGACTTTTCTGTCTGTTCTATAACCCCCTTTCCTGCTCTGTTTGGTGAGGCTGTCCGACTGTATGATGGTGATGTTGTGGCACGAGCAGTTTCTTTAGGTAGGTGGGTAGGAGATGGAGATACAATTAGTATTTGAATGTCTTCCATACTGTCTTTTGTCACTGTTTTTAATTCCTCAGTGGCGGTGGCTGTGGTGGTGTTGGCAGTGGGGGTGGTGACAGCAGGTTCTTGGATTTGAGTCTGCTGGAATACTGTAGTTGAGCTCACATTTTGGGAGCTTGCAGAAGTGTTTTCTAATGGTGACAGCTGATCGAAAGAGCGTAACTGGAAATCATCATCCATCGGGATGTATGGTGCCAGCATCTCCAAGTCTAAGTCATTGTCCTATAAGACAACAAATACATGAATTTTTATAAAACGGCAACATCTTGTTAAACAACTGAAACCCAGTTGCTTCATATTAAACATTAATAAAATTTAATACAAAATAAATAAGATCATATACCTGAGTTGAAAATGGATTTTTTGCTTCCGTATCTTCAGCAAAAAGTTTCTCTACCAATTCCAACTTGAATACATTAACCATATCACTATCCACATCAAAACAATATTCACTGGGACTGTTAGGCTGTAAAAGGAATTAAATGTGTTTACTTTTCCCCGAGGAAGCCTCTAGTCCATGAGTTAATTATTGGAATTTTCAAACTAGATGTCAC
The DNA here is from genome assembly GCF_000260255.1 of Octodon degus. Lineage (NCBI taxonomy): Eukaryota > Metazoa > Chordata > Mammalia > Rodentia > Octodontidae > Octodon > Octodon degus. The sequence goes on from NW_004524583.1 coordinate 21,460,403, forward strand.
CAAGCCATCTCATTTACCAAA
>NW_004524583.1:21460523-21475066 GCF_000260255.1 Octodon degus
CATCAGTCCTCCTGCATCAGCCTCCCAAGTGTTGGGATTATTGGCATATACCACCATGACCAACCAATACTTTTTATTTTTGAGCTTAGACTGGCAGTTAATTTTGTCAATATGTATACTTTTTACTGTATATAACGCCATTTATACAGTTAATATTAAAAGACAACATTTACCTGCTTATTGGACAAGGCTCTTTTTTTTTTTTCCTAGTTGTGGCTGCCTTAAAGGCGTGTATGGCACATCTTGTGGGGCTGGGGATCAAACCGCAGTCCCCTGTGCCTGACTGCATTTTTCCAAGAGGCACTTTGAACAGCTGAGCTATTTGGCAAGCCCCCATTTACCTGCTTATTAAGGATACAACTTATATAATAATTCAAGTCCCACAATGGGAATCTAATTGGCTAATTAACTAGATGACATACTCATTGGCATCTACCTGTGCATGATGAAGGGATACTTACTATGATCGACCTAATAATCTCACAGCTACTCTAGAGGATGACGACAGAGACTTGAATCCTTTCACCTTTACATACCCTGGTGGATATAAGTGTATTTTTTCAAATTTAAAAACAAATTTATTTTATTTTATGATACTGTGTCTTGCTATGCAGTTGGACTCAATAGTGATCCTCCTGTCTTAGCTCCCCCAGTGCTGGGATTACAGGTGAGTGCTACCATGTCCTGTTATGGGGCTGGTACAGCATTGGCATGTGGGGCCAGGGATTGAATTTGGGACCTTGCGTTTGTCAGGCAGGTTATTTATGCCCCTGAGTTGTCTCCCCAGCCCGGTTATACTAGTATTTTAGGAGTTCTGGGCAAGAATTCCAAACAAAAAACTATAGCTATGTATTTTAAGCAGAAAATGTTACTGCCCTCACATTAACATTTTTTTCTGTTAGATTTACTTTTGTTAAAGACAAAGTAAAACATTTTTGTCCCAGGCAAACTAACTAAAACAAAGAATGTGTTTTCCGGAAGGTTATAGCTAATATATACTCTCAGCTTGCCAGTTTAAGTAACTAAGTACATGTAAGACTATTTACCACTCATGAAGACTTGTGTCCTGTTTTATTAAAAGTTATAATGTTCAGACAAGTTGCCCTGCTCTGGAGCAGGTTTAGTGGTACAGAGCTCTGAAATTAAACCTTCTAGATTTAGAAATATAGCTATATGTGCTTCTACTAGGGCTGGACCAGCTGTTTTTTTGAGAAGGTCTCACTATGTAGCCAGCACTGTCCTCAAACTCATGATCCTCCTGCTTCAGCCTCTTTTTTTTTTTTTTGGGAGGGGATGTACCAGGGATCAAACTTGACCTTGTTTGCCAGGCAGGCACTTATGTTGCTGAGCTTTCTTCTCGGCCCTGTGCCTCAGCCTCTTAAATTTGGGATTATAGGGATGCCCCACTATTGACTGTTGGACAGTATTAAGACCAATCTACAAAAATTTATTATTCTGTGTAAGACATATTTTCATGGTACACTTACTCAGTATCTCTAAACCATGATGAAGTTGGACTAAATTGAGTGAAGAATTCTTAAGGTATCTTCCTATTAAAACTTTGCTAATAGTAAGTTTTTGCCACTAGACAATTCTTCACTTCAAAGAAGTAATAGATACAGGCTAGAGCTATCCTGAGTAGGCAAAGAAGTGTTTTTTTATGGATGTCATAATTTAAGTCTTTGTCTTACTAACATAAGTATGTAGAAAAACAATTTAAGATTTAGTTTTAGGTCTTTTTAGGATAGTCCCTTCCCATGTTCCTGTTTTTGGGACTAAGTTGTACTAAATTCTGTTAGGTTATTAGCTTTTACAGTAATTAAAGTATTATACACTGGGCTTGGTGGTGCATGCGTGTAATCTCAGCACTCAGGAGGCGGAGGCAGGTGGATCATAGCAAGTCTGAGGCCAGTATGGGCTACACAGTGAGTTCAATACATCTTGAATTACAAAGTGAGACCCTGTCTCAATGCCATCCCTGCCAAATGTTATAAAATTAGTACACACTGACACACAGTCCAAATTAAAGTTTGGATTAAATTTACAAATATATTCTGAATGTTAAAATCTGAAGGTTGTCTGTCTGTTCATCCGTTCTTTTCATTGAAGTACTAGGGATTGAATCCAGGACCCTATCTCTAAACTAATATCCCTGGCCACTTTTAAATTTATTTTGAGACAGAGTCTTGGTTAAGTTGCCCAGGCATGGCTTGAAGTTCTAATCCCCCTGCCTTAACCTTCTAGGATGCTAGCATTATAGCTGAGTGCCACAATGCCCAGTAAGTTGTCCTTTTCTTATGTTATAACACCTACCTCAGGTGAACTTTGTCTAGTGCTTCCATCAGAAGGACTGGCTGGCTGATCTTGAATCTGGGGCATAGTAAAAGACAGTTCCAGTGACTCTGGATTTGGTTCCAATTTTAATGCAACTTCTTGATTGAGTGCAGGGTCAGTACCACTCCGAAGTGGCTTTGGAGATTCAGAAGCAGGTAATGGAGACATTGCCAAACTTATATTCTGTAATTTTTCACTGGATGAGGGGAACATTACGTCATTATACAGTGGAACTTCCTCAAGTTGTTGGTCATCAGTTTCTGTGTCTGCAGGGAAAAGATCAGTCAATCTAAAGAACATGAGAATTTTAACATATACAGAAATTTAATCCTTATTAAAAAGTTCTATCTAATTCACTCAAGCAAAAAGATGCTACCAACTTTTCCTTAACCATAAAGTTTATAGATACTATGATATAATAATCCTGTTATTTTTCTCAATCGGTTACTTACATGTTCTTTTAATCTAAATGGCAGAAAAGATCTGCAATTCCAACCTTTTTATACTTTAAAATCAAGCCAAGTTTTAGTTTTCATTTTCACTGATATTATAGTATGACTGCTTATTTATCCTCTAATGCAGTTACACCTGTATCATCCTACTAAATTGTGGGATATAAAATTTGCGTGGTAGCTGAGGAAAATCAACTTCAGGAAAAAAATACATTAAGGATACTTTGAAGCAAGATTCCTAACTGTATGAATAGAAACAGGAATGCTAAGAAATTATAGGGGCAAAAAATGTTTAAGCAAATACTTCCAAACAAAACTCAGAGTGAGGTTCAGCTGAAATGGGGCTTGCAACAAAACAATTTAGAACATTAATAAAAGAAAAACCCACCATTGCTGCTAAAGTCTAAAGATATAATAGTGTCTCCAGCAGCTGGGGCCAGCAAAGTTAAAGCATCAGGTTCCTTTTTAAGCTTATCAAAGAGACTACTTGTATCTTCTGATTCAACTTTGGTGAACAGCTGAGTTATTTTCATATCTGAAGATTCGACTGGCTTGAGGACACATTCTGTTTGTTGAAGGGAGAAAATCAAGTCGTGCTGAATAATACCACTGTCAAAAAAAAAAAAAAATCGTAATTCTTAATCGAGCTCTTTACACATTATCTCAAGTTCTGCTTTATGAAAAGAACATTTGAATATTCTGTGAGGTGCCATTATTTCTCACACATAGTCTGTCATGCTTAGTATTTTTAAATTAAATAAAACCAAGGGTAAAGACCTAATAAAATTCACAGCAATTGGCTAATTCCACTTTAAAACTTGATACCTTTTGGAAAGAACAGTGGTGGCAAACAGTTTATAATCAAGTATACAAGAGAAACAGATCTTCAGAACTTTTGTGCTGACCCACATAATGACATCTGCACAGAACTCTGGGTACCCGTATATGAGACATGGTCTAAAGATGGTTGTGTAATATACAGATATGTAGGTAAAATGACCATACCTTTTCTAAAAGGGACACCATATTTTCTTTCCTGTATGAAAATGATTTAGTGATACCACTTATAAGACAAGGCACAACAAGAACAGCTCCAGCCTCATGCAAATTCAATGTAATTACTTGAACAACTGAAGTGTTCACTATGTGACTTGAACTGAGGATGCAAAGATTTAAATAATCATGGAAAGGCACATAAGCAGAAACTTGGCCTCAGTAGCAATCTGTTCGACAGACTAGGATTGGATAAAAGAAAAGAACTTTCTAACAATGATGCCAGAAGTCGCAGAAATAAAAACAAATGACCAAAGTCTTAAGAGGAGTGACCACAGATTCTGAAGGGAAGCAAAGTGTATGAGCAAGGGAGTACAGTATGATGGCAAGAAATGATGCTCTTCAAGTAGGCAAGAATTATCCTCTGTATAATAAAGGAAACTATGAAACAAATTCTAAGCAAAATGAACTGAGCTGTCCATACTAGGAAAGCTCAGCCTGACAGATGAGCTAGAATGCGGTAGTATGTGGAAGATACACTGAGTGGTGCTGGCGCCTATGGAAACAGAGTAAATGAAAGATTAAGGTGTCTATAACAGCCTCAAATCAATGACTAAGAGTTGATGACTATAACAAAAGCTTGTGTCTCTCATTTACTTTCATTTACAAGTAATCGCTCAGATTTTTCATTTAATCACAATTTGTTGAGATTATAATGTCACCAACAGATGAAATTAGATTTTCCCATAGTCATGGAGTTAAGAAGTGACAGAATTATGACATATTAACTATTCCAAGGCTAATGTTTTCCTTACAAAGATAACCTACTGCCTCAAAACAATAAATGCCTATGGCTGTATTAGTAAAGCAAACTAATCTGTAGAGCAGGTATTTTTTCAAGGTCTTTTTAAAAGTAGGAGTGAAACTATGTAGATGGACAGCTACTGATAGTTTTTAAAGGAATTACTATGGAATAGCTGACTTGGAAACCTAAATCATAGTGTTAAAAAAATCGTAATTCTGTAGAAAAAAAAGTCTATAATGTCCTCTCTTCTTAAAAGAGTATCTCTAAAGAGTTACTACTGTACTTGCTCCCAAAATTTTTACTTCCCAAGCTTACCTCACAACATAATTTACACACACAATGCACTGTGGTTGAGAGTTCTTGGTGTTATAAATGACAGTTGCTTGAGTTTCAACCCAGACATATCCACCTCTTTTGGCAAGCATCCTGTACTGTCCTGTGGTGACCTGTCCTTTAGTAAACACTAAGAATGAAAATGAGAAAGAATCAGAAAATAACTAAATTTTCAATCAAATGAACAGGCTAAAAGATCACTATTTTGAAAAGTGGAAAAATATTTAATAGAATCAGTTGTAATTATTCAACTTAAAAGTGTTAGCATAGCTGAAAATAAACCTCCCAAATCTTTTCCCTCCCAGTCCTCACTTGAAATAAAGTGAAGGTCAGGAATGAGAGACAGTAATAACTAAGATTCCTTTACTGACTTACAGGAAAATGTCACACACTATAGAATGATTAATGCTTGATGCCACAAGCACACTCAAGAAAATAGTTATCATCATTTACTAAATTCTTTTATAATTTCCAGCAAATCAAAACACCTAAAATGTTGTTGTTAACAGCAATATAAAGTAAAACCACACTGCAATCTTTCAGCAATTTGGGTAACCTAAATCAATTATCAATTTGGGATAAAGTAATGAATAAATAAAAATTATGCTGTTATTAGAATTAAGGACTGTACTACACACTCAAGCTAACGCTGCAAATGAAGGCTAATTATACTACTTCAGTGACATTCAAGTATTGTCCATCACATTTGAAAGTCATGTTTGGTACAGATTAGACAGGCAAATGAGGAATTCCAAAATTTAACTTGGCTTGAGATCTTAACATTCATTTGAGAAAACTTCAGAACTGTATCTTATGTCAAGGGTGGGCATGTACATAATGCTGATTCCTTTACATTCACTGAGCAATTTTCTGATGCCTTCTATGTATCATACACTGATCTGAGTACTTAGGTATGGATTCTGAATATGATGTGATTAAATACTGTATAGTACTTAATTTTAGAAGTCTTTGAACTTAAAATGCCTCCTGTAGGGGAATTTTATATATTATTAAGTGATTCTGCTTATACTGATATTTGTTTTAATAAATACAAAACAAAGATGGAATGATCAAGATCTCTTATGAAGAAGTCTATTGGTATATTTAGTCTAGAAGACTCAGAAATTTTAGCCAGAAAGTTAAATGTACAAATGAATAGTAGATTGTAAGAGTTACATAACTATATAGTCAAATAACTGTATGATTTCCTCCTATACTTACTGTCATGATGAGTTTTGGTCAGATGATCAGAGTCCAAAGCATGGTAATATTCGTAAATGGACCGGCCCAGAAGCTCTTCTGGCTCATATCCCATCAATTCAGTAATTCTGTTAGTGAAATAATTAAAAAAAAAAAGTTTTAAAAAAATAACAGATGAAGTAAAATTTTGCTTTTCCACAGTAGCTGATACACATTAATGTAATAGACAAATAAATTTTCAAAAATTGTCTTCCTTTGCTCAAAATAAATTTCATCTCATCTTTAATAACCGTATAGTTAATACCATGCATTTCTGTAAATCTATTTTGACCCTGCAATTTTATCTTTCCCCTTCATCCAAAGTTATTACTAAATTTTTATCACATTTCATAGTATATACTGTTATAATAAATAAGGCAGAGTATAAATAGGTATGAAGTACTGTAAAAATTAAATGATAGAAGTAAAGGGAAGGCGCTTATGTTAATTTTAAAATTAAGATCAAGTCCTTACCATTATTTCCCATAAAACCAAATTCTTTATAAAACTATTTTAGGCCCTCACTTCAAGGAACCATGAACCAGTATCTACTTACAAAATTTCAGTATCATCAATCAAACAGTACACTAAAATGAAAGCAACGGAATAGCTCTTCTGATAGCCTTACAAGATGCACTTTTGTTGAAGTTTCTGAACTCTTATGTAAAATCATGGACATCTTAGATGAAACAATCATACAAAATTGAAAGTGGGCTGAAAACTAATTCACTTGTCAGCCTGGATTTTTGGTAGTTCCCTTAGGACAGAGACTAAATCTTACTCTTACAATATGGAACATTTCATGAGAAAGACAACCCATGTCATGAGGAAGAGGAAGTGTCTTTTTAGTGCCATGCTAAACAGAAATATTTTGTTTAAATATTTTGTTCTAAAGTCTTTCTGGTACGGGGCTGGTAAGTTGGCTCAGTGGTCTAAAGCACCTACTTAGAACAAGCTTGGCAAAGCACAGGGACCATGGTTCAATCCCCCAGCACCACATGCCAGCCAGCCCCGCCCCCTGGTGGGCTGAGCTGACCACACACACACACACACACACACACACACACACAAATAAATTAAAGTCTTTCTGGTGACAACATATGTGTTAAGTTTTTTTCATTTCTCAGCCATTAGATTTCAAAGGACTTTCTCAGTAAGGTGTAAGTAGAAGTTACACATTGTGCTGTGTCTAATAAACCAAATACCTAATTACTGAAAGGATATAAACAGGATAATCTTGTTACTAACAAGGCATAAAAGTAATATTGCTTGTGTTGATACACTTTAAGGCTAAATATGCCATCGTGGTTTATTCCAAAATATGTAAATAAAAATCTAATTTACTAAAAACGAAACCCCTCAATTCTTGACAAGGGTATATCCCAAAACATATCAACACTAGGTGGCAGCATTACAAAGAAAAACATTCTTTTTAAATAACTACATGTGTTTGTGGCTGTGTGGGTGTGAATTGTTTCTGGGGTTCAAATCTAGAACAGCATACATGCCCGGCACATGCTCTACCACTGAATTACATCCTTAGCAAATATTTTTAGTTGCTCTTCTACTCCTATCCATGAAAAAGACTGGTAAAATGAGGACATGTTATAGGAAATAAAAGTTTAATATAGAAGAGAGCCAAAGAGAAGGCAGTATAAACAAAGACAAGACACACTGCTTACTATGGTGCAGGTAATAAAAAGCCTGTATGAGTAGTGGGGACAAGTAGAGAGAAAGATGACACTGAAAGGGTAGGCAGGAAGATCAGATTAATGAGGGTAATGTACATTTTCTTAGAAGATTTAATCAGCTCTCAATCAGTGTTTCTCAATTTCAGGAAGGTCAAGGGACTCTGAAGTCAAAATGGAAGCAATAGACAGCTTTCTTAGAAGGTCAGGTTTATTTATACTGGAGAAAGCAATGTAAATTTAACTTTGATTTTCTTTTATGTATTTAGCACAGGGTCTACAGGGTCTCAACAATATTGCACTACACAGATCAGACTTGTGATCTTTCTGTTTTCAGCCTCCCAAATGCTGGGATTAGAGGCACACACCACCGCGCCCAGTCTCAATTGCTGTCTCAGCAAGAACACCCCGGGGGGGGGGGGGGCATGGCACGGCATGCTGGGGGAACCCCGGTCCCTATATCTGCCTAATCAGGCACTTTAATCCTGAGTTGTCTGGCTGGCCCTTCTGTGGGATATTTTGAATGTTAGAAATTTGATATGGTAGATTTTTCTTAAAACTGAACAAAATTTTTCCCATATCTTCATTCTCAGGGGTAAAAGATGTAGAAAGTTCTTCAGAGAGCTCTAGTCATGACCACCGTGCTAAGTGCCTGACAACCAGAAGGGGGATGCCATTACCCTTCCCATCTTTGCTCTATCACTTTTCCTTCCTTATAGCCTACCCCTATACTTTGTTTTAAAAACAAAAGCGCAAGTTTTCATAAAATAATTCCTTAAAACAGAATAGGTTATCTCTTTCCTATCATATATTCACATTATACCATGAAGTAGATTTTCATTTTTCTCCCTTCATTTTTTCTTTCTTTCTCAATTTTAGGGAAGGCTCTACAGGGTGTTCAGGGTCTCACTACTAGATCGGACTCGTAGTACCCACCTGTTTACAGCCTCCCAAAAGCTGGATTACAGTGTGCACCACCACACCCAGTCTCAATTGATGTCTCAGGGCGCCCCAGGGGTGGGGCCGGCATGGCAGACCCAGGGATTGAACCGCTGGCCCTTAATCCACTGAGCTATTTGGCCGGCCCTCTCTTCATTTTCTTACAGTTGACAGCAGAGCAGTGGTGAGGTTAGTATCTGTGATGAATTCCTCGCCACAATTCCCCACAGGTACTAAGTATTTAACAAACTCCTTCAGTTCTCACAACAGCTTTGGAAGTATCATCCTTATTTTACAGCTAGGAGTGTGAGTTTTACAACAGTTAAGTACCAGAGCTATAAGCAAAGACTGGAAAATAAGATTATGTATTTCAAAGTCAGTGTTCTGTCACATTTCTTTGTTCAAAGGCTAAGGATTTACAGCTAAGTTCTTATAATAACTGTCCTCAGTCAAGGCATAAAGGTAGGTATTTTTAAGATAAACTGATATACAAGTAAAAGAATTCATGTGTCAAAGATTATTTGGATATAAGTAGCAGATACAGAATTTTAGTAGTCTGCAGAATCTATACCTTTAACCACTTTATATAGCCTTCTAGTAAATAAGGAACAAGCAATATAACAGTAGAATACTACAACATAGTATGTACAAGGAATAGTACAGTTTAATCCTGATGGAACAAGCAAAGCTACAGAAAGGAACAGATGTTCCTCAAAGGTTAACATGTTAAAAGTGGAAAAAATAAAAACACCACACAGACAAGTATCTGCAAATGCACTGAACATTAAAATAGCACACATATGGAGATGTCTGGCTATAGGATACTGGGTGCCACCTTAGAATTGATGGTCTCTCCTCTTGATTAACTTGGTGAACTGGGCAAGGTTAGATGGTAAACATCCGTATCAATCATAACAGAAAGCTCAGTATTTATTGTGTAGGTCTGTTTTTCTTTTAACCCTTTAAAATATACATCCTTTGATGCATAAAAATTCCTTCCTGGGGTAGGTTAAAAAAGGTTAAATGCACATATACCAATTCCCTAAGATGAATGTAATTATGATATATCACCAGCACATACCAATGAAAAAACCACTTTATCCCATCTCTTATTTTTATAATGAAAGTTTGGTGTATACAATGATTTTCAACATCTGATCTAATCATAAAGAAGTCTGCCTTTGGGCGCTCAATGAAATAGTAAAAGAGTTTGCATCTGATAGAAACGCAGCTGAACTATGGTAACAGTTCAGGCTAACCTAACCACAGCAGGAGTACAAGGGTAGAAAGGAGTTAACGGGTCAAACAGATCAATACAAACAATGAATCTGTAAGATTTAGAGACCAACCGAGTATAGTTTATGAAGATGTCAACAGTGGCATATTAATAAAGACAGACATTACAAGAACAGTGGTGTAGTTCCATAAACAAGTTTTTAGTGTAGGACACAGAAGAGCCAACTAACCTGACAAAAGAATCAATTTAGCAATTACAGAGAAATTGTTACAAAAATGAATTTGGGAAGTGGTATAGAAATTATGGGTAGAGAGGCCGGGGAGATGGCTCAGTAGAATAAGCGCTTGCTTGCCTGGCAAGCTCAAGGACCTTAGTTCAATCCCCAGAGTTCCGCAAAAAAAAAAAAAAAAAAAAAAAAAGAAAAGAAAATTATGGATAGAGTTGAGGGTGCTTCGTGAAAAAATGTTAACATGAAGATACAAAAAACAAAACCTATGATATCTAGTCTATAAGCAGCAATGATTTTTACTTTACATAAGTAAAAATCTAAAGAAAAACCTCATCTCACTTTGTACAGCACCATGTAAAGTGTTCATAATATATAGTAAACACTGAATAAATACACCTAACTTAAAAAGTTACTTTAACTTTTTTTCTGTTCTGTTTAGTAAAAACAATGTACTACTGAATCTTTACTACAGTTAGATTAAGAATTCTAAATTATATTTTATAACTTACCTTTCATCACAATAAGAAAATTTCATATCCAGGCTGTGTCTACTGAGAAAAGTCTTGCTATCTAGAGGAATCTCAATATTGGATGGATGAGGAATAGGTTCACAAATCAGCACCAAGCATGTCATGGGTGGTTTCTTATATCCACACTGAGGCTGATTACTGTTGGTATCATATACGTGAATATGGCCTGTGCAGTGAAGTACCTGTGTATAAACAAGTAAATAGCAGTTATTTCTTAACGTTATATTACCAAAACAAAGCAGACCTACGTAGTTTTATCTGACACGCCAAGTAAGTGTTGATAAATTTACTGTCATTAGTGAATTAACTACACTTTTGAAAATCAATGATGTTTTCCCCATGAGACTACTCTTAGATTACTCTTTAAACACTTTTCCTCCTTGTATAAGTGTGGGCTGCTTTTTCATGTGGCGATTGCAGCTAGTTATACCTTACTCTGATTATTGTTCTAACACTGAGCAAAGAAATCATACAGTGATGAATAAAAAGTTAAAACTGTAAGGATCCAAGCCCTGTAAGGTAGCAAACCCATTGATTAAGTTAGCCTGGTACACTAATTTCACCACTCACACACATCTAAGTTTGTGCCTCAAAATGGCAAACCACTATGGATTTGCAAGAGTACACACAAATCAGCTATAAATGCAAACATTAAATTTGCAAATGAGAAAAGAACTGTACACATTTTCTGCTCACAATTCTAAAGCATTCTTAATATTACCAATGTCTAGAGCAGTGATGACAAACTTTCAGATGATACCAAGATGTATCAACTTTTCAATGATACAAATAGTACACTGGGGCATGCATGCCATAGGTCTGTCACTGGTTTAGATGTATAAATTTATCTGTAAACTAGGTGCATCACCATAAATGAGTGTTACCTTCCATGTTGCAGACTTTATGTTCATAGTTCGCCCCCGGCTAGTTAGGGTACACTTCATTCTGAGAAAAAAACTTCGTTGTGTGTTTTGTTCTTTACCCTTTTTCACAGGGCCTAATGAAAGCAAGAAATATAGCTTAAAAACATAACTAAATATGTAACTTTGTTGCAGTAAGGGTAGCAAAGTACCCAGCACCATACACTATTCGATGAAATCTTAGCATGAACACAGTAATTCAAATTCCTTTCATCTACTCCAACACATCCATCTAAGAGGTCGCATACTCTACGCAGTAATAGTGTTTCTAAGAATGCAGCGATTCCCTCTCTGGGTTGGCAGAGGAAAATAATTTATGATTTTAAAATAGTGAGGTTGGTCAAACTACAAGGAAATGGTATGAGTTTGACCTACATCCATTTGTGTACAAGGATGAACCTAAAAATAACTAGCAAATTTCTTCTGCCTTTTACCAGATGTGATTAGCTCAGTTTATCTCAAGCAATGATATATGTAGATTTTAAAATAGCAATGTTGTTTTAATGGCAAATGGCATTTTTATATAATCTGATTTCTTCTTAAATCATAAAGTAAGCTGCTTTGTTAGTATTAAAGAAAAAAGCAAAAAGAATGACTTATCAAAGTTACAGACACAGGGGCTGGGAACATAGCAGTGTATAGGTGCTGGGTAGTGTACCTGCCTAGCACACACTGAGGTCCTGGGTTCAATGCCTAGTGCTAGGGGTAGAAAGTGTTACGTCAAGTCTAATAACTCCCATTTCAAATCTCTTAACTAAAAAAAAAAAAAAAAACAAACAACCTACACTTAGGTGACTATTTAACAAATGGCATCTTGATTTCTTATTGTCATTAGTTAATCCAGTTCAAAACAAATACAAAAATATCCAGTACTCAGGACCTAGATAGAAAAAGAGTAGAAAGAGGAATGATTACACATACTACCTTTCTTAAAGAAGTTAAACATGCAGAAGACAAAGTATAACTCAGAGCAAGTACTCAAGACCAGTAAGAATAGTTTAAAGAAAGACTAGCAGATAATGTCTAGTTGGGAAATCAAGAAGGCCTTCTCAGAAAAACACTAGACATTAGAATTTCAGTAAGTAGACATGGATTACAAGAGTATTCCAGCAGAAAGAAGAGAATGAGAAACAGAAGAGGTAAAAAAGGAGGTTGAGTGTGAGAAATAGTAGATAGTACAGTTTATCTGCAAAATAAAGCACATGTAGAAGATTGGTAAGACAAATTTGAAAGAAAGTTTAGGGTTATTACTATCGAGGGCCATGGATGCCCAAGTGAGGAACTGAACCTAAATATACAACGTGGGACTTGAGAACAAATGGAAGTTTAAATATTAACCTGACCGCAATATATACTGTACATAATGGTAGAATTTGAATACAAGATAGTAATTGAGGGACTGAGGCAATGTAAGTGGTAGAAGTGGAAAGAAAGATGGCCCAACAAGTAGTAAAATCTACAAAACTTGGTAGAAACAAAGGGCAAAAGAAATAAAAACAAGATCTGTAAAATTTAAGCATTTAAGCTGGCATATTGAAAGAACTGTCAAGTGGAAAAGAAGCAAGAAAATAAGCTCAACTCCAGGCATGACTGGCTAACCATGCTAGAATCTTGAAGAAGATGGGTTCTAGCTTATATTCATATTTAGTATAGAGCTTAGAAATGTTATGGCAGTCCTGGTGCTGATGCAAGTTATTTGGCTTTACTTAAATAGGAACTGAATCTGTCTTCCTAGAAGCATCAAGAGGGCTGGTGAGATAGCTCAGCAGACTAAGCACCTCCTTACTCAAGCAGAGTTATTGGGGTTTGATCCCCAGTACCACCTGCCACGCCAGGCCCATCCCTGGGTGTGCTGAGCTGACTACTGAGATGGGGCATGGTTGTACACCCCTGTAATTCCAGCGCTGGTGAGGCTGAAAACAGGTGGATCACAATGAGTCCGAGCTGTGCTGTGAGACCCTGTACCAAAAGTAAGACTAGAAGCATAGAGTAGATTTTAAAAAGAGGCCACAGAGGGCTGGCCTGACAGCTCAGCAGACTAAAGCGCCTGCTTAGGCAGAGCACAGCTGCCCGGCATGCTGTGCCAGCCATGCCCCCAGGGCTCGCTGAGACAGTGACTGAGATTGGATGTGGTGGCGTGCGCCTTTAATCCTAGCGCTTGAGAGGCTGAACACAGCACTACTGGTCTGATCTACGTAGTGAGACCCTGTAGACCCTGTCCTAAACACAGAAAGAAAGAAAGAAAAGATGCCACAAAAGCTATGGTAATCTTGACCAAACAGGTGTGTGGGGTGGGTGTTGTGACTGTAGTGGTGGTGCCGGAGATCCATGTGTAAACTACCTAAGGTATTTTCAGATCTTCATAATCTAAGCTCGAATCAAATAATCTTTGGAAACCTAGGGCCTCTGAATATGACCAGGCAAATTAATCAAAAGCAAAAAACACTGAAAAATACTATCATTTTATTAATAGTAAAATATTGTAGAAGAACTACATTCTGAATGTCCTACAATAGGTCATATTTTTTAATTTATGAAATCTGAAGCATCTTTTTAGATATTAAATTAAAAAATAGGGTTATCTGTATAGAAACACCACTGGCTCTTAGTGTATCATTAAAATGTGATGTTTTGCAACACCCCCTTGTTTTTAAAAGTGAAAATCTACATTTTTAAATTTCCCTACAACACATCAAAAATTCATTAACTATATTACAAATGACTTGAAAAATATTTTTGAGCTTTATAAAAGTTGCAATCAGGGCCAGGGAGATCGCTCAGTAGGATAAGTGCTTGCCTGGTAAACGCAAGGGCCTGAGTTCAATCCCCAGTTCTGCCACAAAA
>NW_004524583.1:21475166-21495797 GCF_000260255.1 Octodon degus
AAAAAAAAAAAAAAAAAAAAAAGTTGCAATCCCAGCACTTGGGAGGCAGAAAACAGAAGGATCCCTACAAGTCTAACCTGTATAGTGAGATCCTACAGACCCTGTACTAAATACATTTAAAAAAAAAGTACATTAGGTTCAAAACATACATTTAAATATTAAGTAGACTATATCTGATTTAGAAAAACACATTAACCTCATTACCAAATCAAAACAAGATGTTCTGATATTCATCCATTTCTAGTCCAGCCTCAGGCAAGCACTCAGCAGTAAATGCAAATCTCAGGTCTGAAGTCCAGAACACGCACACACCATATTCAGCAACATGTATTAACAACCTACTCAAAGTCACTGCTCAGAGCATATTTACCTATTTTTTTATGTACAATTCTAAACATTATGCGTTTTTCCCAATTTCATAGTAAAAACAATATATGAAATTAAGAAGCAAGAGTGAGCTCCTACTAAGGATTTTTAAAAAGCAGCAGAATGCAGTGAGAGTTCAAAAACACATTAAGACATCTGAAATACCAAGCATGGCTGCAGAAACCAGTTGACATGAATTTAGACCAAGCTCTGCCATTTGCCAACCAAGTATACAGGACAAGTAACTCGGTGACTCAGTAAAACAGGAACTGTAACAGTAATTTCACAGGGTTGTTCTGAGCAATATAAAACTTAAAGATACAAAATGAAGAAAGTGGTGTCTTGACACCTGGTATTCTCTCAATAAAGGTTACCTGTTATTATACATGAAATACAAAGGGAAAAAGAAATATTTCTGAAGCAAAGCAAATACATGCACTGGAGGGCAGCAAAGATACTACAAAGTATAGTAAATTTTTGCTTAGTAATTTTTAGGATTGTGATCAGTATATTCAATGTAAGAAGGTACAACTATGGAAAAGCTTTCTTTGCTTCGTTTTTGTAATTTAAGGGTATTTTTAAAAAATCTTGGAATATTTTATCATTTGTAATGAATTATTTTCAGAATTACAACTTTTACTCTCTGTTACTGTGTAAGCATCCACACTGCTGTTATACTCTGTAATCTAATTACATAGTTTCAAATTACTGAAAACATCCGGAGAGGTCAAAGCATTTGTTGTGCTTCTGAAATATTGGTTATTTTTTTTTTTCTTGAGATAAAAGGCCTTGAAAAAGCCTGGACCCAAACTACTACCTCAGCTTCAATAACTATCTAAAATTGTACAATCTGCTATTTATATGACTTGTGCTTTCTTAATGGTGTATTTTAATTTATAACTCTCTTGGCCTTCTTATTTATTTTTCCATTCATTTTATCTGTGTGTGTGATTATTTATTAAATGAGGTAGATTCTTAAGACATTTTGGGGTATTTTTATGAAATTCCTGCAAAGTGGTCTTAAAATTAAATGTGCAGTGATATTTTCCTTACATTAGTACAATAACACAATTTTTAAAAAATTATAAATAGTATTTGATTAAGTAAAACACTGTTACATTAAATCAAATAGACTTCTCACCATTTCTGTGTGTGAGCATTTCTTTCATTTCCTCATGGTCACATGGATGAGTAAAATCAAACACACTGTGTCCAGTTAGTTCAAACTGTAAATATATTTTTAAAAATTAGATCTATATAATAAAATCATAAAATCATCTAAAAGGACTCTTAGTATAAGGACATGTCACCTGAGTTAATCCCATGTATTTGTTCACGTTATCAGAAATGTAAATCATGTCACCATCATCAGTAAGCACCATAACAAAGCCATCCAGGGCCTTCAAATAAAAGCAATTCATCTGTGCCTTCATTTCATCTTCAATATCCAGATCACCTAAAAAGGCACAAGAGGAGGAAGGTAATTAAGATGTTATGTTTAAACAACGCAATATTTAGATGTTTATAAGTTTTCTCTGATATACTCTAAGCTGTATTTTAATTTTTCCCCGTCACTCATGTTCACATAGAATAGTTAAAGCCAGAGCTGGGAAGACTAAAATTAGATTTTACCAGCTAACTGCTTTGCATAATTATTAAAACAAAGCAGCCAGGCAAATTATTGAAAAATAGAAGGGTGAGGACAAGGAGGGGTGGGGGAATTTCGAAATTAAACTTTCAAAATACATAATAAAAAGGACGTCATGTAACAACAACAACAAAAAATGGTGATCATGTGCTAAAAATAATTTCCAATCATTTTAAATTCTAATTTTCAGGCCTACTATGCTCATATAAAACAACTTACCAGCATCCAGAAGTTTCCTCACGCGCAGATAACTGATGGTGAGCCTCATAACAGAAGCCTTATCAAGATGTGAGCTCACGTTATGGGGAAGTGGCAACTGATGAGCAAGCTCATAAAACACTTCAGACTCTTTGCTTCGGCGAGATCTGGCAGCATCTCTAGACTTTTCTTTTCGACGCTCAGAACTTATCCTACTTAACGAAGAAAAGAAAAAGGAAGAAAAGGGACCAAAAAATGTGTATGTTAGTTTGTTGAATAAAATTTATTTTTCTGCTTACCACACAATTAGAAGAGTCATGTAATTAATATGAGACCTGTCTAGTCAATAAATGTTTTTATACAGATAGTTACACAAATTTTGGATTACTATAAAACAAGTTAAAATCAAGCTTTAAACCTCTCTAGCCAGGAACAGTAGCACACACTTGAAATCCCAGCTAGAGTAAAGCCCTGATTTATGAACAGTCCAGTTGCAAACTTTCCACAGATAGGAATGGACCTCCTGTTATGAACATTTGTAGATGCAAACAGAAATTTTTTTTTTCCAGAACCAGGACTCAAACTCGAGACCTTGAGCTTACCAGGCAGACTGTGCTGCTGAGCTATATCCTGATCCCTTATAGATGCAAACAAATCATGGAAGTAGCTCACATGTCTGCTGGACATTGTCACAGTTGTGCTTCTGTGTACTTACTCTACACTATGATACTGTACAACTGAACAGTGCTCAATCAGTTCAGATATCCCGAAGCAAGAGAAAAACCAGTGGTGATGTAGAGCGGACTGCTAGGAAGTGCAAAGCAATCTGTGTTTAAGACTCACTTTTGGAATGGAACTCATTTATAATAAGTCAGGGACTTACTGTACTTGGAAGCTGAAGCAGGATTCCAAGTTTGAAGCCATCTGTGCAACTTGGTGAAACTCTGCCTCAAAATAAAATTTAAAAGGGGGTAGGGACACAGCTCAGTGGTAAAGCACTTGCCTAGCATATCCAATGCCCTTGCCTGGCACCACAAAAACAAAAACCTCTTCAAAGCAGATATTTCTTACTCTCTGGCATGTCAAACTGGACAAATTTATGTTTTTCTAAAAACAAAAAATTTAAAGTAACCTGCAAAATATGTCATTCACAAGATGTCTTGCAACTGTGGGAGAGACAGACACTGCAGGTATGGGCCAGACCTTAAGACCAAAGATCAAGCACATGCCGACCTCCTGAAGATAAGCACCCAGGATTGGTAATCATCTTGAGCAAGCCAGGAAGAGTCACTAATCCAACCCCTACAGGACAGGCTCCTGTTCTATATTCATGCCTGCTTGCTACGTGACTCGCTTCCCCATTGGGTTCCGGATTTAATAAATTTTATGTGAGAAAAAAAAAAGTCTCAACATAGAAAAGTCATGATTAGAGATACTACCTAAAGTAGTAAACATAGTAATGTAAAAATAGAAGCTATTAAGCACATAGAACAATAATTGCTTAATAGTAATAGCTATATATTGATTTATGATACAAGTTTCTTTTGAACCTACTATTTTTCCACCTTCTGACCTGCCATGTAAACTATACTGACCATAAACTGTAAGAATTTACATTACTAGTAATAAGCTACTGTTTTGAGGTTGTCCACTTCTTTGGTAACCCCTTATCTAATACTGGCATAATGTGGTACCAATTAACTGCCTATGTTGTAGGGTAATAATAATAAGCTTCTCTTCTGGAGGGTTACCAACTTAAGGTTGCAGACCAAATACTGGAGAAAAAGAAGGGCTGCAGGGACAGCTAACATGTTGGCCCTAGCCTTTCAAAGTCATTGAGAACTCAGGACATAGGAGAACCTATCCTGTAACTCAGTTGTGTCCCAAATTTTCTGATCAAGGAGGTTTTGGGGCCATAGAACAAAGTGAATAATGGCCTTTGTATAAACTTAAATTTAACAATATACTACATAAAATAAATGGTAAATGTGTGTGTGTGTGTATATATATATATATATATATATATGGTTAATAGAAGGAAAGAAGATGTGGCATAACAACAAGAATTTCAGGGGCTGGGGAGATGGCTCAGTAGAATAAGCGCTTGCCTAGTGAGTGCAAGGACCTGAGTTCAATTCCCAGTTCTGCCAAAAAAAAAAAAATAAAATAAAAAAAATTCAAGGAACAGGTTAGCAAACATAATAAAAGGTGTCAATACCATCAAAGAGGAACTCTTTCAACAATAAGTCAGATATTCATCAGTCATACCAGGCAAAACTGTCTTCTTTGCCTAACTACCTAGTAACATCTGGTTCTTTGACCTACTTGAAGATAAAGTTAAATCTACCTGTCCTTAGCTGTTTCCTAAGTAATTATTGTTTATTAAAGCCTCTAGTGACTCAAACACTATCTTGTATTACATGTCTAGTTTTCTCATAACATGTAAGGAGGCTAAATAATATCACTGTTTTAAGAATGTAAATCTTAAGATTCTGCAGATTAAAAACAGCAATTTCACAGCAAACAGGATTTGCATCCAGGTATTTTAGCTCTTTGCTTTGCCACAGTTCTCTTAATAAACAATGCTGCCTCTTCTCAGCCCCTCTCTGGTGTTCCAACTCAATCCTGTTAATTGGCTGTTTATTAAATGGTAAAAATAGTTCTTACAGTTTATTGAACATCTAGCATTATTATAAGTTATTTCACTTAATCCTTATTATATTTGATATCACTACCTCAAAGCTCTTCCTTTTAAGTGATCTGTAAAGCTAAAAAGTACAATCACAAAGCAGTACTCTTCATGAACAGTTCTCTGAGTACATGGTTTAGCTATGTTGTGTAAAAACTGGACAATACCTAACAACTGCATTTTGACAACAGTGACGCTACACTTGTAGCACTTACTTAATGTAAATATTTGTTAAAGTAACAAATTTCAATTCAAACATCTAGAGCAATTTAACTTGAGAACTTTAAAATTTAAGGTGGGCTATGAAAAAGTCACTTGTAAGTACTTTGGTGAACCTCCTGCCTTAGCCTGCCAAGTGCTGGGATGATAGGTATGTACTACCATGCATGGCTCAGTACTTATGTGTAAAACTCAAGGATTTCATGGAAAAACACATCAAACAATGAGACTACATGAAAATAAAACAATGTCTACAGTCTACATTTGTATTTATTAGATGCCTTTGAACTGCCTCATTTTTTTCATTGACTAAATGTTTTCAATTTGAATTTTAAAATTAGCATAATAAAACTTTGTCTTCCTAAGTGTTTTTGTTGTGGTTGTTGTTGTTTGGTATCAGGGACTGTATTTACAATCTTAAGGCTGCCAGGCAGGCACTTAGGCCACTGAGCTATCTCCTCAGCCCTTTTTGTTTTTAAGAGATGAGACCTTAGTAATTCAGGTGGCCTTGAGTTCACTAAGTAAATCAGGCTGGCCTTCAACTTGTAGCAATCCTCCTGCTTCAGCTTCCCAAGTGCTGTGATTACAGGCTTGTGCCATTATGCCTGGCTAGTAAAACAATTTTTAAAAAACATACTGGAGTTTGACATAACACCTCTGGGATCTATAGCACATGGAAATGCAGTCCCTCTAGACCCTACTACGTGCTGTTTCCTAAACACACACACATACACACACACCCCTTAAATTGGTGGTTAAGAGGCAGTGCATTTGTGGGAAATACTACTATCTAGTTCAAGTACACCCATTAAAAAGTGACAATCAATAAATCTTATGATAAACCTGGGTATTCATCAAATGCTCCAGTTAGTACAGTATTCAAAATTTTATACATTTATATATATACAACTTGAATCAGACTGTCTCCTTTTGTCTGTACTACTCAACCAAGCTAGGCTACTGACAAATGACTACCTACATGAAATACTCGGTAAAAAACAAAACAAAAACCCTATAATCCTTACAATAATCATTACCGTTTTAAAGCAACTGATCAAGCTAACCATGTAACTGCAAATCATCTTTGAAACACTCATTCAGAAATTTGAAGCTAACAATGTTTGTCCAAGATGTGGTGATAAGAGTTAAGATAAATCCATTAGAAATGTGATTATGCCAGCTAAAATGTTTCAAGGTGAATACTATGTTTAAGTTGGTGCAGACAATGAGAATGAGAATTTGACCATGAATCTGAATTTTTAAGGAAACTAAGATTCAAGAAAATAATACTTAAGAGTTGACAAGCCTAAACTAGACAAAGAAAGAGCTGAAAAATCATTGTATCTGTTACTACATAATCAATCTAGACAGATAGCAAGCATTGGACCTCTGACAAAGGTTCTGCTACCCACCTTCACCTCCAGTGCTGGAGACTAGAACAGCTTTACCATCAAGCTAAACCACAACCCTGTAATAAAAGGGTCTGTCTGAAAAATATCTGTATGATATTCTTGACACGATTTAAAACACTTCCAAATTTAAAGCTGATGTGGCAGGACCCTTCCTTGGACAAGTGAGGCCAGCAGAACCCTCCTGAAGGAAAGCGGTGGAAGAGAGCTTTCTCAGAATCAAGAAAGATGGCATGGCCCAATTAGTTCCTAGACACACATGTAGTTCTAGTATTGCTCTGTGACACAGACTGTACCCAATCAGGTTGTAGTACATTAGTGTGTTAACATTTATGGGAAGTAAAAGGCACAAAAATTGTATAAAAGGCAAAACTCTGCCATGCTGGGGTTCAGCCTTCTGGGTATGAACCCATTGAGCCCTGTGCTGGCACAAATAAACACTACCCTTTGGAAAAAGCCTTGGTGTCTGGCCTCTGGATGAGAATCTTGCTACATTTCTTGGAGGATCACTCCAAATTTAGAGAGCTGAAGTCCTCCTATGTTCCACTTCCTTTGTACCAGGACATGCAAACTTGCCTGGTGGTCCTGGTGCCAGTAAGCCATTTGACCTGTAGGAAGATTGCCCCTTCTAGAATACCTGGGTGAAAACCCTACACGCCCAACAGAACAGGTGATGCTTGGGAACTAGTGTGGGAAGCACTGTCCTTCAGATTGGTAGGAGCCCAGGTTCATTCTGGTAAACCAGCCTCTGAGAGGCAGAAGGTGAGTTACATAACCTCCCTTGGTTAGGGTTGCCTCACTAAGGTTCACTAAAACTGCAGCTGCTAACTATAAGGAGTTGGGTGTCAGACACTGGGCAGCAGGCTGGAGTCTTGTGTTTGCCTATGAGTGAGATGGATAGTGGCTAACAGATGCCTGAAATATTTTTGTGAGTACAGCAGCAGAGGTAGGTAAAGCAAGCACATCTCCTCCATATTAGCCATTCCCTTCCCACATATTCCTCTCTGTGAAAGTCCACTAGGGAGAGAAGATGAGTGGAAAATAAAAAAACAAAGAGTAAAACAACTCCCCTAGAGTATATGTTAAAGAATTTTAAAAAGGGATATTTGAGTGATTACAATGTTAAATTAACTCTTGGAACGCTATGGACATTCTGTGAAAATGCCTGGCCATCACTTTGAAGAGTTCTCCTGAGAGCTTACTTGATAACTAGCAAGTTTGAATGACTGTTATAGGGAACCCTGGCCTCTTTGACCAACTTCCTTACACTGACTTTCGCCAAGATTTGGTCCCGTCCTGTCCACCTTGGCTAAACACCTGCATTCAAAACTGCAGGGTAGGCTGGGGAAATGGCGTAGAATAAGCCCATTATAACAGTAGAATAAGCGCTTCCCTGGCAAGCGCAAAGGCCTGAGTTTAAGCCCCAGTTCCACCAAAGAAAAAAAAAAGGCAAAACAAAATTGCAGAGTGATGATAGCCAGAGTAACAGCCACCTCCAAATATCTGACAAGGCCAAATAAAATGGTGCCCGAGGAGCAGAGAAGTCCTATCTTCTTATGCCTCACTGTATCCACCTCTGCCTCAGCCAGTTGTTACTACTCCTGAAGTCCCACCAGAGCTAAGTCAGTCCACCAGATGTCACCTCCTCCTCAATGTTGCCTGAAGCCTCCCCAGAAACCCCAACAGAGGCATTCTGGCACACACATGCAAGTAGGCACCCACTGAAAGGACCTCTCTGGCTGTTTGACTTGCCAGCCCTACCAAGGCAACATATAGATGCTGCTTCAAGAAGTGTGGGGACCTCTCTACTATAACCAAGAAGGGCAGATCCAAGTAGGTGAACAAATGTACCAACTTTTCATACCACCTCCTTAACTAGAAGAATCACATCCCATCATCTACAGAGAAGCCTGATGCAGTCGATTATCCAAACTGGACTGACTGATAACAACTCCTTCTGACCTTATTCAACACTGAAGAGCACAGCCTGGTCACTCAAGCTGCCACATGCTGATTGAAGAAAATGCCCCACAGAACAATAGACCCTGAGGCTTATACCTATGAACATTTTCCAGAAAAAGACCCCTAATGAGACCCAAATGCAGAGGGGACTCACCCAGATCATACAGTACCAGGAAAGGGCCGGTAAGATAGCTACGCAGACTAAGCACCTGCTTAGGCAAGCAGAGACTGGGGTTTGATCCTCGGCACCATATACCACACCAGCCCCACCCCTGGGTACACTGAGCTGGCGACTGAGTCTAGGCATGATGGCGCACACCTGTAATACCAGCACTGGTGAGGCTGAAAACAGAGTATCACAGTAAGTCCAAGCTGCATAGTGAGACCCTGTACCAAGTATGTTTAAACAAACAAACAAAAAAAAAAAACACCCCAGGAGGCCCTCCTAAATGATCTGAAGGTAAAAGAGGGTCATGAACATGAGCAAAACACTGGAGGTACTCTAGAAAGTCCAAGCCATTTCTATGAAGAGGCATTCTATTTGTATACCCCCTTTGGCCCACAGGTGGCTGAGAACCAATGCATAGTAAATACGGCTTGCTATAGAAGCTGCAGGGTTTAGCTGGAATAAACACCAGTCAATCATGTGGAGGTTCCAAGATGAAGAAACAGATGGACTTACTGGCAGATACCCTAGTGGAATGGTTAGGAATCCCCTGTGGGGATGTGTCCAGGGGCAGAGGGTTGGACCAATGAGAACACTAACAGGAAGCCGACCAAGAGGGCCACCCTGCCCATGAACAAAGCTGGACTGGAACCAATGTGCCTGCTGGCACAGGTCTGGGCACTGGAAAAATGAACGTCCCTACTGGATAGAAAAATCTCCCACTCCCCTGAACCAAAAAGCAAAGGTCTGGTAGTCTAGAGCTGATATCAGTTGGGTCAAAAGCCACATGGGGTGCCACATGATTCTGTAGGGGTTGGCTGCCATGGGAGAATATCAAGATGATAAACCAAGTTCTATCTTGTTGGACTGCTAAGAGTTCTTGCCTGTTAGCATTCTCAAGACCCTATGGTCTGAGTGAATATGAGGGGCCAGCCCACTGACCTTATGGTGTACACAAGGGCAGAGCACTCTGTGGTGACTCAACCTGTGGGCTCCCTCTCAGAAACAAGTCACTAGTGTGGGGGCCACTGACAACCAAACATGCTGTCCTTTATTGCTGCCCCCAAATCATTCATGAGTTCCTGTAGCTCCCTGACTACCCCATAGCTTTAATGGGTCAAGATCATTTGGGAAAGCTACAGGCTCAAATAACGTTCAACTCCTACGGACAGGCTGCTCTGACTGTGCGCAAATCAGAGCCAAAATCATGACCCTTATGATTCCCCAAGAACAACCACACCTCTACAGTCTCATAGTGAGCTTCCCTTCAGAGTACTTGGAATAGGGGCTGAAGACAAGCCACCAGATCGGCTCCAAACAAACTCTAGTAATCATAGAACTAAAGCGAGGAGCAAAGCCAATTCACCAGACAGTATTTCATCCCTGAAGGCCCAGACTGGGATCCAGAGACACCTGGAGAAGCTCTTAAACTACTGGATCCTCTGACCTTGTCAATCACCTTGAAACACACATACTTCCCCTACCAGTCCAGAAGCTGGGCACAGACTATCAGTCAGTTCAGGATCTGCAAGTACCACAAAGCCAGCCAATCTCCAGCCAGTTTTTTTCCAGTGGAAAAATTTAGAAAATGGCCTATGGAGGACCACTAGGGCAGCTCTCCTTGAATGAAGCGCAATTGTCTCCATTTTGGCTGAGCCTGACCCTATTTCCTTGTACTGAGATATACAGAGCTGGCTAGGACTTCTCTTTATTCTTTCAACTGATCTTAAGCAATGTATACTGGTCTAGCTGAGGTGCTAGTGATAGTCTTTAACAGTGGCATGCATGTTTTCCTGGTAACCTACATCTGCTGCTCTTTAATGTGAGCCGGGTCGAGACAGGACAAAGAGCCAATGCTCTGTGCTGCCAGGTGGGATTAAGCCTCGAGATAGAAGCTATGACTTCCTGCGGCTTGAAAGATTACATCAGAGCTGTAGCACCAGACCCCCCTAAACATTAAATACTATCTCAAAAGCATATTGCGTATTACTTTCTCTGCATATCCTCTCTGCATATGGCAGAGGTTAATGTAGGCCACCCACCTACCTCAGCTCACAGTATTCACCTACTTCCCACAATTCTCAGTCATTCCTCAAGCCACTCCTCCTCCACTGAATAAAACCCAGGTGTGGCCCTGGGTCAGCCTCTTTGTTTTGGAAAGCCATCTTTGTGGCTGGACTTAGCGTCCCTTGGCTCCCCAATAATTACAAATATGTTTTAGTGTCTTTACTTTTGCTGTGGGTTGCACTGGGAGTGGTAGATTGGAATTAACTTGGTGAGATTTCAATAACATATCTTTGGGATTACAAACATTGACTTCCTGGACTGAGATGAGAACCTGGAGGGGACTCCTACAATGGCCAAGGCCAACTGACTTGGAAAAGGATACCTCAAGGATTCAGAAGTTCCCTAACCATCATGATGCTGGCTACTAATCTGAGAACTTTTCTAGTGCATCAGCATGGCTATATCCTATTCTAGTTTGTAAAGGACTTGTTGCTGGCCAAGTCTTGGGGAGGACTGCATGAAAGGAACTCAGTAGCTCCTTACTCTCCTCTGGGAGGCTGGCTACAAGGTCTCTAGAAAAAAGGCCAAGATTTACAAGAGAAGGTCAAATACCTTGGTTTCCATTTGTCATATGGACATCGTCAACTCAGATCTGAGATTTGTTTAATCCCTATACCAACAAACCAAAGCCATGTCTGGGAGTTCCTTGAGGTCATAAGTATTTACAGAATTTGGATTCCTAACTTCTCAAAGGTGGACAAAGGAGAATCTCTATTATGTGAACAAGTACAACAAAAGACCTTGGAAGAGTTCAAAAAGGCACTCACCAAAGCACCAGGCCTGGGTCTTTCAGACAGGACTACGCCCTTCTTCTATATTCGTAACTGTACTGCTATAGCAGTGAGAATTCAACCCAGATACTGGGGACATGGCATTGGCTGGTGGCATACATACCTCTCCAAACAACCTGACTCTGATGCTCAGGGCTGAACACCCCGTTTGTGAATGTTTGCAGCTAATGCCCACTTGGTGGCAGAGGCTGACAACCAAACTCTATGACATTAATGAAGTATAAGGAACAACACTGGGCAACACCCGGATGATTAGTTATCAAAAAAACACTGTGAATATCCACATATCCAATTATAAGTGGTATGGCACCTGGCCAGACCAGCCAGATCAAGACTACACTGAGGTCATGGTTGAGGTATTCTTCAGCCAACCAGATTTGAAGAATTATCCCTTCAAGGACCCCAACACTGTGTATTTCACTGATGACAGCAATTTTATGAAAGAAGGAGAACACCTTGCAGGGTACTCTGTAGTAACTCTGAATTTTTCATCGGGCACAAAGCAGAGCTTATCACACTAATTCGCGCTAACTGGTGGCAGGAATACATGTAAATACATACAAGTGCTATGCCTTCACCACCCTCCATGTACACAGAGCTTTACATACAGAAAAGGGTCTAATAAATTCAGGGAAAAAAAAGACATAAAATATGGCCAAGAAATCCTTGAATTTCTAGATGCTGTATGGGCCCCCAAGAGGGTGGCAGTCCCACACTGTTGGGGACAACACTAGAAGGGTGTAGACAGTATGGCCACTGAGACACTATAAAGCAGACCAGAAAGCAAAGTATGCAACCTCCAGGGGAATGTAGAACCAACAGCTATGGCTGCCATACTACTAATCCATTTGCAGAATGAGATGCTAAATACCCACAACATGAGAGTACTTGGCTTAAGATGGGGCATAAAGGCTACGTCCTAGATGGCTGGTGGAAATTTGAAGATAATAAAGACTACAATCCCCAAGGTACTAGCTCCAACATTTGTCAAAAAGGTTAATCAGGTCACCCATATGAACCCAATGGTTCTTGAGACTACCATGGGTTGGCATTTCTACATCCCATGGCTCTCCAGCATAGCCCAAGTAGTGTGTGAATAATGTGAAATATGTGCCCACAAGAAAGCACCTGGGATGCACAGTGTTGGGGGAGCCACATTTGAAAATGTTGATTTCACTGAACTTCCCTGAGTCAATAGCTACAAGTATTTGTTAAGTATTTGTGTGTATCCTCTCAGGCTAGGTAAAGACCTTGCCCAATCATATGGAAAAGGCATCTGAGTTCCTTTTAGGAGATCATTCCTCATTTTGAAATTCTCATTAGCATAGGATCAGACAATGGGCTGGCATTCATTACAAAAGTGGTGCAGCTGGTGGCCAACAAAGTAAAGATTACTTGGAGACTGCAAAAAATAAACTGACTGCAGATCTCAGAGAAAGTGGAAGGAACCAACTGTAGTATGAAGCTAATGCTGAACAAACTTGCAGGAACTCACCTGTACCGGATCAGGTCTTGCCAATAGCCTTGCTAAGGGGTTAACTCTAGTTTCTTGAAATAGGATTTTTCTCCTATGAAATTCTCTATAGGCATTTTCCTCTTCTTATTAAGGACAAAAAAAGGGGATTTAAAAGAGCATGAGAACCTCATTTTGAGGCAAATACAGACATTAGGCTCAGGCACACTACACCAATGAGTTAGGAAATGCTTGCCCATAAGTTTGACCACAGATGCTAACTCCTTTAAACCAAGGAATGCTGTGAGTAAAAGAAGAATACCCAATCTCTAAAACCTCTTTGGAGGGCCCCATGCACTATTATCCTATCCACCCCCACCGCAGTGGAGGTCTAACCCAAAACAACCACTGTAAGTACAAGTTGATGTGAGTATGGTTATAGGAATTGGTCCTGAGTACACTGCCAACTATCAACACAATCTGATTCCATCCTTTTTAGTGACTGGTCATCTCTTACCAGCTGCTATCCCTGGTTCTTAACTGTGCTTGGGACTTCAGCTCTGATTTTTGCCATAGCTCCTGCTGAGATCACCCTATCCAACTGGAAATAGGGCAAAAGTTGCCAGCTAGCCCTCACCTTCCTCTTATGGGTTTTGTCAGTATTGGCTGTTTTTACTTAGGGCCCCACTGGTAAACTTGATCGTCCCATCATGCAACCATGCATTACCATAACCAGGTTAGGCCAGAGGAGTTATTTGCACTGTACAATACCTACTTCTCATGCTAGGGAATGGTCCAGGGAACCTGCACATATAACAAGACAAACTATTTTATCTGTCAACAAGGGAATCAATATACTTTTTGACCCATGATATTCTCCAGTGAAGAATGGTTAGAACTCTAATCTCCTACCAGGAGGGACCTCAGTCATCTGGCTATCAACTTCTAACCCAAACAACCACTGTAAGTACAACTTGATGTGATTATGGTTACAGGAATTGGTCCTGAGGCATCTGCCATATGGAAGAAACAGGAACTTGCCAAAGAGGGCCCAAGGACTCTTCATGTATCATGTGGAGGCCCAAATTTGGAGCAAGAAATACTGACTCAATGACAAGTGCACGTGTGAGGAAAGCGGCTTATGTGCCTATACTCCTGAGTTTTTATTTTTAAGTGCAATTACATACAATACACATGTTGCATCCTATGTCAGGTAGAACACTGAATTGACTGAGTTGCACAACATGGCATAGAGTGAAGAACAACTGCTGGAAATAAGCTAGTGCAAAAACAGAATGAGTGCATTTAATAGAACATGATTACTGTGCCTCAAAAATAGGTGTGTGAGTGCAGTTCAAACACAATCAAGAAAAATGTGATAATTGTGGAATATTTTTCAATTTTCTCAGACTATTTTAAAAATCATCTTTAAAGGCTTTGTGATTGTCACAAACATCAAATAGTAAGAATCACCACCATCCTAAGGTAACAACTTCATTACCCACTTCCCCCAAACTACAACACCTACTCTTCATTCAGGCCCCTACCGCCCTCTCTTGGCAACCTCAAGAAATTGATTCCATACAGCCTCAGAGATTGCAAAATCCTTGAAAATTCAAATCTCTTACATGAAGTAGCATAAAATTTCTATGTAACTTGTCCACATCCTCCTGTATATTTAAATCATTGTGTATTAGGGAATCATGACCAAAAAAAAGTCTGTACAGGTTCAATACAGATGTAGTTTTTCTTGAATATTTTTGATCTATGGTAGGTTAAATCCATGTGTGTGGAATCCAGAAATATGAAAGGCCAACTATACTTTCTGTTCAGCCAGGAAATTCTTTTCTATTTCCTTTACTATATACTCTCTCAGAGAGTAGTAAATTGTAGACCAGAACTTAAGTTAGTGAAACTAAACTTCTGTGTGTTTAGAACGTGTCCTTGAAATAATTTGCTTGAATAAGATGGAAGGTGTAGGGCTGGGGAGAAAGCTCAGCAGTATAAACGCCTGCCTGGCAAGCACAAGGTTCCAAGTCTGATCCATGGTACTCCCCTCCCCCCACAAAGAGATGACAAGATGGCAGATGTATAAATTGACAATAGCTGAGAACTTACATTAATCCTCCGATGTTACCAAATAAATAAATACTCCCAAGTAATCTCATCCCATTTCTTTGTCTATTTAAAGGTAAGTAACTTGATCAGTAAGTAACAGATCCTCAAATTCTAACTGAAAATATGAAGCCCCCCATTTTTAACATGGTCCATTCTCTTTCATAATTATTTATTTATTTATTTATTTATTTTTTGTGGAACCGGGGATTGAACTCAGGCCCTTGCGCTTGACAGGGAAGTGCTTATTCCACTGAGCCATCTCCCCAGCCCCAGTTAATTAATTTTGAGAGCAGGTCTTATTATGTAGTTTGGGTTGGCCTTGAATTCATGGCAATCCTGTTTCCCAATTACAGGTGTGCAACATCATGCCTGGCCACATATCATATATTTAATATATAATTTTTTAATTTAAAAATTAAAGAAATTTAGAAACATTTTGCCTCAAGAATAGAAGGAAGATAATATCTATCTTCAAGCATTTAAATAGGATGTCATACAGAAAGCTGATGTGGTACTTCACTTCTGTTCAAAAAGTTAAAGCACAGATGAAGATATAGTCTATGAAAATTTCAAAGCTGCACTTTGACAGTAATGTAAATAAAATAAAAAGCATGTTCTGTATCTATGTGATTTGAACTTCTAAATTCCTGTTACTAGTGTTTGATATTGCTTCTAATGAAGCTGGCACCAAATAAATGCTGAAAGAAACAGAGTTATATACAGCATATTAGATTGAGGTCACTGGGTATGTACCAAAGGTTTGTAGGTATTATTTTACTTCTAAAGACATCTCTACAGTAGTCAGAATTGAGAGTTACTGGAATAAAGAATTGCTTAACATTCATGACTGCCAAAAATGAATATATTCTCGTGTGAGAATGCCTTATGCATGCCTCTAAGAACAATTCTAAAAACAGATGGATGAATGAGTAAATGTTCCTTTAAGTGGTTGATATTTAAATAACAAAAGTTAAATCCAAGTCAGTATTTTCCAAGAACTGAGCTGAAATCACATCCTAAAAAAAAAAATAATAATCACAAAATGGAACATGCTATAGAAAATGATTCACCACTGAAAGCTGAAGATTAAAACTGTGACTTCACCCCTCAAAATGCCATATTTGATAAAGCAGATACACAAATACCTGCTGAATGAACAATAATGTGTTACAGGCCATGCTGATTAGATACTTAGAATCATGATCAACAGTTGAAAAAAGGAAAAAAGGAGAGAGCCACATATAAGGTCAACTTATTCACATCACCCAAAGAAATAGTCTTCCCTCCACTCACAGTGAAAGTAACCCACTTACATATATATATTGTAAGTATTTACAAAGGCAGGCATTTCCCAATTCTTCTTCTGTGAATAACTGATAAGACAGTGAGACGCTTGACACCAAAAGTACATGAAACGTATGCTTTCTTTCTGTTTTGTGGTATTGGAAATTAAAACCATCAGGACCTTCTCATACCCGAATCTGTCTGTCTGCCCATTCGTCCAAGATAGGTTCTCACTAATTTGTCCACAATGGACTGGAACTTGCAATCCTCTTGCTTCAGCTTCCCAGAGTGCTGGAATTACACACACGTGCCACCATGTCTAGCTAAATGTAGGCTTTCCTAACTTACCAATCTCTACTTCATATGTCCTTGAGAATATTTTTTCTCTTTGTTATTATCATTATGGAAGACATTTTAAAAGAACATGACTATATAAGATAACCCAGTAACTTCATTAACCTACAAAGATCATAGGGGGAAAAAAAAAATTAAAGTGAAGGAAAAGAAACATTAATTATTTTACCACTGTTACTGGTTCACTAGTGACTTGGTCCAAAGGACATCAGTCTGTAAAAAGGCATGAGGGATCCACGCATTATATTGTCAAGGAGTAAAACTCCTTAGAAAACAATTTAATAATTACTATAACACTATAAATATTAGTATACTTGCTATTTAATTAAGCCCTTATTATGTACCAAAAAATACTAAGGATTTCATGTGGGCTAATATCTCATTTTATCTTTGCACAATCTTTTTTGTAGAACCGGGGATTGAACTTGGGTTCTACTGAGCTATCTTCCCGGCCCCTGTACAATCTTATAAAGCAACTTTTCTTTTTCTCTGAGATGAAGTCTGGCTATGTAGTTCTGACTGGGTTTGACTCAATGTGTTGCCCAGGCTGGCCCTGAACAATGGGCAATTTTCTTGCCTCAGCCTCCTGCAAGCTGGGATTACAGGTGTGTGCCACCATGCCTGGCCCTACACAGATAAAGCAACTTCTGCAAGATCACAGCTATTGAAGTGATATAGACAATAAAGTTCAAATGTAGTTATTAAAAAAACAAATTTAGTTATTATCACCATTTTCTTAAACATATGAAATGAAAACCCTACTTTATAGGAAAGACTCTGAACTTTCCAAAAGTTATGGCAGGAATAGTTGCAAAATGCCTATGCTTCATAGAAAGCTCTATAGAATATGATTTCAGATGATTTGCAACAGAAATCAATAGCTCATTAAGAACCTGTATGGGAGAGGACAATAATCTGCGGCAAGTAAGACAATCTGTACTAAGACATTTGACTAATGTAATCAGGATCCCCCCACTCACGGTTTGAGTAGTTCAAGCAAGGCAAACTCCCCCTCCCCCAACTTCTAACAGAGTCTCACTATGTAATATGGCTTCAAACTCACAATGCTCCTGCCTCAGTTTCCTGAGGGCTGGTATTACAGGTACACACCACTACGCACAGCTAATCTAGCATTCTTTCAGGAACTTGATATACACACACTGCAAGAGAGAGAGAGTTTTGTTTCATTTTCTCTTCACAAACCATATGGATACAGGTGTGAGACAGTACTTGCTATTTTTCCTAACCGTGGCTATCAATAC
This sequence comes from Octodon degus, assembly GCF_000260255.1. NCBI lineage: Eukaryota > Metazoa > Chordata > Mammalia > Rodentia > Octodontidae > Octodon > Octodon degus. Next base: position 21,493,153 of record NW_004524583.1, read on the forward strand.
AATGAAGCTAGGACGCAGACAGAGTGAAGCTACATAAACTGGTACAAAGTCAAGGATTACACTCCAAAGACATCAGCTGAGATTCTAGATTTAATTGTTCCTTAAATCAAACACAGACTGTGTGAGTCAGGAACTCATTTTGACTCCTTAAACTAGCCTGAGTTGGGTTTTTTCACTTGCAATAAAAATAACACACTTATCCAATTTTCACTGTTTCAAATAAAATACAAATACGAATGACAGTAATATTTTAAAATATTGATACTCAAATGCTGCTAGAAACCTAAAGGAGTTCAAACTTTCTTGAAAGATAAACAGCCCATAGTACTGAAAGCTTTAAAATTGATATTTTTGATCCTGTAATTTTGCTTCTTATATTCACTAAGAATATGAGAATATAAACCACAAATGAAAGGCTATTAATCACAACTTTGTTAATAATAGGGGAACTTATTATAATAAGTTAATATAACTTATTATAAATGCCTCAAATACAGGAGTGTGTGTGCGTGTGCATGCATGCACACACAATCTCTACTGGGAACTCAACCCAGCAATGCATCAAATCGAAATGGTGGAGAAGGTCCCACAGTATGCTCCACAGACCCTGGACATGAGAGTACAGCTCACAGATTTTGCCCATAGGTAACAGAATCAGTCAAAAGAGGAGAAACAAGTGACGGCAGCAGTTACTGAGGCCTCTCTATCACAGGTTGGAAAATCTGTACTTGTCTGAAGCTTTCAAGCAGTCATATATTGCCTTCATGGCATTCCAAATAGTATCTGTTATTATGGCATACATTTAATGTTTTTGGCTTTGGTTTTTTTGTGGAACCAGGGATTGAACTCAGAGCCTTGAGCTTATTCTACTGAGCCATCTCCCCAGCCCATACATTTAATGTTTTTAATACACTAGAGAGTTTTGAGTTTATCATCTTGATTATGTCTACTAATCTGCAATCACTGTCAGCAAAGAATTTGGTCCCTAGCTAAAAATCACCAATTCTGCTTCAAATTATAACTTCAACCTTAAATTAAACTAAAAATTGAAAGCTTGAAATTGGGAGGAAATACAATTTCATATCACTAAATGATATTCAATTGTACTACTTAAATGCAATCACGTCTTCAAGAGTCTCAAAACTACACAATATTTAGAAGAAAGGGAAAAAATAGTGGATTGAAAGAGTGAATGCTAATAATAGTCCCTCTAAAAATTCTTAAAGGCTATAAAAACTTCTGAATAATAATGATGTGAGCCTTTATTAAATGGCTCTTATAATTTCAAACTTCTTGTATTCTTAAATCAAAGTCTTGGAATCCCTTGATAGATATTCACAATAAAATTCTAAAATTAAATGAAGAATTATTAAGCAATCATCTATGATGAGTTACCAAAAGCCTTACTAGTTCATCTTTGCATTCTTGATTGAAATCTTTATAGCTAAAAAAATAAAAAAGTAGAAACATTGCTAAGAAGGCATTGTTTTAAATAGTTCATATGTTGATAACTATATAATTATAGACAAGAAAATGAAAGCACCAAGAAGTTAGGTCATACTTGCTAGTCAGGACAGAACTAATGTTCAAAATCAGGCACCCTACTAACTTGAGTGCATTTTTCTCTCTCTTGTCCATACTGGGAATTGAATCCAAGGGTCTATCACATGCTAGGCAAGCACTCTACCTTTGAGCTACATCCCCATGGCCTTTCTACTTTTTCATTATGATATAGGATCTCTCTAATTTATCCAAGTTGGCCTCAAACTTGAAATCTTCCTGCTTGCTTCCAGGGTAACTGGGATTACAGCCATTCAGTGCACTTTATGCTTTTAACCAAGAAGAAATACTGTCTCTATAGTGACTAAATTATTATTGTAAAATTTAAAGTGGGAAATGCTAGAGAAAGTGAAAAAAGTATGACAACCTGTGTAATTTTAGTCACGAAAACACATGTATGTGCACATATAAAAGACATGAAAAGAAATATAATGTTAACAGTAGTTATCTTTTAGGGATAAAATTACAGACATTTTTCTATGTACTTACCATTAAATAAATGGTGGTATAGACAATGCTAAGGAATATTAAGTAGGAGTTAAGAAGAATGAAGTAGCTACATACTAACAAAAGATAGTTAATTTATAATGTTAAGTGAAAAAGGATTAAATGAGATGATGTATCACTCAGAACCAGGCAGAACAAATATATTCTAAACTACATAAATTAGGTACATGAAAAGGCTCCATGAGAGACGCAGTAAGCTACTAAAGAGAAATAACTTCATCAAGCAAGTATGAGTGAGTGTGATGCTAGTGGTAAAGGGGGCTTTCTAATTTTCACTCAGTACTTACAGTTTAACTTTTTTTTTTTTTTTTTTTTGTGGAACCGGGGATTGAACTCAGGCCCTTACGCTTGCCAGGGAAACACTTCTTCCACTGAGCCATTTCCCCGGCCCAGTTTAACAATTTTTGCAAGGAGAACTGACATGTATTATTTGTATAATCTTTAAAAAGAATATCAGTAAAACAATCTTGTATTTTTTTTATAACACTTGAAACAGAAATGCAGGTATATTCACTCATATGTAAGTCTCATTCTCTAGAAAGGGTCAGACTGCTCATAGGAGACCTAAAGGCCAAATC
>NW_004524583.1:21495897-21499255 GCF_000260255.1 Octodon degus
TTTTTTAAACCGGGGATTGAACTCAGACCCTTGCGCTTGCCAGGGAAGCACTTATTCTACTGAGCTATCTCCCTGGCCCCCAGTATTTTTATTTTAGTACAACAGAGTTGAACCAAATATATTCCTTGAGGATTTACCAGTTTGATAATTTATGACCTCTAACATTAACATATTCAAACTTATGTTCCACAACTAGAATATTTGAAGAACATTTATATCTTAGCTATTGCTATACCATGTACAACAACTACAAAGCAACAATTATAATTTATACTGTATTTACTGTTTGTCACACTGTTTTAAGGAACAGAGACAGTCCTCACAACACTGGAAATGAAAGCACAGAGAAACCAGACAAGCTCCAGAGGGTGTGCTTATTCACTATGAGCTAGACAGCTGTCACATATGTATTTAGTAAGTTTGCTAAAAATGAAACAAGAATAAACATACTTTCACACATTTACCTAGCAGATTTTCCACAGTCATATACAGATGCTTTTAAGCACATGAACATAAAGAATTGAAAAAAATTTTTTGGTTTTTTTTTTTTGTGCAGGGTCTCACTATGCAGCTCAGACTCATAGTGATCCTCCTGTTTTCAGTCTCCCTAGTGCTGGGATTACAGGCGTGCGCCACCACGCCCGGACTCCATCACTGGCTCTGTGCACCCAGGGCTAGGACTGGCATGGCATACAGTGCCAGGGATCAAACCCTGGCCCCTGCACTTGCCTAAACAAGTGCTTTGTCCACTGAGCTATCACACTGGCCCTTCAAAGATATTTTTAACATACCTTAAAGGGTGCTGAGTTACTTCCTAAGCTAAGTATATGTTACATAGTTGTATATTTATTAACAAAATACATTCTGTAGCCTGGCTCTGACACTATAAATTTTAAAAATGTGATAAATAATTAAAGCTGAACATTGATGGAAGTTCTAAAGTAAGCATGAGGATTCTAAATTATATGAAAAATTCCTATGCAAATTTGGCCTGGGACAAAGGACAATGTAATGTTTTTTAAAGCATCCTTAATAAGCCTTAAAATCTCTGCATTCTCTTTGTTATCCAGCTAGTCACTTGTTCACTCAAATACTAAAAGCTCACTGTCAGTTAATATTTCTTTTAATATCACAAATTTCAAATTCAGTCTATTTGGAATTTTGTCCATGAAAACATCCAATTTTATAATGGAAAACAGAGAGATCACTTTAAAGAACTTGCTTAGTATCTGAATTTAAAAGATTTATGAAGAATAAATCTTCAGATATAAGATAAACATCCCAATCCTGAAAACACTTCAACATTTTGCCTTTCAGCCTTGTTTATTTTTACCATAAAACTTACATTTTTTTAAAGTTAGAAAAATATCTTCATTAAACTTTTCAAGAAAGGAGACAAACGAAAAAGCACTTTTCACTAGTAAGTGAAAATTGCATTAATTAGTACTTTTAATTTGCTTATATTCTGACTTTCAAAACCAGTGAAGGATAAAAATTGCTAGGCTCCACTAGATTTTCCCATCTACAAAACAATAAATTTTCAAAATCATACATTGAAATAACCTTGATGTTTAGGATTATAATCAAATGAAACTTTAAAATGAAGAAACACTCAAATAACAATTGAAATCACAACTAAAAGACAACGGGTATGGTTTCTAATAAATCTCTGAAAACAAAACTACTAAGTAAATGGAGCTTTATCAACAACAGAACAGGCATACACTATTTTATACTACATATTTTTACAAACGTAAATAGATTATATCTTTTAAGTCACTAGAAAAATTCTCAATTTAAAGACACTTGCACTTAATGTAATTTCTTTCAGAGCTTCCACAGGCAAACTGGTCCTCTCTTTTTTTGGTGGTTAGCATGAAGTTTGAATGTTATCCACAAAATGTTAAAAATATAATCATTTCAAGACATCTGTTAGGATGTCTATCACCAAACCCCAACAACCCCCACCAAAAATTCACACACCAGGAAAAAAAAAAAAAAAAAAACCACACAAAGTAAGTATTGGGGAGGATATAGTTAGGGAATGCTTCTGTACTATGTGAAGAATGTAAAATGGCGCAACTGCTATGGAAAATAGTATGGCACTTCCTCAAAAAATTAAAAAGAGTTGCCATATAGCAATCCAGCACATATATAATCTTAGTACACATATCCAAAGAACCAAAAGGTGGACCTTGAAGGATTTGCACACCCATACAGCAGTACAATGGCTGAGAGGCAGAAGCAACCCAACTGTCCAATGAGTAAATGAAATGTGGTTTACACATACAATAGAGTATTACCTAGTCTTAAAAAAAGGAAAATCTGACATTTGCTATAGCATGGGTGAACCCTGAGGACATCACACTACATGAATAAGCCAGTCACAAAAGCAGTCAAATAGTATACGATTCTACTTTTATAAAGTATCTAGGATAGCCCAATTTGTAGAAACAGCAGTAGAATGGTGGTTGCTGGGGGTTGCAGGTAGGAAGGTCACCAGGTAGAGGAAAGAAAGGGAGTTGTTCACTGGGTAGTTTCAGTTTTCTACAATAAAAATTTTAGAGACTGGTCACACAATTGTGAATATATTTGCCAGTACTGAATTGTACACTTAGAAATGGTTACGATGGGAAATTTTACACTAAGCCTCCCCGCCTTTTAAAAGATCATATAGCAAATAGAGATGGGCTTATTAATTTTTATTATGGAAAACATGAATTTTAGTATCAAACTCAGACGCATGTGCAGAAAGGTTTGGGATGCTATTTGAGATAGAAGCCTGGACCTTGTACACGGTAGGCAAGTGCTCTAGTGCCTAGCTATATTCCCAGCCATTTTTGTTTTGAGACAAAGTCTTACTAAATTGCCCAAGCTGACCTCTAACTTGCAATTCTCATCCCTCAGCCTCTTGAGCAGCTGGAATTACAGGTGTGAGCCACCATACCTGACCAAAATAAGTTAAACTTTTACTAAAAATGCTGAACAACAACAACAAATCTGGCTTGTCTTGGTTTAATTTCTGCCAATCTTTCAGAATGAAGCAAAAAACATATGCACCACATCCCAATAAGCAAGCAGCAAAAGCCTTTATAAAATCCAACAACTAGATAACTAGTTTCAAAGTAAATTAAAATCAATTTTTGGATACAAAGCTAATCCAACATCTTTAAATCTAGATTATTTTCTCCTGCTTGTGAGACAGATATACACTAATAATCTTAGATAAAAAGATACAATATTTCAAATATCTAAATTTTTAAAAATTGTATTTAAGAGAAGACATTTATGAATAGCATATTTACTTCAGCACAGAACATCATAAACTATTTTTTTTTTTTTTTTGGCAGAACCGGGG
>NW_004524583.1:21499419-21510828 GCF_000260255.1 Octodon degus
GGGCTGGCTGGCATGTGGTGCTGGGGGATCAAACCGTGGTCCCTGTGCTTTGCCAAGCTTGTTCCAAATAGGTGCTTTAGACCACTGAGCCATCTCTCCAGCCCGGAAGCACGTATTCTACTGAGCCATCTCCCCGGCCCCTACAAACTATTTTTTTAAGTTCTTAAAAAATGTCAAGAGCTTCCTACGCAACAATCAGCTTCCTACGCAACATTCGGCACATACAACAATAGAACGTAACCACAAAATCCAGTATGAGTCTGGACACCATTAGAACCACAAAGATAACAGAAGTTAACAGGTAAAAAGATCAAATATTCTCCTAACTGCATAAGGTGTTCTGTACTGAACAAAAGGAGTAGGCTGCAACAATTTGAAACAACTTGTTCAGTAAACACATATTTGTAGAAGAACACATTAATATACCCCATACAGAGCGAACCACAAATACCAGGCCAAAAATACAAGCTTGATGCTTTGTCTTGAGACGGAAGCCAATGGTCTTGACTCAAAATATTCATAAGCTAAGGACAGTTTTTCTACCAATGCAGGTACTTCAGTAGCAATATTTCATCAATTTATTTTGAATAAGAATAAAATTGGGTTGGGGAGATAGCTCAGTAGAATAAGCACTTGCCTGGCAAGTGTAACATCCTGAGTTCAAGCTTTGGTACCGAAAAAAAAAAAAGAACAAAATTGTCTAAATTTTCTGAAACTGCAATGCCTTACACATATCTTGGTGAAATGAATAGCATGACTGGTGTATGTGTTTAGGACTACAGAATCCAGAGTGAATTGAAGATGGCCAATTTGTTTACGTTAACTCTATTACATACTGAGTGAAGGACTGTCAGGAGGGGCCTGGGTAGATTAGATGCTCATGAAATATAAGTAACTCTGAAGGTCAAGATGACCAGGGATGCACTGCTGTAGAAAGAGAGGAGCCCCTTTTCAAGTTCTAAATGCAATGTTAGTCTCCGCCTTTAGGATACCTAGGACACATACCTCAAGACAAGAGAAACTGAAATATTTGGAAGGATTTGCAAAACAAGAGTTTTAAGTATTGTGGAGTCTAAAGAACTTCAACAACACCTATCTTTAAAACCAGTGTTTACCAGGACTCCTATTCTGGGCACTGGCCAAGTGATTTAAACACATTATCTCATCTAACATTCACAGTAACTGGTAAGGTGGTTATTATCAACACCATTTCAAATGGAGGGAATACACTACTGAGACATTATAGGAAAGACTGGTACTTCAAACTCAGAGCTGTCTGCCTCCACATCCTATGCTCTGAACCACCAGACAAGCTAATTCCTCAAATAAGGGAAAAAACCAAAGTGCAAGAAAAATGTTTACTAATAAATGAGAGGGGTTCTTTTAGAGGACAAAGTTAAAGAAATTAAGAACTATCCATTCTCAAGAGTTTTTACTTTAATGATCCAATAACTACCTGCTGAGGTAAACTTTGAGGGATTTCAGTATGAAGCTTAAAACAGATCAACCACTTAACATTCCTTCAAAACATGAAAATGTATATATGCATGTGCTATTAAGTAAGTCCAGTCCCAACTACTAAGGAACCAAGAGAAAATGCCTTATGTTAAATCTATTACAAAGCCTGTTCTGATTCCAATTCTTCATTTTGGGTTTTCTAGGCCTTCTTTTAAAAAGACAAAACTGTTTCCCTGGTCCCCACTTTGAGAGCACACATAAAATGGGAAAACTATAAGATAATTCTCACCCCTCAATCTTATCTTCCAAAAAACTTTAATATATCTATAATCAACAGCATCTAAGGATTGTTGAATAACCACTTGCTGTTTGTATTACTTTTAACTTAGATCAGAACTTCTATGGTAAAAAAAAAAAACATATATATGTGTATAAACACACACACACACACACACACACACACACACATAAAATCCCATCTGATCCAAGCGATAATAAATTTTCAAATGAGAAAATTTTAAGTAACAGATAGGACAGAGGAAAATCCAAAAACTCATTTAGCACTTGGGTTGATACACTGTAGCCAATTCAATCATTTTAAAGCTGCTTTTCATATCTGTAAGTAATAAACAACAAAAATGAATATAATATTGTATTTTAAAGTGATGGGTGTGTTAACAATGCTTTGCTTTAAATATAGTTCAGCATATAAGGATAAAAACTCACTACACAGAGGTAAGCTGTCTTAGGTTTACAAGGAAATCAGGCTTAACATTTCATCAAGAGCACTGTAATCACTTCTAAAAAATTAACTGCAACTAATTCTGTTAACTCTTGGAATTAAGTCTAGACCTGTCCGCTCACTTTTTAAAATTTTAAGTGTTTTTTTTCAGTGTACAGAAATTGAGAACTTAACTGTCTATTGAACAGGGATCCAGACAAGGGATTGACAAAACTGCAAGAAGATAATCTTCGGCTGATAATGATAGAGGGAAATTAATCTCTCCTAAAAGAATGGAAGGTCTTAAAGAGTAAACCTAGTCTACTAACCACAACTCTTACTATGTATCTTCAATCTGTGAAAATTTCAAGGTTAGAATATTTGATAACACTGTGTATTGAGGACTGGTTGGAGATTTGTCTCACTCTAAACCCCACAGACTATAAACCATTAAGATTTAATCTTTTATTAGGCTCAAACTTTAAGGTGTTTTATAAACTTGCGCGAAGTTCCAACAGAATGATTTTTAATTCGGATGTACATTGAAGGCTCCCTTGCAATACACTTCAATTCAGGAAAATGAGACAGTTGTGAACATTTTACTACACCACTTTACTGCTGCATCATGTTTGCTCTAAGCACATACTTTTCCCCTAACCTCATTAAAATTGTTTGTCTAAGCTTAACCAGCCACTATATTTTCACGAAGATCTGTACAAGGATGAATGAGGCACATTCATTTACAGGGTCTGAGCCCTCGTGACAGGTGACACAAACCCAAGTATCCAAGTCTGAAGTTCTGTTTAAAATGTTGCTATTTCCCTACCTCGAAGTTAGGCAAGTTTAAAAAAAATTTTTTTTCAAGGCGATTAAAACAAGACGAAACAAAACCCGCACGTGCAAACTGCAAAGTTAGCATCTTCAGGCCGTCGCAGGCGATCCCCGCGGCACAAAGGCAGGGACGCCGCGGCCGAGATCGCCCCCGACCGCGCGCGTTCCGGGTGGGAGCCGCAGCCGAGCCCCCCGCGGCGCCCGCCCAGCGCGCTGGAGCCGCCCGGGGCCGCGATTCAATGGACCGGAGGACCCGGGGCGGGAAGGAGCGGAAGCGGGGTGCCCGCGGCGGCGCCCGACTCGGCCCGGGGTTTCCAGGCGGTGAGGTCCCCTCGGGAGGGACTCGAGCAGGCTGGGACTCGAGGCGGCGGCCGGGCTGGCGGCGGGGCTCGGACCCCGGCCGGAAGGCACTTCGCAGGCGTCTCCCACCCCCCATGACAAGATGGCGACGTGGACAGCGGGGGAGCCCGGCCCGCGAGGCTGGGGGAGGCGAGGGGAGGGAGAAGCGCGGAGACAAAAAGGCCGGGCCGGGGCTAGGGCTGGGGCGGGGGCGGGGGCGCCCGCGGGAGGAAGGCGCGGCGGAGGGGGCCCCGGCTTACTTTTTCTTGTCGCTCGCGCCCCCGGCGCCCTCCATGGCGAATCGGTGCCTGCGACGCCTCCCCGGCGGCGGCCCCCAGACTCGCTTGGGCCTAGTGCTGCTCCCTCCCCGCGCGGAGGGACGGGGAGAGCGAGGCCAGCGGCTGCGGGCGAGGCGGGAAAGCCCCCGAGAGCCGAGGCGCGGGGCGGGCTGCGCGGTGGGCGGCAGGGGCCCGAGGCCGGCGCAGCCTCTCCCGGGGATGTCTGTCAGGGCCTGGCCCGAGGATGCCCGAAGCGGCGGCGGCGGCGGGGCGAGGACGGTCCTCGCGTGCCCTCAGACGAGGTGGCTCTGCGCTCTGAGGAGCCGAGGCAGCGGCAGGGGGCGGGCAAGGGGCGGAGGCGCGCTCAGGCGCTCGGGCGCGCGGGGCGGGGAGGGAGGCGGGGAATGCGCCGGCCCGCCGAGCCCAGCGCGCGCCCGCTGGCCCGCCTCACCTGAGGAGGAGGCGGGTGCCCCGCCAGCCAATGGTGGGCGACGCAGGCGGCCGGGCCCCACCCCAGCCCACGTTGCTCTCAGCCAATCGGGGCGCCCAGCTGAGGCTCAGCTGGGATGCGCTGCGCTTCTCACGTGCTTGTCTGTGTGCGCTCTGCGAGGGAAGAGAACCCGGAGAGGGGCGCGGCTGGGCCGGGGACTCCGGGCTGCCTCCTCCTGGGGACCGCGGGGCCGTCTTTGGGGGGCGCTGCTGAGAAGCTATTCCGCGGCTAAACCCCGCGCCGGCCTCCCGCCTTCGTCCGCGTGCGGTCGCAGTGGTCGCCCGGCCCTCCCGCGCGTCTGGGACACAAAGCAGGCTGGCCTCGGGCTGCAGCGCCCCGCGCCGCCCTCTGGCTGCACCGCCGGGCTCCCGCCACGGTTTTCGCAGTCGGATGATGGAGAAGATGCAAGGGAGAGTGTAAAATACGCTGCTCTTGCGATAAATCTTTCCGAGCAACTAGTTGAAACTGCAGGGAAGTTTTCATCTCTAAAACTACCTTAACCTTTTAATATAGATAGAAGTGGCTTTAATAAACCGAGGATATAAGCCTGAGGTTTAGATAAAGAATAAGAAAAGTGGCTTCAGAGACACTTTTATTTGCAGTTTTTAAAAGTACTACAAAAAAACCGTAAATGAATTCAGGAAAGGAGAAGGGGCAGCTTCATTGGGGGGCTTACCACTTGAGGATGTAGAGTGGAGGGAGGGGATTCTCCAAACTTGCCCGGTGAACAGGATGCGGCAGCTTTGGAAGTCATATAAAATTTACTTGTTGCCTGTGAAGCCATAAATTTCAGGCCCATTGGTCTTTTTTTTTTTTTTTAAAATAACTTATTTTAAGCCTAAGTAAGCCATCCTTGACACTACATTCTTCTGAGGGAAGAGTACTGTTGTATTGTTGAAAGATTAAAGGACTGCAATTCTAACTTTGGTTTTTTATTCTAGGACGGTTTGAGAAATTGCCAATCAACTTCTTGAGTTTTGTATATATAGTGATCTACATTTCAAACTAGGAAACAAGAAAATATTGCTTCAATTAAACTCCCAATTTAGTTTACAAAAAGTTATACACATTTGAGTGTGTGTGTGTGTGTGTGTGTGTGTGTGTGTCCAAGTCTAGATGTTCCCCAAAGCCTCATGCAGCCGTAGGTGGGACTTTTTTTAGAGGCAGCTAGATTAGAATGTGCGATGCTGGGCTTGATTCATGGTACAATGCTCGACCAGAGGGCACTAGGATTAAGGGTGTGAGTGCTACCTGCCCTAAGTGGCCTAGACAAGATGTGAGCCTTAGAAAGCTGTGGTTGTCCCGTGTTGCTTTGCTACCTTTTGTCTGCCATGAACTGTTTCTCTTGTGCAGTGCCTGCCTGTCTGCCATCCCACCGTGTCTTGGAACCAGCTGATTATGCACGGAAACCTCTACAAATGGTAAGCTAAATAAACTTTTGGTATCTGGTGTTTTTGTCTCAGCAACAAGAAGAGTGATTAAAACAATTTGATACTGGGAATGGGGCCATTGATGTGGCTACACCTGACCATGTAGTTCTGGAGCCTTTGGAACTGGCTTACGGGAAGAATTTGAAAAGGTTCAAAGATTCCAATTGAGAAAGCACAGCTGGAATGCCGTAGGCTGTCCTAGATGGGAGATTCTGGTCAGAATACCAGAATGTTGAAAGAAATCCTGCCACAAAGATCCCATGCAGGAGGTTTCTGCTGGGAAGGACTGTGTTGGTTGTCGGACTCCAGATGATGTGTGCTGTGGTTTGGCAGAAAGTGTGTCTGCCTGCATTTTGCCCACATCTAGAGGTTTGACTGAGACTGAGCTTAAAGGCAATGCACTGATCTTGCAGAAGAAATTTCAAGGCAGTCTAATGGTGAGGCAGTGGCATGGCTACTGTGGGAGGCTTTTAGCCAGATTTATTTGAGAATCAAAGAGCAAACAGCCCAGCAGAATGATTTGAAATGCTGTGAGCTTGATCACAAAGGAAGCTCCAGTGATGTTTCAGTCTGCAAAGATGGTACAGAGGTCACCGAAATACTAATAAAAGCCATGGTGGAAGGCATGTCAGAGTGAAGCTGCTCTCCTAATGGTAGCTGGGAAACAGAAGGAAAGAAACATGGAAGAGCCTGAACAGGATGTACCCTTCCAGGCTGCAGCCCCAGTTTCCTGTATCGTCTAATGAGGTCCCATGATCTAACAGCACATTCATTTATGAAGTTATCCATGGATCAATCCACTGAAGGGGTTACTGCTTGCATAACCCAGTCATTTTTCCAAGCCCCCACCTCTAAACACATGAGCTTACTGGGGAATATTTTTATTTAAATCATAATATTCTGCCCTTGACACCAAAAGGTTCATGTTCATCTCTTCATACAGACATCTCAAGAGTCTCAGTTCCACAGTTGCTCAAAGTGCAAATCCAAATTCTCTTCTGAGATTCAAGGCGACTCTTAGCTGTTCCTGTAAAAGCAAACAAATAACAACAAGAACAATAGTAACAATTTTTTTTTTAAATCCCAAGCTAAATAGGCATAGAACAGATATTCCCATCCCAAAAGGAAGAAATAGGGGAATGGAAAGGAACCAGCCCAAACAAAGACTAAAACCTGGCAGGGCAAGCTATTAAGTCCTATAGCCACATGTCTAGCATGCAGATCACAGGGTGACGTGATGTGAGCTCGAAAGGGCTTGTGCAGTCCCATCCATGTGGCATTGCTTGTTGCAGTTCACATGAGGTCTCTCTTGGGCTTGCTTTTCTTACTGCTTGCAGCTTTCCTTGACAGATTTTCTTTGTCCCTGGCATCTACAACTTCCTAGAACGTCCACTGCATCTTTGACTTCACTCTCACTGACTCATGCATTGCCCTTTTAAAGAGCTCTAGGCAGGGACTCTAATCCAGTCCTATGTTGCCTAATTTCTAAGACTTTTCTTTGAAATCTAGGTGGAAGCATCTATTACTCCACAACTTTTGTATTTTGCATGTCTGCAAAACCATAGACAACACTAACATCTGATAACAGCACAAAAAGTAGGTAGGCCTCTTGGATCATGGGTGCAGTGGCATTTGACTTCTAGGTTGTGTATCTTGGGAGGAGCCTCCCTAGGCATCCCTGAGTGAACAGAGTAAGTAAGGCCTGTCTTGTAAAACACCTTTCTATATACCCTTAACACTGTGATAGGTTAGGTCTACCCAGTTTCTAAGGTACATTCAGGGTACCTTTCCTCTTGTACCAATGCAGTGCTTGCCTTCATTTTGTTTATTTATTTATTTATTTATAATGTATTTTGGTTGTTATGGGATCTCACTAAGCAGCTCGGACTCATGGTGATCCTCCTGTTTTCAGCCTCCCCAGTGCTGGGATTACAGGTGTATGCCACTATGCCTGGATTCTGGCTGGCTTAGCCCACCCTAGGGACACCACTGGCATGGCATGTGGTAGCAGGGATTGAACTGTGGTCCCTGCGCTTACCTAAGCTTGCCTAAGCAGCTATCTCACCGGCCCCTTGCCTTCATTTTAATGGCACTAATTTCTTCAGGAACCATAGCTTCTTTGGCCCTAGGTTTATATGCATGTCTTCTCTGACCAAACTGTTATGTTTTTTAAATTCTCTGTTTATTGTTCCTGATTCTCACTGTAAATCTGGCTAAAAGCAACCAGCAGTACCAAGTTACTTCCTGAACACTGTGCTACCTTGGAATTTCTTCCATCAAAGCAATTAGTCTATTACCTTTAAACTAACCCTTAGGCAAAGTTTAGGACCTGTACAAAATGTAGAACTGCTCTTTGACAGAATTTAACATGAATGGTATCTAGTGCAATTACCAGTGTAGTTATTATTTCCATCTGAAATCTCTGAACACATTTGTTAATTGTCTGCATTTTTGCTGGCAACTGATATTCTGAGTTCCTACCAAAATTTCCCATCAAGTTTTTATACCTTTTAGGCTTTCTCTAACTCAATTCTCCAAACTTTTTCAAATTTTCTAGAAAAATCAATTCTAAAGATCTTTGAATCACACAGTTAGGTATAGTCACAGCAGTGACTGCAGTTCTGGTATTAATTTTCTGTATTAGTCACTGTTCTATAGCTCAGATAAAATACCTGACATACACAACTTAAAGGGAAACAGGTTTATATTGGCTTCTGGTTTCAGAGGTTTCAGTCCATGGTCAGCTTATTCCGAAACAAAAACTCATAGTAGAAAGGCATGTGAGAGGAAAACAACTCAGCTCATGTCATCCAGGAAGCAGAGTGAAAATGTAAGAGCCAGACAGAAAGGAAAGGCCTAGAGAAAGGATATGCCTTTCTAGGCTACATCCCAAGTGGCCTACTCTCTTCAACCAGGCCTTAGCTATTAAAAGCACAGTGAGCAATGAATATATTAGTGGACTAATCCCTATGCTCCAGTCGCCTTCGGAAAGCTCCACCTATGAATTGCTGAGTATTTGGGGAGACATTTTTAAAAATGTATTTAGCATAAGATCTACAGGGTTTCACTACACAGATCAGACTCATAGTGATAGCCCTGTTTTTAGCCTCACAAGCACTAGGATTACACACACACACGCCACCATACCCAGTCTCCAGTCTCCATTGCTGTCTCATCATGCCCCGGGGGCAGGACCAACAGAGCATGCCAGGGATCAAACCTGGTCCCTGGGTCTGCATAAGCAGGTGCTTTAATCTGCTGAGCTACCTGGCTGGCCCTTTGGGAAGCATTTTGATCTTCAGTTTTATGCTTCTGCTAGAAATAATTACTTGTGCTTCTGCTACATTTAGCCAATTTTAATTATTCAAGAATTCCAAATAGAATATATATATATATATATATATATATATATATATATATTCTATTTTTCCACATGGGAACTTTCCAGGTTGTTCCCACCTTCATGTATGAAGATAGTTGCAGAGATCTTCAATCATTTCCTGTTTTATAACATTTATAGATATTTCTATTTATAGCCATAGCATATAATGCTTCTAATATATTATTATAGCCAAGCATAAATGTTTATAGTATCAAAAGATGAGCATTTTGAAAATAGTAAATCTAAGTCACTTCAATTTTTTAGTATTTCAAAGATCCTACACAGAATAACTCAAATTCACCTTTCAAAAAAATATAAAATGGATTGCAGTACATTGAACTCCATAGAGACAGCACCAGGACAAGTGAGAGACAAACAGGCACTGGGCAACTCCGTACCTCGCTGAGGAAAACAAGAAAACACGGGCAAAGGAGATCCTAAGTAGCCAAGAGGCAAGATGTCATCATATGCATTCTTTGTGCAAACTTGCCGAGAGGAGCACAAGAAGAAGCACCCAGATTCTTCTGTTAACTTCTCAGAGTTTTCTAAGAAGTACTCAGGGAGGCGGAAGATCATGTCTGCTAAAGAAAAAGGAAAATTTAGGAGCCGGGGAGATGGCTCAGTGGAGTAAGCGCTTCCCTGGCAAGCGCAAGGGCCTGAGTTCAATCCTCGGTTCTGCAAAAAAAAGGAAAAGGAAAATTTGAAGATATGGCAAAAGCGGACAAGGCTTATTATGAAAGAAATGAAAACTTATATTCCTCCTAAAGGAGAAGCAAAAAAGACGTTCAGGGATCCCAATCGCCCAAGAGGCCTCCTTCGGCTTTCTTCTTGTTCTGTTCTGAGTATTGCCCAAAAATCAAAAGAGAACATCCTGGCCTGTCCATTGGTGATGTTGCAAAGAAACTTGGAGAAATGTGGAATAATACTGCAGCAGATGATAAGCAGCCGTATGAGAAGAAGGCTGCTAAGCTGAAGAAGTATGAAGACGGCATCGCTGCCTACTGGGCTGAAGGAAAACCTGATGCAGCAAAAGAGGGAGTCGTGAAGGCTGGAAAAAGCAAGAAAAGGAAGAGGAGGAGGAGGAGGAGGAGGAAGAAGATGAGGATGAAGAGGAAGAAGAAGATGAAAAGGATGAGGAGGATGAAGAAAAAGATAATGGTGAATAAGTTGGTTATAGTGCAGCTATTTTTTTTCTTGTCTATAAAGCATTTAACCCCCCCGTACACAACTCACTCCTTTTGAAGAAAAAAAAATTTGAAATGTAAGTCTGTGTGAGATTTGTTTCTAAACTGTACAGTGTCTTTTTTCTGGTATAGTTAACACACTACAGAATGTGTCTTTGGATAGCCCTGTCCTGGTGGTAGTTTCAATAGCGACTAACCTTGCCCGGTACATTATGGGGGTTGTAAATTGGCATGGAGATTTAAAGCAGGTTCTTGTTGGTGCACAGCACAAGTTAGTTGTATATGGGGATGATAGTTTTTCATCTTCAGTTGTCTCTGATGCAACTTATCCGAAATAATTGTTGTTCTTTTAGCTGAATACCACTCCATAATTGCAAAAAAAAGTTGCAACTGTTTTGTTCACATTCTGAATGCTTCTAAGTAAATACGATTTTTTATTTAAAAAATACAAAATGTAGTTTTTGTTTGAATAACTTGGTATATAACAAACTGGTGTTTATGTAATTACAAAGGAATCAGATAATATTGTATAATTGAAGCAATCATGTTAAATACCAAAATCCTAAAAAAGCAAGATTTCCCATGTGATGAAATTTTAAATCCCTTTTTAAAATCAAACTTCTATTAATAAATGCATTTAAGTTTTTATTGTATATGTATATCTTGATGAAGTCATTTAGTCACATTTTATCTTTATAAATGTCCAAGGTTCATCCCAACTCACTTTGAAGGACTTATTTTTCTTTCCTTATTTGTATGTGTGTGTCTGTGTGTGTGTGTGTGTGTGTGTGTGTTTTGAGATAGAGGCACACTGTGTCGTTCAGACTGGCCTTGAGCTCAGTGTGTAGCTTGGGCTGCTCTCAAACTCACAGCAACCATCTTGCTTCAGTCTCCCAAATGCTGGGATTACATGAATGTACCACCATCCCTGGGTCTTACTGAAATTCTTACATAGATACGAAGTTTATAGTAAAGTCTTGGATTGCAGTAACAACGTCAGCCAACATTTCTAATAAATTGTAACTAACAAAGAAGCAATGTCTTATAAGTAGTATGTGAGATTGCTGAGATGGCTCAGCAGACTAAGCACCTGTTTAGGCAAGGGCAGGGGCCAGGGGTTCGATCCAGCACCACATGCTGTGCCAGCATTGCCCCTAGGTGTGCTGAGCAGGCCACCGAGTCTGGGCGTGGCAGCACACACCTGTAGTCTTAGCACTGGGGAGGCTGACAACAGGAAGATCACTACAAGTCCAAGCTGCGTAGTGAGATTCTGTACCAAATACAAAAAAAAAAAAA
>NW_004524583.1:21510928-21518499 GCF_000260255.1 Octodon degus
GGCCAGGGGTTCGATCCAGCACCACATGCTGTGCCAGCATTGCCCCTAGGTGTGCTGAGCAGGCCACCGAGTCTGGGCGTGGCAGCACACACCTGGTAATCCCAGTGCGGGGAGGCTGACAACAGGAAGATCACTACAAGTCCAAACTGCGTAGTGAGATTCTGTACCAAAAAAAAAAAAAAAAAAAAAAAAAGTATGTGATGCAGATGTTACATGAGCACAAGTGAGCCTGTGGTGCCCTATGGGATTGTGGGTGATTGTCTCCTAACATTAAGAGATGATAGAAGAGAAATCATCTGCAGAGGAGAAAAAAATGGAGGAATCCCTTACTTGAAATTGAGGAGATATATAAAATGTGGGAAATCGCAAAATTTTGTGGAAAAGCACCACCTGAAAAAGACTATAGTAGTGTGAGCGATGAATCTGTTTAATGACCATGCAGTGTCACATTTCTGTGAAATGCTCAAACGGATGCAAGAGCTAGTGCCGTTGGAGAGGTTCCTTGTTAAAGCTGCACAGAAGGAAAAATATCCCACTGAGCCAATAGTAGCAGTGATTCTGTTAGTGACAGTGAAAGTCATCCTGCGCAGTAACCCTCCTCTTCATCTCGTCTCCCTCTCTCTCATCTCCCTCCCACCAGCTGTGAAGATTTCCAAAGGTAAGTGCAAGTTAATTAATTTTTTAATATGTTGTATATTTTCTTTTAGTTTTATATGATAGTATTATAATCATTTTTATGTGAATATTTTTGGTTTGTGGGACAAATTGGCTGAATTTCCATTATTTCTTATGGGGAAATTCACTTTGATATACAGGTGGTTTGGATTACGAGCATGTTTCAGGCATTCAGCTCTGACGGTGCCCTGCAGGACCCTGCACCCATGCATGACTCCTCTGGCAGACATGGGCAGCATCCCCTGAAACCAGTGATTCTAGAGTGCAAGCATCACCTTGCTAAGGCACAGGAAGGAGGGGCCAGTGTATCCCCCACTGCCATGATTCTGCCAAGGCCACTGGCAGTATGGGCCAAGGTCCTAGTGGTGAAGACCAAAGCCATACCTGTCATCATGAGTCCTCTGATCACAGACAGACCCGGGAGCACATTCACCATTTTGAGCAACAGGCAGGGCTGAAAGATGCAGGCTACACATCACAAAAGATTACTACCGAGGATACCTACCACCTTTGAGAGGCAGACCCCACAACTGCAGAGCTAGTGACACAAATTAATTTTTGAGAAACATTAGTGTAAATCTTACACTGTGAAGAAGAAACCATTCTGTATTGCTTTAGCTAAAGAAATCTGAGCACTCATTTGGGGGGCCCTCGTAACCTAGTTTGGTATCCTAGATAAGAACACTAATCATTGCTTACAAGGTAAATAATATTTGTACTATTCCAAAACTAAGACTTCTTTATTATTTTTTTCACATTGTGAACATTGACAAATCCTGGTGTAGAGGTGCCCATTAACTTATTTGGGCAACTTTGGATCTTTTGATTGTGCTGGGACTATGTTCCAGTCTTACTGTCTAGGACCTTTGCATGAGAACAGGGTACAGCCAGGCTGAGGAGGAATCTCACCTCGAGTCACTTGCTTTTTAGTCATCCCAGGAATCCTTCTGTCCTGCAGCCATTGCATCCTGCCTCTTAGTGCCTCCTGGACCTCTGCCACAGGAGGGATACTTCCCTTCTATAATAGAACAAAGTGAGGTTAGTCTAAATCCAGTTTGATTGAAAACTAAGAGAGAAAATTCAGTCTCCTGTTTTCATATTATCTTTTACGAAAAATGCTAGGAATTAACCTGGGGCCTCACACACGCTGAGCTACCTCCCCAAACCATAGATATTAAAAATTGTAGCGTAAAGATGGTTACTACAGTTTTGAACTTCAGGTTCATATAAAATTAGTGTCAACTTGTTTCAATTTTTATTCCGATCAGGACCTAAAGTTTTGTGGGTTAGAAGTGGTAGAAGAATTCCAAATTTCTCTACAAGTTGGCTGGGGAGAGAGGTCAGCAGTCTAAGTGCCTGGCTGGGGCCGATCCCTAGTACCATATGCTGTACTGGGCATCTTATGCCAGCTCACAAAACCAGGCCTGGTGGATGCCTATAATCCAAGCGCTGGGGAGGCTGAGACAGGAGGATCACTAAGTCCAAGCTGCATAGTGAGACTGTGTACCAAATGAATGAATAAAACATAGTTTTAAAAAAAAAATTTAGGGGCCGGGGAGATGGCTCAGTAGAATAAGTGCTTCCCTGGCAAGTGCAAGGGCCTGAGTTCAATCCCCAGTTCCACCAAAAAAATAAATAAATAAAAATTTAAAATCTCTCTACAAGTGGAAGACTTTTTCACTAAAATGAGGCTCATACATTTACATAACACACATCTTAATGAAGAAAGGAAAGAGAAACTGCCTTTGTACGTCTCACTGAACATGTTCATTATCATAAACACTCAAATAATTGCTTTTTAAAATTTTGTTTTAGGTTACATTTTTTTTTTTTTTGCGGGGGGTAAGGGTCTACAGGGTCTCACTACACAGATCAGACTTGTAGTGATCCACCTGTGTTCATCCTCCCAAAGAACTGGGATTACAGGCAGGCACCACCATGCCAGTCTCAATTACTGTGTCAGCGTGCCCCAGGGGTGGGGCTGGCATGGCGCAGCAGGCTGGGGATTGAACCTCTGACCCCTGCATCTGCCTAAACAGGTGCTTTAATCCACTGAGCTATTTGGTCGGCCCTAGGTAGCATTTTGTTCACATAAGGAACTGGCCTTCCATAGAGAAGTGCTACAGTCTAAAATTGTCACAATTAATTTTTATTTGTGTCTTCTTGCTTTGATGATAAAAACTCTTACTACTTTAAAAAAAACAATAAATAAAAAGTGAAACAAGCAGGGTGTGGCAGTGCATACCTGAAATTGCACTACTCTGAGGCTGAGGCAGGAGAATCATAAGTTCAAACTCACCTTGGGCAATTTAGTGACCTAGGATGACCCCGTCTCAACTGTGAGTTCAATGTACTATATATATTTAGAGAGAGAGAGAGCAAAAGAGAGGGACAGGGAGGGAGAGGGAGGGAGGGAGAGAGAGAAACATCAAATGCATACAATTTAAAGTATATCAGACTATGGAAGATCTAGCTTTCTATAGATGATCCTTGGCTGATTTCTGCTCTTAGCCCTTTCCTTTATCTTCTGCAGTGTACTCATAACAACATTTAAAAACAAAAGTACTTAGAAAAGGAAGTGCTTAGGAAATAGTACACATTGTAAACCTCTATTTAGCTTTCAAGAATTAAAACAAATATGTATATTTGTTTGAGTTTATGGAGAAGAATAATAAAATTGACACTAGCCCTTTTCAATTACAATAGATATTTTCAGCATGAATTTATAAAGAAACTCCAAGTGGTTTTCAGGTGTTTTTTTTTTTTTTTTTCCTTTCTTTCTTTCTTTTTCCTTAGTACACATAGTTGAATCCAAGACCTTGGCACTGAGCCCCAGCTCCAGCCCTTTTTTAAAAAAATTTGAGACAGGGTCTCACTAAGCTTCCCAGGCTGGTCTTGAATTTGCAGTGTTTCTGTCTCAGCTTCGCAGAACATTGGGATTACAGGCATGTGCCACCTTCTGGGAACTCCAGGTGTCTGTCTCACATCTAAAAAGCTTGGAATTATTATTCCTGCATTCTCGTGAACTAAGTAAAGCTAAACAAACTGAAAATCTAGGTGAGAATTTTTTTTTTTTTTTTCTGGCTCAGGCTACCTTAAGAGTGGTCTGGTAATGTAGGTGGAGGTGAGGATCAAACATGCGGCATCCTACCCCTGACTGCATTTGCATGAGCAGGCGCTTAAACACCTGAGCTAATGGGCAGGCCCTCTGAAAACCTAGAATTATTCTCAGATCTATTAGAGAAATGAAATGACGGTGAAAACTGTGAGAGGTGGAGGGAGGCGAGGAAGATTTATTTTCTAAATATTTCCACTCCTTTTCTGTCCTCCTTAATTTTATTTTATATTAAGTATTCATTCCATCATAGGCCAGACATACACTTCGTAATTTAGCAGTCCTATATTCTAGGACTTGTGCCCAGAACAAAAACAATGATCATTTCTTTAGAATACATTTTAGAGATACTCTTTCATTTAAGCATCATGACAAGATAGGAATTGTCAGGATCATATTGTGCATCTTAAGGAAACAGAGAAGTAAACGTACTGAATCAGAAAGCTGGCAGGAAGTGGAAACAGGATTGTAGGCCACATCACTCCTCTGTGCAACTCAAACTGTTGTATGGTGTGTAGGGAATGCACACAGCTATGGAATGTGAGGACAGAGAGGAAAAATAGCTCATCTGCTTAGAGGGCCAATTTCTTTTTCTTTCTCTCTCTCTTTTTTTTTTCTATATTTTTGGGAAGGGTCTGCAGGGTTTTCAGGGTCTCACTACTAGATTGGACACATAGTGATCTACCTGTTTACAGCCTCTCAAGTGCTGGGATTGCAGGCACACGCTACCACACCCAGTCTCAGTCACCATCTCAGCGTGCCCCACAGGTGGGGCCAGCATGCCTGGGATTGAATCCCCGGCTACTGCGCCTGCTTCAGGCGCTTTAATCCGCTGAGCTATTTGGCCAGCCCTAGAGTACCAATTTCAAAACAAAAGAAAAGTGAGTGCTAGAACTGTGTGTGTGATGCATTTGGTAGCTCAGCCTGGCCCCACACAGCAGTCCTCCTGCCTGCGCCTCCCAAATGCCGGGATTACAGATGTGTGCCGCCATGTCCAGCAATTTTAGCTTTTTGAAATAGATTGTGCAATATCGGTACTAACTGATGAGAGACTATTCTCTACATAGATCTTATACAGTTACGACACCTAACTTCTTCTTAAACTTTTAATAGTTCCAGGGAAGGCAGCTTGCAAAGCTTTTCAAGCTTCACAATTTTTTTTCAAGTGTCACAGCTAAATGAATCAGTTCATACCCATGCTGTTTGAAGTTCAACTGTATTTGCATGTAAATCTGGAAATGCCCACATAGAATACCAAGACATCTGTGCTTCCGCCCTTTCCTTACGTACAAGGGATACAATAGCATACACTTTGTCCTCCTGCTGAATTTATTACATGCAACAAATGTTGTTGCATCTCTCTGTAAGTTCAAATGCTTATGCTGAATCTTAAACATCTTGTGGTAAAATACATGAATGATGAAGTATCGTAGACTGCTAAACCACAAGAATTTAAAAATTAATTAATTTAGCACCTTAATATTTATGAACGAGGATAATTTAAATTTTATTGCGAATGGAACTAGTTTTTTGGACAGGTTAAACAAGACGTCTAGCAATTGAAAACCAAATTTCTACAGAATGGCAACTTTGATATCTGCTTTCAGCCAACTATATCATATCACTTTCTTCCTGCATTTGTAAAAACTATTAACATTAAATGAATTGCAAGTACAGTAGATTTATTTCTATGAAATTAACAACTTGGTTTTCTTCTTTTCTTCATTCTTATTACCTGTAGACTGATTATTCCAATTTTACACATTATATATATATATGTTTTTTTTAATGGTAAGGACACTAAGTCTCTTTATTGTAAATGACTAACAATTTCAAAATCCATCTCAGGCAACCTTAGAATGATCTGATTTTTATGACGTGAAGCACAGAATGTACTGTTAGTCTCGGTATTCTATAAATGTAGCAGGAGTTTGAAGAACTCATCTGCTAAGATTTGAGTTTGTTACTGTTACGATGCAAATTAATATCATATAATTATTCTTGACTCGGCACTAAAATTTACTCCTCTCAAAGAGAAACGTCTGTAAGCTCTACATATAGTCTGCTGAACTTCTGCCCAAACACTGCTAAACAAGTTCTTGCCAGTTAGTAAGTCTTCTAGAATTTCTGTGCACTCCATCCAACTTTGTTTCAGTGCTTTATTTTATTTTATTTTTTGTGTGTAACTGGGGATTGAGCTCAGGACCTTGTGCTTGCCAGGCAATGTTTCAGTGCTCTAAAAAACACTTTTCCCTCCCACATAGTAATAGAAGCAGTCAGGTAACAAATGCAGATGAGAGGATTGTAGAGTAAATCTTGGGACAGAAGTGCCTACTTTTAGAAGCTATCTGTATAACACAGTCATTCTCTCCAAAACAACTGTGGTTTCTAGCAGGAAGAAAACCCTCCTCCAAAAGACCAGAATAATTTTTTTTTAATTATTTATTTATTTATTTATTTTTATTTTTCAACAAATAATACACTGCATATGTTCTTCTTAGTGGTTAATTGCTGTACAAGATGCGGACTTGTGATCCTATTTACAAACACCATTAGAACAAATCATTCTATTCATTAACAGAATGTAACTATATATCTATCCGACCAGAATAATATTGAAACGCCAGTAAGCAAAGCATTTTATAATATTCCCCCTAGATGTTCATTTCCACTATAAGTTGTATTTTTTAATCAGGGGATTTACAAATAAACATTTTAATTGGAAAAAATAGCATTAATTAAAGCATAAAGTAAAGAACAATCTCACATTGCCTAATATTTATTTTAGCTTGGTTTTCTTTCCATGTGCCCCAGGCACCAACAATGTACATTTCCCAAATTTTGGGTGGATAATGTTTTCCTTTTGATTTTTTTGGTGGGTAATACAGAAACATCAGCCATTTGGCTCTTGTATTGGAAATCTTATAAAGTTGTCTTTGGTGAAGTGTGTCAGAACTTGCCTGTGAAGAATCAGAGTCAGCCACAAGAAGTTAATTTTATATCTGGGCTTGCAAAGACAGGTTAACTCCGCTCCCATGTAAGTATAGATTACGTGGCAGGACCAAGTAAGCCAAAGCTTCATGGATCATCTTATTTCGGGGAATCATAAAATCAAACTTATGGTTTTTGCCAGGGTTTGGGATAGATCTTGGGAATGGACATTCTGTATCATTACCTTCCTCAGTACTTTCCAAGTTGTGATTCTGTCCCCACCCCTGATCTTTGGTCTATATGTCTTGTTTTATAAGGGACAAAATAAAGGCCATTTAGTGAGTTGTCAACAGTTTTTGTATTTGTCAGATAGCTGTCTGGACCCTTGATCTGACTATTCCTTACACACACACACACACACACACACACACACCCTGGCTGGGCAGCAGGGCCCCTCTGATCCTTGCTGCATGTAAATTCTCCACGCCCTATTTCAGATTCTGTTAGTAAGATCTGTGACATCTAGATACAGGTACAACAGTTTGCCACGATGTCTCACTGAGAATAGTACTTAACTGATAGTTTCTTTTGGCACAAAAACAAATCTCAGAGCTTGATTATTCTAGGATCTGTAGGAAAAAAAATAGTACAAAACAAACAAATAAATAAATAAATAAAAGTACAGCAGAGAATATGCTGGGGAAATAAGAGACTCCTAAAACACTATCACTTTGTTAAGTGGGACACAAGGTGTGTTACATCTCAAGACATCAAAATATATCAAAATCACATGATTAGAAATGAGGCTGTAAGAAGCCTTACCACCTGTGCACTATACTACTCTTCTTAT
>NW_004524583.1:21519444-21521223 GCF_000260255.1 Octodon degus
AAAAAGGCTACTAATGAGTAATAGTCACTGCCTTATTTATTACAGAACAGAAATGTCTCATGGTTTTTGTATGTGTACCATAATTTAATCTCATACACCAGAATTCAGATCATGAGTGGCTGATAGAGTATTTTTGTTGGACAGTCCTGATTTAAATAAAATTGGCTTGTAGTTAAAAAAAAAAGAAGAACACATGTTGTTGCCAAATATGAGCAACCCCCCCCCCCAAAAAAAGAGAGAATTTGGGAGAATAAAATAGGTGAATGAGTTCTCATTGCTCGAAGATGTGGAGGGAAAATGCAACAGTCAGATATGGATATTAAAAGCTTGGATGTTATAAAAATGCATGTGGTATTTCTCATGGGGAAGACACCCGAGATGCCTAGGTGCTTCTTGTATGCCGTGAATGTCATAACGAAATAAGCAGATAATTGAATTTAACGAATAACCAATTTTATTTCAAAAAATGAAAGAATCCCTCACAAGTGAATAGAAACTTTAATATTGCCAAAGGACTTCTCCTTCTCCTTCAATACAGGGTCTTGCTGCACAATTCAGACTCATAGTAACCCTCCTGTCCAGCGCAGGGATTACAGGTGTGTGCCACCATGCCCAGTCTCAATGGCCAGCGCAGAGTGCCTCACCCAGGGTTCCAGGACCAGCATGACATGTGGTACCAGGGGTTGAACCCTGGTACTGGCATTTGCCAGGCAGGCGGTTAGACCACTGAGCTATTTCCCCAGCCTGTCAAAGCATTTTCACATCAATCACTGTATTTCATTTCAAAGCCATCTTGCAGACTCCTTAATATACTTCACCCAGAAGTGTACTTACAGACCCTGAGATTACATGGAAAATTAGGGAAATATATAAGACTAGAATCTACATCTCCAAGATATGTTTTACTTCTTTTGTTTTCTAAATCTACATTTTAAAAAATTTCTCAGAAAAGCCTTTTACAATTACCATGAGAATGTAATTAAGGAATCCTAGCATGGCCAAAACTGAGATTCTAGGGGCTGGGAGATGGCTCAGTAGAATAAGCGTTTGCTTGGCAAATGCAAGGGCCTAAGTTCAATCCCCAGTTCTGCCAAAAAACAAAACAAAAAACCAAAAAACACACAAAAAAATAACAAAAACAACTGGTATTCTAACAGATATAACCCACTTCTTTCCCCCTCAGTTTACTTACATGTTTTTCATTTGACTTGATTTACAAAGATGCTGATAAACTTTCTCAAAAAGCAATTAGAATTGTGTTGATTTTGGGATCTCAGGCAGCTATAGATTAGTAAGAACCCAATGGGAACAAATGATAATACAAGGACAGCAGAATCTCAAAGGCAGTCTCAGATTACAGGGAGAAGGCCTGGTGTGAATTCGATTGGGCCATAAAGACGAAGGGGTAGAAAGCAGTTCTCTGACTTTTGGTTTAAAAACACATTTGAGTTTAAGAAATGTTAGTGCAGTGTGATACAAAGGACAGACAGCGATTCTCTTCTACTGCATGGTCACTGCTGCTGAACGGTTCCATGTCGCGCGGGTCGGGAGCTGCGGGTGTCAAGGGTTCATGCCTGGTGCAGAACAGCGATAGCTGCTGTCTGGATGGCATCTAACTGCGCAGAACTGCAGCATGACTGAGGCCAGATGCAAGTGAGCGACCAGCCTAATGGATTAGTGTGCATGAGCGAGACCCCTGGGATTCTCCAACTGTGGGGAGTTGGAGCGCCTGCCTGAAAGAGTGGTAACTTCTACTCGACTACAAGACAATGAGTAGTG
>NW_004524583.1:21522338-21528895 GCF_000260255.1 Octodon degus
CTTTCAACTTACGTTTATCACTGAGGTAAAAGAAGTGTTTTCTTGTCAGTGCCTGTTGAGTCAGTCGGAACAGAAATGCCTTCACTTTTAATGAGCCAATGAACTGCTTTTCAGTGTTCTCCGGCGACCCAGGGATGTCTTAGGATTGCGTCATTGCTCAATAGCAGCTCTTACAGCAGCAGCGATGGATTCTGCTCTATCACACTGAAAGTGCTGACTAAATGCAAACGACAGTTTCAGCAAGTGTATGAGTGTGACCATGTTTTGCAATGATTTCTGAAATTTTGTCAGACTCAACTAGTCCACCATCATTTAATTGCATCTCCTTCTCTTCCTCCTTCTCCTCCTCCTCCTCCTCCTCTTCCTCCTCCTCCTCCTCCTCCTCCTCCTCCTCCTCCTCCTCCTCCTCCTCCTCCTCCTCCTTCTCCTCCTCCTTCTTCTTTTTTTTCTTTTTCAGTACTGGTTATTGAACCCAGGGCCTTCACACTGAGCTGCATCTCCAACTGTTACTATTTTTGCTTTAGACAGAGCCTTGCAAAGTTGCCCAGGTTGGATTCAGACTTACAGTCCTCCTGCCTCAGCCACTCAGAGTGCTCAGATTACAGCGTGTATACGACCATCCCCAGCTTGTTTCTTCCTCACTAATACCTCTGTTAAACTGCTTAAAATTGTAACGAATTTTTGAAAATTTTTATTTCCTCCTTTATGAGACTGTTTCTCTTTCAAAAAAAAAATTCCAACTATCTTTATAGCTTAGTAGGTTCAGTCGGAAAAGAACTATCTAAAACATGGAGTTGAATTAGATTTTAATAAAAGTATAGGCTGATATTCAGTAAGAGATTTGCAATAGTTTTCTTTTCAATACTTGTTATAATGGTGAACTAGATAACTTTGGCAGAATTAAATAATAATGTAAAAACTATTTTTTTTACCTAATCCCCCAAATCCAAAGGCACAGAGGTTTAAGCAAATGCAACAGTAATGCGGTAGCCAGTGGTTGCCAACAGGTACAGGAAGTCTACCTCTCACCCTATGACTACAATTACGGTCTGCCAGTCGCATCTTTTGTGTGCCATAGATTTACAGCACTGATCTTATTTACTGTTTGCCTATTTTCCAAGTGGCAATACCAATGTTGCTCGTGCAATGCCCAATGAGCAACATAAAAATGTAAAGGAAGAATATTTTTTCAGCTAGGGTTGAGCTTTGAAGAACCACAAATCATTAAAATGTCTCAGAGGGGCTTTTCTCCACCCAGGAACTCACTGTTTGCACTTCTGTGGGTAATATAACCATCATTCAAAACATACAAGTATTTGAAGTACTTGTAGGAAAAAAAAAAGTCATGGCAAGTCCCAGATGGAAAATCATGCCTGGATTTCTGGAGCTTCTGACACAATGCCATACTTTATGATACAAAAAATTATCAGCTATCCAAAAGTGGATATTCTGTGGCCCTTCAGCCATTGTAAAGACAGAGCATGTGACTATGAGACAACGTGTGGCCAGAGCTGCCCATCGTGAACTGGCTTCCTGCAGACTCGCCTGGGGACCTACTTGCGGCAAAGCAGCGGAGAATTCTGACACACAGCCCTGGGGTCCAGTTGTTCTGGTTCTGTGACATGTTGTATCACCCAGAATAAAGCAGACCGATACGATGTGTGATGGCCTCAAAAGATGCGGCTAAGGCACCATCCTGGAGATGACACCCTGTGAAGTTTGTGCTACCTGCCAAGAAAACATTGTGTGGCCTTCCATACCCTTCTTAAATTTTCCTAGCGCTAGGGAACTCAGAGCTTTACTTGTGTTAGGGAAATGCTCTACCATTGAGCTACATCCCCAATCACTTCTGTATCCTAATAAAATACAGCGGTTTGAGAAGCACAAAATGGAAATGTCTTTTTATGTCATCACTATCAGTGATCCACTGAAGAAATGGGCACATTACATTTTTGCGTTGAGTTCAGTGGGGCTGGAGGCTGGCTGTGTTATCCAAGGGTGTAATAAAAGGCCAACTACATTTTAAGCATGAGCTTCCACCCAGTTATTTTGAACCCCATTTGCCAAGAGTCTAAGAAAAGGAATCACTACCCTGGTAAGAGTGATTGCCCCTCATCAACAGAAGGATGTAGGGCTACTGCTTCGTAGTGGGACAGGGAGGGATAGTGTGTTGGACACTCAGGTAAGTGATCCCTGGGGGCTTCTCTGGGTGTTTCTATGCCTCTTATTTCAGGATGCTAGCCATAGCCACCCTATGAGGAAGAAAATGAGGATTGATCATGACCCTAAAATTCATGGTGGCAGCAGGCACTGTGCTTCACTCCACTAGGCTTTCTAAGTTTCCATGTGGTGTCCCAGAAAAACTCCTGGAAAAAGCCAGTCCTAGATAGGGCAAACCTGGGAAGAAGAAGTGGACCTGCACAAAGTGGCAGCCTGGTGGGTTCTGGGATATACCAACCAGTCCAGTTCAGGATTGACACACCATCCTTCGCTGCTGAGAGTAGCAACCGACAGCTTTCTGTCATTGTCTCCCCCTAAACCTCGCTTCCACCCACATAGAATGGTCTTGCCGAGTTCTGTACCCTCTCCTCTGCAGTGCCCCGAAGCCAGTGCCTATCTGATGTGTACGGAACATGGCACATTTCCATTTGAGACAACACAGCAAGGTCATCCTAGCTGCAGGGCCCCTGGGGAATTAGCTGAGGTCTCAGTGGCAGATGTATGTGTCCTGGCTTGTCCCTCTGCTCAATTCTGTCTTCTCTTTTTGGAAGCATGTCTCCTAAGAGCTCTCCCCAGCAGCTCTTCTGTGTAGCTTTAGGTTTCAGAACATTTCCAGGAAAGTCAGTTTTAGGCACTGTCCTAGAATATAATAAAAAATGTCCAGTCTTAGCAACCTGGTGGACAAATCTCAAACTTTAACAATCCATGTTATTGTTGGCTCAAGGTAAAATAAATGTCTATTGATACACTCTTGATTTAAATGTAGTTTACCTGAGCTAGCATAACAAATATTTATAAAATACTAGCCAAACTTTACAGAAAAGAACCAGTGTTTATTACGAAGTAGCAAGTTGATTGATTTGTAGGGAAAAATAATGTGAGAAGGCTGGGACAGTAGAATAGAAATAATCTATTTTCCTTATTTACATATATTTTTGTCATGTTATATTGTTTTTAAAATAAATCGATCTTTTTAAAAAAAGACAGTGATTTATGACTGAAAGAAAACAGTTCCTTGTTTAAGTCCCATGAAGAGATTCCTCTTGTATCTTTAACAGTCTTCCTTTACTTAAAAAAAAAAAAAATCTTTTGTTTTTATTTACTTGGTACAGGGTCTTGCTACACAGCTCAGACTCCTAGTGATCTGCCTGTCTCAGCTTCCCCAGCTCTGGAATTATAAGCATGTGCCACCATGCACAGTTTTGGTGTCGAGCTTGGTGTGGAGCTGGAATGGCTTTGCTTTTTGATAAATATTTTATTTCATGTTGTTTCACAAAGTATTTGGTTTTGGTGTGATGTTTTCATATATCCATGTAACACACTTGATCATATTCTGCGTCGTTACACTTTACACCTCCCTCAACCTTATTCCTTTGCTCTTGCCTAAATGGAGTCTCATCTCTACTTTCACGTCGTCTTTTTTTAAAAAAAAATCTTATTTATTTATTCTTGGTACACTGTCTCGCTACTCAGCTCAGACTTGCAGTGATCCTCCTGTCTCAGCCTCCCGCAGTGCTGGGGTCACAGACGTGTGTGCCACCATGCCTGGTTTCAGTGACCAGCTCTTCTCCCTCAAGAATGAGACTGATGGTTTTTGGTTTTTTGTTTTAGTACAGGGTCTACCGGGTCTCACTATGTAACTCAGACTTGTAGTGATACTCCTGTTTTCAGCCTCCCAAGCACTGGAATTACTGCACACGCTACCATGTCCAGTCTCAATCACCGCCTCAGCGTGTCCCAGGGAAGGGGCTGACCCGGCACGCCGGGGATGGAACCCGGGCACTGCGCTCTGCCTAAGCAAGCGCTTTAGTCCACTGAGCTATCTGGCCGGCCCTTCATTTTTTTTTTTTTTTTTAAGATTCTACACATTAGGGAAAACATGTGACACTTGTCTTTCTGAGTCTGGCATGTTCTGGTTTCTCTTCGGATCGTATAAATCTTTCACCTTTTACTGAGTCAGGCTTATTTTGCTTTTGCTTAACATGGTAATGTCCACTTCCATCCATTTTCCAACTAGTGACAAAATTTTGTTCTTTATGGATGAATAATATGCCATTATGATATGTCCGTTTTCTTCATTCATCCATTTAGGGACACCTAGACTGGTTCCATATCTTGGCTAACGTGAATTTTGTTACTCACTATAAACATGAGTATACACATAATCACCGTAGTATGCACTGACTTTAATTCCTTCGAGTATATCTGGAGGTGTGGTATAGTTGAATTGTATGGTAGGTCTCTTCTGAGCTGTTTGAGGAATTTGCATTGCGGCTATAGTAATTGACATTTCCACCAATAGTGTGGAAGTGTCTCTCCCCATCATGCTTTTGTTAATTTTTAAATTGAAAGTTGATAGATTTATTACTCATTTTTATAACATGAGCTTTGCAAATATCTGCCTTGTAATCATCCAATTTAATGAAAATTAATTTAAAGAAGAGACTGATCTAAACCCAATTTGACTTCAGTTACATTCTTTGTTGTTCAGAAGGGAGCTTTCTGAAGGTCATGTGCACACCATGGATTCCTAGTCCAGGGGAATTTCACAGCATGCTAAATGGAAGCTGTGCTAGTTCAAGACATTCTTGGATTACTTCTTAAGAAAACAACCTCAGAAATGATGCTCCAGAGCCAGAATTTCCAGTGCTTTGCATAGGTCCACAAAGACCCCTCTCGTGCGTGGATTGTAAGGCTTGAAGCCCATCTGGTTCTGGTCCGAATGCACGGCTCATAGATGGGCACCTAAAGGCACAGGGAGGCAGGACACAACAAAAATATGTGTTCAGGTTCTGCCCTGAGTCCTGGCATGGGGCTCACTTGTAATTTCCTGAGTGATTAAGGTACTTGCTGTGTCTTTTGTTCTAATATTTTGTCTTTGGCTCCAGTTTATAATACAGAGCTACTAATCTTTTTGGAACTTCCTGGATGATTGGAACATCTTTTGTTCTAAAAAAAAAAAAAATGACTCTTGGCAGGCTCCTGGATGGGATCTGGTTACCAGAAACATCAAGCTATGATCAGAAACCTCAAACTTTCAGTCCCACCTCTGCCCCTTCTTCTAGGAATGGGATAGGCCCTAGAGATTGGGTTAATAGGTGATCATGCATATGTCGTGAAGCCTCCATAACATCCCCTAACACAGAGCTTCCATATTGGTGAGCATATCTGTGTCCTGAGAGAGGCATCTCCTCCGTGGGGAAATGCCAGACTGCCTCATGTACCTTTACTTGGATGTTCAAATGTATTCACAAAAGTAACCTCTGTAATAGGCAACGGTAAATTGTTTCCTGGGACCCATGAACCTAGCAAATCATTGAACATGAGGAGTGAGTCCTAGAAACTGCAGTTTGTAGGCAGTCAGACTACAAACCTGGGGGCCAACTGTCTTCCTGCGATTGAAGTGCGGGGCAGCCTTAGAAGACAGCCCTTCATCTGTGAGATCTGATGCTACTTCCAGGATGATAGATAGTGTCAGAATTGAATTAAATTGTAGGGCAGTGAACCACCCAAAAGTTTATTGGTGTAGGAAACCCCACCTGTTTTGGTCACAGAAGTGTTTGGTGTTGAGTGTGTGTATAGAGAGGCAAAGTAGTTTGTTTTTTCCTACACATGGAGTTAGAAATAGAGTATTAAGAGCACATTAGGAGAAACCCTTTTGTTTTTCCCTATTATGCAGGAGGTTATCTGCAGATAATAAAACAATATGAACCTTGTCAGCCAGTGGTTTCCACAACCAGCACTTTCTCTGTTCCTCCTACACATCTCCAAGCAGATTAAACTGTAATTATAATTGGTATTTGTAAAAACACAGACAGTCCCTGAGTTACAAAAGCTCAACTCATAATATTCGACTTTCTAATGGTGTGAAAGTGCCCCCGTTCAGCAGGAACCACACGTACTTTGAATTTTGATCTTTCGCAGGCTTGAGATAGGTAATATATCACACCCTCATAACACTGTGCCGAAGCAGTGAGTCACACCTCCTGGTCAGCCATGTGATCTTGAGGGACAATGACCAACATTCCCATGTGTTGCTAAGGTTAGGTGTATTCAATGCATTTACAGTGTACGATGTTTTCAGTTTACAGTGTGTTTATCAGGACAGGTTTCATCACAAGTTGAGGAACATCTTTACTCTTGATGAAAATGGCAATGAAAATGTACAAGGAACATTAAATTATGTTGTGTATATTTAGTACAGTATTGTATTTTACCCCAGAGTTCTATAATTCCATGCCCATGGGAACTGGCATACATTTACAGCGTGTTTAGAAAACACCTCTAACCAGTAGAGTCCATCTCCTCAAATTGCTGTTTGGGCTGTCCTTTCTCTA
>NW_004524583.1:21529535-21538400 GCF_000260255.1 Octodon degus
GAACCCTGGTCCCTGCACCTGCCTAAGCAAGCACTTTAGTCTGCTGAGCTATATAGCTGGCCCTTCCAAGTACTCTCTTAAGAGTAATCCATACTCATCACCTTTACTTTCTCACATGCTGGCCACTGCTTGTGTCCACTGTCTTCTCTCCCACTACTTTAAGAAACCACCTTTACTTAGCTTTCAAAATGCTCCACAGCTACTTAAGTTCTTCTGTTCTGCACAACTAGACACTGTTACTTCCATCCTCCTCGAAACCTCTCCCTTAATCTCTAGGATGCCCCCTGGGGTTGATTTTCCATCTGCCTCTTGAGTTGCTTCTTTATTTTCTTCCCAGTTTTGGTTACTTAGAGTTTTGTCTTCAGCATCTTCTCTTCTCACTGTTTCCCCCTTGACATTTGTTATAAAGAAGTTTAAGTTCAAGAAAAGTGGGAAGATTCACACCATGAGCATCTTGCTTCTTTCTAATTTTACCTCCTTACTCCTATATCCATTTCTGTCCACTCTACCCAATTTAGACCATTTCTCAGATCCATCTAGTCTAAATGGGCTTTTCTACCGTGACGACCCAGGGAAATCTCAAACCCAATGTGGTGAAATTAAATTTATCATTCTAGGCTCACCTTTTATTTTTCTCTGCCTTATGACCCAGCCATGTCAATTTTACTTCTTTCTATTGCTTGCTTTTTGCTGTATTTGGGGTTGAGCCCAGGAACACTTTGCCACTGAGACATATTTTCTTAAATTTTACTTTGACACAGGGGCTCACTAAGTTGCTCAAACTCTGCTTGAACTTTCAATCCTCCTGCCTCAGCCTGGGATTACAGGTGTGTGCCAGCACACCTGGCTTCAGTTCTTCTTAATATCTCCTCACTCCACCCAAATTCAGGCCCTGAGCCTTTCTTAACTCAGCTGTACCTCGTGCAGTCAGATTTGCTCACCTCTTATATTCCTTTACCACACAGCTCAGGGAGCACAATTCATAAATGCAAATGTGGTCATTTCAAATCCTTGTGTAACATCTTTCAGGAATTCTGGTTGGAGACGTTACCCGCTTAGTATAACCTCATGCCCCCTTGTTAGTCTTACCTTAACCATCTTGCCTCTTAAACTATATGAACCAGACCCTGTTAATGGGATTTAAAGTTTCCAATAAATACCTCTGAGTTTGCCCCATGTTAATGCTCCTCACTGAATGTTTTCCCTGAGTTTTCCACCAATCTTCCTCTTTGCTTCCAATAACTTTTCCAAGTCATCCTTCAAAATATAGCTTAGGTACTACTTCCTTAGAGAAGTCCTCTCTAGCCTTCTGTTCATTCCTGTGTTCTACTACCCCAAGGTCTGGGTACCCTCTCCCTCACACGGCTTCTTCCCACAGCACCTCACTCTTGTTCTTTAAGTAATTTATTTAGTAAACATTTGAAACCCTACATAAGCCTAGTACTGAGTTACGCAATGGTAATAAAACAATGAATACCATTGAGCTCCTGCTCTCAAGAAATTTATATGGACTATGTGGGAAATCAGACAGTAAAAGGAATAATTATAATAAAACGCAGTTAACTCATGAATAAAGTATGCAGAAGGCACTCTGGGGTCTCTTAGAAAGGCACAAGTCTAGACTTGAAGAATAAGAAATGGCTGCTAGGAGGAAGATTTGTCTCAGATATAGAAGGAAGAACAGGATTAAGCTGGGAACAGGGAGGGCCAGCCAGATAGCTCAGTGAACTAAAGGTCCTGCTTAGGCAGAATGCAGCAGCTGGCTTCCATCCCTGGCATGCAGTGCCAGCTCCGCCCACAGGATGCACTAAGACTGGGATTGAGATTGGGCATGGTGGCACACACCTGTAATCCCAGCACTTGGGAGATTGAAAACAAGAGAATCACTACTGTCCTGATCTATGTAGTAAGACTCTGTACATCCTGTACTAAATACATTAAAAAAATTTTTTTTAAAGCTAGGAACATGGAATAGGGGAGGGAGAGACTAGCCGGGGAAGAGGAAGGAGGGAAGGAATGGGGCGCAGGCTGCTGGGTGGTGAAAGCCTGATCATTGTTCCACAGGGTGGACATTCAAGGAACATTTATTATGAAGAAATGAATGAATGAGCAAATGGGGCCTGTTATACTTTGTGTCTAATTGTCCACCCAAAGTCTCATGCAGTCATGAGGCAGGGACTTCTAGAGTTTGAGATTAACTCCTGATCCACTGGGATTATGGGTCGTAATACTGCTGAGATTATGGATGTGAGTGCTACTCCCAGCATGGGGCAGAGAGCCTGAATGCAACTCAGAGACAGACTTCTCTCTGTTGCCACTGTTGCTGCTACTCCTCCCTGTGCTCTTGCTCTGCCGCCACCATGAAAGGCTGCCCTCTGCCGTGTGCCGCTCTGCCTTGGAGCCAGCTGAGTATGGACTGAAACCTCCAGTAACTGTGAGCTAAATAAACCTTTCCTCCCTTCATTTTCAGTGTCAGGTATTTGTCCCAGCAATGAGAGAAGAATAACTGAGAAGGGCCAAATAGAGGGGCTCCATCAGAAAAGGACTCTGGATTTTATCTTGAAGACTCTACATTTGTACTTAGCAGGAGAAACAGGAAGAAAGAGGTGGACACGATCAGATTTGTACTTTATAAAATCATGCTGGGTAAAATGAACTGGAAGGGGAGTGAGAGAGGCACTGGCATCAGAAATGGAGGTGGCCTGAAAGAGGATGGAATGGAGGGCAGCATGTCGTGTTGAGAGGAGTAGAGGTAGAAATCAGAGGACTTGGGAGTGGATTGTCAGAATGAGAGTAGAAAGGAGTCCATGGCAAGGGCTGCACCAGCGATGAGGCGGATGAAGTGTTTCTTGCGGGCAACAGTGGGCGATGAGGGAGACAAGAAGTGCCTGCGCTTGGGGTTTGCCATCCTTACGGATCCATCCCTGCCCCTTCCCCACTGTGAATGTTACTGCAAGTTGACTGTCTAGTCTTGGATTGGGCAATGTGAGGCTCTGGCCTGAGATCAGAGGATGAGAGCAGAGGAAAAGT
Source organism: Octodon degus (assembly GCF_000260255.1). Taxonomy (NCBI): domain Eukaryota; kingdom Metazoa; phylum Chordata; class Mammalia; order Rodentia; family Octodontidae; genus Octodon; species Octodon degus. Next base: position 21,532,566 of record NW_004524583.1, read on the forward strand.
CAGCTCTCACTCCTTCCCTTTTCTCCCTCGGGCAGCGTCTGTAGCAGCAGCTGGCTCGCCTCACCTCCCCAGCTCCCTCAAGACAGCCTGCCTCCAGTCTCCTCCTGCAACCTTGTGCTCTGGTGGCTCCACTGCCTCCCTCAGTCCTTGCACGGGTGGCCACATCCTGCCTTAGGACTGGGGTTTCTACCATAGCACTTCCTTCCCAGAGGGGAACTGGGGATATATTTTTATACCACTACTGAGCTCTGTCAACCTGAGGAGTGCCTGTTGTTAATCTATTTTATCATCTTTGAAATTGTCATAGGTCAACTCAGTGGACAGCAATCAAGTGCCCTACTTGTTAAGTCATCTATGAAGTAGATAAGAACAATTAAAAAATCATTGCTGCTGTGTATATAACTGTGATCATGAAGGACACTGCCAAGGAAGTGAAGGCAGCAGTTTGTTTAAATGGGTTAAACATTGGCCCGACTCCCCTAATCTTAGGTACACAATGAATTTCCCTCCGAGTGATCTGCAGAGGCAGCCTCAGCCGGGGCCAATGCCCACTCCCAGCTGTGGCTAAGTCAACTGGATGCTCTAAGCAGGGCCTTGGCCCACGGGAGAATGAGGTCTGACCCTGCACGTGAGGGATGAGGCGCTCTGCTTCTGTCACCAGCGAGCGGAGCCCTGCCGGGATCCCAGGGCTGTGCGTACCCTGCACACTGTGAAATCGAGGTGGGGAGGAAAGCAAGGAGGACAGCAGCTGCTGCGGTCTGTCTTCTGTCTTCCCATGGCTGAGAGCCCAGCACACACATTTCTTTCAGCTTCCTTCACCAAGACACGGAAGCAGCTGGGCTATAACTCGCCGGTAGCAGCTTGCCTGGCGCGAATGAGCAAGGCCCTGGGTTCAATCCTCACTCAACACTGTGCATAAACAAGGAAGAAACAATGAGAACATAGGGAAAGTGGACCCTTGTAACTTTCTTTGGGTAGCAGTGACAAATCTTGCAATTTAAAAATACTTTAATTTCACAACACATACAGGAATAGATCTGTCATAAAAACAATACATGTAAGAAAACATAAACACAAATTAAAATAATTGCTAATCCTACTACCTAGAAGTAACCACTTGTAACTCTTTGGACTAAACTTTTCTAAAACAATTATAATGCAAGTATGAACACTTACAAGTTTCTTTATATTAAACATACTGCTCGGTAATTGCTTTTTCCACATAAACAGATGTGTGGTCATATGGACTCCATTTTATAAATGCATTATAATTTATTTAACCAGTCTCTCACTGAGAAACATTCAGATAAGCTCCAATTTTTATTATTGCATACGTACAATAAAGTATTAGCCATGGACATCTAAAGCAAATCTTTGAGCACTGGCAATAAGATATTTTTGGGAAGACCATAAGAAAAACAAAATACTAATATGATAGAGCCCATAGGAGGAACATACAGCAGTTTATGAATTGTTATCATTCTTGATACATAAAGGACATCAGCTGATGGACATGAGGTGGAGAGGGGTGGTGCTCTATGGGAGTAAGTAAGAGAGTGAAACACAAGGCATTGAAAGAGATAGAGGCTGACTAAATAGCTCAGCAGATTAAAGTGCCTGCAAGCAGGCACAGGGGCTGGGGATTCCATCCCCCGGCCTGTTGTGCTGATCCTGCCCCCCTGGGGGTAGCTGAGATGGCAATTGAGACTGGGCATGGTGGAGCACCCCTGTAATCCCAGCTCTTGGGAGGCTGTAAATGGGCAGATCACTACGAGTATGACCTAGTAGTGAGACCCTGAACACCCTGTAGACCCTTCCCTAAAATACAGGAAAAAAAAAAAGAAAGAAAGAAAGAAAGAAAGAAAAGAAAGAGATAGAAAGTCAGACAACAGGTTTAGAAACTGACAAAGACAGGGGAAAAAACACTAGAGCAAATAAAAAGAATCAAATAATCAAGGCCACTAAGTAATCTTAAAAATTGCTTTTGTGATAGCTGCTGAGAAGATGTTGTACCAGTAAATGCACAAAAAAGGGGTTCTTTTGTGAGATGTTGCCTAAAACCTGAGAGAAGTTTTTTTGATGGTCAGGATGGAGGAGAGATAAATTTAAAACTCTGAAAACTATATAAGTATGAACCTTTATGGTATTTCACTTAGCAAACCCATTTGCATATCATGTGCTGAACATTGTCATTTCAAAAAGCTAAGAAAAATGTTAACCGATACTTTTGGGGAAACAGAGTCTTGATATATATTCTAGGCTGGCCTTGAACATATACTGTGTAGTCCAGGATCCAGGCTGACCTGAAACTTGCAGCGATCCTCCTGTCTCAACCTCCCAAGCGCTGGGATTACAGATGTGTGCCACCATGTCCAGTTTCTGATAACCTTAGTGATGTGTTCTCTTATGGCAATTGACTAGGTTGGAAGTCATTGGCACCCTTAATTTTCATCATAGCCTCAGATCGAATGAAAGAGGAAGGAGTTAGCTTCCCTTTGCCTTTTCTGCCTGCTTCCTGTTTCAGAGAAGTTAAAGTGTCAACACCCACTTTCTCTTGTATATCCTGCTTCCCTACATTTGGGGGGCAGGATGGGGTGTGCAGCTATGAGGGGGTGGAGGGCGGCCTGTGTTACCAAATTTGCTATGTAGGTTTCCTACATTCATAGCGAGGAACAATAAAAATTACTTGTGCAATGAATACAACTTTTATATACCCTGCAATCCAGATCATAAGCCATCACCACAGAGAGAGGAACCATTCTGAGTCATCTCAGGGGACACTGTGGGGTAAAAATGAAATTGCTGATGTGAAAGTGTTTGGTCAATTCTAAAGTCCTGTTTAAGTTCAAGATCTTAATCACTGGAGCTTATACTGTGGCATCTATAAAAGCTATTTCAAGGAAGAAATATCTTGGAGATGGAGGTTGTGTGATTCTTGTCTTACCCTTTGTTTTAGCCTAGTGTGCTCTTTTGCAACAATGGAAAATGCCTTTCCTTGGTCAAATCTATAAGAAGTGTTCAACTGAATGCTAAGAAGTGTTTTAACTGAAAACAAACCAGACAGCAATCAAAAAAGCAGATAAATAAAACCTACCCGGGACTGGCTCATATCAACCTTATCTGCTGTGGAACCTTGTCCTGTGTCGCTGAGGCTTATACACAGAGCACAGAAGAGGGAGGGTGTCCCTGCTTCTCTCCGCTCCTAAGGGCACTTTAATTAAAGCACTAATGTTACATGCCTAACGAGTTCGGCATGCCTCGGCAAGGTGAGTCATAGCGCCATCCACCCCAGGAGCACAGAGCTGGTCCAGTCACCGTGTGACTTGGAGAGGGTGTGGCACGCTAGACTGGTTCACCAGAACTGTGTGTTCCAGCCAGTCCGTTATGGAGCAGAGTGAAAGAGGCACAGGTCACCAGGATCTGCTGCATGATATGGCTGTAGCATGTCGCCACATCTTCAGTTGAACATGTGCCAACGTGATGCTGGGGCAAACCTCCTCAAAGAGTCTGATTTGTGTCTTCCATTCAGAGGGGACAATTACTCTGTTCATATTCATGGCCTTTCCTCATTGTACCGATGCCTTGGAGATCGATGCCCTATGCATCAGTGACCCAGAGTATGTGACAAAATCCCTAACTCTCTCTGTTACCAACTCTACTCTTCTTCTCCATGTTTTTCTTCTAATATCTACGTGTAATTTACTTTCCAAGCATGCTGTTCTTTCTGAAACCATAAGCACTCTGGGTAATCTGCTTGCTTTGTCATTCTGAAATCTTTTATACATACGTTCAGACATCCTGTTTTGCTTAGTATGAGCAGTGACAACTTATTTACTGTAATAAGTGTACTTTTTATTCTTCTGGGAAAAGAGAACAAAATACCCAAAAAAAGAAAAAAGAAAAAAAGAAACACTTTAAAACTACACTAGTGGGACTGGGTGATGGCTCAGTGGAATTAGAACTTCCCGGGCAAGGCTAAGGGCCTGAGTTCAATTCCTGGATCTGCCAAAAAAAAACTACACTAGTGTCTGATCTAGAGGATGTTGCTAAACTATTTTAACAGTTATAAATAATAGCATCTTGTACCACATTCTTTTTTGCATTGTGATTATATATATATATATATATATATATATATATATATATATATTTATAGCACTGCTACAAGAAGGGTATTTCAGAGCCCAATTGATGAATATTCTCTTTACTAACTTTGAAAGGTTTACAACTGGCCAATTCTGATAGTAAGAGATGATAAGAAATCTATAATATTTCTTAAATATTATGGACTGTATAGACAGTCAACTATGTTTCATGGTTTATGTGTTTCAGAGATGTTGTACAGGTAAATCTTAAATATAACATCTGTAAGTGCTCCTGAAATTCTAGTGCATTCAGTCAGTATTATTTCGTGCGGAGCTTTATAATCCTCATAATATCAGTATTGCTTGAATATTTTTCAGTTTAGCTTTGGGTGAGGAAAGCATCCAGTTTACAAAAATATTTTTTTTTTTCCCTTCAGAGCTTTTGTATGTGGCTCAAAAATCACTAATATGTGTGCCCTTGGGCTTTCGGTACTCAGACTCCTCACTTGTATTTCTATTCTTTCAGAAATCAAATTTCTTGGAAGTTTTTCCACGTCCTCTGCACCAATTCATTCCCCTGTATAGCAGAAAGATTTTGCTTTTTTCCAGCCTCTTCCACTTGACTTTTCATAAACGAATAACCGAAAAGCTTCTTCTGTGACAAGTTTAGGCCCCAGAGAACAGCCACCGAGGGAGACAGCGCATGAAATTCTATTATACGTTGATTTCTCACCCTTTGGAAATGTAATCCTTGAGAAATCTTACACTTTTCAATGCAAGGTGGTTTCAGGTTCAACTTTTATTTCTGAGGTTGTTACTAGGAAATTATTTGAGCAATGAGTTTAGTCATCACCATATCCTGATCTCCCACCAGAAAGCTAAATTACTTCCTGTAAGTTATGACATTTCACCTCCACCCACAGCAGTTCACCCTATTACCCAGTTGACTGTAAAGATAGATAGTTGAAAAGATTCCAGTTTTAAATATCCTTACAATTATTCACTTAAAAACAAAGAGCCCAGATAGTCTTTAAAAATAAATAAGCTCAGCCTTATCCCTCCTCAGACATCTGTGCAAACTAACACTCTAGGAGTCTTCACCAGTGAGGACCAAGGCTTCTTGCTATGGTTTTGGCCTTATGAGGACCCTGTCCCTGCATCTCAATGTATATGCTGTAGAATATTGAGTCAAAGACTTGGTATGACCTGAAGGAGCAGACATAGATTTTGTCAGGATAAACTCAATAGGAGCCAGCATTAAAACTGTTTTAATTTCGAAATTATTCTCAGGTCACAGGCAAGTAGTTCTGAAACAATAAAAACGAGGCCCAATACACTGTTTCTAAGGGTCGCGTATACTGGCTGTGGTTTATTCTACATCTTTCTAGTAGTCAAGAAATGGAGTTTTCCCAGCTTCCATCAAGTAGCTGTGCATTGATTTCGGTTAAGGAGTAACCTAACGTTAAGTTCGTGTCATGATGACCCAGACGGAGTGCATATTTTAGGAAAGGAAACAAGAAGTCATTTAATACACAAAGTGTTTTTCTTCCTCTGGTCCAACAAGTTGGGCACACTTATGGCTACATAACAACTGTGTGCTGCTTTCCTGATGCGGTTGCTTCGTACCTACAGGGATCCTTTCATGGTGTTTCAGTGTCCAAATCTCCAGTGTCCTTCAGGGTGAATAGATGCAGGGGCCATTAGCAGTGTTGAGACTACAACCTGGCTCTTTTTTTTTTTTTTTTTTTTT
>NW_004524583.1:21538735-21552344 GCF_000260255.1 Octodon degus
TTTTTTTTAATAAAGGAAATGAGTTAATCAATGAAGCGACACCATGCTGGAACACAGAAAGAATTAGGTGCAATGGAACTTGCTGAGATTTTAAAAGAGTGTGTGAGACAGGTGGGTCTCTGCGGAAGAACCCTGGACTTCAGAATCCAGTAGAATTGCGTTCGCTCCGGGATGCACAATGCATCCTCTACCAAGAGTCCTTGTGTAAGTTATCTAATCTCCCTGAGACCATCAACCACATATTTGGTAATAGCCACAGAATGACACTTTAAAAGTTGTTTATTTCTTTTTGTTGATGCTAGTTCACGTTTGCAGTACATAATGCTTACAATCAGCATGGGGAGTTGAGAATATGTATCTTAATTATTGCTTTTCCCCCTCCCCTCCCATCTCTCTCTGCTTCCTCCAGCTCAAAATGTTCTTTCCATTCACAAAAACTCTAGCTTGTTTTTTCAGTTCTATTGTTTTCCATCCCTTTTCTCACTCCTCTCTCCCCCTTGCACTGTCTCTTGCCATTCTTGTTTGAAAAAGATTTCCTGAGCTGACAAGATAACTCAGTGGACTAAGTGCCTGCTTTCGCAAGTGCAGAGACCAGGGTTCGATCCCTGATCACACATGCCAGGCTGGCCCCACCCCCAGGGCGCACTGAACTGGCCACCAAGTCCAGGTGTGATGGCACATGCCTGTAATCCCAGCGCTGGGGAGGCTGAAAATAGGAGGATCATGACAAGTCCAAGTTGCATAGTGAGACCCTGTACCAAATACATAAAATGAAAAGAAAAAGAAAATGAAAATGATTTCCCCACCTCCTACTGTTTTTTACTTTGATCTTTATTTATGTTTTGAGTTTATCGTATAAGATAACCATGTGACATTTAAGCTTATGTGTCTGATTTATTTTAACTTTATAGCCTCATTTTCCTACAAACCCTTAAGCTTATCATTCTTTTTTACAGAGTAGTACTCCACTCTATCATAAATACCACGTTTTCTTCATCTGTTTATCTGTTGATGAACACATAAGCCATTTCAAGATTCAGCTTTTATAAATTGAGCTGCGATGTACATGGACATGCAGGTATTACTGTAATATGATGTCTTTAACTCTTTTAGAAAGATAGCTCGAAGGCAAGCAGCTATGTCAAAGGGCATTTCTATTTCTAGTTTCTTGAGGAATCTCTACACTGATTTCCATAGTGATTATCCTAGTTTACATTCTGACCAGCAATACAGGTTCCCTTTTTTCCAGCAGGCTTACCATATTTATTATCTGATTTGTTTTTCTTTCTTTCTTTTCTTTTTTTTTTTTTTTTTTTGCAGAACTGGGGATTGAACTCAGTCCCTTGTACTTGCCAGGGAAGCACTTACTCTGCTGAGCCATCTCCCCAGCCCTTTTGATTTCTTGCTAATAGCCTCTAATTTGATAATCTCCTCTAATTATGTTTTCTTCAGATTGGGTTTCCTCCCTTTGTTTCTGTAGTTGATTCTTTACTTCAGATGCTATGAGTTCAGAGAATTCTTTTTTTATTTCAGAAAAGAATTTCGCTCTGAGTTCCTCTATAACTTTCTGCTGTTGCTTATGTACTTTTTTTTTCTTTTTCATAATTTTATTGATAAACAGATAGCAATGAAACAGTTTCAAATCAAATCGCTAGGACAGTTTCAATAACCAACACACTGCATACATTCTTCTTAGTGGTTAATTGCTGTACAAAATGTGGACTTGAGATCCTATTTACAAACACCATTAGAACAAATAATTCTATTCATTAAGAGAATGTAACTATATATCTATCCCATCCACTTTGAATACACAGATACAAAATGGACATTCATCTGTATACCGCTTTTTTTCTAAGTTCCGTTATTTGAATATTATAGGTGTGTAAACTCAGCAAAATATTCTAAAAGAGTCCAGTAGCCCATAATCACAATGGGTCTTCTGTTTAACTGGAAATGTCAGAAATTATTGACCTGAGTTCCCCACAGCTCAACATAACATCATGGCTTTACTTCCTATATTTCATCTTCATACTTTTCTACTGGATGGTTAAGACCAAGGTAAAGCAAGACCTATGCAACAAGAGTTGTAGCTTTTGGGTCTGATAAGGTCAGTGAAATCCCCTCAGGATTTATCCTGAGATCCTGTACCTCAGATTGTAGAACCTTTGTCAGTGTCAGCCATGTGGATGAGTCATGGCCATTGATTGGCCAATGTGCTCTCTGTGAAAGCCTGAGAGAGTGTTTTCTCTCCATGTGACTCTCCTTAGGCACACTCTACATCATGGATCACTTTCCTCTTTGCTTATGTACTTTTGACGCTATTAATTCATACATTTGAGCTGAGCTAATGTCCTCTGTACTTGTTCTGGGTGGGCATTGGGTTTCTTCCATATGTTTCTGCATTTGATTCTTTACTGCAGATGCTATTAATTCAGGGATTTCTTTTTTCATTTCCAACCTGAGTTCCTCTATACCTTTCTGCAGCTGTTTCTTTATTTCAGAAGCCGTTGATTCATTGCTTTCAGCTGTGTGATTCCCAATTTGTTCTGTTAGTGTCCTCTGCACTTGTTATGGGTGGACTTGGGGTCTGAGATTGCATTTTGCTCCTTCTCATTGTCATTTTGTGTAGCACTGTATTCCGACCTTTGTTGTAGAGCTCTGGTGGAGTTATAACCTTAGCACCTACTGAAATTCAGGTGCAGAACTACAAATTTTGGGTCTGGCTGCTGTGCTCAGCTCCTTCCTGCTGCTGCCCTTGGAAGTGATCCTGTTGTGCCCCTCTGGCAACATGTTCTGCTTCTGGACTAGCTAGGTGGCTTTGTCCCCTACTCCCTCTGCAGGGATTGCAGCTGAAGGCTTGTATGCCAGGCCTGAGCTGAGTCTGGAGGGGACAAGGTGGATTAGAGGGGAGAGGAAGCTCTTCCACACACTCACCAGGCTTTGGTTAGAGCTGGATCTGGGGGTCCCCAGAATGCGGCAGAAATTCTCACTGGGAAGGCGGGATGTGGGGGGGGGGCTACAGAGTGGTAGGGGATCCCAAAGGGGTGGAAAAGGGTCTCACCCACACTGTGCCTGGGCTTGGCCCGGCAGGTCCCGCTGGCGCAGGGTAGCCAGAAGCTCTCCCACACACTCACCGGGGCCTGGGCTAGGACTTCTAATTATGTTTTGTTTCTTTATTTTACTTTTAAAAAGGAAATGAGTTAATTAATGGAGCAACACCATGGCTAGAACTCAGAAAGAATTTGGTGCAGTGGAACTTGCTGAGATTTTGAAAGAGTGAGATTAAGGTATTTTTTCATGTATTTGTCAGTCATTAGGTTAATTTTTAAACATTTAATTTTATTGATAATATTATGAGTAGTATTATTTTCCTATTTTTTCAGTGAGTTCATTATTAGTGTATAGAAATGATATTGATTTTTGTTCATTGTGTATCTTGCTATGTTACTGAATTTGGTTATTAATTCTAGGAGACTTTTGGTGGAATTTTGGGGGTCTTATAAGTATAGGATCATGTCATTTGCAAATAATGACAATTTGACCTCTGCATCCTATATATCCTTTTTATTTATTTCTCTTGCCTGTTTACTGTGGCTCATGTTTTCAGAACTATGTTGAACAAGAGTTGTGATAATGAATATGTTTACCTTGCTCCTAATTTTAGAAAAAAAATAGCTTTGAGCTTTTTCTCATTTAATATGACTATTTACAGTATGTTATAAATTGATTTTTATCAGATTGGGATGTTACTTATATACTTATTTTCTCTAGAGTTTTAACTATGAATAGATGTTGGATTTTTGTCCAAAGTATTCCACGAATCTATGGAGATTAGAATGTGATTTTTGTTCTTGCTTCTGTTTATGTGATAAATTATGTTTATTGTTTTGCATCTGTTGACCAATCTTTGCGTCCTTAGAATGAAGCCTACTTGATCATGATGTAAAATCTTTTTGATTTGTTGTATTCTGTTTGATCTGATAAGAAGTATGGTAAATTTTGCTTATATAAGCATGCTTTATTGGCTTGTTTGTAGTTTATTTTGAAGCAAGTTCTATGTGCTGCTAAGAAGAATGTGTATTTTGTTGTTGAGTGGAACACTCTCTATTTAAGTTCATTTGTTTGAAGATTTTGTTCAACTCTGATATTTCTTTGTAGTTTTTTTGTTTAGTTGATCTGTTTATTTGTGATAGTGAGGTGTTGAGATTTCCTACTAAGGTTGTATTGATGTTTATCTGATTTTTATGTCTATTGATATTTGTTTTATGAAGCTGGGTGCACATATGCTTATGATTGTTATCTCTGTATTAAATAGGTGCCTTAACCAATATGTAGTGACCTTTGCCTCTTTTGATTAGTTTGGGTTAAAATCTACTTTTTCTGAATAGAGGATAGCTATTCTTGCTTATTTTCACTCTAAGGGATATTATCTTCCATCCTTTGATTTTTAGTCTCTGAATTTCTTTTGGGGTCAAAAATGCTTTCTGTTATTTATTTATTTATTTATTTATTTATTTGAGACAGGTTCTTGCTCTGTTATTCAGGGTGGATTTGAACTCTATGTAGCCAAGGTTGGCCTCAAACTCACAGTGATTCACCTGCCTCAGCCTCCCAACTGTTGGGATTATAGGCCTGCACCACTATACCTGGCTGGGTTAAATGTATTTCTTGTATACAACAGTTTCTTGATCCAGTCTGCTAATCTGTGTCTTCTTTTGTTTTGTTTTCTTTTCTTGTGAAACAAGGTCTCACTGTGTAGCCCAGGGTGGCCTTGAATTTGTGGTGATCCTCCTGTTAGCTTCCCCAGCACAGAGATTACAATGTGTGCTGCCAAGTCAAGTTAATCTGTGTCTTTTGATTGGTGAACTGACACCATTCACCTCGATGACTGATAGATACTGACTTATTCCTGTTATTGTATTTTCCTGCTGCTGATTCCTTCTATTTCTCTTCTACTTAATTGCTCACCCTCCCTGGTGCCTTCATTCTACTGGACATTTTGGCACTGATAGCTTAGTTTTCACTTTCTTGGCTCCCCTTGAGAATTTCTTGGCATGCTGGTTTGATGTTCATGAATTTCTTTTAGTGCTTTTTATCATGGACATATTTATTCATCAAATTTAAAAGATAATTTTTCAGGACACATCAGTTGGGGTTGGAAGTTGTTTTCTTTTAGGGCTTGCAACACTTCGAAGATTCCAAGCTCTCCTTGCCATTAAGGTTTGTATTTTTATGGGTTTTCCTTTATATGTGATTCATTACTTTTTTCTAACAGCTTCTAAGATGGTTCTTATGTTGAATTTCTGGTGTTCTGACTCTTATATGTTATGGGTGATTCTTTTCTGATTATGGCTACTTGGCTTCTATGTGACCCACTCATCAATATGTTAAACTCTTTTTCAAGATTTGGGAAGTTTTCTGCTATTACTTCTCTAAGCAGGTTTTTTATACCCTTTGTACTATCTTCAGACTTCTTATTATTTCCAGTTAATCTTAGATTCACCTTCTTTGCACCATCTAGTAGCTGTTGGATTCATTTTTCATGTTTTCCTCTGATTATTAAGATCGCATCAATAGCTTTTTAAAAATGAGTTAAAATTTAATACTAGTAGGATTTTCTCACTCTTAAAAATAGAGACCACATACTCCAGACTCATTCTTTTAGGAGGCATTCAATGCAAACAAAATATTTACACTTTGGTGGGTATAGTATTGGATTATTTAGCTTGCCAGTCATTGATATGGGCCTGAACTTGAAATGACCAAGTTCAGATTTAATTTTCCTCCTTTCAGAGAACTTCAGTAAAGCACGGCATCATCCACTCTTGACATTTACTACTTATCAAGAATAACAGGAAAAAATCAATCAAGTACACATATCTAAGAATACACATTTCATTGGCAAAATAAGTAGGACGCACCCTTCACAAAACAAACTAGTAGGCAAATCAAGAAACAGCTAGAGAAAACCATCAGTAAAACAGTTCAGATAATTTCAATGGGAAATCACCTTCATAATCTATTTGGTTAACATACTGCATATGGCTCTCTGATCAACTCTTATGCTGACCATGATACCTAATATTTGTTTCAAGAAAAGTCTGAGTTAAAGCTCTTCATGGCAGCTATTTTATTTGAGAATAGTATCACCAACTAGTGCATCTGAACTAATTTATATGTAGATTGTATGTATCAGTATCTTAGAAAGTAGAAATAGATTTGGGCCCCTGTTTAAGGAGTTTAGATACAGGTGGGAGGGCCTAGAGACACTTTTTTAAAATTTTAGTCATTAGTTCATCATCTTTATGATTTTTGCCACCTCCAAACCACTTATATATTCCTTACAGGGTGTGTGTGTGAGAGCATGTTTGTGTGTGTGTGTGTGTGTGTGTGTGTGCATGTATGTGTGTGTGTAATGAACCCAGGGCTTGTACATGCTAAGCACATACTCTGCCAATGAGCTGTACTTTGAGTTCTATGTCATATTTTTCTTTAATTGATTTAATTCAAAATGTGAATATATCTATTTTTTAAAAATGTGAACACATGTTGACGTGTTACTGTTAAGCTATATTTTCTTTTTTTTTAGCAGTACCATTATATGTTTATTTTTTTTCAAAGTTTTATTGATAAACAGATAGCAATGAGACAGTTTCAAATCAAATCAGAAGTACAGTTTCAACAAATAATACACTGCATATATTCTTCTTAGTGGTTAATTGCTGTACAAGATGCGGACTTGTGATCCTATTTACAAACACCATTAGAACAAATCATTCTATTCATTAAGAGAATGCAACTATATATCTATCCCAACCTCTTTGAATACACAGATACAAAATGGACATTCATCGGTATACCCCATGTTTTCTAAGTTCCGTTATTGAATATTATAGGTGTGTAAACTCAGCAAAATATTCTAAAAGAGTCCAGTAGCCTATAATAGCATTGGGTCTTCTGTTTAACTGGCAATGTCAGAAATTATTGACCTGAGTCCCCCACAGCTCAACTTAACAGCATGGCTTTATTTCTTATATTTCGACTTCATACTTTTCTACTGGATGGTTAAGACCAAGGTAAAGCAGGACCTATGCAACAAGAGTTGTAGCTTTTTGGTCTGAGAAGGTCAGTGAAATGCCCTCAGGATTTGTCCTGAGATCCTGTACCTCAGATTGTAGAACCTTTATCAGTGCAGCCATGTGGATGAGTCACGGCCATTGCTTGGCCAATGTGCTCTCTGTGAAAGCCTGAGAGAGTGTCTTCTCCCCATGTGACTCTCCTTAGGCCCACTCTACATCATCGATCACTTTCCTCTTTGGCCCCATTAAGCTATATTTTCTTTGCTACACTTTCTGTATTGAAAACTTTATTCCCACTAACATTAGTCAAAGATTAGAAAATCTGTTTTTGTAACCAGAGAAAATAATTACATTGGTTCCGTGTAGACACATTAGTGATTTTTTTGTTTTGTTCTTTGGTACTGGGGGTTGAACTCAGGATCTTGTGTTTGCCAGGTAGGCACTTAGGCCACTGAGCTATCTCCCCGGCCCTCACGTTAGTGATTTTTAACATGAATTCTTGGCACCTGATGCTGAGCGTCAGTAAGAACAAGGACACAGAATCAAGCATTGTCTAAATAAGTCAATTTAATGAGAGAAAAATCTACCCTACAATGTTATATTTTAATGCCTTAACTCTAGCTAGCTATTTCATAAATGGGTTCCTTTAGTTGGACAAGATCACTATGAGTCATGTGGAAAAAGGTTATAAAATCAAATCAGGGTTTCTGTTTTACTGACAGTAGGTCATTGATGGAGTGTTGTCTTCCCTCCTGTGGGGGGAAAATCTACTTGGTCATGCTAATAAATTTGTCAGATCCGCAGCAATCAGTGCTCTCCCCCTAATGACCCAAATAAAATTAAGACTTGTTAATAATTCCATTTGCCCCAATTAAGAATTTATTTTGCACTCACAAAATTGAACTGTAGTCCTGTGTGTATTTTTTAATGAAGGCAAATATTAGTGAAACACATTTATCCTCTTCGCTTATGACTTTTGGAGAAAAGTTGATTTATTCTCAGTGAAGGATAGCTTTTCTGATCATTTCTCCTTTTCTCAGCAAACAAAGCTTAATCTCTTCTCTAAAAAAAAGATTCCATTTGGACAGCAAATCCTCCACTGAAAATTGTTCCAGATCTCGAGTTATGTAATGGGACAGATGGCATTCGCATGGCTGTGACATGTCAGGTTCATGCGCAGGGCGGCCTGAGAGACCAGCTCTGGGGGTGCAGAGGATGAGCCTGCAGCACTGGCCTTGCAGGGTCAGGGAAGAGCCGTGCTCTATCTCAGAGCCCATGTTCACGGGCAAGAAACAAATTCCTCAGGGTCATGAAAGAGGTACAAAAAGTTCTTGAGAAACTAGTGGTAAATTGGATCAAACCACACAGACAAATGTATGCTGCAGGACCAAGCGAGATCTGTCAGGGAGTGTCACATGAGAAGAGTGGCTTAGCTTATGGCAGTGGCTGAAACGCCACAGGCCGATGAACAGTGACCCGGATGGGTATTAATTGCACCTTGAGCTAGGAGCACAAGGGGGAAAAAGGGAAAAAAAATTAAAACCTGTGATTGGATAGGGAAAAAGATAATTAGAAAACACAAGAACAAACACACACATACATGCACATGTGCGCATGTGCTCTTGTGCGCACACACACACACACACACACACACACACACACATATACACACAAACACACACAGAGGCATGCACAGGTCAATAGTGCCAAAGAGAAAAATATGATGCTGAGAAAGAGGATAAGAAAAAATTTTCGATGCAAGAAATCCTGCCTGAAAAAGATGACATTTGGGCTGTGGCTGTAACTCAGTGGTTATACACATGTCCAGCATGCAAGAGGCCCTGAGTTCAATCCCCAACACTGAAAAATAACCCACAAAATTTTAAAAATGAAATAGATAACATTGAGTACAGATCTGGAGGACATGAGATTGCAAACCATGTGTGTAGCAGGGAAAGGGCTTTCTAGAGTGAGGAGCCAGCAGAGGCAAATGCCTAGGGGTGTGTGGGGGGTGTCCAGGGGGGCGAAGAAGCCCAGAAGGTGCAGTCTAGACGTCCAAGGGAAAGCTGTGGAAGCTGAGATTTGGGAACTAAGGTAGGGTCAGATCATACCAGGTCTTCAAGTTCATAACTTGGGAAATTTCCTTTTATTGTGAGTGAGATGGACGCCTTTGGAAGGAGGCAAAGGACATAAGCTGCAGAACTGTTCAGCAGGATCGGGCTTTGTGGGAAATGGACCAGGAGGAGCAAGAGCAGAGGCAGGGGCTGGGGAGGAAGTGGCAGGGAGGAAGCATTTAAGGGGCTGTGGAGAGAATGGAGAGAACTGGGGCTGGTGACAAGGGTGGTTCAAGCCATAATGGCAACAGTGGTGGTGGCAAGCAAGGGACAGACTCTGGATATATTTTAAAGAACAGAATCATCAGTTCTGAGAACAGATGATGTATAGTGTGTGAAAAAGAGGGAAGAGTTCAGGATCACTCCAGTCAGTCCAAGTAGAGTAGGGCTAAGAAGGTTCCCGAGGAGGAGGATGGGTAGGAGCAGGTAGACACGGGCAGTTGGAAGTATAAGTCTCATGAGCCAGGAAAAAATTTGGGCTAACGGTAAATATTTGGGAGGCACCAACATAGGGGATATGATAAAAAAAAAAATTATAGAGAATGTTTAAACAAAAAAAATTCATTAAAATAAAAGACACATTAAATGGATCCCCATTTAAGTATTCTCCTTCACTTAGAACGCGGTCATTCCATTGTTCTTGCCAATTTCTGACGGAGTTCTGGAAGTCCTCGTTCAGGAGTGTCTTTAGTTGAGCTGTCATGACTGTCTTGACGTCCTGAATCAACTCAAAATGTTTCCCTTTCACGTTCATTTTGACTTTGGGGAGGAGCTAGAAGCTGCGCGGTGCCACATCCAGTGAATGAGGTGAATGAGGACCGCCGCGTAATATTTTTGCAACTCTGCCTTTCCTTTGGTTGACCCTCCACAGCAGCATTCATCCTTTTTTTTTTTATTATACCCCATAAAGACACATGAGAACTTCCGGAACGACCTCTGAGAGTGGCGAGCATGCAGAGATAGTGCCTTTGGAGCAAGGAGCAATGTCTTGAGTGGCTTTAACGGAAATGTGTTCTTATTATAGCAATTCTTTGAAGTGTGGACGTTCACAGCACAGTTTGGTCACTCTTTGCACACCTGGTAGTGCGAGCCTTGAGGCTCAGCGAGAGTGAAAACGAGTGTGGAAATCAGGTGAGCAAGAGGAGAGAGGTCGTCCCTGCAGCACACGGCTGATAAGTGCAACCGGGCAAGTTGAACATTGGACTCAGCCATATACAGATCATCATTAATCCTCACAAGAGCAGCTATGCAAAATCTGGGGCAAAAGCCTTGTTGGGTTGGGCTCAAGGGAGAGCGTTAATGTCAGACACAGTGAACAAAGACCGTGTTTTGAAAAGATTTCCTTTAAAGGTAAAGAGACAAATCTTACATGTTTATATCTGAACAACTGGTGTGAGGATAGCGTCATGTAATATGGAAGTCATTGTTGGATTCCTGTTACTTTGTTTAGTGAAGTTGTGTATCATTTTTAATGCTGTTTTTTTTTTCTATCACCATTTTGAATTCTTTTAAAAGATAAAGGTAAAGAGGAAAATGAAATGATGGTTCCGTGGAGAGATGGGATCAAGACAGAATTTTTAGTATTTTAGGGAAGGGTCTACAAGGATGTTCAGGGTCTCACTACTAGATTGGATTCACAGTGATTTGCCTGTTTACAGCCTCCCAAGAGCTGGGATTGCAGGCATACGCCTCCAGCCCAATCTCAATTGCTGTCTTGGCCTGCCCTGGGTCAGCACGCTAGGAAACCATGAACATTCTAGTGAATGTCTTCTGGTGAACATTTGTACACATATTAGTGAATATATTTCTGTAGTAGAATTACTAGGGTGCAGAATATGCATGTTTAGCTTTAGTTTTGCAAAACCATTAAACCAAGATATCCTTTCACCAGCACTATAAGAGAGATTTTATTAGTCTTGGGGCAATAGCAACTCCCCTGGTTATTCCTTTGATCTCTATTCATTTAGAATTAAGGGGGCCGGGGAGATGGCTCAGTAGAATAAACACTTGCCTGGAAAGCACAAGGGCCTGAGTTCAACCCCGAGTTCTGCCAAAAAAAAAAAAAAAAAAAAAAAATAGAATTAAGGTGGTAAGTGCAGTGTCTTGTTAGCTGTGTGTGTTAGCTGTTTCTCTTATCTGGTTACCCTAGCCCTAACAGCCTACCTTTAGGCAGAGGTCAAAGGAACAGGAGCAATTTACCACCTGTACCTTTTTCTCCAAGTCGCATTCATTCATCCAATCTTGTTTTGTAGGATTGAGAAGAGTGGAAACTCAGGATACTCCATCCTGACCCTAGTGCAGGGTGACACAGCTCAGATATGCCTCTCCATCACGTCTGTTGCATCCTTCCACCAGCCAACAATGCATTTTGCATTGTTGCTGAAGGACTGAGAAGCAGGACTGTCCCAGCTGTGTTAAGATGGATTGTGAGTACTTATTTGTCAAGATTTTTTCCAAATTTATGTGTTGTGTTTTCACTTTGTTGGTAATTTCTTTTGACGTGCAAAAACTTCTCAATAAGAGAAGGTCCCAGTTGTTAATTCTTTCAAGTGTTTCCCATGTGATTTGATTTTTGTTCATGAACTCTTTGCCTACCTCTATGTCTTCAAGAGTTCCTCCTACTTTCTCTTCCAGGAGATTTAGTGTTTCTGTTTTAATGTTTATATCTTTAATCCATTTTGACTTTAGCTTAGTGCATGGTGATAGACCTAGGTTGAGTTTTAGTTTGGATTTGACTGACCTTATCAGATCCAAAAGCTACAACTCTTGTTGAGTAAGTCTGCCTTATCTTGGTCTTAACCATCCAACAGAAAAGTATGAAAACAAAATATAAGAAGTAAAGTCATGCTGTTATGTTGAGCTGTAGGGGACTCAGGTCAACAACTTCTAACATTGCCAGTCAAGCGGATGACCCAATACTATTATGCACTACTGGACTCTTTTAGAATATTTTGCTGAGTTCACACACTTATAATATTCAAATGATGGAACTAAACAAAAAAGGGGATACAGATGAATGTCCATTTTGTATCTGTGTATTCAAAATGGTTAGGATAGATATATAGCTACATTCTCTTAATAAATAGAGACATTTGTTCTAATAGTGTTTGTAAATAGGATATAATGTTTGCATTTTGTGCAGCAAATAACTACTAGGAAGAATCTATGCAATGTGTTGATTATTGAAACTGTCCTATCAGTTTGATTTGAAATTGTCTCATTGCTATTTGTTTCTCAATAAAATTATGGAGAAAAATAAAAATAGCATAAGTTTGAGAAAAAAAAAGATGAATTGTGAGTTGTCTCAGAAACTCTCGCTAGGAAAAAGGAATAGAATTTGGCATTGAGCTTCTAGTTAAAGCAAACTAAAAAGGGCTACAGAAGTTTTAGCCAGGGGTAGTTCCTTGCCCTGAGCAGCTATCTAGGTTGTTTACTTAACCAATAGAATTACATGTACTTCTGCAATTTAAAAAATTCTCTCCTAATATATATGTTCTTCTAAAAACAGAATATGTGACTAAGTCATCTTTACCCCTAAGGAGAAAAGTTCATTTTTCCTGGAATGTGTTTGTTTATATCCTTAATCCCCACATTATGACATAATTTACAAAGCCAGAAAGAAGCAATGTTGGGGCTGGGGAGTTGGCTCAGTGAAGTAAGTGCTTCCCTGGGAAGCACAAGGGCCTGAGTTCAATCCCCGGAAAAAAAAAAAAAAAGCAATGTCTTTTGGCTTTTAATTTCTTGGTAAGCCCCAAACCATCCTGTTTTATTAAAAGTATACTTTATCTTTATAGTTACTATTTACATAAAATTATAAAGAGTCCAGAAAGTTCATATATATTCTTCTAATATAGTAATTTTATTATAATTAATGAATTCATGCTGATATATATTATAAACTAGGGTCCATATTTTATTCAGATTTCCTTAGTATTTACCTAATATCGTTTTTCAAGATCCCATCCTACTTGACACTAAATCATCACGTCTTTTCAGGCTACTCTTAGCAGTGACAATTCTTCAGATTTAATTTTCTTGTGAGGAATGCTGATTGAGTATTTATAGGATTCTCCTTGAACAAGTCCTGTTTCATATTTTTGTCATGATCATACAGGCTTATGGCTTTGGGAGAAGAGGACAATGGAGGTAAAGAGCCATCACACTGTTACAAGGGTGACAAGTTGTCCTATCAGTGTGACTTGTTTCTGTTGATGTTGACCTTGATTGCTTGAATGAGGTGGTTTATTAAGTTTCCTCACTGTAAAGTTAAACCATTTGCATATTGTACTCTTCTCATGCATCTATTTGTTCAGTCATTTATTTGCTTCTGTATAAACTCATAAGCATCTTATACTTTGGGTTGTAGTCAAACACTGCATTGTTCCAGGTTTGGTCATGACGAACCCTTTCAGC
>NW_004524583.1:21552929-21553773 GCF_000260255.1 Octodon degus
TGATATTAGAAACAAGAGAATTAAGACTTCTTGCTACTGTTGTCCCACTGCTTTCTAGGCTGTCTCAGTGAAGGAACCAGCAAATACACATGTGTACATTAACCACTCTCTGTATCTATATATATCTATATCTTTATATCTATCTATCTATCTATCTATCTATCTATCTATCTATCTATAAATATTTCTAGATTTAACCATATGCATGTATGTTAGGCTCAATTATTTCCTCCTGATAGCTTCAACCCCGGTTCATGACCACCTGGATCCATGCATCCCATTCTCTTTGTTCTCCTGGAAACCACTATGCTGTAGGAATCTGGCTCCCACCATTATCAAACACTGTCTTATTGCAGCTCCCATGAGCACGTCGGGCAGCACTGGCGCTGCTCATCTGAAACGCTGTGGGAAATGCTTGTATGACTAAAATCAACTGAAGTGCAGTTTGATGTACATTTCATTTTGCCTTTAGCCTTATAGACTTTACTCCTGGCAAAATGACGTAAGTCAGCACCTTTCCCTCCCAGCTCCTTCCGTGATGTTGTTTCCTGTGTTCTTAGTAGAGTCAGCTCACTTTTGCACTTCCTGCACACTACCACCCTGGAATCATTTGACCTCCTAAGTGATTTTTCAAATTTTCACACATGAAAGTTCTCTCTTTGTGCTATCAAGTCGTATGCATTTTGACACATGCACAGTATCAGGAACCCACAATGCCAGTGTCTGCCGGAATAGACTCACTACTCTAAGGAATCCCCTGTGCTTAGCTGATGTCATGCTTCCTGATTGCTCCCTGAGCCCCTAGAAATCACTGGTAGTTAGGTAATCTCTATCATTATTATTA
>NW_004524583.1:21554438-21565143 GCF_000260255.1 Octodon degus
GGATTGAACTCAGGCCCTTGCGCTTGCCAGGGAAGCACATATTCCACTAAGCCATCTCCCTGGCCCTTATGTACAGGTTTTTATGTGCATGCAAATTCTCAACTCAGTTGAATAAATGCTTAGTCTCATCTGGTGAGACTGTTTATCCTATCTCTCCTTTTTGGCTAGCGTGTGCCATTACTCAGGCTCAGGTGCGGCTGTCCCCACCATCACTGACTGTCATCACCGTTAGTTGTCACTGTTTCTTACACCTTCTTTCTGGTTTTCAGCATATAAAAGTATTTACCCAGTGTCCTCCTATATAACAATAATAAATCCTTTCACATAAATGAGTACAGTGATACTGTTGAAAAGAGAGTCTTGGCTCTGGCCCTTACCTAGGGCTTGTCTTGGAGAAACGAGATCTTTTCACCTGCAAAAGGAGATACTAAAAGCACCTATCTAAACCTACTTCTGCATGTCTTGGGGCACCAATGAGTGCTTAGAGGGCTGCCCTTCTTCAACCAAGATATGCGACTGTTTGAAGGCTCAGCTAAGAGCAGCATGGGGATCTTCCAACCCCCAGCCCCGTGCCTCGTCCTCTAGGGACAAGGCTATACCTCAACTTTACTTTCCTGATAATCAAGCTAATGTAAAGGCCTCACTAACAGCAAAGCAGTAGATCTAACCAGTCAATTTAGGAAGGGACTGGAAAGTTTTGTATAGATGCATCGCAGGGTAGGGATCCATTTCTAATCAAAGAGGATCACTCAATAAACACTGGCACTAAGTCTTTTCTCACCTTTCACGGGAAGAGAAAGAACAGACTTGATTTTAACACGAGGCTTTTAGATTAGTCAATGGGCTAAGCTCCAAAACAGTTTAATGATCCACGAATTGAGCTGTATGAACACAAGCTAGTGCACGGAACTTGACGGACATAAAATGGATCTGTTGAAAGACAAGTTTGGGCAGTTCACATGTGGAACACAGTGTTTTCAGAGTAAGATTTAGTTACTTTAGCAGGGTTTACCCCCTTGTATCCCAGCCAGAGAGTGATTCTCTGCTTTCTGCTAGTTTTTACCTGCAGAGGTCTTTTCTCCGTGACGTCATGTATTAGCTCCTGATTTTTTTTTTTTTTTTTTTTTTTTGGCAGAACCGAGGATTGAACTCAGGCCCTTGCGTTTGCCAGGGAAGCACTTATTCCACTGAGCCATCTCCCTGGCCCTTAGCTCCTGATTTTTTAAATGCATTGCACGACAGTGGTAACTGGTCTAAGAAGGTTAGTCATACTCTGGCAGCCCCTGAGAATTCTGGTAACTATTGAGAAAATTTCAGGAAGGATACTCTTTCAGCATAGCTTAGAGTCCTTCCTAGATATTCAAATGGACTGATCATTCATTTGCTCATCTACACAGTGAAAGCGCAAACATCCTGAAAGATTGGCAGGCAAAAATTAATATTGTGGTAGTAAAATCAACAATCGAAAAACCCTCAGTGCTTTCACACACCAATATATACACATCTGTACGCACACACACTCTAGTGTACAAGCACAGCTCTGCTGCAAACCTGTTTGACTTGGAATAAAGGTATGTGTGAGACGTGACTGGAACTATCCCTGGCAATCATCAGATTTGCAAACATCTCGCAGTGATTGCTATCAATCCTGAAAATGAATTATCTCGTTGATCAGGATCCCACTATGGTTTGGAAACTATAGATAAAATTACATTCTAGTAATAACAACTTTAAACAATTCAAATTATTTTTATAAAGAAATAGCTAAATAGTTAACAATGAACTAAATGTTAATTATGATCTAATGTCCTTAAGCAAGAAAGAACAATGCTCAGATCAATCTAGTGCTCTGGTTATACTTGTAGTGCAAAGGATAATTCTCTGTTGGGTAGGTCGAATGTTTCTATCTTGAATATTCGTGTCAAACGTAGAAGTATTTACTCCTATCAGAAAGTAGCAAGAGGTGTGGCATTCATTTGTCATTTGTTCACTTAGATCATCCATTTGACAAATATTCCACATTTACTGTCTACATGATATTAAATTTAGCACCAGGGAACAGAAAACTTAGTGGTGTTTGAAGATTACAGAAGGTGTTTAAAATATTACAGAATAAGTGATCTGATTGACTGAATGTTTTTATTTAAAGTTGAAAAAAAAAATAAAGTTGAAGACTCAGGAAAATTAAGACAAACAAGACATTTTAGCAGCTTTACCTCACCCCATATGCTGACATTCACCTTTGACTAAACTGTTCTTACGTCTTTGCCTGCTTCCTAACTACTGCCTATTGGCTATAGCCCAATGTAATAGTTGGCCGTTTTACTGTGTACAAGTGCTAACAATCCTAATCAGTTCACTCCAACAACACTGTAGGTAAGTCAAATAACTGTGTCATTTAAAACTGAGGTATAAGGATTAAATTTTTCATTTAAAATATCAAAATATCAAAACCCAGAAATAACCACAATGAAGACAGACAAACATGTCTTCTTTTTAATGTCTCTTTCCCAATGTCTGTTTACCTATAGTTTATTTCCTCATTTTGGTGCTAGATAGCTAATTGATATATTTAATTCCTCTGCAATTATATTGGCAAAATATATTCTTCCACTTAATGGAAAGATTTTTGAATTGAAGCCAAAATTTTGCAAGACAAGCAGATTTTGTTTTACAGTTTCATTAGTTAAAAAAAGATGACACCAATATTCAAATGTCACAAATATGAAATTCTAAGTCAAATATCTGTGTTTCTTTGTAGGAGAATATCCTTTCTGAAGTGTAGGAGCTTCCATTAGCGGACAAACTAATGAAACAGACATTTGTAAGAAAAAGATTATCCTTAAGTTGGTTGAATCTCTTTTTGTGTTATTGTGGGTTTAAGTATTTTAAAAATGCAAGAAGAATGAGAAAGAGAATAATGAGTTCTGGCTCCACGAGGCAGATGACCCTGATGAACTGCAGTGTATACTTGATTTAACCTCAGACTCCAACTAGCTTTGTTCCTATCTCTCCCTTGACAGAGAATCTGTCTCTCACAGATGCATAAAAATTCTCAGCCTCTTGGGAGGGTCAGGGCTCATTTCTGGTCATTATGTTCCTGTTAGCACAGAAAACAATCATGTATTCTCTTCACAAAGGATACAAGGCTGTAGTTGGTTGTGCAGAGCCTATTTCTAATTCTATGTATGCTCTTGTGCCAAAAAGAAAAATCACACATAAAATTCATGGCCTATGGTTATACAAACCATAAGGAATTCCACTTCTAAGACTGCAAAAATCAAGTGGAAGAGAAGAGTAGTCTCCTACTTAGATGCATGGCAGTTGTAATGCAACAGAGAACAGAAATACTGCAAAGACACCCTGGATTTGGAGGCATATTTATTTATGTCCATGAGCACTGATCAGAGTCATTCCAAAATATCAGGACCAAATCTTTAGTGGTCTAGGGCTTATATGGAATAAGCAAGCAGGAGGTACAGGGCAGAATGGCTTCTCAAGTGGGGGGAGTGGTTGATACAATGTACATCACAGTGAACAGGCGTTTCTGAAGAGACAGGAACCGGAACTGGAACAGGAAGTATTACCTGGGCAATGAAGAAACTGCAGTATCCTGGTGGGTGGTAGTTTTCTGTTGCAGTAAAAATATTCAGTAGTCAGGGAGGGGCAACTGTTCTTTTCTATTCTAGGGATTGCTAAGGTAGTAGCTTTGGAGAGACACTAGCAGGCTGGGAGGGAGTGTATGTCGGTCCTGTTTCCTTTTGAATAAACAGCCCTGGTACAGAACACTTGGTGGCCACTCATAAATATTTGTTGAGTGAATGAAAGGAAGAACGACTCGAATTGTGTCAGAGTTCTAAAACAGGCCTTGTGGTTAAAGGAAATGAAGAGAGTTAGCCAGAGCAGAGAGCCTCAGGGGACACAATAGTTCTCTTCACGCTATTTGAAAGAAATGTTTGTGTGGAGGAAGACAGCCTCAGTCTGAGTGACTCTAAGGCACAAAATACGTGACTGTATAAAGAAGAACTTACAATTAAGGCTGCCTCAAATGGAAGCGCAGCCTTTGGAAGAACTTTTGGTAAGTCTTGGCCATTATCAGTCTTAACTCCTTGCCATCTCTTCCTGATGCTGGGGTTGCTCATTCACTCATCCATTTATTTTTTTAAAATCATAATTATAGCTCTCTAAACTTATCAAATTGTACACATTAAATATATATATATATATATATATATATATAGCTTTTTGTGTTAATCATTTCTCAAAAAGTAGATTAAAATACCATCAGTGACAACCACTACTATCACATCAAAAAAATAAAAATAAAAACCACCCACCCCATACAAAAATCTATTTGAGTGTCTTCAATGCACTGGGCACTTAATTAGGTTCTGGGGAACACAAAAAACCTGCTCCCTTCTCTCAGTCTCTCACCTGGTGAAGGAAACAGACAAAGAAGATAGATGCATAGTCAGTGCTTAGTGTTCCAAGACCACCAAGGAGTTCTGAATCACAGGTAAGACCCTGTTGTGGTTTAGACCTACATGTCCCCCAAAGCTGCATACATTCAGAAGAGGGCTTTGGGGAGTTATTGGATTAGAGGGGCTTAGAGCTGCCTCACTGCTAAAAGGTGTGATAACCTGAAAAGGTTATCTCTGTCCTACAGAGTCTGTCCTTCTTGTCACTGTCCCTTGGGCAGCTCATCTCTACCATGCCCTCGGCCATGCCACCCTGTCTTGGAGCCAGAAAGTTGTATTGAAACCTCTATGAACCATGAGCCAAAATAAACCTTTTCTTCCTTTAAGTTGTTGGTGTCATGTATTTCTGTCCCCACCAGCAGGACAATGACCGAAACAAGGCTCAAGAAAATATTTTCATCATGTCTGCCAACTTTTGTGATTTCTGGGACATTAGCCTTCGTCTCTGTATTCCCATCTCAATGAGCAACCTGTGACGACATTTGGGAGTATTTACATTCAGCTTCTTCCTCACCTCTACTCACTGAAACTTGACTCTTTTCATTCTAGTTTTTGTATCTATATCATATAGTTGCTGATATCTCCCAACCAGGCCCAGTTCAGTCCAGCAAAATGCTGGACAAATGGGTCCTAATGAAGAGGGTCTACTGTCCACAAGTTGACAAATAAGACTTTCTGTGCAGTGGGTGGGTTGAATGGTGTTCCCTCTCTTCCTCCAAAGGTGTGTCCACGTCCGAATCCCTGGAGCCTGCAAGTGTTACTTCATTCAGAAAAAGAGCTTTGGCTGACATAATCACATTAGGGACCTTCCTATCCTTCCGAGGCCATGCTCACATGAAGGATTCCTGCCCTCTTGGAGTACACAAGTGATGCTCAACTCAGCAGACAGAGTTAATGTCACTTGTCCCTGACATTCAAGAATTCACATCAGAATGGACTGAGTGAGATAAAACTTCATAGGGACGAACCACTGTCACTTAATTATCAAACAAAACCAAAGCAGAGAAGAAACCACTTTGAACCTGTTAGGCACCACTAACTCATTGGGACACTGTCCTGTTGATCAGTGTCTGTCACTGTCCGTTGAGCAGCTCACCTGGAGCCTGCCCTCCTCTCTGTCTTCTCCCTGGAACACATTATGCTTCACCAGTGCCAACCTGCAGGTTTGGACCTTTGGGCCTTTGAACATCTTGTTCCCTTTAACTTGAAATGCCCTTCTTGCACTTAGCCACCTCAAACTTCTGTTCATCTTGTAAAGCCAAGCTCACATGCTACTTAATTTTTTGGCCATTTGTGATTTGGCCACACCTTTCCTTGTGCAATGATGCCACCTTTTATAAAATATGGAGTCTTGCTTTGCTTAATATACTATTGCTATGCTGTGTTTACAAGTGCCTTTCCTTGCAGGTTGGGTCATTTTGAATGAATCTTAGTGTTTGGAATGCCTCACAATAGAAGAAATGAAGTGCCCGCCTACTGAGTTACATTGATTCAGAGTTTGTGCTCTGGAATTTGTGACCATGTTCGAGGTTTCTGATGGAACTGACATAAATATCAATATGGAATGGAACTTTCCATGATTTGGGGAGGAAGTTGTGAGAGGCTGGTAGAGAAAGTGGAGAAAATGCATTTCTTCCTGAGGGAGCTCAATTTTGAGGCAGGTGCATTGGATGGAGTTGATAATAAACAATGTAATAATTACTTAAGTCCTGGCAACAAAATTGAAAAGCGATATTTTTATTCTCTCACAAGGAGAAACAAAAGCAGATTTGGGAGTGAGGTAGACTTTTCTCTTTCTGTTTCACATCCAGTTTGTCCTGCATCCTGGACACCCGGCTGTGCCCCTTCACGTGGCTTTCCCAGCCCTACCAGAAATGTCCCATTTTAGCAGCAATAGTAAAGGTCACCGTGGCCCAAGGTTCTTTTGGGGATGGATGTTTGGAATAAAAATAATGCAACAATGCCAGGCCCATAGTTCTCTAAAGGGCACAAAAGGAAGCCTCTGAGAGCAGCATTTCCACCCCTGTCCTGAAGCTAGGCTCTGCCTGAGCTATTTTCGGCCCTGTTTCCAGTTGCCGCTGGCCAGTGGCAGTATTTCACACTCGGCTGCCACTTCTCATCACTGCCCACTGCTCCCTTGTGGGGAAGGCTGCTCCTCCCAGGCTAACAGTTCGTAGTCAGGAGGTGGGTGAGGCCCTGGCCCTGCCCTTCCCGGTGTGGAAGGGCACCCTGAGTAGCTGCGTGTATTTGGCCTGGCTGGGCGGGGCCTGCACCCCTCCCCCCAAAAAGATAGTCATTTCTTTCTGTAGATCATGAACACAGGCGCTCTTACCCCATTCTCAGGAAGTTGCAGTCTGAAATTTGTCCAAACAAATGCAAGTGTGTCCGATTTCTCTAACTGCCTCTCTGTTGTGGAGAATGGGAACAGTATAGACACACAAAATTGATTTTCTTGCATTCTGGCTTCCAAAGGGAGGGGCTTGAGCCAGAGGGGAACCCCAGTGGGACACTGGAGTAGGAGAGTAAGTGGGCTAAATACCCCTCCACTTCTTTCCTATGAGGTCTCAGCTGGCTTTGTTCTTTGACTTAAGTCATTGCCTCTCTCAAGGCATTCTCTGCAGAGAACTCTCTCTGAGTTCTAGTAACATTCTCTAGTCGTGCCCCTCCCCTCCATCCTTCTAGGCCCAAGGGTGGGCCCCTCCGTGTGCACTGCACCTGAGTTACTGCATTCTTTTCAAAGGCTTGGCCACATCTGGTTTACATCTCCGTAAAGAGCACCTTCCTCAATCTTCACGTTACCCAAACTTGCTATTGGCGCTCTTCCTTTAATGTTAAACTGAAGACTCACTAAAAGTTTAATTAACAGAGAGTTGTACAACTTCAAGAAATTATTTCATTTTTATAAATAGAGACCCAATCAGAAATTCAGTGAAAAGAGGGTTATGGAAGGACACATGGAAATTCAAAGACAAATGAAATGAAACAAGGAGAAGCCCTCCTCTCTGAGAACTAGCAAGATGGATTTCCCCATCTCTAGGTCTGCAATCTCTTATCCCTTGCATCTGTTCCCTTTTCTCTACAGAGCACACTACCCTGTTTTTTCTGGATTCTTCCATCAGCCTCCTTTTACTATCTTCAGCTTGCATATAATGTCAGCTCCCAAAGGCATCCACTTCTTCTTTATCTGGCAGTTGACCTTAGCAATTAAGTACAAATTGTGGGGACATAAAGTGATTAATAAGTAAAGTCACAAGATTGTAAGTAGAATGAGGAGATGAAAGTAAAATCCATTTTGGAAAAGGCAGAGTACAGATAAGTATTGGTCAAGGATGGCAGGCTGAGACACACTGTTACTTATTTCCATAGAATCATATACAAATGGCTACGCATGTCAATTTATGTACCCAAATTCTGCAGAAACAAGAGTCATGCTTTTCAGGCAGTTGAAGAGAACATTTCTGTTCTTAGACGTGACACTTGGAGACAAACTGGGATGACAGACTGGAGTGTCTTGGCACACAGAGGTCTAGCAGTTCCTCCTCTCTCAAACTGGTCTGAATGTCTCTGGCAGCTTGAGAAATGCTTGATTAAACCTTGAAATGATGCCAGGTGTGGTGGTGCACGCCTGTATTCCCAGTGCTTGGAAGACTGAAGCAGGAGGCTTGCTGCAGGTCTGAGGACCGCGTGGGCTACTAAGTGAGTTCAAGTCCAGCCTGAACTGCATAGCAAGACCCTGTCTCAAAAAGACAACTGAAAAAAACCCTGAAATGATGATGAAGAATCCATAGTCTGGTCACAATGGTTGGGCTTATTGGATTTGAAGAGATACTTTGAGTAAACTCGGACAGGGGAGTTGTCTCTTCTGGTATGCCAACATCTTAAACCTACTGACCCAAACTTTCTTCTTTCGAGAAAGTCTGATCAGGTTGGCCAAATGGCTCAGTGGATTAAAATGCCTGCAAGCAGGTATAGGGCCTGGGAATTCGAACCCTGGGCCTGCCGTGCTGGCCCCGCTACCCAGGGCATCCTGAGATGGCAATTAAGATTGGGTGTGGTGGCGCACACCTGTAATCCCAGCTCTTGGGGGCTGTAAACAGGAGAATCACTATGAGTCCAACCTAATAGTGAGACCCTGAACACCCTATAGACCCTCCCCTAAAATACAAAAAATAAAAAATAAGAAAAGAAAGGAAGTCTGATCATGGGATTAAGTTGGAAAAAACACCCAGAGGCCTCATACTAGGGATATTTCAGTCAAGAGAGCATTTAGTGTGAGAAAGATTGTTTGCTTCAATGTCTTTGTTTTAGATGAGAACACAGGGCCAGGAAATTTAAAAGACTTTCTAGAGGGGATTTATGCTAAATAAACAGCCTTCAGTTGATTATCTCTAATACTGGCAAAGTTTCAAATCTAGGATGGCCAAGATGGAAGCAGATTTCAATGTCAGGGAGAACCCTTGGGAGCATGACTCCCACAGCAGGTTGGTGGGAGTTGGAGTTGGTTACTTCATGTATTGTCCAAACAGGGACCACTATGTAACTGAAAAGACAACTGCTAATAGCTGGGCAGGAAAACCAGGCATAATCTGGGAGAGTTTCTGTGAATTAGACACCATCCCCCAGAAGTGGTAAACAGGAAACTCTGTGATAACCCAGGAATCGAGCAAGGCCTGGAGAGGAGGCTGTGGTAGAACCAGGTGCTTATCAGTGATGTTTGCCAAGCATGTGAGGCTCTGGTTACTGAACCGTACAGAAGACAGACTCGCTGGGAACACAGAGCCTTGGGCTGAGGTTCTCCATATAATTGGGGGTTTACTGTTCCCTTTGATGGGAAAGGGGAACTATTTATCTCCTAAATTATACACCGCTCGTCTGTTGGCCAGCTCTCCTTGTGTTCTTAAATTATGGGGTGAAATTTTTCAGCATAGTACTTGTGTAAAGAACAAAGAAATTGCGGTGTCAATTCCACCACTGATTTTGTTCCCTCTTCTTTTTCGTGAGATGGTAAGAGGAATGGAAGAAGGCCTTCACACTATGGATCAGTTCTCTGATCTAGCTTACTCCATAGGTAGGGGCCCTAACTCTGTGGCTTGCTTCCAGGTTCCCAGCTGTGAATACTTGTTTTTTTTTTGTTTTTTTTTTCAGTGTGGTTGTATATATTTTTATTGGTGAATATTAATTTTATAAGTTATTGGGTTTCATTTTGACATTTTCCTACATGTTTATAACATTTATTGAACTTCTTCACTTTTAGAACTCAGTATATTCCCTAGGTTGCTATTAATTACTATAAATGGGCAAAGTTGTTAAATCCATACCATTCAATGATAGTATGTTGTTATGTACATGAAAAAACATTATCATGGACAATAATTATAATTGGCTCAAGGCCACAAGAGGATGCCTAATTTTCACCCTTAAGTTAATTATAATACAACATAGGGAACATGACTATGTTGTGAATCTTATTTTTGTATAAAAGTGTTCTTCTAGTTAGACGTGCACCAATCTTCTCTCCTCTGCTGCTCATTCCTTCAGTGATGTTTTTCTGTTCTTTTCCATTCAATATTATGCACAATCCATTGGAAATTAGCTCTGTAGTAATTGAAGTGATTTAATGATTACAGATACTGAAGCTGTTCTGCTCGGGCCTGGGCTAGGACTGGTGAATACTTCTTCTCTCAGTGAGTTTGCACCACTGTCAAGGTCTTAGGTTAACTAAACCACTAGCCATACATTGTAGAAATTAAGGGTACGTGTACATTCCCCATCTCTCCTCTATGATACACACTTGTGTAACCTAATCCTATTAAACAAAAAATATATAAGGATCAATGCCTTTCAGGTAGTTCAAAAAGAAAGATGCATTTCTGTTGAAGATTCCGTCCTGCTTTTTTCAGGTAAGAAACAAATGGACCTAGTGACTAATAATTCACAGAAAGGACATTATGAATGAAAAGTAATAAAACCAAAATCTTCCCACTGATAGACAGCCTTCTTCAGCTGAGTGAAACATGGAACAACTCTACCTAGAGAATTGGTTTATTCAACTTGTTCTTTCCTTCCATATATAACTTAAATTCCTTGGGTTTGTTCCTGAGCCTGACACCACGATGCTAGGTTAACTTATTATGCCTATCAATTGATAACATTCATTATTATTACTCCCCAAACCCTGGGGATTCAACCTACTTGTAATATGTGTGTGTGTGTGTGTGTGTGTGTGA
>NW_004524583.1:21565254-21576433 GCF_000260255.1 Octodon degus
TCTGTATTGGTAGACCTCTGCATTGTCAGTCAGGTCCTGGGCTACAGTCCCACTTACAGTGAAAGGTTTTCTTTGAAAAACCATTGGCCTAATGTTTCCCAGGCACTTTCCCAGCTTAGGCCAATACTGAAAAAGAATGGCTCTCCTAGCCAATTTTGAAAAATAATTTTCACTATCCTTGGCTTCTCAAGAGCCTTGCTAGATCTCCTTTCAATCAAAAATGGCATCTTCATCCTTTTTGGTGTCATGAAGTGCTTCTGATGTTTGGAAGAGGCAACCACAGATAGTACCTGCTTGCTCTTCTATGTTCTCCAAATTTTCACCCTGTGATGAGAGAGCCGCATCTCAGCCAGGGTTTACTCACTTCTACGCATCCGTGGGGAAACCCTCAGGATTCTATAGGCTGAAAGGCATTCAGGGACTGTATTTTCAATGACCTTATTTAATGAGGCATACATTATAGAGAGAAAATTCAGTGTTTCAATGCAGAATTATAGCTATGTACAATTTCGTATCTGTAATACAAGGAATCGTTTTCCTGCCATTTGCTTTTCTTAAGACAGGCACTTCTATCCCTCCTAATCTGCTCAAGTTTAATATGCAGGCAGGCTGTTTCTTATTTGACCTCACTGAGAAAACATCAAGAGGGAGGAAACCATGCAGAAGCCATGGGGTTAAGATTTTTTAGACTGTGATGTTGCGCATGTAAGTTGTAGTATTTCTGAGTCATTCTCTCCTCTCCTGGGAGCATGAACTAAGAGCCATGATCAGACCACTTTTTATTCCTTAGTCCTCACAAAATCCAAGTCAAATGTCTTCGAAAATTGCTGTCTTCTATTAGCTGTAATGTAAAGAATCAAGTAAGACTTAGGATGATAATACAGTGAAGGTATGAAGTCTCTCGAAAGCAATACTTTTCTACTTTTTAGAAGTTTGTACTAAGCAGTTAAGTAGTTAATATTTCTCAACCTCAATAGTAAATTATTTTATTTAGTACATGTTTATAACTCAGAAACTAAACACATATTCTTTAAATAATTTAAAGTAGAGAGGAATCATGAAAATGGAAGAGAAAACGGAAAAGAAACATTGGAGAAAGAGCCATGTCACACACAATTTGATATTAACACTGGTTAGGTGGCTGAATTTTACCAATGATTTGCTTTTAAGGAAGATTATATCCATAATAATGTCCCCTTAATTTTCACTCAGATATTCTTTCTCAAATAGGACAGAAATGAGCTGTGGGGGACTCAGGTCAATAATTTCTGACATTGCCAGTTAAACAGAAGACCCAATGCTATTATGGTCTACTGGACTCTTTTAGAATATTTTGCTGAGTTTACACACCTATAATATTCAACAACGGAACTTAGAAAAATGGGGTATACCGATGAATGTCCATTTTGTATCTGTGTATTCAAAGAGGTTGGGATAGATATATAGTTGCATTCTCTTAATGAATAGAATGATTTGTTCTAATGGTGTTTGTAAATAGGATCACAAGTCCGCATCTTGTACAGCAATTAACCACTAAGAAGAATATATGCAGTGTATTATTTGTTGAAACTACTTCCGATTTGATTTGACACTGTCTCATTGCTGTTTATCAATAAAACTTTAAAAAAAAAAGAAAAAGCAAGACAAAAAAAAAATAGGACAGAAAGAGGAAAAAGAGTTGCAGAAGGAATTAATTATTCATAACTCTGGGAGTTTGGGGGCATTTGCTACACTCATGAGCATACATATATACATCTGTTTGGGGGGAATTTGATTATCAAAAAAATCCTCTATACATTTTCACAGCCTTTCCAATAAAATGCCACTATTGCATTATAACTTAATTTTATGCCTTCAGGCTTTATGTTGAAGGTCAGTACACAGAAGGTCTCTACAATATTTTCATGGTTTTGTAAAATTCTTCTTGAAGTAAATGTGTTTCATTTTCTAAGGAGAACACAATGATTCATGCTCGAATCTAGATTTAAAATGTTTTCTATTTCAAAATTTTTGTTGGTTTTCTTCTATATACAAGGCATACAACGTGCCATTATACATAGCCTGTGTGGTTCTATTTTTATCAAAACCTTAAAGACACCAAATTAAATTCTCTGCCTACTTATTACAGTTAATTCATTTCAAGTAGATGGTGACTTTTATTTGTCTTATTTTTTAACATCAGCATTTATTTTTAATGTGATGGCTTATATCAACCATATTGGAATGAAAAGGTAAAAATGTAAAATACACTACAGCAGCAGCAGTAGTAGAAGTGTATACATAAACTCTTCTTGCTCATTTCTTTACAAATTCTCATAACCAAGACCCATCTTTTTCTGGCAACCTATTATTTATAAGGCTGAAAGTAAATGGAAATGATTATGAATAGCAAATTTGTAAAACAAAATCATTCTTAGACATAACTATTACAAGGGATCATAAAATTAACTTCTCATCTTTGCCATAGAGACCAGTGATCAGTAATACATGTTGACTGCTTTGCCAATTTTTTAAAAATCTTCCCCCCCCACCCCAGTCTGGCCCGCCTATCCATGGATCTCAAAAGTAATGATGGTTAGGGATTTTGTTCAGTGCTTCATAGTTCTCTTGGAAGAAGGTAAATGAATAGCTTTCTTCCTTTAACATGTCTGGATAAAAACTAGGAATGTATTTCCATGAAGTAAGTGGCATATTGCCTGGGGAGAGATGCAGCTCAGCTAAAAAAATGGAATTAGATTTTTGCAGCAGCAGCTGTTCTGCAATATGTGTAGCGATACCAACCAATTTTGGTTCTTGGAATAAGTGCTCATATTTCCTCCTGACTTCCAACCAAGATATGCTGATGTGGGGTCTATAGCTCCTAAGGATACTCATTTCATTAATATAACATGCAGTACCTGCAAACAAAATATATAAGGTACCTCATAGCGTACAGTATACGCAGACAGGCAGGCAGCCAAAAATGCTGTCAACTTGTGCATCAGTCAGGGCTAAATTTGACTATATAGACCAGAATAATAAGAGAAAATGCACACACAGATATAACAACAAAACATCACTGGCTGAAACAATCAGAAGGACATTTGTCTCAGACTATGAGAAGAGCTGAGAGACGCTCTCTGTGGGGCATGTAGCAGTTCCGCAATGTCTCTACCTGCATGGTCACTCTCCTTACATCACTGTGTGGTCCACAACAGCTACCTGCACTCCAGTCTCCACACGTACACTCTAAACAGAAGACAGAAGGAGCAGGGAAGAGCTTTAGGGAGCTCCTCCACAATACCACCTAACAGTCTCACTTCTAGGCAACAGTCAGAGCTTAGTCACACAATCACATCTAAAAGCAAGGGAGCTACAGCCACCCAGCTGAGAACATCACTATCCTAGATAAACACAGGGTGCTGTTACTAAGGAAGAAAGAAAGGATGGACACAGTGCTAGGCAATGCTTTGTTCACTGGACGAAGAGTGCTGAATCATGGGTGTGGATATCAAGTCAGGTTGTCTCATTGCAGATTCCAGCTCCGTACATACTGCTCCAATAGCCTTGGCCAAGTGACACAGTTCAGTGCCTCTGCTTGTACAGTGGAGATGATATGGATTGCTAAGGTTATTGATTATAAAGATATTTACCAGTTGGGACAGTGCCTGAAAGACAGAAAATTCTCAGTCTAGCTATTCATGAGTCTTTATGTGTACTGCCAGCACCTCTGTGTTCATAGTACTCTGTGCATCTCGGGATACAGCTCAGCTGTAGTATGCTTTCTCAGCATGCGCAAGGGCCTGGTTCTATATCCAGCAACACACAGACAAAAACAAAAAGCGAAACAAAATGGCTCTAGAAGCACAGATTCTTTTTTTTTCCAATAACTTTATTATTGAGAAACAAATAACAATGAAACAGTTTCAAATCTGATTGGTAGGACAGTTTCAATAATTAATCCATTGCATATTGTTATCTTAGTCATTATTCATTGTACAAGATGCAGACATGATATCGTATTTACAAACACTGTTAGAACAAATCTTTCTATTCATTGAATTAAGAGAATGTAGCTGTGTATCTATCCTATTTTGAATATACAGATACAAACTGGTCATTCATTTGTATCCCCTTTTTTTGTTTAGTTTTGTCATTTAAATATTATAGGTGCTTGAATTCAGCAAAATATTCCAATATAGTCCAGTAGTCCGTAATAGTAGTGGGTTTTCCATAAGACTGGCAATGTCAGAAGTTGTTGAATTGAGCCTTGTACAGCTCAGCATATTAATATGGCTTTACTTTTTATACTTTGTCTTTATACTTTTCTGCTGGATGGTTAAGACCAAGATAAAGCAAGATCTATATAACAAGAAATCACTATAGCTTTTGTATCTGATAAGGTCAGTCAAATCCCCTCAGGATTTATCCTGAAACCCTGTGTGGCAGTTTGTAGATCTTTTGTCAGTGTCAGCCATGTGGATGAGTCACAGCCATTGCTTGACCAATTTGCTGTCTGTGAAAGCCTGAGAGAATGTTTTCTCTCCATGGGACTCTCCTTAGGCAGGAAGCATTACAATTCCTGACTGGAAATTATACTACAAGGCTACTGTGATAAAATCAGCATAGTACTGGCAACAAAATAGACCTGAGGATCAATGGAATAGATTAGAAGACGCAGAAGCCTCTATAAACACATTCAGTCACCTTATCTTCAACAAAGGGGCCAAACATCCTCACTGGAAGAAAGATACCCTCTTTAACAAATGATGCTGGAAAAACTGGCTCTCTACATGCCGAAAACTAAAACTTGACCCAGATCTATCACCATGCACTAAGCTAAAGTCAAAGTGGATTAAAGATCTAAACATTAAAACAGAAATACTAAATCTGGAAGAGAAAGTTGGAAGAACTCTTGAAGACATAGGGGTAGGCAAAGAGTTCATGAACAAAAATCAAATTGCACGGGTAACACTTGAAAGAATTAACAACTGGGACCTTCTCTTATTGAGAAGTTTTTGCATGTGAAAAGAAATTACCAACAAAATGAAAAGACAACCCACAACTTTGGAAAAAAATTTTGACTAATAAGCACTCAGACAAAGGTCTGCTCTTTAGAATTTATAAAGAACTAAAACATATTAGGGCCCCCAAATTTAAAGACCCAATCCAGAAATGGGCATCCGAGATGAACACAAACTTCTCAGAGGACGAAATTAAAGAAGTGAATAAATATATGAAAAAAGGTTCCACATCACTAGCCATCCGTGAGTCACTGATTTTTAAAATGCAGTCATATTAGAGAGCTAATTCAGAAACCCCACAACTAATATTAAAGCTCATCCTTAAGTCTCTGCTTCTGTAGAATTGTATTTGATTGTGAAATCTGTATCAGGGTTCTTCGGAGAAACAGAAAACATAAGAACTGTATGTACATACCTGTCTAAGTCTGTCTGCACAATCACACACACACACACACACACACACACACACACACACGGGGTGGGGGGATCAGACATGATTTATTTTAAGGATTTGGCCCAAATGACCATGGGGACCAGAAAGCCCCAAATCCCTAGAGCAGTGCAGCAGGGTAGGAACTCAGGCAGGAGGTACAGTCTTTGTATGTCACAGTTTAAGGAAGATTTCCCTCTTTGCCAGGAAATCTCTTTTGATTGCTCTTAAGTTAGGTATCTGATGTGACGGGTCCCACCCACACCGTGGAGGGCACAATCTGCACAACTTACAGTGAGTGGGCCGGAAGCATGAACACATCCGCAAACATCTTCACCTCAGCGTGCGGAGAAGCGCTCGCCCTGCAACGGGGCGACATAGCCCAGCTACGCTGAATGAATCTTAGCAGGTGAAAATGAGCTGACATGCACAAACCGAGGCTGGATCTAAAAGCAGAAGGGGTCGGGCAGGGAGAGAGGGACAGCCAGAAAGGCAGGGCAGGTCTCAGGAGCCGGCCCGTGTAACTGCGAGCACACGCAGTCACGGCTCTCTAACCGTGTGTCTCCATCAACCACGCAACGGTTCCCCCCAACCCAACCCTGGGGGGCCGGGGCCCCGGGGCCCCAAGCCCTTCCCCCGCCGGGCCCCCAATGGAAACCAAAAACCGGTTAAGCCCCAACAACGTGCAACCCCGGGCCCTGGAACCGGCCCCAAGAACAAGGCCCAACAACAACCCCCAAGCCCCGGTCCCTCCCCAACCCAACCAACCCAACCCCAACAAGGTGCGTCGGGGACTAGAAGCAAGCCGGAGGGTGCCGTAGGCGGCGCCTCGGTGTGGCGTCCAAGCACAGATTCTTGCCCCTATTTTACAAATGAAGAATCTGAAAGTGGTAGCAGTTAAATATTTGTTCTGTGGGCATTCCTCTAGCAAAAGGTAGTCTAGATCAGAGCTTGCATCTCTGGACTCCAAATCCTTCCTCTTTCTATCATGTAGACTGCTTTGTTACTGCCTCTCACGTGGCACTGTTCCTTTTGGTTTTTGGAAAGTAGATTCCAAGGCAGAATATGGACATCAGTATGTATAACAGTTGCAACCGATTTCTTAATCCCTATGACTGTCTTATGAAAAGTCATATAAACTGCTACATCTCAGGACAGCCAGGATTAGGAGAAGGAGAAAACTGTATTTCCTTGTTTTTGTTTTGATAAAAATATTATTGCCTGTCTGGGGACAAATGGACCTCACAGCATCATATTTTGTAATCAACAAGGGGCCTAAGATGGAAGGACACATGAAAGGCATTGTCAGAGTGCTCCTTTGCATAGCCAATGGGAGTCTACACAGCACAAAAGCAGGTGAAGTAGAGAGTGTTCATGGGCACTGAAGAGAAGTGATCTCAAAAAGGTCAAGGAGTGAATAAAAAGTGTTTGACAAATATGGAAACCAATACTCCCTTCATAAATCTTTTATAGCCCCTAGCTTGCAGCTAGGTCACACAGGATATTGCTTAGAATAATTGTCTAGTTTACAGTAGTTCTTTCAAGTATAATAGTAATTAATTATAAAGAGTAGTAAAAGCACTGTTAACGAAGGTGCCATGTTACTGGGTTGCCAGGTAAAATAGAGGATGCTCAATTAAATTTGAATTTCAGACAAACAAAGTACAGGATAACTAATGTCTCAAGTACTTTATGGGCAGCATGTTAAATTTGACTTACAGATAAACAATGACTAATTCTTTTAGCACAAATATATCCAAAATATTACATACAATATATATGCATATTTACAAAGGTGTCCATTGCTTATTTGAAATGCAAATTAATTGCATGTCCTTTGTTTCACCTCCTTCATCCTAGAAATTCTGTCATGAGTTTATGTGGCCACTTAGGATTCTGGCAAAATGCTCAAAACAGACTCAGCACAAAAGTAAGCAGATTTGCAATAAATGTGATTGGAGGGAATAACAGATATTTTCTACATAAAAGTCTCATGCTCCACTGACTGAGCTAGCCAGGCAGCCATGATATTTTCTACTAAAAAAAAAAAAATTCTCCATGGGTTTGCAGCATAGGAGCTGACATTTCTACCATTGAATAACTTGCATTTTTTTTGTCTGCAGAGATGTTAATTGAAATGCAAATAAAGGAACTCAAAAAGATTCCTGTTGGTTGACCTGCTACCGAGTTAGAGTGACTTAGCTACCATCCTGTAGTAGTACCATCTGGGACACATGGACTTCTGGGGCTCTGTGTAGGGCAGTGGTGGAAAATCTATGGCATGCGTGCCATGGTAGGCTGTTTGTGTCGTTGAAAGCTCTAGAAGATTCGCCATCGTTGTGTAGGGGGTGGGAGACGGGAAGACCAACCAG
Organism: Octodon degus; assembly: GCF_000260255.1. NCBI lineage: Eukaryota > Metazoa > Chordata > Mammalia > Rodentia > Octodontidae > Octodon > Octodon degus. Next base: position 21,573,060 of record NW_004524583.1, read on the forward strand.
CTTTGGCACTGCTCTGCTTTTCATTGGTCGGAGGCCCCACACACAAGACTGAGCAGTACAGACTTTTTGTGTCCATGAGGAGAAGGGAATTGGACGTTGATGGACACAAATAACATTCTTCTCACAAAGCCCTAAAAATTTGGGGAAAATCTAACAAAGTTACATTTTGATCAGAGGAAATACTGGTAATAATAATAAATGTTTAGTTCATGTGGTTCTGTTATTTGCAATATATCATTTGAGCATCGTGAAAGCCTAGGACCCAGATGTGAGTATTCCCATTTCACAGATTAAAGATTGAGGCTGAAAGATGAGGTGTCTTAGCTGAGGTCACGAAGCTGGTGAGAAACAGAATAGAGATTGAACATTCATTCTGTTGCTTGAGATTTTCTTTACTTTCTATATATGTATAGAAAGTTCAGATTTATTCACATGAAAGAGTCTCTAAAAAGAATGGTGATCCTTGTAGAATATCTAATTTGTAAGATTACATTATATAAATATCACTTGAAAAGCATTGGCACGTATGTCCATGTCATAAAAGCTGCTCAAAATGGGCCATTTATTCATATTCTCCATGAATATTAATACAGGATTTAAGCAGTTCTCCAATTAATATGAGAAACAAAGATGTAGTGCACTCTGTCGGATTCATCTCCAAGTTTGAATTAAGATGGCAGTTAATAAGAAATTTATAAGAATCTTATGAGATAAATGCTAATAGTCTTATCTTGCAGGTGAGAAAATAAAAGAGGAATGAGTAAGTGGCCCACTGACACCCAGCAAAGGATAAAGATGAGCTAATGAAGGCTATTTTCTTTGTCATTACATTTCTTGCCATCTTTTATTATCCTACTGACTTTTGATATGTTTTATAGACCACCAGCTGCCCCAGACTCTGTGTAATCCAGATTTAGGGGCTGAAAGGGCACGGTCTTCGCTGTAAGCATAGGGGCCTCCTCTTTTGGTGACTGAGAACCGTACATCGGATCTGGTGGGGCATGAGGAGACTGAGACTGAGCCCTCCTGGTGTATTGTCCTGCAGCTGAGGTCTTCTGTGCCTGCAGGTGGATGTAGTTCAAGCAGACAAAGGAGAGAGTTGTGAGTAGCAGTGCATGGAAATAGATGAACACTTCTGTGACCTCCCTAAACACACTTAATGTGTGTATTAATACGTGCCAGTGTCCCAGGGGGAAACAGGTGGCCCTGAAACTGGATGATTGGAGAGAATTTGATGAAGGAGCTGAAGAGTGAGGGTGGGGTGGAAGGAGGCCAAGAGGAGGGGAGAGGATTAAATCCCCCAGCCAGCAACAGCAGGGCGCACTGAACACCTGACCAATGGTACCCTCTCAGGCCTAAGACCCAAGTGGAGGAGGAAGTAACAAACACCCACATAAGCTTGCCAGACAGGAGCTGTGACCTTTGGCTGAGGAATGCAGCTGACAGCAAACTGTGATACGGAGGCCCACGAGATAGCTCAGTGGACTAAGTGCCTGCTTAGGCAAGCACAGGGATCTGGGTTCGATTCCCCAGCACCACATACCATACCGACCCTGCCCCTGGGCGCACTGAGCTGGCCACTGAGACTGGGTGTGGTGCCACATGCCTGTAATCCCAGTACTGGGGAGGCTCGAAACAGGAGGCTCACCACGAGTCTGAGCCACATCGTGAGGCCCTGTAACAACCAAGTACATTAAAACAACAGCTGTGATTCTGCAGGGAAGAAGCAACTGCTCTCCTCTCTTGCCTTCTCACTTTATGCTACTGACATTTGTTGGCCAAACCCAAGCAGAAACCAGAGAGCCAAGGTGTCGAATGGGTACAGTCCGTAGAGGTCAGCCTCTTGGGGCACCCAGCACAGGGCAGAGGATAGATCTGAACTGGGCAATTGAAGATCTAGTGCCACATGAACTGCACTCTGCAGTTACTATGTTTTTTTAAAAAATGGCTGACTATGCTCACATCATATTAAACACAAGGTGCACGCTAGGTGTAGCAATTACGGGCAGCTACTTATAACCGGATCTTAGATGTACAGCATAATTATAGTCATTGTTCTTGCCTACAACATGTTGTAGGAGCATTCCACAAAATTTTTAAATTCATCTTTTAAGAACCATAATTTTTATGCAAGTTCCTTCAAGGAACCATTACTTCATTAATACCATTACAATTTATTCACTAACAGCTGTAATTAATTTTGGACAATTTATGTACCTTAAAATGCCTTGTTGAAGGGCTAAAACTGCTGCCATTCTTCTGAGAAGAACTTTACCCAGAAGGCAAGAGGATGATTTTATTGAAAATGAATGAATGTCCACGCAGTTTGTTGATATCACCAACTTCTAGAAAGTGTTTCCTCCATGGCCCCTGATGTGCTACTGAAAATAACTAAAATTTTCTTTTTATGGCTTAGTAGTTTTGTGTTTGTTTTCCTGTGAAATGCACACACTATGAGAATTGGAACACTCGTTCATCTAATTCTTCCTCTTTTTTTTTTTCTATTTTAGGGAAGGGTCTACTGGATATTCAGGTTCTCACTACTAGATCAGACTTGTAGTGATCTGCCTGTTTGTAGCCTCCTAAGAGCTGGGATTACAGGTGCATACCACCACACCCAGTCTCAATCGCCATCTCAGTGCGCCCTGGGGACGGGGTTGGCGCGGCAGGCCCGGAGATTGAACCCCCAGCCCCTGTGCCTGCTTGCAGGCACTTTAATCCACTGAGCTATTTGAGTGGCCCTTTAAGTCTTCCTTTATTAGACACTTATCACCATTAGTGCTTTTTAGATACAGGAGTGAAACTATGAACAAGACAATTCCTGTCTACAAGGTGCTCAAAGCCTAACGTGAATCAGACAACACATTCAAGAACTCCAGTCGGTACATACTGTGGAAGAGGAGTGAACAAGATACTACAGGAGGAATATCTAACTCCTATAGTAGAGGAGTGAGCATTGAGAAAGGATGTTCATAACTGGCAGAATTCCTAAATTGAAGATAAACGGAAGTGTAGTGGATGGAGAATACAGCAGTGAGCATAGAAAGGAGACTCTGGAGACAAAATAAACCCTTTATCATTTGACCTTAAAGGGTCAGAAGCCAAAGAGACTGCTGAGTGCAGATAATGCAGGGACTTAAATACCAACCCAAGGAACCAAAGAAAGGTTCAGTAGAGCAGAGCTTCTATTTAAGATTGGATGGAGGAGGCAAGATTAGACAATGAGTCCATTAAAAAGGCTTGGTGCGCTTGGTGAGATAGAGCAGCAGACTAAGCACCTGCTTAGGCAAGAGCAGGGATCAGGGCTCGACCCCAGCACCATGTGCCACACCAGGTGTGCCGAGCTGGCCACTGAGACTGGGCGTGGTGGTGCA
>NW_004524583.1:21576963-21585958 GCF_000260255.1 Octodon degus
TTTATTGATAAACATATAGCAATGAGACAGTTTCAAATCATATCGAAAGTACAGTTTCAACAAATAATACACTGCATATATTCTTCTTAGTGGTTATGGGTTTTGTTATAAACATTTATTTTAGTTTCATTTTTTCTTCAACCCAGAGCCTTCACATTCAGCTTCATCCCCAGTCCATAAACAAAACTTTTTTTGAGGTAAGTGGCCAAGTGGTCCAGATTGGCCTGGTGTTTTAAGTATCTTGAGAAAGAGCCTGTGAAAGAGGTCTGAGGGGCCTCCCAGGGTGGGTGATAATTGAAGTAGTAGGCTGGGAGTACCTTAGAAGTACTAGACAAGCAGGAAAGAGGGCTGAAGTTTTGTATTTTAGGAACATGGATGTTTGAAAGCCAGGTGAAAGCAGACAGGTACAGGGTGAGAACCAGAGCTCTTAAGGGAACAGTGGTCTACAGTATCAAACGCTAGGCAGATGGGTCATATTCCCTAAAGGCTAGGTAAACATCACTTGATAGAGAGTTACCAGGAAGTCTGAGGTAGGTGGTCCCAGCAGTGTCCTGTGGAATCCAGCCTACCTTTAGTGCGTCAAAGATTTCTGCTTGGAGGTTACACAAGCTGGAAACTGTGCAAAATATTTTGACTCAGAACATTTCAACAGGGATCAAGAGAGTGGACAATAAGCTCTTTTATTCTCAAGGAAGACTTCCCAGGGGACCCCACAGGACTCCCCTGATGCCTTATTGACAAGGGCCATTGCCACCCCAGAACGGTGGCTGAACGCCAGTGAGAACACAGCTTAGCACATGCTGTCTCATTCCCAAGGGCCAGCAAATAAAACCGGAGTCCTGTCGCCTAGGAGGATGGAAACGTAGCAGTTGTCAGTGTTTTCCACCTGCAGGAGTCTGGTGAGTAGATGACTGAGGATCGTCCCGTGGCAATGGCATTGAGGAGCAGCTTGGTGGCCCCAGTGAGAGGAGTTTCCATGGGGTCCCAGCAGGCAAGAGGCACTGAGGCCAAGGTGCTGTGCACTGAAAGGTGTGTGAAGAGAAGCTATACGCCAGCCTTCACGTGAGTGTGAGTGCTTCTTGATCCTTTTTTGAAAACAGATGATGAAGAGATGGTGCAAGTGAGCAGAGGCTCACGGGAAGAGAAACCAGACTGAAACCGGAACACAGAATTTCTGGCCAATTCATCAGTTGAGTAAGGCCCCCTCTTGGGAAGGAGGATGGTTTTCTCCGCATTTTTCCAAATTTGAACTTCTTATTGCTAGGCTTGGCCACAGACTATAATTTTTCAATGTCTGAGTCAGCAACAAGAAGACTTTATTTTGAACTGCAAATAAACTCTTGCTATTCCACAGCTGTGTACAATTGGTGGTGGTGGGGGAGTGATTAAAAGTTTTCTACAAAGCACTTAAATTACACTAGCTGGAAGGGATTCAATTTGGAACTCCTTTCAGGATTTTTAATAGAGAGATTATATATTTCCTTTGAAAAGTAGGGCTAAGGCAGACAGTAGATAATGTGTCTAATTAAATAAGAACATAGCTTTCCTACTAAAGTCCTGCACTATGTTTTCTTCCTCTGGTGCTTAAGAGAAGCCTGTGTGGGTCTCAAAATGTGTTCTTTCCTCTGTGCTCATCCCTGGCAGCACGGCCGATAGCCACCTCTTCTCCGCATTAGTTTGTGAGCAGACCTAATCAGCTAATCTACGCTGCTCTGGTCAGAAGAGTCTTAGTTTTTGAGCTTAAGGAAATGCAAAGCTGTAGGAGAAAGGTTGGGACTGGCAGATAAGTGGACTGATCAGGGTCACTGGAAGATAACTGGTGATCTCCTTTCCTGGTTGTGTGGTGCTGTCTCTAAACACGCACCTTGGGAAGTGAGTCCTATAGAGAATTCATTCTAATTCTATGTGGTTGGCTCCAGTTGTTTTTTTTTTTTTTTTTTTTCTTTCTTTCTTTTAGCTGCTTTACTCATTTGGGAACAGGACTCCTACACTTTACCAGTTTAGATGCAAAGTATCAGAGATGGAAGATGTAAGCAACCCTCTGTGTCCGAGGCAACCCCCAAAAAGGCTGTGGTTTTTGCTCTATGCAATCCAGTAGCCTTGCTTTCATAAACCTTGGTTAATTAAGAGAAAGTCCTAATATTTACATTGTTCTCAAGCTCTTTTTCACTTGCAGGCTTTTTTTTTCCCATGTATTTAGGACAGGGTCTATAAGGTCTACAGGGTCTCACTATGTAGATGGGACTTGTAGTGATTCTCCTGTTTTCAGCCTCCCCAGTGTTGTGATTACAGGTGTGCGCCACCATGCCCAGTCTGAGTTGCCTCTCCCGGGGGTGGGGCTGGCACATGCTGGGGACTGAACCCTGGCTGCTGTGCTGTGCCTAAGCAGGTACTTTAATCTGCTGAGCTATCTGGCTGGCCCACACTTGCAGGCACTTAGATGAAACTTGTGTTGATTCTGTGGCTCTCGTTCTAGGTGACAAAAAGCCACCAGTTTGGTGAAGCTTTCTATGTGTGGAATTGCTAAAGGAGGGAGAAACTACATTTTGCTTATTTATCTAACTCCTCATTGAGCTTTCTAATTAAAAAATTCAACAGTGTTTAACTAGTTCCGATATTTTTTTCTACAATAACAGGCTCAAAGCTAGTCATTTCACCAGCCAGTTCTTGGATGGGGAAGCAAGAGATGCCTTACTCTGGCTTATTTAACTAGGAGATGAAACATAAGAAAGAAGATATTGGAGTATAGTTCCTGCACCCTCCAGGATGGGCAAGAAGGAGCAAAGGGGATTCAGGTCCAAAGGATGCTGAGAATCAGGCCACGGGGATGCATACTGCCATAGCTGTGCTGTGGCAGACATTGTGGACAGCAGCCCATGTGGTCAGCACTGGGCTCTGAGTGTTGCTGTTCTTTTTCCCTGTTGATGCTGGGCCTGGGGCTTAGCTGCTATCGCTGGCTCCATCAGGCACTCGAAAACACTTGGCTCTGCCCCCATCCTTGCACCTCTGGTTTCCCATTCAAAGCATGGGCCCAGGGCATGGGACAGACAGGTGGAACTCTAGTTATGGAGCCAGTGTTGTAGGAGTGAAGGGGGTAAGAAAAGCCAATATAGATCCAGCCTGTTCATTTTCTATGGTGGGAGGTTTGACTTCGTCACAAGATGAATGATTGAATATTGGACAGTCACAAAGGATAAATGCTGGCTAGCATGATGTATCAGTGTAATTTTATTTATTTCATTAATCTGTTTGCTTATAATTTTTGAGACAAAGTCTGGTTATAAATTCAAAGTCTGGACTTGAATTCAGAATGGTCTCAAGTGCTGAGATTTCGGGCAAATACTACCATACCCAGTGTCATTTTATTATTTTTACTACATTGTTACTCATTGTTTTGAAGAGATAATATATTCATAAGTTTCAAAATTCAAAAGCAAAGAAAATGTATATGGGGGAAAAAAAGAAAAGGCACCCTTTCCCATGGCTCCCAGCCACTCTGCCTCCCTCCTGTGGTAGTTCGTTCGCTACTAGCAAGACAGTCTTGTCCTCCCTGGAGAAAGCTTATATTCCCCGTGCTGTATAGCCAGGTTTGAGGTCAATGACCCATAAGCATAAGTAGCCACATTACTTCTGGGAAAAACTTTGAAAGGCAGTTAGTACCTTGCTTCATTATCTTTCCTCTGTCATGCTGACTAGTTATGTTTCCAGTGGTGTTTCACCTGGGTTCCAGAGTGTCTTGGAAGTTGAGCATTTTCCCCTACAGGGTCCATTTTTCCATGATTCTTTGGCTTTGGAGGCTACCTTGGTGGGACTACTCCAATAGGTTCTCTCATCCTCTGACTTCTAGTTGATGTCCCACTAATTAGAAGTGCTGACCAGATATCAGAAGGCAAAGGAGAGTGATGTTGGGGTGTGCGTCCTCCTTCTTCCTGCCTTCGGTGTCTCCATGGGCTAGTGGGGCTCTGCTACCAAAGGTCTCCAGTGCCAGCTGACTGCTACATACTCTCTTTAGTGTTCTATGACTGCTGTTGATTTCTCTCATCTTCTTACACAGCCACCTTTAAACTCTCCCTAATGACTTCTTGCAAACATTGTCTCTTCCCTATTAGGATTTTGACTAATCTTCCCTCAACTAGCCTTGGTCACATTGCATGAGCACTGAAATTTCTGGGCTATTTATCACCACAGTAAAACCTTGACTGTCCTGGCTAATACCCAGTTATTTTACATGCTGCAGTCATACTTAATTTTTTAAGAAACAAGTGTTAGTGTTTGTTTGCAATACATAATGAACTTTTTCATGGTGGGGTATTTGTACACATCCATATGATATACTGACCCTTTTTGCTTTGCTTTCCCTCCATTTCCTCCCATTTCTTTCCATTCCACAAATCCCCTCCCACCTCCGAAGTTTGTCTCCCTGTTTCTTTAGTGTCTCTATTTAATTTTGCTCTTTCAATTACTTATACCTTGAGTTCCTAATGTAAGAGAAAACTTTTGTGCCTGATTTATTTCAGTTATCATATGGACTCCAGGTATATTCATCTTCCTAGAAATGGCTTCAATTTATCCTTCTCTGCAGCTTAGTAGCACACCACTGTGTACACATACCACATTTGGTGCAGTTACACATTAACTTAGATTTGGTATCACAGTCATTATGGTCCTTAACAAAAATACACATGCTTAGCCCTGTAGGTGTAATGCAATCAGTCTTAGCTGGGGCTCAAGTTTTATACTTTTAATAAGCTCCAAATCACTGCATTTGAGGATTTCCAATACTAAGAATATTTCACATTTTTTCGGATGTGTTTCAAAACCTGTTGAATATATGGGTGTATTAGTTAGGGTTCTCCAAGAAACAGGACCAGTGAAACACATTTTAAAGAATTGGTTCATGCAGTTATGAAGGCTCGCAAATCTCAAATCTACAGCTCATGTCTAAGGGCATCTCATGGCAGAATTCCTGGCTGCTTGAGAGAAGTCAGTCCTTTTTTCCTAATCAGGTCTTCAAGTGATTAGAGGAGGCTTACCACATTGTGGAGGAAAATCCGCTTTGAGTTGGAATGTTGAAATGATGTGAAATATTAATCTCATCCAAAATTATCCATAAACTTTCCAAGCAATCTTTGGTCACTTATGTGGGCATCATGACCCAATCAAATTGACACATAAAATTTACTGTCATAGGAGGTTGTATAACACATGAGTAGGATTAAATAAAAAAAATTTAAAAATCAAACACATGTCAGTACCTGTATTTATTGGTGACTGTCAAATGAAATACTGGCCAAACCCTTAAGTAAAATTTCTACATTTGTTATATACTTTCCCTTGAAATCCTACAGAACAACTCTATATAGCTAAAAATCCAGAGTTTGTAATAGATGAGCCTAGACTTGAGCTTTGTCTCTGTCCTTGACCTGCTGTGTGGGTTTGAACAAGTTCCTCAAACTCTTTGTTTTTATTTTTCTCATTATGCAAAGCTTTCTTTAATGTGGCAACTAAATCAGGAAGTGGGTATATAACACTCAGTGCAGTACCTGAAGCATATTAGATGCTCAAGATAGATATTACCACAGCCTATTTTAAAATAGTCACAGTAAATTGCATTTTAGTTTATAGTCATGTGAAAAGAGACAAACCACTTTAAAATCTTTTTCATTTTTTTTTCCCCAAGTAATTGAGAAATGGCGGTCATCTATGACATCACTTCCTGGACTTTGACCTGGCATGTGTGCACCAGGAAAGAGTTCCAGGAAGTGAGGCTGTGTGAGGGCTTGCCTAGGGGAGAGAGAGCACAGCTCAGAGTGCCAGGCATTCATGAATGTCATGTCTGGGAAGGCTCTGATTCAGAATCATAGCGTGGCTGATCTGGCAGAGACACTGTCTCCTTTAACCGAGTGCAATGACTCACCCTTAACCTTAAGGAGAAAAAGAAAATGGGGAGCCCGCGACTTAGTAATGGCAAAAGACATCTATGGACACTATCTTCTACCTTTCAACAGTCAACTGGGTAAAAACAAACAAAACAAAACTAAGCTTTTTGCTCGGCAGTAGAGAAAAACAATACTGTTCAACACAAGAAAGGGACAGAGAGATGAGCAGCCTTGCAGCTTGTGACCAGAGCCAATAATACGGTCATTCTCTGGCTCATGTTTGCATTTCTCATGGGTGGCTACAGATATTGCAAGATCATCAGTCCCTGATGGTTACAAATGATGTCTATGTTAAACTGATTTAACTCACCCTTTTTTGAAAATGGTGAATCCACAGTAGCAGCTTCAAAACATTCTGGTGAAATTTCCCAGCTTCCTACAGTGCACAGCTACAGGCCTAAACTTTTCCCTTTGTGTAATATGTAAGCTTCATTTTACTCTAGGCGCTGTGTGTTCTTTACTCTGCTGATTAGCTAGACCCCAGGCTGTCAACACCGAAGGGTCTGGCAAGCAGTGCTTTGGTTCTTTTGAGTGTCTGCTAACCCTTTAAGCCCATCCCCAGCATGCCGACTGGACTTGTAGAAATGCTTCCATTTCATGTTTTCTTGCTCCTAAAAGTGAAAGTAGAAAACAATGATCACATGAGCATGGCTCAAGAGAACAGCAGTTGCATGTATGCATGTCTTAAGGAGACGAGGCCTGCCATACTCTCACGAGGTAACTGAATACAGCTTTGAGATAACCCTTCTTGTAGATGCACTGGCCACCGGCCTGTCGTAGTTCAGGCTCATTACTCATTTTCAGGGGCCTTCCCTCTTTCTTTCCCTCCACTACCCATCTCTCAGTGAAGATGCTGTGATGCAGGAAAATAGAAAGCCCTGGGCTCATCAGGAAGGGAAGGAAATCATCAGGACCTGCCTATCGTTAGTTGGGTTGCTTAGTGTTGCGTTCTAGTTATGAAGGACTCTAATAAAATAGAGAAAAATCAGATCATCCTCACGTCTCTCTGGCTTTTTTTTTTTTCCTTGCAACCTCAAAATTCCATGTTTATTACAAAAACCGATGGTGATTCTTATGGTGAGCTTATCGGTAGGATTTCTGGTAATGAGCAAGGGCACCAGGGCCTCCAAACTTTTTGGATTCACAGCGACGGGGGTCAGCTACCAACAGGGTCCGGTTGTACTGGATGAGAATATCTTTGATCTCTTTCTTGGAAGCCTCCTCAATGTATTTCTGGTAATAGGCCACCAGGGCTTTGGAGATGGACAGATGGTAGCATAAAACTGGGCAACATGAGCACCACCCTTCATACGGACACGGATGTCAACACCAGCAAACCGCTCCTTGCCCAGAAGCAGAACAGGCTCCACTAACTTATATTGCAGCATGCGCAGCTCAGCCATCTCCAGGGGACACCCGTTCACCTTGATGAGGCCATTGCCCCGCTTGCAGTGTGCCGTGGCTGTGGCTGTCTTCTTATGACCAAAGACTTGCACGGACTGCAGCGGGCCCTTAGATGGCACAGTCGCTAGTGCAGACTCTAGAGCTCCTCACCCCTCTCTGGCTCTTTTTTTTTTTTTTTTTCAAAGTTTTATTGATAAACAGATAGCAATGAGACAGTTTCAAATCAAATCGGAAGTACAGTTTCAACAAATAATACACTGCATATATTCTTCTTGGTGGTTAATTGCTGTACAAGATGAGGAATTGTGATCCCATTTACAAACACCATTAGAACAAATCATTCTATTCATTAAGAGAATGCAACTATATATCTATCCCAACCTCTTTGAATACACAGATACAAAATGGACATTCATCGGTATACCCCATTTTTTCCAAAGTCCGGTAATGAAAAATAAAGGTCCCCTCTGGCTCTTGATTCTTTGAGTTGTAAGAACTGTGCAAATAAAGATGCGATCCTCTTCAAAAAAGAACATTCTGCAATTATATAAAATGCTTGGTCAACCAAGGTTTAGGCTATTCTTCCATGGGATAAAATTTTACCTCTGTTTTTGAAGGACTGAATATTTATGAACATTTTAAAAATAAAGACTAATTCACACTATTGATTTACTACCGATTAATATCTTACAAAATAATATTTTATTATGCATTTTTAATATAGTTAAAAAGTCACAAAATAGTCCCTTTTAGCTATCCTTAAGTACAGTTCCATGGTGTTAAATACATTCATATTGTTGTAAAACAGATCTCTAGAACTTTTTCTTCTCTATAAACTGAAACTCTAGACTCATTAAATAACAACTGTGCTTTTCCCCCTCTTCACTCCATAGCTACCATTCTCTATACTATTTTTCCTACAAATTGCCTACTTTAGATACCTCCTATAAGTGGAGTCACACAGTATTTTTCTTTTCTTTAACTGGTTTGTTTTCTACAATATCCTCAAGATTCATCTGTGCTATAGCATGTGACAGAATGTCTTTCTTTTTTTCCCCCTTTCTTTAATTTTTTCCTTCCTTTTTAAAGGCTGAGTAGTATTTCACTGTCCATCCCACATTTTATTTATCTAGTCATTCATCAATGCATGCTTGGCTTCCTTCTACCTCTTGACTACTGCATGAGATATTAAAATTTAAATTTGACTCTTCCATCCAAGTTTCTCTGTAGATTTAATAGGGACAATATCATCTGGAGGTATGTGCCACAATAAGGGAAAATGTGTAGCCTGAGAAGAGGGTGGGAGACAGTCCGAGGGAATCTAATCTTCCAAGATGCCAGCAAATGAAGGAGGCAGAGGAGGAAGAATCAGGGGCAGGAAGAGTCCCAGAGGGCAGACTTGTTGCCAGGGGAAGTGACAACTGCCAGGAACTCTGGGTGGCCCAGGCAGCTGCACCAAAAGGGTATTAGCAGGAACAAGGTTGTTGGGATTGTTTTAGAGTTAGAAGGTCGATTGAAGTGGGTGGAGGACGGGGTGTGAGGTGGGGCCCAAAACTCTACTGAGGGCAGCTCAAGGAGTTGTTATAGGGGCTGGGGAGATGGCTCAGTGGAATAAGCACTACCCTGGCAAGCGTAAGGGCCTGAGTTCAATC
>NW_004524583.1:21586439-21605553 GCF_000260255.1 Octodon degus
TGACATCTCAGTTCACTTCCAAAAGACCCACGTGGAAGCAACAAGCATTTTTTGACCTGGATTTGAAAGCCAGAGAATGTTACTTCTCTGTTGCATTCTGTTGGTTATGCAAGGCCCAGCCAGAGTCAAGGGAAATGAGGGAACAAACTCAACCTCTTGTCAAGGGATGGCAGGAGGCCACTGGGAGGGGAGAACTTAAGGGCAGCCATCTTGGTAACAAGTAGAGAAGGAAGGATAGGAAGGTCCTTGGGAAGTGGAAGAAGTACACAGAAGTTTTGAGGCTCAGAACTGAGATAGGTAGATTGAAGCATCTTTGGTATGAGGAGAGACCTCCTTTTATGATGCTATATTCTTTTTACCTATCACAAACCCAAAGGCAACCAAAGACCATTTTTCAGTACATTTCAATCATGGTGTTCTGTCTACTGACATTACTCTAAAAAGCAGCTTGGGCACTTAGGGGGCTCTTTCTTAAGCCAAAGGATACTATGGAGGTTCACAGGTAAATAAGTTAATACAGCTCCTTGGTCCTGTAAGCCCCCTTGTCTGAGGAACCTGCAGAGGAAATCTCAGTGTCAAAGTTCTCTCCTGCTATCTTTAACTGCCTACATTAATGGACCATCAGCTGTAATGCCTCAAGTAAACCTTGTGTCTTCTGTCTCTTGGCTAGAAAGGGTCGTGGACAGCCCTAGAAGTAAGCTAACTAACTGCACACTACTCTGCCTCCTGGCTGCATGACCTGGGGCCAAATTATTTGAGCTGAGAACACACAGGCACCTATAACCCCAGGATGATCTCAGAGGATGTTATGAGAACAAAATGTGAGCTGGCATTTAGGTAAGCTTTCAATAAAGAGCAGATATTTTTATTATTAAAACTGTGTACCTTCAAATGAGCGCTCCAGTTTGATCTTTGGGTGAGAAGCAGGAGTTTAGATCACTAACATCGCTGCCTTTGCTAGACAGGCTGGAGACTGCTATGACTCATTCTCCTGGTGCAGGAGTGGAATTTTACCTTGTGTGCCACAAAAGCTTTACAAGCTTCTTCAAGGGCTAGGCTGCAAGGAGAAAGTACCTTGGGCACTTACGTAAGGTAATAAAACTTGCTGAATCAGAGTTAAGAGAGGGACTTTGAGCATCTGTCTGGTTTGCTGCAATCTCAGCCATCCAGCCATGCGAGAGTCCGCCTTATCCAAACAGCTCATGGGTCTTCCAACTCCATCTCCAGCCTCCTACTCTCCCAGGCAGGTCCTGGAGCCCAGTCTGGCCTGGTGAGAGCCCTGGGCCTCCTTTCTGCCTGGGAGCAAATGTGGAACAATGGCATTTATCAGTCTTTTACCTGCTTTTAACATGAATTGCGACAACAGAGTGCTTTGACTAGTTCTTTAGAAATGTCACACAAGAAAGACATCCTTGGGCCAGTTTCAATAATTTGGGGTCTTGTGATGATAAGCAGCCAGGCAGAACTGGCTTGATCTCTTGGTTTCAGCTGCCTAACATCCACAGTTGGCTGTAACGAGTGTTGGTTTCTCTGCATCCTCTTTGCCCTTTTACAATATCCAGCTCCTGCAGTGGCAGCCATTTCTGCACGTGGCCCTCTGAGACCCCCCCGCCCAGACTTTATACTCTGGAGTGCAGGCTACATGGGCCCTGACCTCAAAGCTCCTCCCGTGCCCGCTCTCACCTCCTGCCCTGGAAGTGCGAGCCTTGGGTGGACCCGGGAAACTTCCCTTGAGCCAGGGCACAACTAGCCCCGCCCCTTCCTGTCACCCCAGGAAGGGTTCCCGGTCCAGTCCTTCCATTCCCCCAGCACCTCAGCCTCCTTCCTGCAGCTTTCTGTGTACCTTGATAGGTTTTAATGGCTGAGTTTCTATGCATGCTTAGTGTTTTTTGTCTCATTGTTTTATTCTCACTGTGAAAAACAGAAAACAAACATAATTTTATCTCTTAATGCAAAATGATTCTTTCCAGACTGTCAGGAGGGCTGAGGAGAGACCTTAAGTATTCATACCATTACTTTATTGCTATTTTACCTGTTACTTAACTGAGGCTAAAAAATTAGAGGCCAGAATAAACAGTTGATCTATCCTTTTAACAAACTTTTCAACTTATTTGGGTTCCCTTAGTATTACTGTATTTCTGTCTTTAAAAAAGTTGTTATTGTTCCTACTCTAAGTAAGCACATGGGCCAGGGAGATAGCTCAGTAGAATAAGCACCTGCCTGGCAAGCGCAGGGTCCTGGGTTCAACCCCTGGTATGGCCAATAAATAAATAAATAAATAATAAAAATATAAAAACAAAACAAAAAAACTTGCGTGGCAAGCACAAGGGCCTGAGTTCATTCCCCAGTTCTGCCACAAAAAAAAAAGTAAACACTTTAGGTATTTTTTAGTTGCCCTCTGATAATTTTTAAGCCTTCAGTACACTGTAAATGTGTGTACTGTATAGCGGGCTTGTGGGTTAGCTCAGCTGTTTAAGCACCTGCTGGGGCAAACCAGTCAGGCCCAGAGGACCACAGTTCAATTCCCAGCTCCCCATGCCTTACCAGACCCACCTATAAGGTGGCCTGAGCCAGCTCCCTCCCCCAAAAAAATCCTTCTCAATGTGTGCACTGTATGTATACTTGTAGTTTATATTTCTTAAAGATACTTGACCCAGATATTCCCCTTCTAAGTATTGCCCAATAGATATCCTCTATTCATGTTATAGCGATACATTCATAACCATGTTTATAGCAGCACAATTTATAATAGCTAAATCTTGGAAATGGCCCCTATGCCATTACAGATGAGTAAATAAAGAAAATATGGTATTTATACATAAAGGAGTACTACTGTGCTATAAAGAATGATAAACCTTGTATCGTCCCCACCCCAGGGTGCGCTGAGATGGTGATTGAGACAGAGCATGGTGGCATGCCTGTAATCCCAGTGTTTGGGAGGCTGAAAACAGGAGGATCACTACAAGTCTGATCTGTATAGTGAAACCTTGTAGAACCTGTAGACCCTGTAACAAATATATAAAAAAAAGAATGATAAACTTGAGGCATGTGTAGGTACATGGATGTGCTTTGAGGCCATAATGTTAATTCAAATAAATGTGGAAATTTCAGCTTAATTGAACTAAACACAATCTGTTTCTCTTAGATGAGGAACCCAAAGTGAAAATAAAGATCAAATCAAAACAGACAATGGGAAGCAGGGAGATCTTTTTCAGATGGGAAGAGGAATAAGAGTGAGGAAGGGGGGAAAGAGGCGAAAGAGGAGGGGAAAATTAAAGACAAAAAAATGGAAGTAGGGCTTTTGCCAATGGGAAGAGGACCAAAAGTTGGAAAAAAAACAGGGAGGGCTGGCAGTGGGGTAGGACATGAAAAGAGAATTGAGGTGGTGTGTACCTGTGCCAGCTCCCATCATAAATGTGATCATTATGTGCTGCAAACATGTACTAATAAAAAAGAGAAAAAAGAAAGAGAAAGAGGAGTATAAGCGAACAATACAAAGCAAAACGGACTAAGGAGGGAAAGTTGCCCAGTGCTGTAGCATGGGCCAGGCACTGCGTTAAGGTGCTTTACTTAATCCTAAAATGTCTTAGTTAATCTTCCCATGATGACGTCTTTATTCCAATAGAAAAACCGGAAGCCTCAGTCTAGAGAAATTCTGCAGCACTGGAAACTAAACTCAGGCCTTCACACTGAGCTGCGTGCCAAGTCGTCCTTTTTCAGTCCTGAGACAGCATCTCACTAAGTTGTTGAATTGCCCAAGCTAGGCTTGGACATTCAGCGCGCCTCCCTCAGCCAGCCAGAGAGCTGGGATTTTTAAAAAGCCTGCTCCAGGTGTGAACCCTAAAACAAGAGCGAGATGCTGGCTTACAATGGATATGAGAATGGGCTCAGAGAGGCTCCTTTTGGACACCAGTACCGTGGCTCTGGACACTCATGCCGAATGCTAGTCATTGCTGTGGTATGTAATGGAATTAATTCATGTGAGCAGCTCGCTATGAGCTTTGTCTCTTTGATCCAAGAGATCCGGAGTAAGCGGCTAACAAAAATAAATGTTTGGATGACACATTTTTAACTTGGCTCTCGCTCTAGTTGATAAATAACCTTCTGTTTTTCCATTAGTTCTGGTTATTTTCCCTGCTTTAGCTACAACTCTTACTGGATATTTCTTCATCAATTTTTGCCTCTAGTAAACATTTTGAATGGAGTAAACACCATGAAAAATCATCCTAATCAAAGACATCTGGCTTTTGTCTTGCTGGATCTGTAAATCGGGCAAGGGTAGTCTGAGACCATGTGCTGGACGAGCCCCATGCTGACGAGTCATAAGATGCCTTTTGGTATTTACAGTAAGGCCACTGAGCTACATTTGTGGGGTTCTTGTCTGACTGTGGCACACAATCATCTTGGCTTCAGAACTCAACCTCGAGGGATTCATGCGAATTTGGGATACCAGCGCAAGCCCTTGGTTTGAGGAATAGAGAATAGAGACTAATTTTGGCTCACTTAAGGAGAGAAGAAATTCACTTGATGGTTTTCTGGGAGCTGAGAGGTTCAACCACAAGCCTAGAGATTCAGACCTGACCATCAGAAACCAAGGCATTCAGACCTAGACCCCAAACTACAACACAGGAGGTGACTGGGTAAACATCTGCTGCTGGGTACTGGGTACCATTCCTGACTCGTGCGTCCTTCTCCCCATGGGAGTGGGTTCCAAAATATTCCAGAATCTTCAAGCCACTTGTTCCAGATTCAAAATTCCAGATGGAATTGCTGCCGTGCCTAAGGTGGGGGGGCAAGTTTAGGTCAGAAGCCAGACACAGCTGTTGTGGCTCGGGGAGAGCTGAAGTGTGTGTTTGGGCTTCCACAGGGACAAGCATGGGCAGGAAAAGGATGAGCCACAAATCTGAAGGATGCCTTCTAGTTTTCAACAATGAGCAATTTTCACAAAGAAAACAATTTAAATATTTTAAAGGTAGACAGGCCAGATAGCTCAGAGGACTAAAGAAACTTCAGCAACTGGGGTTCAATCCCTGGAGTGCCATCCTGGCCCGGTCCCCAGGGCGCGCTGAGACAGCGACTGAGACAGGGCATGGTGGCACATGCCTATAATCCCAGAGCTTGGGAGGCTGAAAGCAGGAGGATCACTAAGAGTCCAATCTATGTAGTGAGACTCTGTAGACCTTATACTAAAATACATAAAAGAAAACAAAAATATTTAAAAGGTACTCAATAAGTTCAGCAAAATATCTCACGTATAAACTAAAATTTGCACATAATAAACAAAAATACTACACCAAGCCATTTGAAATCTGTTTCACTGAAAATTTTAAGCACATAAAAACAAACAACAAAACTCCCAGGTGGTTAAATAAAAAGTGAATTAACTATATTCTGATGTGTTTGTTTAGATTGCAATTGCTATACTTTTTGTGTGTGTGTGTGTGTGTGTGTGTGTGTGTGTGTGTGTGGTACTGGGGATTGAACTCAGGACCCTGCGCTTGCCAGGCAAACGCGTATTCTACTGAGCTATCTCCCCAGCACATTACTGTACTTTCATTGCTGACTTTGAATCTGTTTAAATGTAGGCATGTATAACATCCTGCACTTGGAGATGCTAACTGTGCCAAGGAGGGCACTGGAATGATTCCGATATGTTACAAACTTACTTTGTAAAGGGACACCTGCGACCAAATCCACCAGTATCAGCAGCATCAGCAATCACAGCAGCAGAGCTCACAGAGAA
Source organism: Octodon degus (assembly GCF_000260255.1). Taxonomy (NCBI): domain Eukaryota; kingdom Metazoa; phylum Chordata; class Mammalia; order Rodentia; family Octodontidae; genus Octodon; species Octodon degus. The sequence continues at coordinate 21,592,183 of NW_004524583.1, forward strand.
AAGTATCTTATCATGGATTTTATTTAAAGGCAGCACTTGGGCCTTTAAATTTATAAAATAAAATAGCTCAGTGGACTAAGCACCTACTCAGGACAGGAGTTTGACCCCCAGTACCGCACGCTGCGCCAGCCCTGCTCCTGGGCACGCTGAGTTGGCGACAGAGACCCAGCGTGTTGGCACATGCCTGTAATGCCTGAGCTGGGAGGGCTGAAACAGGAGGATCACTACAAGTCTAAGCTGCATAGTGAGACCCTGTATCAAATACATAAAAAATGAAAAAAATTTAAAAATCAAGGTCAGCACTTAATGACAACAAGCAGCAGTTTGGAGTCAGTTTTATTATCATTTTAAATTCTTACCCCTTACTGCCTTTCCCTCCTGGGGTCCTTTACCCAGGAAGTGGGTGGTAGATCTGACTAGGGGGAGACTGGGAAAGAGAGGGGCTGCAGAGGTCACTGACTAATACAAGGCCCATCCGTTGCCTGTCCAAAATACCAATACCGCAAGGTGACTTCTTAGAGGCGCCTTAGCTCTAGCCCTTTGTTGGGTTCATGAGCCAGCGAAGGTTGTGGGCCCACAGCCCTGTGGCCTGGTTAACTGTCCCCAGCTCAGCTGGCCACTGCCTGGGAACCAAACACCTTTGGTCATCCCAGCAGCAGGGACAGGAGAAAGATCAGTTTACGCTCACTGTCACTGTAGACAAGAAAAAACACACAGTCTGGCCACGGCTGTGTCCTCATCTCTGGGCTACTGCATGCTGCTGGTTAAATGCGGATTCCCATCCTGCCAGCAGATCTTCCGCTAATTAGGCACGTTAGCTTTGTGCGAGGAGGTCGGCTGTAAAATAACTTTCACTTCACTCATTTCAGAAGACTGGGCTTGTGAGGGCCAGAGGACCTGCCCCACATAGAAGAAGAGGTCTGTTCAAGCTTTCAGGAAAGAATCCTCAGCAGAGCAATGAGATTTGCACGGCTGGGCTCCCGCCCCCTCCCCCAAGGATGATTTTCTAAGTGGTGTTTTTGTTTTTCACCTTTTCAACTGCATTAGAAAATACAAGATTTACCTAACCCGAACTCTAACCTCCCAATGAATAAACATAACGAATTCCCAGACACACAGACTTGGCAGTGACTACCCCACCCCCGAAAGGGTGCTTAGTGCTAAGCGCTTCTGACACTAATGTTCATGCTTAAGCAAACACATTAGGAAGCAAGAAGAATGGCTCTCTTGCCGCCCGTGCTGCCTGGCACAATGGGAACTGCAGCTGCGCCGGGTCTCATTAAAGCAGGCGCGGGGAGACAGCAGGCAGGTGCACAGGGGACCCGGCAGACTCGCAGGCTCTTCTCACGCAGCCCTGGCCATCAGCATCAAGCAGTGGACTCCAAGTTCCTAAGCAGAAAAGGAAAACTTTCCTGGTTATTAATAAGGCAGAAATCTTTGCGTCTCTGGATTCTCTTTTGTTCCTTTTTCTTTATATGAAAATGTCCACGTTTGAAAAAAAAAAAAAAAGAGGCGCGTCGGAGAATCAGATGATTTCTAGAGAAAGCTATATTTGGGACCCTTTTTAAATCTTTTTCGCTGTCATCCCTTCTTGGAGTGTTTGTGTGCACATTAGCATTTCTGAATACACTGTCAAAAGGAATTTCAAACCCAGTTTGTTACCGGGAAACCTACGAATATGCTTGGTCTGTTTGTATAAATCCGACAAACCTTCTGTGTCCTTAGGAAACCAGGCCAGTCTGCATATTAGGAAGAGGACGGTGAAACCAGTTTCCCATTGGTGCTCCAGGCTCGGGGGAATAGCGCCTGGATAAATAACGGTGGGCTGGAGTGCAGTCTGCTCCATCAGGCCTGCTGTGTTCCATTCACCAGGAGGTAAACTCCGGAGGCTGGGACTGCAGGCTGAGGGGGCCATCCGACATCCCTCACGGCAGCCTGAGACCACATCCCAGTTGCCTACAATAGTCACAGTGGTCACTATTAAAAATCTCCTCCGGGGGTCCTGGCCCTAGCTCAGTCGTTTAAGTGGCTGCTTCCACAAAGCTGTCAGCCTCAGGTTGCTGGAGTTCGAATCTCACAACTCTCCTGCTGGCCAAAAGTGCCCTGAAGGCATTCGAGGAACCAAAAAAAAAAAAAAAAAAAAAACCCTTATTCCATTTTTATGCCACTCAAGATAAAATTTTCCTCACCCCCACATATGACTCTCTGCGGGCTCTCCCTCTCCACTCTCACCAAATGCAAACATAATTCTGCTTTCTGTACCTATAGGTTAATTTTCCTGTACATTAAAAATTTCACATAGAATAAAAAAAAAAAAAAAAATCCCCGCCTGGTGCCCATATGTCACAAAGCAGTCCAGCTGTTAAAGCATAGATAAGAACCAAGGCCTAAAGAAGACCAGGGCAGAGCAGACGCTGGAGGGCCGACAGCACCCTGTGTCTCAAACCCTAGGCTATAGGCATCTCAAAATTTCCACCAGATCTGAGGAGAGATGTTCAGCTGTTCTCCTCTCCTTGGGGAAGATGCCAGCTTTTGTATTTGACAGCATCCCACCGGAGGCCCTTTCACTCTTTCCACAGCCCACTTCCCCCTAAACCACAGGCCAGCTGGAGAAGCTGACAGTAAACCAGCATGATCACAACGGGCCCAGAACCCCTGGAGGCACCACACCCAGCTCCATCCTGGGGCAGAAGATGCCTGCAGTGGCTTCCTGTCCACAGATACAGGCCCCAGATGGTGCCTGTCTATTTCCAAACCCCTCCAGCCAAGGCCACTGAGATCGGGTCGCTCAAGAGGTGGGGAGAAAGGGGGCCAGCTGCTTGAGCATCGTTTCCTTGATGCTGCTGCTGGGCAGATGCCCCATTGCCATCACTCCCGCTACTCACTTCCTGTGCTCTCCTCATAGCTAGATTTTTACTTAGTCCAGAGTATCTCCAAGTATAGCCCATGGTCCACTTCTGGGGAAAATCATTCAGGTACATGCCTAAAAGGTAGTTGTAAAAAAAAAAAAAAAATGTAGTTGCAGAATTTCTGGATAGAGGACTCATAAACCTGTTCTTTTAACAGATGGCACGATTTGATTCTGATGCACATAAAAATTTGAGAACCACGAGGGTTCTTTGACCTCTGGATCTGTGTATTTACGCTTCATTTCCTTGGAAAATATCCTTCAGGAGGAGGGATAGTGCCGTTGCCCAGCTTTGGGGAGCCATCCATGTGGTTGTACGTAAATCTCTTTTACAACATTTGGCTTAACTAGTGATTCATCTGGTTAGGGCTACTATTGATTAAACCACTACCCCCTACTGCTGTGATTAACCTCTTTTCTATATATTCCGTGGCCTGCACGTTAGTACTTCCTTGGGCACATCACTCAAGGCCAAGACGACATCCTTCATTTCTCTCACGCTTGTTTGGATGCTTTGAGGAAGGAATCTACCAGTTCATACCGTAATAGCAGGGTACCTGTGCTATACTTGCTGTGTCTAACTTTCTATAAAGTCAGCTTTCCCTGTTGATTCAGTTTGCATCTCTCTGATTGCTAGTAATGTGAACCATTTACAAGTTGCCTTAAATTTGAATGTCTGTTGTTTGTCCTTTTTTCTTACTGCTTTCTAGGATCTAATATTGCCTAGCCCTACTCCCTTTGGCTTGTTAATAACATCTTCCAAATTAACTACCAATTAACTTTACCTAGGCCATGTTTTGTTGGAATAAACACTTAATATTGTTTTGTAGATAAACATAACAATTTTTCTTCTCTGGTGGGTTTTTTTTTTGTTGTTGTTTTTTTTTTTTTTTTTTTTTTTTTTACTGTTTGGGTTTTCTTTAAGAAATATCTCCACTCAAAAGTCACAGAGAGGGGCTGGGGAGATAGCTTAGCAGTCTAAGCATCTGCCTGGAAAACACAAGATCTTGAGTTTGATCCCTGGCACCCATGCTGTGCTGGGCGCAGAACCCAGGCACACCATGCTAGCCCTGACACTTGCTGTGTGGCGCAAGCCCGTAATCTCAGCACTGGGAAGACTAAGATAGGAGGATCACTCTGAGTATGAGCTGTGAAGCGGACCCTGTACCAAATAAATAAATAAATATTTTGAAAGTCACAGAGATACTCACATTTATTTTCTTCTATGACTACAAGATCTTACGTTTAACATTTTGAACTTTAATCTACTTGGGGTTTTCTTTTTAGATTGTGAAAGGCTGAGCTTAATAGAAACTACTTTTTCAATACTGTCTATTGATTAATCCACTGCTTCCCACAGAGATTGGCTGTGACCACTCCCCCATGTAACATAATCCAGAAGGGGCCAGGTTTATTTCTGGGTTCTCCAGTCTCTCACTCTGCTCAATTCACCTGACGTTCTTTTTTCTTCATGTTTATGATGCCCTTTATGCTCTTTTTTATTTTGTAAGGCAAATCTTATTTTTAAAAATTAGCTGTTTGTGAAGGCTTAGTTTTCCATATAAATTATTAATTTGTATCACGGAAGTCTCATTGTGCTGGAATTGGATGGAATTTATAGTTTTGCCTGGAAGAATTGATACGCTTAAAATATTAAATTGTCTCACAAAATTGATGTCTCACTCACTCTACTTATTCAGATCTTTGTTTAGGTTTGTTATTGCACTGAAAAATGTTTTTCCAGGAGATAGAAAAGATTATATGCATTTTTTATTAGACTGTTTTCCAGATAATTAAGAGACTTAAGTTTCCCTTCTTCAATTCTTCTGATTTCTGTTTGCTTGCTTGTGCTTTCCCCCCACCTGGTCTCTGTCCTCCTCCATTATTTAGTGCTTTTGTTTCTCTTGCTTCCCCACCTCAGTCCCACTGCCTCCTCAGTCCCCCTCTATCCTGTTCCCTTCACCCGCAGCTGCTTGGTCACCAAGTGTGACCACTTAGATGCTCTTTGTCCTGAGTGCTCCAGAGAGGTCACCTAAAGCCTATCCGACACACAGCCCAGGATGCTGATGAGGCTATGTCTCAGATTGGCCTAACTTTTATGTGGGTCAAAACAGAACCACTCGTGTGCTGAACCACCTTTACATGGGTATGAAATTGGATTTGCTCCAAAATATGTCAGTTAGGAAAAAAAAATGCTCCTTGTAATATAAAATACAAGTAACAGTGGCATAATTAATTAAGGCATTTATGATTTTATACAATGAGAAGTATAGAGGTAGTTCCAGGGTGGTACAGTGGTCCGCTGAAGTCATGTTGGCATTTCTTCAGGTCATTCTGACGGAACCGTTACCATAGTTCCAAACACAATATTCCCACCCTGCTACATTTACAAAGGAGGGGTTGGAACAGAGAAGATGTCCCATAGTTTTCGTTCCTCCCATTAAGGACCAGCATCTTTCCCAAAAGCCCAGTAGAGGACTTTTCTTTCTAGCTCATTAGCCAAAACACATGGTGTCATTATTCTGGTCCATGGTGGGCAAAGGGAATGGAATTGCTGTGATTAGTTCACACTAATTCATGATGTAGTTCTGGGCTGAATATCAGCATTCTGATAGCAAAGTGTACCTGCAGAATGGTGGCAGGTAGAAAGCCAACAAAGGTTCTTGGTGCCAATGGGAAAGACTACTGGCAAGATCAACCGTGTTCTTAAGTCCTGGGGTGATGAAATTGGGAGTTCTCATGTATTTATTTAGCAGCACAAGCCCTGAGAATATAGTGGTGAGCAACACTAGACATCATCTCTCCCACCACAAAGAATGCAACGCTACATGGGAGATGATATTTACATTCTTGGAAAAACAAGACTGACCAATTTGACAAAGTATTAGGGCAGATGGGAGTCCACACCGGCCAAAGGCCCCTACACAGATTGTTTCCATACACCCAGGAGACAGCTAAGGCTGCTGGTGCAGCAGGTGCCTGGGCTGCCATGAACGGGAAGAGGGTCTCTGATGCTAAAGGAGGAGAGTGGCTGGCGCTGTGGAGTCCAGTGGTTCCAGAGCCCAAGTAGCCTTCTGGACCAAGGACACAACATGTCTACCAGCCCAAGGAGTAGACTTGGGCAGTGGCTCCACAGCAGCGATTAGGAAGGTTACAGAAGACAATGGAGGACCAGCCATATAGCTCAGTGGACTAAAGCGTCTGTTTAAATAGACACAGAGACCTGGGTTTGATCCCTGATGTGCTGTGCTGACCCCACCACCAGGGTGCGCTGAGAGGCAATTAAGACTGGGCATGGTGGTGCGCATCTGTAATCCCAGGGTTTAGGAGGCTGAAAACAGGAGGATCACTGAGTCCGATCTGTGTAGTGAGACCCTGTAGACCCTGTAGATCCTGTACTAAACACACACACACACACACACACACACACACACGGAACCTGTGCTATTCTGCTGCCACAAGGTCACCAACCATAGACCTTTCCTCCCATATGTAGATACCACTGTAGAAGGAAAGAAGCACAGGCCATGTGAAAGGCCACTAATGGTTACACTGAGCACAGTGGTGTGCACGTGTGACACCAGAACTCTGGAAGGCTAAAGCGGGAGGAGCACAAGTTTGAGCCCAGCCAGACCAACTCAGCAGTTTATGAAATCCTGCCTTACAAAATGGAAACTATCATAGGGCTGGGGATGTAGCTCAGTAGAGAGTCCTGGCTCAATCCCTAATTCTGAAAGAAAAAAAAAAAAAATCAGTATAAAATGTGTGGATTGGACAAAAAAAAACAGTGTTCTTTTCGTATGACTCAGAGACCAAATTTGTGAGAGAGACTAGAGCAGATATAACAGAATCAAATGCATTTCTATCATAACTGAGTTAGTGAGAATATTAGAATTTCTCAAAACAGTCTTTTGAGGAACGCACTATTAGCAAGTCTATTAAAAGTTAAAGTCAGGCCCATTAAACAATTTTAGAGAATTATTCAAGCAAACAGTACTGACAAACTGGGTAACACCCACTTTGGGTGCTCCAGGGCTCCACCTTTGGGGATTGAAGAGACTTGTGTAGGGTGAATCCCAAAGCAATGAACAGAAAGTATTTGATTAAAAAGAATAGCAGTAGCCTTATTCTGAGCAGGCCAGTGAAAACTCTCCACCTACAAGCTAGTTAGATGTTTCTAATTAAAATTAAATTTCCTTTTACCATTTATGCCAAGTTAGGTTTTAGTTTGGTTTAATTGGAACCCAGGGCACTGGCCCTGATTCAACCTCTTAATTATTATTACCTCAAATTAGTTACTTCTCAATTAATTATTTTAACAACTCCATTTTATAGGCAAGAAAATTGGGGCGTCAATAAGATAAGTAACCCTTTCAAGATTACAAAGTTAATAAGTGGCCGGTCTTGAACTGGAGCCCAGTGTGAACTCACAATCTACAAAATGCTACTTGGACTACTAGAAAATTGTGATTATTCTGACTGCTACAAAATGCTATTTTGGATATTGGTAGTTCCATAAGAAGTACAGATAAATGGTCAGGATTATATGAAGGAGGAAACGGTGGAAAGAGAGACGGAGGAGAGCTTGCTGGACGAGGGAGAAGTTGGTTCTGTCCTTCCACCCACTTTCCTCTCTTCTTCTTTGACACGGCATGGTGTCAGTCCTTGTCAACTCATCCCAGCCTCTGGATGCCTGTTTTCTTCTGCTTTCTTTACCCCTGGATTTCTCAGTCACCTGAGCCTGTCACTTGGTGTGCCTAGTGACTTTTAACTGCATGCCACACTGGATACATACAGACTCCGGGGTCAGGGAGGGAACTTTTACCCTGTTTCTGCTGCTGCAGAGAGGTAAGTGGCCTGTGGTATTAATCCAGTCTGTGCTTTGCTGAGTCAGGCTGACCTTCCACTGTGCTAATTCTTCCACTGATTCAACTCTGGCCCCAATTTGCAAGGCAAGCCCTAGCATATGCTACAAGCCCCTCCCCTAGCTGGTACTAAGCGCTAATTTACAACTTGCAAGGTTACTGAAAAACTACTCTCTGGTTTTCCCAGGCAAGATTTTTTTTTTTTTTTTTTTGTGGTTTTTTTGTTTTGGTTTTTGGTTTTTTGTTTTTTTAAATCTCTGCTCTGAAGAGCCCCAATATTTGGCCAAAGTCCTCAGGAGAAATTAGGCTGCGTGTGTGCAGGCACTCAACGTCCTCTGCAGTAGCCCTCCTTAGCAGCCCTCTGAACCTTGCCCTGGATACGCACTCTCCCATCACTGCCCCAAGGGTAAAAGTGCCTGCACAAACCTGCTTGGTCCTCTCAGGCTCCTCCCTCTGTGGAGCCAGAACCCTGCCAGGTTTCCTTGTCTCAACAGCTCCCGGCTTCCTTCAACTAGATAATTTCTATATTTTATTTGTCTTTTCTAATTATTTTAGGTGAGAGTGTTGCTGCCCTGGCAGGAATTCCAGCTACCCACAAGATGAAGAAATTGAGATGGAAAGGGGAGACAGACTCCCCTGAGCCCCAAAGATTTCCCTGTCCCCAAATATGAAGTGTTTCTCTTACCCTCAGTCTCCTGGACCATTCTGCGTCGCTTGGCCCCTCCCCCAACACTCCCATCTTTATCTTTTATCTTAGTCTGTTATTCTTCCAGCACTTCTCCTCTAGTTCCTCCTCTAGCTTCCCCTTAGTGTTGATGCAGTGCAAGATTCATCCTCGTCACTCTTCTACGCATTCTTTCTGGTAAATCTCTCTGCAGAATTCAGGGCCGGCGAGGGGATAACTCAGTAGAATAAGCGCTTCCCTGGCAAGCGCAAGGGCAGCCATCCTGTGAGGCTGGTCCTTCATCCTGCGCTAAAAGCGCTAAAACTCCTGCTTCATGCTGATAGCGAGTAGCCACCAATTTGCAATCTGTTCTAAAAAAAGGAAGAAAAAGTAGAAATGAGCTCACAAGTAAGAGTAATATCTCTCAGGAAAGGAGAAACACCAAAGTTGCGGCTCCGAAGAGGAGGAACTGGCTTTACAGCATAACATTTGAAAAGCGAAGGGGACTAAAAGGAAGAAAATTATAAAAATGTGGTTTTTCCAGTGACTGTAAGAAACTTAAGTTATTATGTCTAAAGATTGTCAGGACCATGGTTAGAAGAGGAAAGATTTTATTACAAATTATATGTGGCTACTTTAAAATATGAATACTGGGTTACTGTATTTCAAATTCTGGAAAAGAAAGATTAACAGTGTTGGGAATAACTGGCTAACCAAAAAAAAAAAAAAAAATTGTAGCTAAACTTAAAACTGTTAAATAGGATGATTTCACATAGATCAAAAATTTCAAAGTGAATAGTAAACCATAACTGTGTAGAAAAAGGAAGTTAGAAGATACAAACACACACACACACACACACACACACACACACACACACACAGAGGCACACAGAGGCACACACATCCTGTTTACAATTTTAGTCTGGAAAGTCCTAATGGAAAACACAGAATCTATAAAATAAAAGGATTTCTAAAATATCAATGGTAAAGTTAAAAGAAAACAACAAAATAGGATAAATCAGCACACCTAAGATCACAGATACTATACCTACTGTATAAAAAGTTCTCATGAATCAATTAAAAAAAACACTCAATAAAATACAGCCAAAAAGTACACTGAAGGCATGAATCATATACAGGGCAGAAACACAAAGTGTCCCTGAATATATTAAAAGATTCTCAATCTCATAATATAAGAAACACAAGTTAAACTTATACTAAGATAACATGTTAGCCTAACAGCAAAGATTTGAAAAAGGGTCGATAATACCCTATCTTAACAAACGTGTAAGAGAACAAATACTTTCTGAATTATGGCAGGGATTGAAATAGCTATAGTCTCTAAAACCAAAAATTTGGCAATTTCTATCCAAATTACAAATTTCCTCTTCTATGACGTCATTCTTTGTTTTTGCTTCTGTTTTTGTTTTTGTTTTTGGTACCTGGAATCAAACTCAGGACCATGGGCTTGCTGGGCAGGCACTTATGCCACTGAGCTCTCTTCCCGGCCCTATAACTTTATCCTTGATAGAAATTTGCTGATATGCAAAACATCTTTATTGTAGCGTTATTTAAAAGCAAAATTTAGAACAACATAGAAACATCCATCTTTTGGGGAAATCATTAAATAAGGGATACTTTACTTGTGCAGTAGAGTGTAATGTCAAGTAGCTCTTTATAGACAGATCTAGAATGGACAGCTCAGCAGCATAAGCGCCTGCCAGGCAAGCATAAGGTCCTGAGTTCAATCCCTGAGTTCAGTACCAAAAAAACATATTGTCAAGTAAAAATATCAGGTGAAGAACATTATGCAGAGTATGCTGTCCTTTGTGTAAAATTTTCACAAAACGCTGTGTTCTTTCCTTCCACATCTGAGCCTGCCTACGATAACTCTGGCCAGGCATATGAGAAACTAAAATTTGGTTTTCCTTGGGTGGAGATCTCAGCTGCTGAGGGCAGTGGGTAGGAGGGAGTTTTCTCATCGATCTTTTGGTACATTTTGATTTTAAAACCATATGGCGATATTCTTCATTTTAAAACAAAATAAATCTTTAGGAAACTAAATGTATTTATTAAATAAATGTTGGCAGCCTCAAGTAGAAGGTTGCTTGCTAGAGAGTAGATTTCTAAGAAATGACAAGAGAGTGTCTAGATGGTTTTTTTTTCTTCCCCCTTTTCTTTCTCTCTCCTCTTTCTTTCTTTCTTTCTTTCTTTCTTTCTTTCTTTCTTTCTTTCTTTCTTTCTTTCTTTTTTTCTTTCTTTCTTTCATTCCTTCCTTTCTTTCTTCTTCCACTTCTCTTTTTTTCTTTCCTCACTAAGTCCTATACTTTACTATGTGACTTTTATTTTAATCAGTATTTTAATTTGACAAATCTATGGCTTCTAAAGGTTGTGGTTCCAGTTTTCCCAGTACAGAAACACATCTCATGCACAGGCTCCCTCAGACTGCCAATTTCCCGCCTCAGCTGTAGAAAGCTTTGCTTTGCCGCTGTACCCAAGGACACATGCTTCCCATCTCTCAGCTGTGTGCCTGCTAACGTCTGATGTGAAGGACTTGTGGAGCCAGCCAGGTTGAGAGGGCCCTGCTGAGGTGCCCGAGCTGTCCAGCGCAGGCTCACTGCTGAGTAGATGCCTCATGCTGGATGCATGGGTTTGCTGGGTGTTCTTTCCAGCATCTGTCATGCTTTCTCTTTATGAGCTTTCTGAGGGCCCAGACAGTTCACCTCAAGGGCTCCTGTACATTTAACTTGCCTCGTAAAGTGGTGTTCCAGAAACTTGTCATTCCCCTCAAAGGTTTTCTATTCTAGAGATTCAGAACAAACAAGATCACTGTTTTATTAATCCTGCTTTTGCTGTCCTTGGTGAACCCTCCAGTAACTCTCTTCATCAGCATGGTTTGGGGAGAGTATAACTTGGTTTCAGCCTCAGTCGACCACTACCCAGATTTTAGCCTGGTCTCTGTGGTGTCTCATCTCTGCACTAATAGCCATGTTAACCATGAACACATCAATAAACATTTCTAACACTCATCTATCAAAATAGGGGACTGGAATAGGACAACTTCATGGCTTTCTGCTTCTGAAGCTCTATGACCATGGATAATTTCTCCTTTTGCTACTGTACAAAGTAAATACTTGACTTTCTTCTATTAAAAAGTAGTAGCCATTATTTTAAGATCTTGAGTAGAATAAGAACTTTCCATAAAGATAAAGTAGTAGATAGTTCTAAATGACTTACATATGTGGCTACAGGGCCTCAGAAAATTACAAAAGGTAAATACAGAGGAGCTTACATATCTGCATAAATCCAGAGTGTGTTAAAGAAGGAATTGCACATCAATAGAAATAATGTGGACTCTTCAGTCCAAGTGTCAATAGCATAACTCACTAACAAGCCATTGAGAAAAGCTAGATTCTTTGCCACAGCACCTATCTAATAAATTCTGAACGACATAAGAATATAAATGTAAAAAAAGATTACTTTAAAAATACAAGAAAGGGACCGGAGAGATGGCTCAGAAGAATAAGTGCTTCCCTGGCAAGTGCAAGGGCCTGAGTTCAATCCCTGGTTGTGCCAAAAATAAAAATAAAAAATAAAAATACAAGAAAATAGTTAATAATTTTGAATTGGATATCCCTGTAGATCTCACACTCTTGGATTCTGAGGCAAAAGGACTGGAAATTTGAGCCCACCCCAGACAATTTAGCAACTTAGTGAGAGTGGTTCAAAATAAAACCTTAGAAGGGCTGGGATGAAGTTCAGTGTGAAACCCCTGAGTTCAATCCCCAGCACTACAAATGAGGATGTTAATAATAGCAATACCTTCCTAAATATGATTCAGTCATAAGAAACAATAAGGAAATCATTGATTTGTTTGCCACTTAAAGCAAAGCTGCTATGCCTAAACCATGTATTCAAAGCTATGAAAACCTGAACAACTAATATACAACATATCTGACTGCAGAGGGCCAATATTTTTGAATTACAAAGAACTCTTAGGAATCAATAAAAAGGAGAAATACAGGTAAAGTAGTCAAAATACACACAAAAGAAAAATGAAAATGGCCAATAAACATGAAAAGTATTCGCCCACTAATAATAAATATAATGTCTATTAAAATAATGAAAATACCTTTTAACCTATAAAGTTACAAAAGTTTAAAAAGAATGATAATAACTAGTGTTGAGCATGTGAAATAATAATAGGTTCTTTCATAAACTTGAAAAGGAGCATGAACTGATTCAAACTTTCTGCAGGGCAATCTGGCAGATTGATACAGCATTTTAAAATGTGGCATGTGCATTTAAATATTTGCTTCTAGAATATGTCCTAGGGAAAGAAGGCAAACACACAAAAATGCTCATATAAGAATGCTCAGTAGCGTGTGATTTATCACAAAACACTGGCAAACCTAAGGATTTGTCAAAGGGGAATGAAAAACTATACAGTAATTTTAAGACAGAGGTATCCCCAACATATTAAGTGAAACACAAGGGGCACGTGGGGAGGCGTGGAGCGGGGCGGCCCGGCGGGCGCCAAGGAGCCGCTGGCGGGACGCGAGGCCGCGAGCAGGCGGCGAGGAAATTATAAATATTTGACCTTACACAAAATGTACAAAGAAGAAGAATGGAAGCCCCCGAGTACCTTGATTTGGATGAAATTGACTTTAGTGATGATATATCTTATTCAGTCACATCACTCAAGACCATCCCAGAACTGTGCCGAAGATGTGACTCCCAAAATGAAGACAGAGCAGTTTCTAACTCTAGCTGGAATTGTGGCATCTCAACTCTTATTACAAACACCCAAAAGCCCACAGGAATTGCTGATGTGTACAGTAAGTTCCGCCCAGTGAAGCGGGTCTCCCCACTGAAGCATCAGCCAGAGACTCTGGAAAACAATGAAAGTGATGACCAGAAGAACCATAAGGTGG
>NW_004524583.1:21607049-21609591 GCF_000260255.1 Octodon degus
AAAAAAAAAAAAAAAAAAAAAAGAAACACAAGACTGTGTAACAGAATATACACTATATGATGGACTACAACATGATCCATTTTTTAATATTTGTATTAACAAAATCTGAACTTCCCACCTTAATAACTACCCTCTCTCAATGTTTATTTTCTTCCTTATGCTGATGTGGATTTTCTGTTTAAAAGCAATGACTTTTACTTTTATCATTGGGAAAAACTATGAAACTATCATATTCCACCCCAAGCTCATAAAAGAGCTTCAGAGATAAGCAGAAAACAATTGTAAGGGAGTGACACAAATGTTTCTGTCACACAGCTTTTGTCACCACAGCCAGCTGACAGGAGAAATAACAACCCAGATTAAAGCACTGCGCCTGTCCAACACCTCGGCTAAACAGGCTGCCTCTGTGGCAGACGGAAAGCTGAATTTTCCAGTGAACTTCCATGAAGCTGCCACCTCATCGAGGGGTTCTGGAAATGATATTTTGAGGGAAATCTGTCATGGAAACCTTTGATTTTCATCTGCAATAGAGAAAAGACATCTAAGGCGAAAGCAAGAGCCAACCGCTCCGCCTGCCCTTCCCGCTCCCTCAGCAGCCCGAGCTCATTCCTTCCCTTTCTTTCTCTGTCATCGCCTTCCCATCTCCTCTCTTCTGCTTCAGTTGCTCAGCATCTGACACTTCCCAAGCCTTTTCGAGAGCACTAAGGTAGGCTCTAAAAGCAACTTTGGAGTCATCCCAGAAGCTTGGGGTCCCCAAACATCCCCAGGCCCATGAGGACGGCAGCTGCTCCAGGCCAAATGGAAAACCAAGAATGTGGGGATCTGTTTTCCTTAATAATAAAATACAGAGATTGACGTTGTTATAGTAGTTTTGAATATTCACAAACAACATGTGTAGCACTTCTGGAAAGCAGACATTGAGAGCAGACTTTACAAAGCTGTTACAACACACGCAGTGAATGTGTACATCTATAAGATGCAAACATTAAGCTTATCACGTTAAACTATTATAAACTAGCAGGTAAATTAATACTGTGACTTTAAAAATAAGCTCTTACACAATGAATGTTTGATTTAAAAAATTTAAAACTATTCTTGAAATATGATAGCAATATTATTCAATTTTTAACCAGTAAACATTTTTTCTTCTTATTTATTTATTTTTAATAATTTTATTGAGAAACAAATATCAATGAGAGTTTCACAACTGATTACTGGCACATTTTTAATAATTAATACATTGCATATTGTTGTCTTAGTGGTTATTCATTGTACAAGATGCAGACATGATATCCTGTTTCAAACACTACTACAACAAATCTCTATTCACTCAATTAAGAGAATGGAGCTGAATATCTATCCTATCTATTTTGAGTATAGAGATACAAAAGGGTTGTTCATTTCTATCCCACTTTTTTGGTTCGTTTTGTCAAAGAAGGGCATTCCATTGTCATTTAAATATTGTGGGTGCTTGAATTCAGCAGAATCTCCCAATAGAGTCCAGTAGTCCATAATAGCAGTGGGTTTTCCATAAGACTGGCAATGTCCGAAGGTGTTGCCTTGAGCCTTTTATAGCTCAGCATATTAATATGGCTTTACTTTTTATACCTGTTTTTATACTTTTCTGCTAGATGGTTAAGACCAAGATAAAGCAAGACATACATAACAAGAAATGTAACTTTTGTATCTGACAAGGTCAGTCAAGTCCCCTCAGGATTTAACCTGAAACCCTGTACTGCAGTTTGTAGATCCTTTGTGAGTGTCAGCCATGTGGATGAGTCACAGCCATTGCTTGACCAATTTGCTCTAAAGAGTAAAAATTTTAAAAACAAAGCATTTCAGTGCTATCGTGGTTGAGTTGCCCGTATTTTTTTTTCTATGCAAGATTCTCCAACTGTTGTGGATTCTCTTTCCAGTTCTGTGCTAGTTGGTAAACAGAAGGTGACATTATAGATTGAATCATTCCTCTCTGATTCATTCCCCTTTTGATCACATTGCTATTAATCCTCCTCAATGTAGTGTAGACGCACTTATCACGTTGCTCCCGCCTCATCCTGAAGCGGCTTTGGAAGTCCTCCGTCTTCAGTTGTGCTGTTGTGGCTGCCTGTTGGCCTGAATAAATTCAAAATGTTTGCCTTTCATGGTCATTTGGACTTTGGGACGAGCCAGGAGCCGCATGGCACCAGATGCACAAGGGCACATTGTCATGCTTTTATTGGACAGAACTTGCCATAAATGTTTGACCAACAAGGTATACGGGCCGGGGAGGTGGCTCAGTGGAAAAGTGCTTCCCTGAGTTCAATCCCCAGTTCTGCAAAAAAAAAAAAAAAAAAGCATAAACAAAACTAAATAAACCAAATAAACATACCATAGTAAAAGATACATTACCATGAAGCCTTCTTAAAATAGTCAAATTTTATCCCTTCCTTTGAATACTCTCATCCTATCATTCTTAACAATTTGTTTATTACTGCAATAATTTTTTTAAATGTTTTATTTATTATTATTATTTTTTATTTATTATTTGTGTGTGTGTGTGTGT
>NW_004524583.1:21609691-21612439 GCF_000260255.1 Octodon degus
GGATTGAACCGCGGTCCCTGTGCTTTGCTAAGCTTGTTCCAAGTAGGTGCTTTAGACCACTGAGTCATCTCACCAGTCCCTTATTACTGCAATAATTTTTTAAAAATAGTTTCAAATTCACCATATTTGTCTATCACCCCTTGCATATGGTGTGTGTGCTGTGTCGCTGCCTCAGGTGGGGATCAGGCAGAAGCCAGCCATGTGCTCTGTCTTTGCAGCTTGAGTATGAGTCCGAATCTGGTCCAGCTGTGACTAGAAAGGCATGTTTGGTACAGTGTTTATACCTGTAGGGACAAACTGCCACACCAGCAGTACTAGTATGTAACAACTGAAGCTTAACTGTTGGGAGTGTTGGCCTCCAAGTTACTCTTGTAGCTGTATACCTGAGAGGGGTTTCCCAGGGCTCTGGGCAGCCCCAAGGGAAGTCAGAGGACTCAGTGGTAGAATCTGCAGCTCAGCACTTGTAAGCCGGAGGATACCACGTTGTAGTGTGCTGTAAAATAAATTTTCTGGGTTACTACGAGCTTTGCAGAACAGAAGTACAGAATGCAATAGATAGATAGGCTAGGCTAGACTAGGCCAGGATAGATGAGGTAGAGTAAGATAGGATGGGATGGGATGGCATGGCATGGGATGGGATGGGATGGGATAGGGTAGGGTGGGGTGGGGTGGGATGAGCTGGGGTGGGAGGGTAGGGTGGGAATGGTTGGGAGGAGGTGGGGGTGGGATAGGATAGGATAGGATAGGATGAGATAGGATAGGATAGAATGAGATGGGGTAAGATAGGATGGGCTGGAGTGGGGTGGGGTGGGGTGGGATAGGCTAGGGTAGGCAAGGACAGGAGAGCAGAGGACAGGAATAGCAGGTTGTGTGCACTAGCAAGGATACATACAGGTTCTTGGAAGTTTGTTTACCTCTGTGTGTGTGCGCGCGTGTGTCCGTGCACAAGTGTGCATGCTGAGTTATGATGTAAGATGAGTTTTCCTCATCAGTCACAGTCACTTCCAGGTTTAACTTCACAGCAAGGAAACAGAGGGTATCCGAGGTCAGTGCTCCGCCTTTGCGGCCACAGAAAATCACCCACAGGAGCAGAATCTTTCCATCATAGCACATGTGTGAAGAGCCAGTAGTGAGTCATTAGAAAGGACTGGAATAATCACTTCTTTCTTCCTTTAGTGGAAAACAGCCGTTTTAGTCTTCTCATTTTTTTTCAATGTTATTGCTTCTCAAAACATTCAAACTTCCCACAAATTTCCAAATGAGAGAATTGAACAAGTTGACTGCTATTTAAGGTCCCCTTCCACTTTGGAAATGTCAGGGTTTTATGAGTTTTAGGGTCAGAGAGGGAGAATGTGAGTGAATCAGTTGTGGCTGGTGGGAAAAACCATTCATTTCTGTCTAGAAACAGCAACGAACACGAGTGACGGTTCCCCTCTGTGACAGTGAGTCCCAGGATAAATCACTAGTCATCCTCCCCACAGTGACACACTCTCTACTTCGTGGCTCCCCTGTGGGAGTCTGCTGTGATCACGATGAAAGGCTCGGGAGAGCCCCCCGGTAAGGCAAGAGTGGCTCTTGGTGACCAGCCACAGTGGCTGGGCTGGCTCTGCACACCGCCTTGCAGCCAGCATTCCCAGGACCAGCCTTGGGACCCTGCAGGTATCTAAGTGACCTGATGTGCTTTTGCCCCAACAAAGATTGTGTAAGTCTGCATGGAAAGGGTACGTGAGGTTATAAACACGCAGGAAGGTTCTCCTAAGCGCATTTGAATCAAAACCAAACCTTGGACTGAGCGAAATATTCGCATGAGGGCAGGAAAATCCTCACCGGCCTGTGTCCTCAGTGGTAAAAACGGGGGCCTAGCACATAGCCAAGGGCTCAAGGACCGAGCCCTGCCTGAGGATCACAGCTGCAGGTCTACGGCGACCGTTTCCGGTCTCTTTCTAATTAAGCGCCACACACACGGTTACATAATAGCTGCTGACGCAGCAAGGCAGGTCCTGAACACCTTATCTTGTACCGATGATTCTTCCAGAGAATATTGGTTTCGACCTGAATCTTTACACTGCATGACATCTCCACGTTCTCAGGATTTTTTTGCATTTTTCAGACTTACCACTTAGACACTCCATGCCCTCTTCCTGCCCACTAACTCAGTAGCAGAGGGAGGGAAGGAAGAACGGCAGGGGGCCTTGTCTGTTTTCTCCTTTGTATTTCTCAGTCACCTTTTACAGGGAGATCCAGACTCCCTGTCCTGGGGCTGATGGTACCATTCTGTCACCTGGCTCCCCTGTGTACCCACCTACCAAGAAGAATCGGGGCTCCTGCTCATGAAATCCTTAAGGAAGGATTTTCCAAGGGCTCCCTACGATTCTGATCTTTACCCCACAGTGTTGTTAAGTGAAGGTACTCTTTTCCAAAGGAAACTAACTCAAAGGCTTTCTCATTTGTCCTAAGTCTCGCAGCTAGCATTTTGGAGGACAAGAGTAAACAACAGCTCTTTCTGTGCTTTACTTTTTTTTTTTTTTTGGTGGAACTGGGGATTGAACTCAGGCCCTTGCGCTTGCCAGGCAAGCACTTATTCTACTGAGCCATCTCCCCAGCCCCCTCAGTGCTTTACTTTTAACAGAGCACTGCCCTCTGGTTCTTGTTGTCATGGGTTGCATAATACATCCTAATTGGGCCTTATATAGTGTGCCACTTATTCTTCCTAATGTAATGCTGCACTGATTTTTTTTTTTTTTTTTT
>NW_004524583.1:21612539-21660792 GCF_000260255.1 Octodon degus
TGTGTGTGTGTGTGTGTGTGTGTGTGCATGGTCTCACTACACAGCCCAGACTCGTAGTGATCCTCCCGATTTCTGCCTCCCTAGCACTGGGATTATAGGCACGCGCCACCATGCCTGGACTCCATTGCCGGCTCAGTGCGGCATGAAGATGCTGCACTGATTTATGTGATAGAAAACCATGCTAAGGCAAGTGGGCAAGTGCTCATCTCGTTCTTAGAGAGAAGCAAGCGGACAGCTAGCTGACACACTAACCTAGTAGAATGGTCTGAGGCCAGTGGCAGTGCCCTGCTCTCTATGTCATGACCTATGTGCACACAGGATTAGGTACCATAATTCTATGGTACATAGGACTATGGCTCCTCAAATGCCCATGTCTTAGTCCCCCAAACCTAGTAATAAGTTACTTTACACAGCAAAAGGCCTGTGGAAATGTAACTAATTTAAGAACGAGATAGGGAGACCTTCCGGAATTATCTCTGTGGGCCCAGTGTAATCGTAAGAGGGGGAGACACAGGGGCAGAGCCTGAGAGTCTGAGAAAGAGATTATGATAGCAGAAGCACAGGAGAGAAAGAGGAAGAGAGAGGAAGGAGGAGAGGATGGGGAGGGGAGAGAAATAGAGTTTTTAGGTGCTATGCTACCAGCTTTGAAGAAGCACCTGGTGCCTGTGTGTTCGCTGTTTAAGAAAAACCTTTTAGATGGGAGACCAGACTAGAGGCAACCCTAAACCAGGAGTACTGGGCTGTCCCAGCCTCTTCTCTGTCCTTTCCTGGCTGCAAGGAAAGGTGAAGAAACAGACCTTTTCCTTTGGCCTTCAGAAAGAACAAAGCCCTGGATGCTAGGGTTGCTGACCACTGGAACTTGTAGTACATGTGACTTGTTTTAAGCTACTAAGTTCTAGTGATTTCTTACAGCAGCAATGTGAAACCAATACAGTCCTCTACACAATGACAGACTTCCGCAAGTGAAGCGAAGACACAACTACTCACAGTATACTTGAAACTCTAGGCCTGGAGGCCAGCAAGGAGCCTTGGGGATGGACATTAGGTCGCTGCAAGCCGTCTCTGTCTCAGAAGAGATGTGGGTCTCCCATTCTCCTCAGGAGAATCTTTGGATGACCTCCAGAACACAGGGATTAAGACCCCTCACCTTCTAGAAGAGCGCTTCCTGCCCTCTCTGCCTGAAATACTCTCCCCTCATCGCTGCGTCAGAAAGCTCTAGCCGAGCCTCTCTTCCCAGTGCCCCAGTCCTCCATTTCCTGTGCAGCACCTGCCATCAAGGAGGCCACCTTCCTCAGTGTTCACTCACACTGCGTGTGCCCCGCACTAACGTGTACTCTGGTCCATAGCTTTGTCCCTGGCACCTGTGTGTGTTCGCTGTTTAAGAAAAACCTGTCAAAGGGGTGACCAGACTGGAGACAGCCTTAAACCAGGATCACTGGGCTGTTCCAGCCTCCTCTCTGTGTTTCTGAGAGGAATTTCTACTTTGATATGAATGCTGGGGGCTCTTAGGTTCTTTTCTCTGCAGAGCTCCTGCCTGACTTTAACTATGGTCTAGGTTCTTCCTCAGAAAGAGAAAAGCAGCCCTGAGGGCTGGCACCAGCCTGGTGTCTGCGCCACCATGGGCTGCTGTGAAGCGGGGCAGACAGGGCTGCTCTGACCATGATGGAACAAAAACAAAATGAGATTACTCCATAATCTCATCTGAACCCAGACAAAAACAAGAACACTGTCCAAACCACAGAAATGACAAATGATGCCCCTCTTCTGGTGAGTGTGAGAGACTTGTGTTTATGTACTGATTACAGTGTTAGCCTCATCTTGTTCCTCTTGCCTTCAGGTAAGAATTATTAGATACCCAGTCATGTAATTATCCCTGTTTCCGGGCCACATCTCACCCAGAGCAATAGCACATTTGCTTTGCCTACCTCAGGATCACCGAAGCCCAAATCCTGTAGGAAGTGCTGTATTCCTTTGACAAAGATGCCCCTGGTTCCCGTCACAGCCAGCCAGTGACCTCCAGGAGACCTGGCATCGTCTGCTGGACAGTACTGGCAGCATGGATGAGAAAGGAGGTCAGAATTTTCCCTCTGTCTTCTGGGAAGGATATTCTACACGAACCAATAGGTCATCTAGAAAATTCTGAACCGCTTTGCTGGTAAAACTGTAGTGCCCGGTGTCTGCCAGTTGCTTTTTACCTGCAAACAGGGGCGGGAGCTGCTTCTTCTAAGCACAGGGCCAAAGGCCCCCCTTGGGCAGCCAGAGGCTGACTAGCTGACTGGAAGGGTGCTCCTTGCTGCTATTACCCAACAAAGTATCCTACCCAAGTCAGCCTCCTCAGCACATGTCCCCTTACCTGCTGTACCTCATGCTTCTTATATGTCACCTCAAACTCCCCTTCCCACCTGAGCAATTCTCCTTGGTTGCCGCTCCACCTAGGCCCCTCAGTCTCACGCCTGCAGCCTGTACCCCTGCCACAGGGCCCCACCCCTGGCAGGCTGGCCTCTGGCATCTTCCCTCTGGTAAGCTCTGCTTAATGATTAACCAACAACTTCCCCAAAATCTTGTAGGCTGAGTCCAGCTGGCCACTCAAGTTTGGAGCAGCTGCTGTCTGCGTTTACCAAAGGAGCTCAGCTTACAGGTTGATTTATAGGTTTGGGAGTGAGTTTGAATGTGGCAAGAACAGGGCTCATGGGGTTCAGCTCCCCATATGGAGTGGCAGCTCTCTCAGAGTGTGGACCACACCCATCTGATTTGTTTCTGACTATTTCGTCCTGGGCCTGGGAGCCTAAGTCCACAACAGTAAGTGCCCACGCTGTCATGCTGTGTGAGAAAGTCAGCCGCAGAGCTCTTTCTCTGTGGGCTGTGTAATGACCTGCACTTCTGGGCGGCCTTCCCACCCACTCCTGGGACAGCACTGGTCCCTATAGCTCTCAGGGCAGACATTTTTAGGGATCCCAGAAACACATCCATGATCCAAGCAGCTCATGTTGTTTTCTGCTAACTCTGAACTTCAAGGCTTTCTCACCACAAAATACTAATCCTAGAATATTTTAATTTCCACATTTGGATTTTGCCAGCCTATCCAGCCACCTCAGGACCCAAGCAGAGGTGAGAGTTCATCGCTGATGGCTTCTCATTAGCCACCTCAGACAGACACCTGCTTTCTTCCCCACTTACTAAGGATCAAACCCAGGGGTGATCTTCCACTGAAGTACACTCCAGCAGGGCCTCTCTCAGCTGCCTGGACTGACCTTGAATTCACAGTCCTGCCCCAACCTCCCAGGTCACTGGGATTGTGGGCATGAACCATTGTGCCCTGCTACCTGGAGACCCCTTTCAGATAAAACTAAAGTTATATCCAAACACACTTAAGGGCTATTATTAGGATAATTGCCACTCTGCTAGTTTTAGTAGCACCAGGCTTATCTAAAGGCATAGATTTGGACAAATGTCCAAGATAGCACCTGAAGTGAAAAAACAAGAGTTATAAACTTCTATGAGTGAATGTTTATAATCCTATCTATTTAGTGTGGTTTTATGTGTGTAAAATGATGTTTACTGAATGATTCTATAACAGGAATTATAAGAGCCTTTTCAATCCCTAACCATTGTTTCAATATTTACAAATGTATGTATGTTATTTTTGTAATCAGTAAAAAAAAAAATTTACAAAAGGAATTTAAGGGAAAAAGTCTTATTTTCATTCCATTTAATAATGCTTACAGTGTCTCCTACAAAAAACTACACTTTGTTTTACTCTTAAAAGCACACTATATAGGGCCAGCGAGCTAGCTCAGCATACTAAGCGCCTGCTTAGGCAAGCGCAGGGACCAGGGTTGATCCCCAGCACCGCGTACTACACCAGCCCCACCCCTGGGCACACTGAGCTGGCCAGCAAGACTGGGTGTAGTGGTGCAAGCCTGTAAAACCAGCGCTGGAGAGGCTGAAAACACCAGGATCACTACGAGTCCAAGCTGCGTGGTGAGACCGTGCACCAAATACATAAAACAAAAACAAAAAATCCCCACACTATTTAATAAGATGAGGTTTTATGTTTAGCTTCTCTTAGTTTGATTCTGCCATCCCTAACTTGCTCTAGTCTTTCTTTACACATCTCTGAGCACTGTGGACCCCTTACAGGCTTCATCCTGCTGTGGCCTAGGGACCTAGGAGAAGCAGGGATCAATGTAACCCTCAGCAGCACAGCTCCATGGAGAGACGGTCCAGAGCAGCCAGTCACTGGCTTCGTACAACACGTATTATAGAGAGTTCCTGACTACCAGGCTGTGTGTCCAGTGGCAGCAACCAGCAGGGCACAGAGAGGGGACAGTGATTTTAAACAAGTGCTGTCCAGTGCTGGGCTGCCTGAGAGCCACAGGCTAGCCCTGCCATCCAGGGCCCTGGGGAAGCAGGGGCCCAGCTCCCACAGTAGTACTTGGCAGCTATGGGGGCTCTTGCCAGGGAGGATTGGGCCAGATGCTGATAACAATAGCTAGAAATAACACAGGCTTAAGTAAGACCATTTATTTTTCTTTGGTTTAAATAAACAAGTCTGGAGGCAGGCAGTCCAAGGCTGAGTTGGGGAGCCATGATCTCTGGGCCCCAGGCTGTCCCTGTCCTTCTGCCCTGCTGTCTTTAGCTTGAAGCTTTCTGTTCTCAAGGTTACATGTTGGTGCTGGACTCGTTGCTATCCTGTCTCACCCCAGACAGCAAGTGTGAAGGAGGGGGAAAACTAAGAAAAAATCCCCCAGAAACAGAGCAACCCTTCTTAAGAAGCTTTTTCGGAAGCTTAACCCAGCAACCTCTGCCTTCGTCGTCTGGGCCACAGCTGTTGGTAAGAGACAGGGAACTGGAGGCTCGTAGATGGTCACAGCGGCCCCACCAAGTCAAGGCAGGGCTCTTCCAATAAGCTAGCAGGGGATTTAAAATGTAGGGTGGGCACCTAGCTGCCCTTGCTTGGGAGTAATACCGCCCACCCCCACCACACCCCAGGACTAGGCGATTAACAGTGTTTGCAAAGCCCTCAAGGGTCCTGTCTCTGTAGGAGCCTTCCTCTGAAGGAATCTGTTAGGCTTGCTTGAGGAATCAGTAGCACATTTATTTTATATTTAAATCCTACACAGCACTGAAATCCAATAAATCCTGGTCAGCATTTATTATAACTTTACATAACTATCACTCCTGATGGACTCAGGTGTACAGTCCTCATTGCTTTTGTACCAGAAATGCCAGCAGGCCCTAGATGTTCAATAAATCTCCAGTGAATGACTGAACTTTTCTCTGATGTGAGGCCTGACACAGAGTCGCGAGAGCAGGCTGGACAGGCCTCAAGCACCTGCTTTCCTTGGCCTGCTGTGTGACAGGAGAAACACTGCTGGCCCTCTGAACTTCAGTGTCTTCCTCCAGGGAATGGGAAGATTCGTGACCATGCATGAAGGTGTGTAGGTTAAATGGATATGTGCTGGAGTATGTGCCTGGTGTGGACCTACACATGAGACCCCGGGAGAGGACAGGGGAAGAACCTAGCGACCCAGCCACAGAGCTCGTGTGCCTAGTGCCACACCGCTTTCCGGTGGCATCCTTCCACCTCAGCATGTCTGCTATTGCTTCTTGAACTGTTCAAGAAGTTCAAGGGGCTATTTGTCTGAATCACAGTGGGGACGGGCCGGGAGGATTCTGTGTCAGCTGTCCCGTGGCAGTGGTGTCCTGGGTTTCACCTCCCGTAGAACCCTGGCAGCTACTCATAATCCCCAGAGAGCACCATGGAAAGTTCCATTTCAGACTCTGAGACTATCAGTGACCTCAGATCAGTTGTCATCAGAAGGGACAATGCCACCCCAGGAGAAGCAGCTTGTGAAAAACCCATATATATAGACCAGTATGCATGCATGGGCAGATGATGAACATTAACCAAGATAATTCACTTTATAAAATGAGTCACAGTGGAGTGCTTTAATTTAGCAGTCTTGTGCACTTATGGTGGTTTAATGGTTTTTAAAATTTTTCATTTATTTGAAGCCTTGTAGGGATTCACCCATTAAGCCAAATGAGAGATACCCAGAGGAGTCCATGACCATAGTGCCCTGAAATTGCCAGGCCCTCCAGAGCGGACCCTGTTCTTTGTATTTTTCTCTTTTCCTCTGAGGAGAAACCTTTTGAATTCTACTGTAGGAAGAACATCATCGAGAAATCAGTCAGTCATCACAAGAGAAGTTAATTTTAGCTATGCTTAGAGCTCCCACCACTTCCACCCTTTCTGAGCCCTGGAAAAATACAAAGTTTCTCTTCCTGGTATTTTAAAAGCTGTAGAGATGTGGGAACCAGCACTTAAGGAGCTGGCCACCTGCCAGGGCCAGAACCTTGGCGACATCATGGAACTTGGAGGGCAGCGAGGGAAGAGACCTCTCAAGGCTGCTGCAGGCTGGTATAAGCTGGCATAGGCTGGTATAGGCTGGTTCTGGACAAGCTGTCCCAGCAGAGAGGATGTGCCTTTCTGACTCGGCTGCTAACGCTGGGGCATAAAATCACAGGAACTGAGGGCTTAAAGCAGAGGGAGCCGAGAAGGTGGGAGTGAGAGGCTTATCTTGCAGACAAAAGTGAGATACAATTTGAAACCGAATCTATAGGGTGCCAGGAATAACAGTTACTCAAACATGGTCAGCTCTTGAACTGGAAAGAGAAAAGAAAAAAGAAATAGAGGAATCCAGGCCTTTTTAAGTGCTGATGCATAGCCTTCTACTGCAAGTTTACATTTCAAGAAAACCTGGCCCAAGAAGTCTGTCCTGACTCGTGCCCACGCACCAGAGCTCAGAGTTGCCTGGGAAAGCCTCACATTGACTTCTAAAGTAATACGACACATAAAGGGCATTGAGGATGAGCCAGGGACTTCTACCCAGGCTTCCCACAATCGTCACCTACCTGCCTCGTTTAGCAGGACTGCACTAGGCTGAGGTCAGGCAGTGATAGAGCCCAGGGCAGGGCAAGTGTAGGCTGAGCTCCATAAGTCACCACACACCCGCTGGCCTCCAGCTCCTCCCTGCCCTGTCCTGCCTTCCCAATCCTTGTTCTAAGTCAAATGGTTGGGGATGGAGTGTGATGTCTTTATAAAACTCCCCCAGATGATTCCAACGTGTCGCCACATTAGAGAAGCAAAGTTTTCAGGGGACCACTCTTGGTAGCAAATCGAGGCAATTTCCCTGAAAGCTTCAAACTAACCTTGACTTTATCTTGTCCTGGTTATTTGGGGGGAAAACTTCTTATCCAATTCATTTTTGTTCAGCCTGTTCCCTGGAAGTCCCAAACAATCCTGTGTAAATAGAGCTGCCAGATAAATGAAATGAAAGAACACCTAGTTGGATTTGAATTTCAGGTCAACAACAAATTAATGTTCCAACTTATCTGAAATTCAAATTTAGCTGGGAATCTTGTGTTTTTGTTTGCTAAATCTAGTTATCCTGGTCCTGCCTGACATGTCAAAGCATGTGAGTTTGATTGGGTGGGGCGGCATTTCCAAGTTTGTCCTGCAACACACAAGTAGTAATAGGCAGAAGGTATATTACACTAAGGAAATTATTCCAAAGTCAAACAAGTTTGGCAAACACCAGGTAAGACCAAGTTAACCAAGTTTTTTTCTTTTTAATTGTAAAATATCCTGGAGCCATTAGTGCACAAATGTTCAGTGTCCCCTCAACTTGGAGATTATGGGCTTCTAAAAATTTCATACTCGGGGAACACTGAACAAAGTTTCCCGCAGTGTCACTGTGGAAGTGCCGCTAGGGGCAGGAGGATGGGGAGAAGAAACACTACTATCAAAGAAGGGTTTTAAGCAAGCAAGTGACAGAATCGGATTAATGACGGAAGGAGCTAATTCTATTTTTAGAAGTTCTAATTTGAGAGGGACAATCCAGAAGCACAGAGCCCAGGTGGGAGGTTTTACGATTTTGCTAGGGTTGCACTAATGAAGTACCTCTGTTCTGATAGCTTAAAAAACAAAACAGTGTGTTCTTCAGAATTTTGGATGCTAGAATTCTGAAGTCAAAGTGCTGGGCAGGACTTGTTTCATTCTGAAGCCTCTCTCTCAGGTGTGCAGCTGGCCCTCTTCTTCTAGTGCGTCCGTGTCTTATGAGGATACCAGTCCTATTGGATTAGGGTCACCAGTATGACCCCATTTTATATGGAGTACTTCTTTAAAGGTCTTATCTCCACAGTCTAAGATATTCAAAGGGATGGGGGTTTATGACTTGACCTATGTATTTTAGAGGACACAGCACATCCATAGCAGAGAGGCTGGTACAGAATCTTCCTGAAAGATAATGAGGTTGTGAATGAAAGTGGCGGCGATGGAAGTGAGGAGAAGAGGGTGCTAGAGCTACAAAAGAGCTAGAACTGGAAGGATGAGGGACTGATTCGGCATGGTGGCCGATCTAAGGACAGCGTGGTTTCTGACACACAGCAGGGAGTAAGTAGGTGTTCCTGCTTCCTTCTCCTTCCTATTCCCCAAGTCTAGAATCAATTCTGTGCTGTAACACAAATACATTTTCATAATGACATGTTGGATTGAGTTCCTTTCAGGGGTAGAAATATGAATGGTATAGTCAGTTAGTAAATATTTCTTATTCTTCAAAATGGCCACTAGTTTTCTGCTGCAATGACTAATTTCTGTGTCACCTCTCTCCACTCTTGGAAAGAGAGATTGAGCTCTATGGGAATGCTTGACTTAACCGGGCCAGATTCGCTCTACTCCCAGGGACAGAGTCTAGCAGACTCTGGGTAGGGGTTTGGAGTGAGGAGGATGACAGAGGGTCGTAGAGCAATGGCTTCAGGGACTGCATTCTTCAGGTCCTTTACAGACACTGAAGACCAGCCACAGGCCCTGCTTCCACCTCCCCATTAGGTGGAATGACTTTTGGGGATGAATCCCTAGTCAAATGTTAATAGTACTTGGTCAGACAAATGTTTTAAACCAATTAAAAAGTAGTCAAGTCCTTTTTACCAAGATGGTGCCGAAGGCAAAAAAGGAAGCCCCTGCCCCTCCCAAAGCTGAAGCCAAAGGAAAAGCTTTGAAGGCCAAGAAGGCCATGCCAAAAGGTATCCACAGCCATAAAAAGAAGAAAATACCAACATCACCCACTTTTTGCCATCCCAAGACACTGTGGCTCTGGAGGCAGCCCAAACACCCCTGGAAGAGCACCCCCAGGAGAAACAAGCTTGACCACTATGCCATCATCAAGTTCCCCGACTATAGAATCAGTCATGAAAAAGATCGAGGACAACAACACACTCATGTTCATTGTGGATGTCAAAGCCAATAAGCACCAAATCAAACAAGCTGTGAAGAAGCTCTATGACATCGATATTGCCAAGGTCAGTCCTTTAATCAGGCCTGATGGAGAGAAAAGGCATATATTCGACTGGTTCCCGATTATGATGCATTGGATGTTGCCAACAAAATTGGGATCATCTAAACTGAGTCCAGCTGGCTAATTCTAAATATATACTTTTTCCCCTAGCAAAAATAAAACAAAATAAAAAGCAGTCAAAGAACATTTTGAAGAGTGGCCTTCAGTCCTACAGAGTCTAGAAAACAAGTACAGTCTAGAAAGCCTGGCATTGCCAGTGTGGAGATTAAAGACACACAGGTTGCCACACCTCCAAGCACCAGCCTCTGGACTGTGTGGTTTTTTTGTTTTGTTTTGTTTTGGTTTTTTTGTCTCCTTTTGGCCCAGACACCAAGGACATCAACAACTGTATAGAATGTGTGAGAGGGCGTCTTGGAAACACCTTGAAAATCTGCACAAACTACCCAAGTACAACCCATCTTTGCTGAAGTGTGCAGACTCCTTATGGATACAAGTGCTTTTTCAGTGAAAAGCAATAAATTTCTTCTGGTTTAACTAAAAATAAATCTTTTAGTGCACTTACTTTCTTTTCCCTTTGTCTCCTGAGGATTGATGGATTTCTTAGACTTTTGACCTCTTCGCCAATGAAATAAGGACACTGGCTTCAACGCACCACAACCTGTAGTTTTTGCCTTTCGGGAAGTCTCTGATCTCCTGTGCCTCCTTTCTCTCAGCCTTGTACTTGAACCCCACCCCTTTCCAAAGAACTTTCTTTGGTTTTCTCACAGTGCTTATCATTCTGCCTTACGGTACAGCTAGAGATTTGACCCAAACACTCTACTCAAGTAACAGCTCTTTAAGAAGCAGGGGAAAATTCCTGTGACTCTCAGGTGGCCCCAGTACATGCTTGGATTATGACAGTCAGCAGTGTACTTGTTCTGGGTCAGATGCAGAGCCCTTGCTCCAGCTGGACTCAGTCATAAAAAAAACTACTTCCTATTTGTGCAAAGCTCCGGAATTACTACTCTAGAACTGATATCTTCTCTCTTGGCATCTAGTTAAAGTCCATTTTACAATGACAGGCCACTTTCTTCCTTTCCTGTACTCAGACCCTTTTACAATGTGGCTTTCTAGATCCTTCTATCAAGAGTCTATTTCTTTACCTTTTGAAGGTGGCCTTGCTTGATAAATGGGAGGAGAAATGATACAGTGCCATTTTCTAGCGTAGGCCTTTAAGGTCTTGTATGATTGTCTCGTAGTACTCTACATGCTGCTGTGCCAACAAGTTCAAGTTAGCCTGCTGGGTGACAAGGGACCACACGGCCAAGTCAACTTCGTCACTCCTGTTGCCTCAACTAATGGCCAGTTAACCACTAGACAGAGTTCCTAAGCTGACCATGGATTCTTGAAAGAACAGAGAAGGCCCGAAGCACATGCAGCTTATCTATCCTAACTTTGTTGATCTGGAGAATCCTAAGCTAAGTAACTGGTTGCTATTTTAAGCAACTAAGTTTGAGAGTTGTTTGTGCTACAGCAATAGTTAACTCCCACACCAGCCAAAACACTTAGCTGTTTAAAGAATGTAAGGAAATTCCAATCTTTCAACATGGCATCTTAAATGCATGCTTTGATGCAATTTTGGTGTTCTAAATTTATAGCAATAAGACATAAAATATAAAATAAAAACTGCATAATTGGCTCATGAAAATACGTGTGCGCAAACCAGGAATCTACTGTGCTCCAGCAGTGAAGTCACAGAAGAGAAAGGCAGAATTTGGTCTCTGCAGAGTAGAGGAAATTTGAGCTCCGCCTGGGGCAGAGGACAAAACCTGCTGCACTGCTTGAAGTGAAGGGTTGGTGGGAATGGATAACATCGTTATTTTTTCTAGCTCGTTAAAGGAGGCATAAAGGCCTGGGTATCTAAGTGATACAGTGTTCGCGTAGCACATGTGAGGTCCTGGGTTCAATCCACATCACTGTAAAAACAACAAAAAGCTTTTTTTAAAAAAAAAGACCAAGCGTCATCTCTACACTCAGGCTTTCTCCTATCGCACCACTGACTTCACTGAGCCCGAAGACCAGTTCTGGCTCCTCACTTTCTTTCTTTGTCTTATTTTATTATTTATTCATTTATTTATTTTATGTATTTAGTACAGAGTCTACAGGGTCTCGCTATATAGATCGGACTTATAGTGATCCTTTCTGTCTTCAGCCTCCCAAGAGCCGGGATTACAGGCATGCACCACCACGCCCCCGTCTCAATTGATGTCTCAGCATGCCCCGGGGGCGGGGCTGGCACGGCACGCCGGGGATCGAACCCCTGGCCCCTGCATCTGCCTACACATGTGCTTTAATCCACTGAGCTGTCTAGCTGGCCCTCCCTCCTCACTTTCTAAGTGGAATCTGAGTCACTCTTTCTACACAGTCTTTCTGTACAGCAATAAAGTTTTTTCCTGGCTTATCACCTACTTCATAATCTACTTTTCTCTTTATTTTTAATGTTTTCTCTGTTTACCTTTTAACGTTTTCTTCTGACCCTGTAATGCTGCAGGACACTTGGAACAGTTTATGGGTTCTGTTGTTTGTCCATCTTAACTCCTGTGGTGATCTTGGTCAGGCTCAGAGTTATAAATAATTTCTATATAAACTATTTCCTATTGTACTCTCCAGCTAAGACCTCTTTCCAAATGCCAGTGGGTTTTGTTTTTGTTTTTGTTTTGTTTTGTTTTTAAAGAACAAGGGGTCTCGTGAGATATCTCAGCAGATTAAGCACCTGCTTAAGCAAGGTCTGAGATTGTGTTAGATCCCTGGTACCACAAGCTGCGCTGGCCCTGCCCCCAGGGAGCACGGAGCTGGCTACTGAGAGCCGGTGTGGTGGTGCGTGCCTATAATCCCAGCGCTGGGGAGGCTGAAAACAGGAGGATCACTATGAGTCCTATCTGTGTAGTGAGACCCTGTACTAAAAATAAATAAATAAATAAGATCATGCAGTTATGAGAAGGTAAAAATTATAGTAATTGAAAGTTCAATAGGTAGGAGAAATTCTAGACTGAACATAATTAAATAGAAAGTGAATGAATGGGGCTGGTGAGATGGCTCAGTGGTCTAAAAGCACCTACTTAGAACAAACTAAAAGCACAGGGACCACGGTTCAATCCCCCAGCACCACATGCCAGCCAGCCCCGCCCCCTGGTGGGCTGAGCTGGCCACACACACACAAACAATAAATAAATTTAAAAAAAAAAAAAAGAAAGAAAAAGAAAGTGAATGAAGTAGGAATCAGTCCTGAGGAATTTGCCCTTACATAGCCAAAGATACAGAGAGACAGCGATATGAAGTCGGGCAAAAACATAGTTCAAATAGCTAAAATACGTGTCAGATGGGGTTTCTGAGAAGGGAATATGAAGCAGGATTTGAGGAGATATATATATATAGCGGAAAACTTCCATGACGGGAAGAGAGAAAATTCTGGGACCAAAGGAAGAGCTGGCGCCTAAATTGGCCAAATAAAGAAAACCCACCCCTACTGGACACAGTGAAGCAAAAGGGCAGAGCGTGGCGCCAAGCAGAAGCATGGGCGACCCACCCAGAGAGAGTGAGTATTATTTACACAGAAGTGACACTGCACCGAGGACAGCTTCCTTGTCACCAGTGACACAGTCCACGATTTCGCTAAAACCACTGTGGAATGCCGTTTGTTCAGAAGAGTAAACTCTGGCAGGAAGAATAACGATGAATATAGAGATTGATAACATTTAGCAGTGTGTTCCCTTCATTACCGACAGTGATGACACACATATCCACCATATTTAATTGATTTTCTTTTGATTTAAAAAGGGATAAAAGGGCATGGGCATGTAGCTCAGCGGCACAGCACACACCTCGCATGCGTGAGGCTCTGGGTTTAATTCTCAGCACTGACCGGACCGCTCCCTCCCACAGAAGAACAGGAGGAAGAAACTCTATAGTCAAACACTATGTGCAAGTGAAGTGTTTGCAATATTGAAGAAAAGGACAGAAATTCTGAATAACTCTAGTATCACCCTTTATTAGGAAAGTTTACTATGAAATATACTGGTTTAAACATGAGGGAAACATTAAAATCAACAAATAAATTTATATTTTTTAAAATACTATGCATATGGAAACTATTAATGTTGTGGAAGGCAGGAAGGTCGCTCTTTACAAAGCAAAAATAAAATAACATTATAATCAGGAGAAAATGCAAAAGAAGACAGAAGCTTAAATAAATTACAATAAATATGAAAAAATCACATCTATGTATGAGAACTGGTTATGTGAGTAGATGATCTCTTATATTTCTTATAACAAATTAAATTAAAATAAAACCAAGGGGCAGGGGAGATGGCTCAGTAGAATAAGTGCTTCCCTGGTAAATGCAGGGGCCTGAGTTCAATACCTGGTTCCACCAAAAAATAAAGAAACAAATAATAATAAAACCAAGAGAAACTTGAATGTAAATGAATAAAAAGAGATACCAAGTAAATAATATTTTAAAAGAACTTGGAATATATAAAGATTTAAAAGATGCCTATACTTTAGATAATAGTACTATATTAAATTTTCTGGGTTTTTTTAAATCACACTATAGTGAGTAAATGTCTTTGTTCTTTACTAACATATGTTAATAAAAGGAACAATACACCAAGATATACGTTCAACAACTTGTATACAACTAACAGCTTATAAACTTTAAAGTCAAAGCCAACAGAATGCCTATAATTCCAGCACTCAGGAAGCTGAGGCAGGATGATCATTGCAAATTCAAGACCTGCCTGGACTAAAAGGTGAGTTCAAGGCCAGCTTGTCAAAAAGACAAAAATAAATAAAGAATCCATAAGAATTATAAGAAGTCAATAAAGTCTGTAATCACAGTATACATTATTAAAGTACAGAAAAAGCTTAAGCGTTAAAAAGATTTGAGCAGCAATAAATCTAGTGGATATACAGAAAAAGGTCTATACCAGCAGTAGTCCAAACGTGTTTATAGCCTTACCTTCCCCTAGCAGCGCAAAGGAACTCTCAGCAGATATGACAGCTTCTCAGAGATCATGTTCCTAGACTACAATGAAATTTGGCAATGAAATTTGAAGCAACAATGGAAACAAATTTAAAACAACAACAATAATAACTCAGACTTTTTTGTAAACTAGTGGAAGAGCTTCTGAATAATTCAGGAGTTAAGGAGGATTTCACAATGGAAGCTACGAAATATTTAGAAGGAAATGATAGCGAAAGCGCACGTCACATAAGAACCTGTGAGAGCTTGTCTAGGAAAGAAAATTCAGGGAAGGATATTTTTGGGATAACTAGCAAGATTCGAAAAATGCCTATAGTTTATTTTTTTATAGTTTAGATAATAGTACTATATTAAATTTTCTGGGTTTTATAATCACGCTATAGGGTGAGCAAATGTCTCTGTTCCTAGAAAATTCACGCTAAAATATTTAAGGATAAAGGAATATGACAGCTGAAACTTCTTTTAAATGGGATCAGATGAGGAGGAGGGAGAGGAGGGCAAAAAGAGGAGGACAAAATCTTGAGAGAGAAAAAACGTGTACAATGACATTGTAGAAATAGTAAACCTGGGAGAAGGATGCACGAGAGCTTTTAAGCACTATTGTCATTTTGCTATTGATCACAATGTAAAAAAAGAAAAGGCAAGAAAAGAAAAGAAAGCAAAACCTGTAAGAGGCAGCTAAAGCTAAAGGAAAGTTTATTTTTAAATCTAAATAGCTCCATTTTTTAGAAGCCCAGTGATTCTTAGCCAGGCTTCCTTTCCCTTTGGGAGGTTTTCTTTTGTACTGGTTGGATAAACCAAAACCTGTTGTGTGAGGAAGGCAGGCTTCCGTGAATTAGCAGAGTTGCCCACGATTCCTATCGTGCAGCATATGAAGCAGCCTGTCACAGTTGCCGGCTCCATTTGCTAGGCATCGCCTTGGGGGTAAACACAGGCCAGTGAATAAAGAATGATGTCATGCAATTGTTTTAAATAGCTGAACCAAAAAAAGCAACTTGTGCCACATTCCAACTAGGTCATAAAACCATATTTAAGGAGCTTTGGTCTTGGGATTTCTCTTAAGCCTATTATAACACTTTGTTTTAGTGTATCCCCTCATGTGGCATAATTCAAACCAGAGAAAATGAATCTCCTCTTAAATGTTTCCTGAGAAATCTGCCTCTCGTCTTCAGAGCAGCGCTGGAGTGCCAACTCAGAGGCCAGAGCTCATGTGCAGGCACTCGGGACCATGCAGCGAGGCCCGGTGGTAGACGAAGCCAAGGCAGGAATACTATGAACCAGAAGAGAGAGGGTGGGAGGAGGGGCAGAGAGACAGAGGACCTGAAAGGGGTTTCAGAAGAGCTTTCAGGATAGCTTCTGAAAACTCTACCAGCCCCGACATGTTCACAGGCTCTCCCTATTGCTGTTTGATTTTTTTGGTGAATAAGAAGTACCCGATTAGAGGGTTGGGTGGGGGAGCAACTAACAGCCGGACATGCCTGGGGACAGCTCGGGTTCTAGATGAGTGATGTTCCTGCTCTCTTTCTGTAAACTACAGTGGGTGGGCAGAGTAGTCCAGGTGGTTTGGGGGCTCCATTCCCCTGAGGACACCCTCTTCCAGTGCCCCAGACACACACTCCTTCTTCCAAGTTACTTGGCAAAGCCACAGCAATCTTGGGTCCATAATCTCACAGGACATTGGCAGCCAGGAAGACAGCAAATGATGCCACTGAGTGAAGACAGCAGTGTGGAATTTCTATCTGATGTGGGTTGTTTTTTTTTTTTTAAATGAGTTCTCCATTTCTTCATTTATGTTGAAGTCTGTTGATTTCAATTAAAACTGCTCACGAAGACAAACCAAGGGACGGAAGCACACATCCCATTCTTGGCACCATGAAGGGTCCGGGGTGTCCGGTGAGTGTCTAGCCTGTGCCTGTCCTCTGAGATTTCAAGCCCCAGCCCCCTTTCCACCTGGCCAGATCCTGATCATTAATGCTTTCTGCAGAAACCTTTCTAGGTGAAAATCCCTAATGTAGCACCCATCGGTAGGGTTCCTAATCACACTTGCCCACAGATAATACCTTTGAAGGAAGAAGAAGAAAAACCTGGACCGGATGTCAGCAGATATTGCAGAGAGCTCTGTGGAATTTCCCAGGCAACAGAAGATGAGTGGGGCCGGGGAGATGGCTCAGAGGAATAAGCGCTTCCCTGGCAAGCGCAAGGGCCTGAGTTCAATCCCCAGTTTTGAAAAAAAAAGAAGATGAGTGCTAGATAATATGCTCCAAATAATCATCACCATTATCATCACCACAAAAGGATTTTATTGGCATTATTTGAAAACTTCTAACCTTGGAAAATGAGGTCCAGAGACCTTGAGACGGTATCCCAGGAATGCCAGCTAGCTGGGAACAGCCCTGGGATCACAGCTGCCCCCCGCCAAGCATTGACTCATTGCCAAGACATCATTGCATGACCAAAAAAGAACTGGCAGGGTTTGATCTGTGCTGCCAGTAATTTTTGGTGCAGGAAAGATGCGATCAGAGTCAGGGCACTCTCAAAAATGTTTTTATTCAGGCGTCCCAAAAATGTCAGACAGACTGAAGCTGTCATGGAATAGATGTGAACACATAGCAGACTGTACCTCAGGGAATTCAGATTGACCTCTCCCTCCACCCTCCAGATGAGGTCGGGCTTATAAAAAGGCCATACAACGCAGTGAGTGCTTCTCCAGAGGTACCCAAGATGGGCTCCCAGCTACTGCCTCCGACTTTGGGTAGGCCTGCCATCACACACACTTGGTTTCCCCTGAATTTTGTGTGTGTGTGTGTGTGTGTGTGTGTGTGTGTGTGTGTGTGTTTCTGGGGAGAGTGGGAAGAGAGTAGGAAAGGGCTATCTGATGTAATAACACGGTTATCACAGTTTTATACTAGTTTAGAACTTTTCATGATTCACCCGTGTAGTACACAGTACATCATTTTCACAATGACCCCACAAGCGCATGGCAGCGTTATCCTCATTGTACAAACAGGGAAGCAGAGGACAGAGGGGTTGGGTAGTTTGCCCAAGGTCACCTCGTTAGCTGGTGACAGATGGGACAGTAGGTAGCTGAGGGAGGGAAGAGCATCCCATGGTATTTCCCATCATACTATACACTGAACTCCAGCTCAGCTTCCCCGTGGACATGTCTTCAGACCAAAACTAATTACTATAGAGGAACAGAACAGAAAAGGTACGAATCAGAGTGGAAGTTGCACAGCTATGTGATTATAGTTATTACAGTATGTATTTCACAACTGCTGAAAGAACAGATTTTAAACGTTTTCACCGCAAAGAAATGATGTTCATGAGGGGACAGCTATGTGAATTAACCTGATAGACATTCTACAATGGGTATGGTATAGCTCAGCTCTGAAGTAGCTCCCCAAATCTCATGTGTTCAGAGGTGAGGCTTTTGGAAGGTGACTGGGCCGAAAGGGCTCTACTTCATCTGTGGGTCAATCCATTGATGAGGTCGTGTTTTGACTGAAGTTTTAGGAGGTGACACAAAGGTAGGAAGAAGAGCTCAGTGGAAGGAGCTGGGCCATCGGGGGTGTGGCCTTGAGGACCCGTCTTGCCCCTGTTCCTGGCTGTCTGGTTGCTTTTCTTCCCTTCTGCTTCCCGACCTTTACTCCAATGATGTTCTATTTCAAATGAGGCTGACAGCAATGAACCCGCCAACCATGGAGTGAAATAGCTAAAATCATGAACCAAAATATATTTTTCCTCTTTTAAGTTGCTTTTCCCAGGTACTGGGTCACAGTGACAAAACAACTAACACAGCATATTTGTATCAAAACATTATACTGTACCCCATAAATATACACAATTGTTGTCTGTCAATTAAAAGTGAAACCTCACACGGGCTATCACATGTGACCTCTGTGACCTGCAGAACTGCTTGCAGATGACTTCAGTTTCAATATAGATTCACGTTTGGCGGCTAAGTTCTGACAGCACAGAGCTACATACCCCACCCTACTCGCTCGTTGACACTACTCCGTCCTATGTAGAATGTTAGGGCACTTTATTCCACCCACAATAAGCAAGGCTGAACAATGTTTGCAATGAAGAGTGAACTCTGAAAGGCAAGATTCGTGGGAGTGTCAGCGCAGGCACCAGGAATGAGAGGACTTATTTGGCAGCTGTCAGGACAGATCAGCTCAGAGGGTGGGAAGTGGACTGCAGGGAGGGAGCTCCGACTGCAAGGATGAAGCTGGGCATGTAGGTCCCATTTGTCAAGCAGCTGCCCTTCCGGGGAGCCACCTATAAAACTGTGCGTGTCCAGTCACCTCATTTGACGAAAGCAGGGTGCCGCTTCTGGCACAAGACTCCTTTCTGCTTTCATGACTATGGCCTGAGACATCCGTGCTCAGGAGCCCATAAATAGCGGTGCATTTCCAGTGGCTTGGGGGCCTGCCCCTTAGCTCAGTTCTTTAAGTGGCTGCTTCAACCAAGCAGTCAGGCTCAGGTTGCTGTGGTTCGATCCAGTGGCTTGTCTGAGCACTCCTGGGGTGCACAAGGATGAAAACCCTGGCTTGCACACCTAGACGGCTGAGAAAGGCCCAGATGTAACCTGCCTATGACCTGCCATTTGTAAAGTGAATCAATTGACAAGTCATTGCATTTCAGGACAAAACTTGCTAAGGATTAAGGTGTCTTTTTGGCAACTCATAGGTTATTCAAATGCGTGTTCCAACTTCCCCAATGGGATCAGGAAGTAGGAAGGCAGGGGAGTCCACAGGAAGGCTAGCATCACCCCCAACAGAGCCACATGTGCTCATGAAGGCCAAACATGGTTGAAAGTGTTTTTCGCTAAGCAATCACATTCCACTCAGAGTTTCTGACAAACCCCAGACACTAATGCTGGGAACTTCTGTCTTTCACTGTACCCCACCCCCACCCCAGGGCCTCCAATCCAGGGCTTCACATGTGCTAGATCGTGGGCACTTCTGGATCATAGCATAAACGTGAATACCAGTAGAAAAAATTCTAGTATTTGGGGACCATTCACCTCTTGCTTCCTTTCCTTTTCTGAGTAACCCACTTTATGTGATCCTGACCACATTCCAGAGGAAGGGATCTGCCTGTGTTTATAGGACTGGAAAGCTGTCTGGGGGCAGAGCTGAGTAGCCCATTGACTGTGGTCTAGTCATTTTGGCAGTGCCGGGTGCAAGCGATTCCTGTGCTCCAGCAGAAAGAAGCCTTCCTGGGCATGGGCACTGCGGGCTATTGTTTGAAGGAATTTATTGGATGTGGAAGCAAAATTCTAATGGGATAAAGGAGCCCGGCTTGGAATGCCTGAACTGTGAGTTTGTCCAGGGGCCCCCACACATTCCAACAAGCCTTTTGGGATTCTCAGTGGGCCTTGCAAAGCATAACCTGTGTTGGCTCAGAGGTAAGAAGCAGGACTTGGGTGGCTTAACAGACAATGCCATGGGAGAGTTGAAAGAGGCCCCAGGGATGACGTCTTTGCTTTCCAGTGTCTCAACAGGGCAACCTTCTGCAAACCCTGGCTCACCATTGTTCCCAGACAAAGGCGGAGGTCCCAGTGCTATTCCTGCATTCCCATGCTGTCCATCCTGCTCACCCTTCCAGAGCCTTGATTTCTTGCTCCCTTTCATTTATCCCTGATGAGTTTATTTCTGTTCCTCCAAAGACTGGATTCTTTGTATCCTAGCACTGTCTTAGCTCTCTTTAGTTTTTAATATCAATTTCTCCTTCATGCTCAGCTCAAATGTCATTCCCTCTGAGAAGCCCTCCCTAAGCTCCCCTCCCCACCCATACTAGATCAGATAAAGCCTCTCAGAACATTCCTGTAGAGTATCCTATTGTCTCCCTTCAAGTTCTTCATCAGAGCTGATAATGAAACCTTGAGTGTTACTTACTGGGTGAATCTGGGTCTGTCCCTCTAGGTTACGAGCAGTGTCTGGTTCACTCCCCTTTGTATCTCTGATGCTTCCTATAGAGTCTGGCACATAGAGTATGTGGGAATGATTGAATGAATGAATGAATGAATGAATGAATGAATGAGTCAACACTTTGTAAACGGTAAAAGTGACATAAAGTAGAAGACAGCGTTCCAGAAATCCAGAACCCTGATCCTACTCACATCCACAAACCTTCTTGGTCAATGGGCACTGGCCAAACTGCTTTTGGAGGAGCATAAATAATGTGTGAATAAAACATATACATTCTTTTGTTTTGGTTCAGAACATGGGGGGCATAGAGAAGAGATAAGCCCCCAACTGCACTGGTTTCTCTGATTAAGAACCTACCCCTGGTCTGAATACATTTCACTACTTGCCCTTTCTCCAGGGAGGGCACGGGGAGAAGTGAGCGGGTCTGCCCTCACAGTGGCATCCTGAAAGAGCAGGAACTTTAAAAATATGCTGACAGTAGGGCTTTGTGTCCTCACTGAGCTGGACGGGGAAAAAAAAAAGAAAAAAAGACTCAACCTTGCAACCCTGCTTTTAAACACAAAGCATTCATACAGAGCCAAGAATGTCCTGGAGTCAATAGTCCCAATCCTTAGTCAGCCTGAGAGGTCTTGGGTTTCAGATGGATGAGCCAAGGACCTGCCACTCAGACATCACAATCCAGCCCAACCCAGCTGGCCCTGGCCAAGCACCTTCTGTGTACAGTAGGAACTCGGGAGACCCCTGGAGAAGAGGAGAACGGAAGGCTGCCAAGCTGTCTGTACAGACAGACACAGCAAGACAATGAGAGAATCATCCCGGATTATACAGAGAAGAGCATGAGGGCCAGGTAGCCTACTCCTTAGCAGTAAATTTCCTCTGTACTAAAGATGTCTTCTCTTAAGCTGGGATCCCTCAGGAAATCTTCCTGAAGGAGGAAAATTTGAGGTTATAGGAAAACAAAACAAACATTGTTAAAGAGCTGAGCTGCAAACAGCTGGCCCTATTACTACTCAAGGGCCTGGAGCTGAGGGTTTGGAATTGTGTTGAATGATTTGGGATTTGGGATGTCTCCCATTAATCACTGTGGGGAGAGATGAATCTCTTTGTAGCATCTATAAATAATAAACTGCCCAACATCTAGCTGATGGGGTAAAGTCTTACTCTTCAACTGCATATTGGTATACTCTGCAAATTCAGCTCCCCTCATTCTCTGAGGCCAGCCTTCCAAATGAAATCACAGTATTCTACCAGCTAAACCTAGGCTTTCCCTCTACCCATCCTGTAACTTCTCCTGTGCAATTTTGCTTGCATTTATCTTTCCTGTTGTCCAAATCAATCTCCATGGAAACACAAGCCTGACTGAATTGTAAGCAGCAGTGTCCACTTAGGTAAAGAGGTGAGAATGGAAAGCACAGGTACGCACACCCACAGCAGCAATACCTCCCAGGAGGGCTGGGAGGCTGGAAGGCAGCTAGAGCTTCTTGAGCTATAATAGGCTCTGTGTGTGTGTGTGTGTGTGTGTGTGTGTGTGTACTGAGTCTTTGCAGTAATCGTCAAAAAAAAAAAAAGGGCTGGCGAGATGGCTCAGTGGTCTAAAGCACCTACTTGGAACAAGCTTGGCAAAGCACAGGGACCACGGTTCAATCCCCCAGCACCACATGCCAGCCAGCCCCGCCCCCTGGTGGGCTGAGCTGACCACACACACACACACACACACACACACACACACACACAATAAATAAATGTTTAAAAAAAAAATTGAGACAGTGTCTCCCCAAGACCTTAAATCTTGTGCAGCCTGCACCCAAACTTGTAGTCCTCCCGCCTCAGCCTCCTAGAGCACTGGGATTATACTCACGTGCCACCTGGCCCTGCTAATAGCTTTATTTTAAGAGGAGCCAAATTCCCAGAAAGTCGGCTACACTGAGCTAAGCCAGGATGAAAAAAGACCACGGATGTCTTTATAAGGCTACAAACAGAGAAGAACACACCTTGAAGCTGGTTCACTTTTGAGTCCTTTAAAGCTCAAGACAAGACGCAACCAGAGTGTTTGCGGAGCTTGGCGATACTAGACGCTGAGTAGCGGAGTGTCAAAGACGCCTCCTGGAAGCCGAAGCCGCACTTCCCGCGTTCCCTCTCCGCCGTGCCCCTCAAATGCAAGCTGCGCCAGGGTCAGCACCAAGACCGGCCCCAACGGCCCAGACCCCGGTGGTGGCCCGCCTTCCGCTGTGGGCTCGCCTGCTGCTGCGCCCCAGCTACCTGGACTGACGGCCCAGATGGCCACCGCGGCTGCAGGTGTGGCTGTGGACTCCGCCGTGGGGTACACACTGGGCCACACCATCACAGGTGGCTTCAGCGGAGGAGGAGGGAGCGGGAGTCCGCCAAGTCGACGTCACTTATCAGGAGCCCCAGGGGGCCCCTGCTACTTTGAGATCAATCAGTTTCTGGAGGGTGCGCAGAACCAGCCTGATGTGTGAAGCTCTGCGAAGGTTTTTCAACGAAGCGCTGAGGCTGTGCAGGGTGGCAAACGGCCTCCTCTAAGCCGGAAGTTCACCCTGAAGAACTGGGAAGTTGACCAGACCAAGTTACTTTAGCATAAATGTTATTAACACTAGAAGTGTAAAACCATTTAGTTCCACCTCTTCCTGTAGCTTCAGCTCTTCAGAACAGCCATGGAAGGTGTTCCCACCACACAGGTGGGCTACACTTGGGACACCTGTGGCCTCCTTAAGCCAGCTGCTTTGAGGTTATTAATTTGAATGAAGTGATTTGCGGTTTTCATCCAAAAAATAAAAATAAAAAAAAATAAAGCCCAGGATAGCAACCAAGTGCCTGCATTACATTTTCTGACCACTGGCCAAGTATCTCTTTTCTTAACCGCAGAAAGCTCAATATTTGTAGAACACAGGCAGAGAGGGACATCTGGTAGACCAGGTTCTGAGGAAGCATAGAAGAAACAAACAATAGGAAGGAGAGAAAGAAAAATCATAACCAGAAACTGTTCTTTTAAGAAAACTGCAACTCCAAAATACAAACTTATCCAGTTTTCCCTATCGATGTTTGCAAAGTGTGTTTATGCTGCTTTTGTTTGAGTTCATTATGCCCTGAATTCCTTAAAGATACTTTAAGTCCATAAATTAGAAGTCAAGGACAGGCACTGATCTTAAAGTAAAGCATTCCACCTTTTAAAAATGGTGGGGTAGGGGCTGGTGAGATGGCTCAGTGGTCTAAAGCACCTACTTAGAACAAGCTTAGCAAAGCACAGGGACCTCGGTTCAATCCCCCAGCACCACATGCCAGCCAGCCCCACCCCCTGGTGGGCTGAGCTGGCCACACACACACACACACACACACACAAATAAATAAAATAAATTTTAAAAAAAATGGTGGGGTAGCCTGGGGCGATAGATCAGTGGTCTAAGCGCCTGCCTGGCAAGTGCAAGGACCCGGATTTACTGCATGCCATGCAGGCCCTGGAATCCCAGGCACGCTATGCTGACCACCAAAACCAGGCGTGGTGGCACGTGCCTGTAATCCCAGTGCTGGGGAGGCTGAGAGGGGAGGATCACTGGGAATCCAAGCTATGCAGTGAGATCCTGTACCAAATAAATAAATAAATAAATAAATAAACAAATGATTTTTAAAAAATTAAATGGTGGGGCTCACACCGTCACCTGTAAAATGGACCACTCTTTCCGGAGGTGGTCATCTTTTTCCTGGAAACCAAGATAA
The DNA here is from genome assembly GCF_000260255.1 of Octodon degus. NCBI lineage: Eukaryota > Metazoa > Chordata > Mammalia > Rodentia > Octodontidae > Octodon > Octodon degus. The sequence goes on from NW_004524583.1 coordinate 21,636,587, forward strand.
GAGGGCGCATCCTATAGATTCACAAACTCACTACCCAGAATGCAGAGCCATTTCCTGCTCCAAACTGTGGTGCACCTCGCTCTTGTGGGCCCACATGCTATTCCTTTGAATGTGTGTTTTAATTTCTGCCTAATCAATCCCCTTATGGCCCATGTTGACGCATCCTGAAAATTCTAACATGGTAAGAGGCAGTGAACTCCCGCTCATTACACAGGTGGGGTGGGTTTAGGTTCTTTCTCCCCTTTGGGAACCTCTTTGGGCTCTGTGCAGGCACAGTTGCTGTCTCAGCAGCTGGCACTTCAGCCTGTCTTCCCCGTACAATTCTTTTGTTTGTTTTTGTGTTTTTGAGACAAGGTATTACTATGCAGGTCAGGCTGGCCTTGAGCTTACTTTGTAGCCCAGGCTGGTCTCAACTTGCAAGGATCCTCCTGCCTCGGCCCCCTGAGTGTTGGGATTACAGCCATGTGCCACCACACCCAACTTCCCTGTGTAGTTCTCTGCATGTCTCATCCACCTTTCTCCTTCTGTTGGGTTCTGAAGTCACGTGTCTCCCCAGCAAGTGGACCAGATTCCTTCTCAGCTTGGTATCCAGTCTGCGCCGCACCTGCATCCCCAGAGGCCTGAGAAAGGGGTGCTGGGTTGCGCACTGGCAACTCCAACGAGTCCTCTTCCTCCTATTTCTGTGTTGGTAGTTAGGTCCTGGAGCGGATTCCAGAGGCACTGAGGTCAGTGGAACTGCCCCAGCTAAAGCTAACAGCGTTCTGCTCAAGAGGGAGAGCCCTGCCTCTCAGGAAGATTACAGAAGAGGAGCAGCCTGAGGGGGTAGACTGCAAGCAGGTGTGGGAGGCGGCCAGCTGATGGAAGGGGCCTCCTGGTAAGCACAGCCATGGTGCTTTGCTTGAATTTGGTCCACTCACGCTTTGCCTGAGATGAGGGTGATGATTGAGTCCAAGTGCTGACCACAATCAGCAGAACTTGGGTTAGATTCTCAAACTTAACATGCATGCAGCATCTCTAGATTTCATGTTTAAACACAGATCTGCTCTCAACAGGCGTGACTGGGAGCCTGCACCTTTCTCAAGCTCCTGCTGATGCCCCTGGTCCTATCCACACTTTGAATAGCAAGAGGTTAGGTTTCTATTCCTGCCTTCATATCCCCAGTTGGGTTATGTCATTTTATCAAAACAATGTGGTAGGAGTGAGGGCCCAATTACAGCTTCCTGAATCATCCATTGTTAAAGCTGTTTCTTGCAAGTACATTGAAAAGGCCCCTCCTTATATCTCCCCATTGTGCAAGCCATGCATTTGCAACAAGATACTGTGGACACCGTAGCCACTGTGCAAAAACAACATCCCCCCAACCCCCAACCCCCACCCCCACCCCCATCTCCACCAGGTGGCTGCTGGGCTTCCTGGAGTAGGGAGTTGCCTGTGGCAGCGATGACAGCACCCATTGGTGCCCATTCTGCAGTGGGTGGGGGGCACTGAGGGGCAGCATGTTGCCTCCCACTGCTGTTCCTCCAGGTTAACGGGAAGGATGAGGAGGAAGCGGAGCGGAAGCTCCAGGCAGCAGAGACTGTTTCTCAATTTCCTTCTTGAGAGTTTCCAATGCAGGATAAGAAGAAGGCTGGAACAGAGGAAAAGGAGGGCTACACCCTGGAGGCTTCCTTTGGGCCAGGCTCCTCCCTTGCAGGAGGAGTGGAAACTTCAGATGTTAAAAGTGGTCTGTGGTTTACACCAGGCACTCCTGCAAGTGATATCTGGTGTTGTGTTAATTTTATAAAGGACAGAGCTTATTGATCTCATGGATTCTCACACTCTTACATAAAATGTCAATTAGGACCATTTCCCAAGATCATTTGGAATCTCTTCAAGGGTTGTGATTTAGACTTCTCAGCTAGAAGCAGCAGACATCAAGCGCGGGTCACGAGGTTAGGAGGAAAAGCTGGCCACAGAGAATCATTTTCTTTTTTTTCCTTTTTAAAAGAGTACAAATTAGAATTAAAACAAAAAATTACAAGTGATACAGAGTTTTCACTTAACAAAGTAATATGAGTTTCACAGTATTTGTTGTAATACACAGTGCTGCCTTCCAACAGTTACTCATATTATCAGATATATGCATATAAAATTGGAAGAAAAATGTTTAAGAAATTACAAAAACAAAAAGGAGAAACAATTGAAAAAAAGGAGACGAAACAAATTAAAGTATTAACTGCTTCTTTCCATAGGCCCGCAGAAATGCACAATACAGTTGTCCAAACCATCCTACTTACATACATAGGTAAATTTCTTTCCCCTACCAGAGACAGAAGGGGCTAAACTACCAACAACCCCATTTGACCTGTAGCCAGGTCAAGTGACTCTCCCGAAACCACAGAGTAAGAAGCCAAGCACAACTATGCAGGAGGCCAGGTCTGGACTCTCAGCTCTGTAATTATCTGGGACAGCAAAATATTTGCAGCCACAGAGCCAGGAGCTCAGCTGGTTCTTTCTAGCCCGCTGAATGTCACGAATCCAGGCTGCTCCTCACAGCAGCCTCCACTTGTCAGACTAAATCAAGGCATCTGTGCATCAAGCAGGGGAATCAGTTACCCACAGTCCTAGCGCTGAGGCCTCCGCCAGTCCCATGTGGTGCACCTGCCCAGGTCCCTGGGGTGTACCTGAGGGGATCCCAGAGCAGCGCAGGGGGCCTGGAGCAGCTCTCTGCCCATCTGCCAGGGCAGAGCGCCCACATGCCGCTGGGTCACACCTGAGTAGTCTGCAGCCTTTGCTTGCCCGGCCTTTCTGCAGGGTTGGAGGCAGCGGAGCAGCCTGCTTTGGTGGAGGGTGACTGCCGGAGCTGGTCTCTGAGGCCAGGACCTGAGACTTCTCCGTGAGCTTTCAGAATCTCTCACCTTCATTTGCTTTTCTCCTTCTTGGCACAACTCTCATCCAGTTCCTCTGTAGATGAAAATCACACACACACACACACACACACACACACACGGGGTGGGGGTTATAGCTTAGTGGTATAAGTGCCTGCCTGGCAAGCACAACATCCTGAGTTTGATCCCTGGTACCAGAAAAAGAAAATTACAGGGCTCATGTGCCTGCAGAATCAACATAGTCTTGCAGGAATAAAAAGCAAACTCCAGTTCTGAGTGCTGTCAGGCTGTCACAACACCTACAGGCTGGGATTGGGACACAAACACACCCCTTGACCTGTGGGAGGCAACAGTCTCCCTGGACAGAGAGCACCTGATGTTTTCACGCTGTGATGTGACACCGAGTCACACAGGACTTTGTGAGATGAAACGGGAGTATCAGGGTACCCTAGCATTGCAGGCTGAGGGGACAGAGATTCCCTGCAGGATTTCTGGGATGACAGGGTGGCTGCCTCTCAGGTCTTGCAAGGTGCAGAGAAGGAGAGTGGGGTGAGCAGCATGGGATGAGCCAGCAGGCAACAAAAGGGGGCCAGAAAGGGAAGTGCAGACCCTATCCTGACGGGATGCAGGGATCTAGAGGGGCTAAACAGGAAAGTGCCACTTGGGGTTGCTTTCTTAGGTGGACTGGAGGCAGAAGAGCTGGAGGTCTCAACAGAGGAGCAGCAGCTCCTGAAAACTGGCTGCATTATTAAGAGCAGGAGCCACCTTCTCCAAAGTGGGCGTCCCGGGGCTCCAGTTCTCCTCCGCGCGCACCTGCCCTCTGCGGCTCTCTGGGCTCGCTGCGTCCCATGGGCCCCGGCCTGGCCTTTAGGTCCAGTGATCAGTTGTCTGAGCTTCCCCATTCTGCTTTCAGCTATTCCGTTGCTCCTTGGCGCCCTGGGAAGCAGCGACTGCCTGGGAGGCAGGCTCCGTGCTCCCGATCGATTGACGGGAGCTCCTAAAGAGCTCAGAAGTTTTCCAGTGGTTCCAAAACTGGTCCACGCTCCAAAATCCTCCGTCAAGTTTTTTTTTTGTTTTATTTTGTTTTGTTTAAAATGCAGCCAGTTGGGATTTACCCCAGGGCTGACTGAATCAGAGGGCCTGGGCGTAAGCTTCAGGAAGCCTGGCCATTTATTGTTAAATCTCTCTTCCAGGTAATTTTGCTGAGCAGTCATAACCACTGATCCTTACAGGAATGCTGAGCTGGGATTTCCCTGGTGACTTTTCCTCTGTATAAGAGATGGGGGTCTGGGTCATAGACACAGGACGGTCGGAAACATCACCAGAGAGCACGGGACTGTGTTTGGTAGAAGGGGACTCTGAGCTGCAACCTGTCACCAGCCCGCAAGGAAGAGCTGGGATGGGTGGAGGCAGGGAGAGCAGGGCATGTGGGCTGGTGGGGAAGGCCGTGCCCCCCGAGAGGGCAAGGTGCCTCATCTGCTGGGGTTATACAAAATCCTTCTGTCTCAGCAGTGTCTTGATTCCTCTGTTCAAGTAGGGATGGCGGCTGTGATGAATGAAAGTCATGATCCACGGTGCTGTGCACCAAACGTAAGCCTCCAGCAGTGTAGTTTAAGTACTGAGACAAAGGCAAGCCAGGCAGGGCTGCCAGTGCATGTCTCCAGAAACAGCTCCTGTGAGCCTTCGGCCACCCTGCAGGGACTCCAGGAAGTGGCAGTCCTGTTGAGTCACGCCTGCCACCTCACACCCTGGGGGATGGGACTTCGTGGAACTTGAGAGCATCAATTTCTCTTAGCAAAGACTGTTCCCAGGAACCTAGTTACTATGCATTTATAGAGCTAATTCTGGGCCAAGTACAGTGCAGCTTCAAACATGAAAATATTAACCATCTTCCCGGGAAGACTTCATAATTGTGTGTAAAAGTGAACACGTTCAAGTCTTGGCACATATAAGATAACACTACAAGAGAGATTTTGTTTTGTTTGTGCTAGAGAGTAAACAGAGGCTCATTCCTGCCCTTCTTTTGTTTTTTCTTTTTGGATAGTGGCTCATTAAGTCCCAGGCTGGGCTCAAGCTTGTGACTTTCCTGCCTCAGCCTTCCTAATCGCTCAGATCCCAGTGATGTGCCACCACAGCTCTCTTAGATGGTTCTGTGTTTATCCAAGTTACTAGATTCCAACCACTTAGCCAAAGAGCAAGCATTGGCAAGCACTGTGGGTAGCATTTAAAAATTCAAAGCAAAACCTTTGTCCCCAAGAAGTTTATGAACCCTACAGGAAGAAGACAGGACACAGATATAGGGACTATAAAAATGGTAGAGGCTGGGAGGCTGAGTGAGTCAGTATCAGATTACAAATGATTCAATGTGTGTGCTGAGCATCAGTAAGATTTGTACTGAAATATCCAACTGTTTTCATATAGATCTCAGTGACTTTCAGGAATTCAGCTCTGGGGCCTACCCAGGAATCTATGCTTCTTTTCTGAACAGTAGTAAGGAGAGATGCGACTTCATAGTAACAGAATCTGGTGTGCCAGTGACGTGAGCCCTTAAGGGGGCTTTGTGCTTCGTCCTCTGAATTATTGTAAACAGCAGGAACTAGAAGTTCACGAACCTGGATGTGTGGGAGGAACTTTCTCCCACCGGGAGAAAGACTCTGTGAGCCCTGTGGCTGTGAGCTGGAAGAGACTGCTTAGAAGAAGTGGGAGGGAAGGGAGGCCAGGGGGCAGGGCGAGGAGGCCAGGGCCTAGCTGCACCCTGTGGGCACACACAGTCACGGGCTTTGCTGCAGGCCTCTCTCCTTGCGCTCACCCAGCCTGGGGCCCAGCCAGTGCCTTGGAGTCTCAGGGGTCTCCACCTGGCAGGCCCTGTGCTGCACTCCGTCACAGCCCTCCGTGTCTTTATCTGAAGGCCTGGGCTCCCGCCCCTCCTCCTCCGAGGGGAGGCCTCCCAGGTGGAGGCAGCAGGGGAGCTCACCTTGAGGACATGCACTGTCCCTGCATTGACTCAGGGGCTGTACTCCATCTCCTTGACCTGACGGTTCATAAACTGCCCAGTGGGCCTTTGTTCTAGGCGCTGCACTGCCCAACCTGACCTGCACCTCTGTGCTGACCTCCCTGGGTTTAGACTCTGGCCCATGTCAGGTTAGCAAGGTAGGCTCAAGGCTTAGCTCTTTTGCCTCTTTGCCTCAGTTGGCTGCTCCCAGCCCATCTGGCAGCTGAGTGTTTCTCCCGCTGCGCTCCTGACAGGAGCGACTCTACCCCAACACAAGCACTCGGAGGATGCCCCACCTTTGTGGGAAGCAATGGCTTCTTCTCCCCGTGCTTCTATACTCTGACCTCTCTCTCTGTCCTCACACTTGACCCCATCAGAAGCTGCTCACAATCCCGGGGGCTGCTTACAATGTGGACTTGCTGGCCCTGTTCCATCCAGAGGTCTTGATATAGTCAGCCTGGGGTGAGGTCCAAAATTATGCATTTCTACCAAGTTCCCAGATGTGGCTGATGGGAAGCACTGGATTAGACTGCAAACTACCAAAGGGTGACAGGAAGAGAAAAAAGATACATAAAGGCAGGTGGCAGTGTTTATTGGGGCAGAGAATGAAGTCCAGGGGCTGGCCGTGGAAGGGTGCCCCTTTCCATCCACCTTCCATCTCTCCTGACTTTAGGCCCTTCTAGAAGTTTCCCAGTCACTTTTAAAGTCTGCCCCCTGTTGGAGGTGGGCACCTGGGCACCTGCAGGGGCTTTCTGCAAACTGACATTAGAAAGGCACAGAGCTGCTTTCTCTCTCAGTGCTCCTCACATCTGCTCTCCCGTTCAGAGTGCTGCTGCTGCCTGGCCCTCTCCCTTGGGGGCTGGAAGCTCCTGAACTAAAGGGATTAAGGAGCGTTGGGGCTAAGCTGCAGTCACCTCACCCACCTATCTCTCACTTCCTCTGAGCACTCACCCAGGCTGGCAAGGCCAAGCACATTGACACCCCAAGTAAGGCAAGAGAGTGGGCAGCCCCAGAGCATAAGGAGAGGGAGGTGGATTGCAAACTCCAGAGCTCACATGCACTGGCTCCGCTCACCTTCCAAGGTCCCGTTCTCCCGAGTCATCGGGGGTATGGACTTGTGTTCCCAGTCTCCAGAGCTGAATGCGGGTCATGGTGCACTAACGTGGCATCCACATGCAACAGCACAGACTTGAGCCAGACAGGGAGAAAGAAACTGAGAGAAGGAATAAATTTAGCTTGTTCTCTCCGAGGGGAAAACTCAGGAGCTGATCTGAAATGACGGCCTCTCCGAGTCTGCTCACTGTTTACCCAGTGTCGTTTGGCAGGGGCAAGATGAAAACACAAGTGCTGCACCTGGGGGCCCAAAGCTACTCCAGGGGCAGCAGCAAGTTTAGGAGAAGCCAGCAGATTGGCCAAATGAAGAGGTTGAAAGCAAAAAGGTTCCAGGACAGGAAGGGCCCAGCTGGAGCAGTGGCCCCACTGCCTGTCTCCAAGACAGTCCCAGCTGCCTGGCCACCCACTGGGACAGCCCCTTGATCTGCATGCCTCCAAAGAGCCACCAGCCCGCTGACCAATTGCCAATCTACTGCGAGCTTCTTGCTGACACCAATGGAGGCAAATGCAAATCGCGCCATCCCACGTGTAGATTCATCTCAGGCTCCTTTTATTGCTCTTGTGAGCTCCAGACAAGAGAATCAGAGGCGGTCCATGATTGCCTGTATCAAAAGTCTGAAAATATTTTCTAGGGAAGCAGGTAGAGTCCAGGGTTCATGGCCTTTCATTCTGACCCTTGCCTTTATTCCTGGGTGTGAGCCCCTTCTGCAGTCCCATCCCGCAGAGCCCTAGGTGGTGGGCAGGGCTCCCACCCCCTGGAGAGGTGGGTGAGGCCCTGGACACGCTTCCTGAAGCCACAAGGAAAGCTGATTCAACCGCAGCTGCTTCCTGGAATTGCAGCGTCAGGCTGGCACTGAACGGTATTGTTCCAAGGCCACTGGAGCTGTTACGACATTTCTGCTTCACCCCATTGGACCTTACTGTAAGTCAAAGCAGAAAGTGACTCAAACCATGAATTTCTGAGCAATCAGGCATGAGATTCCAGCCACAATGTTTCCAACATGCCTGAAGAGCCCTCTTAGGCCCGGGGGTCCAGTCATCCCCACAGCCTCTATGCCGGCTCAGCCTGGCCGTGCTTGGTCTGGTGGGCAGGCCAAGTCATGAGGAAGCCAGAGTTCAGTGCCAGGAAGTCCAGAAGGGCAGATTCGCCTAACAGGACAGTCAGCTGAGAGACGAGTGGGGATCTGAGCTTGCTGTGACCCTACATTTCACAAAGATGCTTTCTCTGGCCTGTCCTGCAATCCAGCTGATCGGAATTAGTCCTGGCTTTTTTTTTTTTTTTTTCCCAGAAATAAGGCGAGTGTCCCTTTGTGCTTTGGAAGTGCCCCTGCCTGACCCCAGTTATCTCCTTTCTCCTTTGCACAAAGGAGACTTCCTTCTCTCGCTATCTTTGCTACCTGATTGCTTTCATTCAGTAAGAGGGTCCCAGTGGGGGGCCGAGGCTGTGCAGAGGGAGTGGGAAAAATTCTCAATTCAACAAGTGCTGCCTCTTAAGACAGACCACAGTGGGAAACGGCAGCCCCACCCCAATCCTGGCACTATTTACTGGGCTCTGCCCTTCCTGACAAATGGAAGCTAAGGAGGAAGGGGTTATCTGAGGAATACAGTAGAGGGGACTCTTGGATGAGCTGGCAAAATCCCTGCTTCCTTGACTGGTGACTTGTGGACTCTTTACACAGAGAAATGCTAAGCAGAAGGACCCTACTGTTAAAACAAATCCATCAGTTATGCTAAATGATACTGTAATTTGTTCTGAGCATTAGGAGTTTACAAATTGTCCCTTTTAAAATTTATCACAACCTTATGAATATTATTACTACTGCCTAAACATCCTTAAGTCTAAAATCCAAAGTCCCAGATGCTCAAATGGTGACATGAAACTCCTGGGAAAATTCCACATCTGACCTCATGAGATAGGTAACAGTCAAAATGCAGGCTCACTAAAAATATTATACCCAAGGTAATTAATTACCTTTAGGCTATGTGTATTGGGTGTGTATAAAATATAATTATTTTGTGTTTTGCTTGGGTCCCACTGCAAGGTACCACATTATGTATCTGAAAATATTCAAAAATCAGAAAAAAACCTAGAATCAGAACCACCACTGGTCCAAAACATTTCAGAAGGGTTACTCAACCTGTACTGTCACCTATGCACAAAGGCAGTGAGAGTTGGGCGGGCCTAACAATCGGCCCCAGGTGGATGCATCCCTGGGCCTCACACCTGGCTTTCAGGACTCCCAGTGCACATTCCTCAGAGGCCGCAGTGGGTATTTGGCAGTTACGCTTGGCCCATGGTTGGAATTGAGAAGACCGTTCTGGGTCTCAGGGAGTGAGTTCTCAAAATCCCATTTGGGACCCAAGAACCACCCTTTCTTAAGGCTTCTAGGGTTCCCCATGGCCAAAGGCTCCTCGAGGAGGGGGGAGACTGACTCCAACAGCATGTCCACCTGATCAGCAGCCTTCCTTCCCCCTCATCCCTCACTCATTCCTCGGTCCTTTACTTTCTTCTCCATCCTCGTCCTTCTTGGGAGAACGACTACTTCTCCAGTCCCAGGAGACAACATCATAACTGATCCAAGACACTGGCTCAGAGCCACTTGTGTTGTCTTGTGACAACAATGCACCCATCCAGGCTTCTGCAAAAATCTCCACAGCAGCACCAGGAACCCTTCAGGAGCTGGGGCTCTGCTCCCATTTCCTAGATCAAGTAGCTGAGGTCAAGGCAGGTCGTGTGGTCCTACACTGGCCCAGGGGACAGGAGGACAGAAGCCAAGACGCTCCTAAGAAGGGCCTTGACATTTGGAGGGAAAACCCAGGCCTCAGGGCTGTTCTCCTTTTGTCTCTGGAGTTGCTTATCTGGTTTGGTCCTTGCATTACCTCTGGGGAAGTTAGTGTTCTGATAGTCACCATTATCCTCACGTTACAGAAACTAAGGTTTCACTATCCACCTTCCCCAGCTCCTCCCAATGACAACATTCAGCAGAGCAGACCCAGGAAGAATCTAGTTCTGCTTGATTCCAAAGACCATGGTTTCCACTACTTCACTATTTTTACTATTCCCAGGGAGATGTTGGTAAACACCCTTAAAAACATGCATATAGGTTATAATAACATGTATATGCTGCAGAAACATTATTATATAAGCATATAATAAAACTTCTGGGTCTTAGCACTTACCCACATCCTGGTGCACAGATTCGCACCACAAGCAAATTTCAGCTGCCACTGTGAGCTGAGTGGACATTAACTTGGGAAGAGATGCGCATGGACTGCTCTTACGAGCCCGTGGGAAGCACCCCAGCAAAGCACTAGGAAAGGGGGCAAGTGCTCACACTTGGCCTTTGATGCTAATAAATGGTTTCCCAAGCTCCTTAGCATGTAGTGTAGCTCTTAGACTAGATCTTTACACGGAGTTCTACATTGCTAGGAGGGGTGCTCAGCCCTTGTTCCTGGAAACCAGTAGGGGTGAGCGAACTGCTGGGGCCTCCTCCTGCCTCTGTGATGCAGCTTCTGGAAGTAGAAGTCCCAGGGAACTTTTTTTTGTTTCTTAAATCATTCTGCATGGTGGAGGGCCAGGAAGCCACCATTTATCTGTTCTTGATATCTGAACTGCCACACATTTGTACGTAGTGCTGAGACCTTTGGCAGTGGGGAACCTGAATCCAGGACTGTGTGGTACAGGGACAGCAGGGGTCTGGGCATGGTGCCATCCCTGCTTGGCAGGCCAGAGAAGAGCCGCAGTTGTGGTATGTCTGCTGGGTCCACTCCAGGCTGGGGATGCTGGCCTCTCAAGCGAGAAGTCTCCTGTCCCTCATCCCTACCCAGAGCTGTAGATGGCGAATGTCCAGCGATGGTCAACACCTTCCGTCCAAAGGAAGTCCGTCACCCATTTTGGTACCTCTATGAAAAAACTTATTTTTATGCTAAAACAAATTCCAGGACCCGTGTTGCTGGGGGCATGCATTACAAGACCAGTTCCTTTCCACACAGTAGGCCCTGCAGCCAGGACAGACCAGCGTGTCTGTTTCCTTCACTGTGTCAAATACCTGAGAAAAATCTCTTTATGAAGAGGAAGTTTATTTTGGCTGAGTGTCAGAGCCTTAGTGCGGGGTCATTTGGCCCAGTTGTGTGTGTGGCAGAGGAAGAATATTACCTGTGGCAGGCAGGAAACAAAACAGGGAAGGGCTGGAGTAGCAATGTCCCCCCAGGGGCGCACCCCCAGTGCGCCCACTTCTTTCCACGAGGCCCCACCTCCAAGGTGTACCATCACCTTCAAAAAATGTCTCTTTGGGGACCAAGACCTGACCCCCTGGGGGGACATTCAAGCTCCAAACACTGCAACCAGATCGTGCTACAGGGGCCAACAGCAGGCCAACTCTCAGCTGAATTGAGCAATAGCAGTAAAAGTGATAGCAATTATTCATTCTTCATTCAAAAGTGTCCATCAAGGGTTGGCTGGGGGTACATGTTGGTCACTTGTGGGCCAGACTGTCACCTGCCCAGGCACCCTCTCTTTATCATGGCCCTCACTGGAGGAAAAGGTCTCTGGCCAGCATTGGGAGCCCCAGCTCACAGCTGCTGCGCACACTGTGCCCCCTCCCCTGCCGGCCAGAGCGACCAGCATTTGCAGAGCAGCACAGGTGATCCCCTCAGCGGCTTGCCACGCACAGATGGTCTCGACTCGGTGCTCCCACCAAACTACTTTTCAGCTTTTCGGTGGTAGGAAAGGGATGCACTCACTCGCAACTTTGAGTTTTGGTCTTTCCCCAGCAGCAGTATGCGCACAAGTCAGTCTCTCAGTGGTGGGCAGCTGCCCATGTGAACATGACGAGAGACGACTGAGAAACAGTGTGTTGTGTTGTGTTGTTCAGATACAGTAGGTCAGGTATAGCAAAGACACTTCGGATTGGCGATATTTTCAACTCTCAGTGGGTTGATTAGAAAGTAATTCTCAAGTGAGGAAAGTCTGTATTTGCTGGTGGTCACGATGTGGAACTGTTCTCCTCGAGGCCAACGTCAGGCACCTCCTCACTTGCCCTGTGATGTGTCCTCAGGGTCACGTCTCTCTATGGTGGTGTCTGGAGCTGCACCCCGTTTCCCAGGCACAATCTCGCCAAGGCTGAGTTTGGTGGAGCTTACCTGTTTCTCATCTGAGGTGCCACCACGCTGGGGCCCAAGATTGCATCTTTATTTTTTTGCCAGCTACTGCAGGCTGTCATTGTGTGGCCACTTGACTCTAAGCTCCAGGATCGGGGTGACTATGATTCTTGCTCACCGTTTTGTCTCTGTCACTTAGAAACAGGACTGATAAATCCTAACAAATACGTGTGGGATGAATAGACATATTGGATACGTCTTCTTTGCCCCTGCCTACCTTTTCATTTTTGCTTTCAGTCTGGTTGACTCATTTGTCCTGATATCATTAGCTCTTCTGGACCAAGTATAACTTGTTTATCTTTTACAATTTTTCCAGCATAGAATGCAACCTTTCCTGGAGTCTTAAAAAGCTCATTGTATCAGAACAGGCTGAAGCCAATGGTGTATAGAAGGATGATTTGCCTTTGAGTTAATCTGGATAAGCAACAGATAACATCTCTAGATTAAGATGTAAATTCCATGAATGCAAGAATCTTTGGGTAGGTTTTCACTCTAGAATTTCCAGAACCTGAGCAGGCCTGTGGAACACAGTAGGTGCCTCAATAAGTACTGCTTCATCAAGTTTGCCTTTCTGTCAAAATCTCTTGGCAGGGCACGATCCCATTGCTCCTATCTGATGTTTGGGTTTGGTCAAGATGCCAAAATCCCAAATAAATTTAAAGGAGGGTCTGAGGAGTGTCTAGAGTCTAAAAGGGGGGAGGGGTTCCAAGGTTGCCAGCCCACCGCTCCAGACTGACACTGATTAATCTAGTCACCCCCGCAGTAACAGGGACTTGGAATGAATCCAGTTTGGTCACAAGGCAATGAGGCTTTGCCATGTATGTGGCTAAAGTGGAACCAAGAAACCTATCACTTGTCCTTGATCAATTAGTTTAGTAATCATCAAAGAAAAAGTGAGATTCAACTTTCAAGACTTGTTCTTTATAAATTCTGTACAGGGCTGGGGAGATGGCTCAGTAGAATAAGCGCTTCCCTGGCAAGTGTAAGGGCCTGAGTTCAATCCCCGGTTCCACAAAAAAAAAAAAAAAAAAAATTCTGTACAGTCCTACTGACACCACTTTTCCTAGTGCTTTTGTAGGTCATTTATATTACTGCTTAAATAATTCTGTGATACCATTTTGCCTACCCTCATCTGAGAGCCTTGTAGGCTCTCCTTAATTACTTGGTGCTACAACTCTTTGCATTAATAAGTATCAGACCCTTTTTATCATGTTCTTTGAGAAAAACAAAAAGAGCAGAACTGAATCTTGATCTGTTTCATCTTCATGTGCCCTATTATTAGACGCTAGGAGGAGGCTTGTATTTCTGTGCTGATCTTAGCCGCAGAAAGCCTTCTTCCCCACATATCGATGATCCTAAGCGACAGAGGAGGGACCACAATGAGGGAGGCTATAGGGACGAGCAACATGCGAGAGCTGGAGGGAGTCTGTGAGTTGAGACAGCACACACGGGGTGCAGAGGAGAGCTCAGGGTCGAAGGAGCCAAGAGACGGACAGGAGCAAAGACAGGGACAGAGCTGGGTACACCACAGGAGTGGTACGGCAGAGGCATCCAACAGCAGAGGCTGACTGACCTCCTCCTTCTGCTCAATCTAATTATCACAGCAAAGGGCTAGAAGAGCTTGAGATACCATGCAGGTTATTTTTGGCTCTTTCATCAGATGACTACGGGACTATCTCTGTTTCTAATTTGAAATGTCTCCAAAGATTTTCTCTTACCCTTGGCCAGCCACTTCACTGTCTGAAGGCTCTTGGTGCCCACACGGGTGTGGCTAGTCTACGCACACGGCACCTGGGGTCCAATCTCTTGGGAAGAGGTAGGCTCTGGGGGTAAGAGTCACCTTGATGGGCTGAGGAGAGCTTGGGTGGTCACAAAGGCTGAGTGCCTGGCGACACGGGGCTGTGGCTATTTCCAGGGAGACTGCACAGGACTAGGACGACTTGTTTAGCTAGAAAGCTTCTACTAAGAAAGAAGAGGACCTTGGTGCTATATGATTCATGAGTAGATCTCTGAGGAAGAAGTTCAGGGAAGACAAAAGAGGATGTTCATGGGGCCGCAAGCTGTTGGTGCAGAATAATCCCATTTGTTTACTCAGAACTGTCTCAAGAGACCAGAGTAGGAAATCGTGTGTATTTTATAAAGCTTTACGATAACTGTCATATGTGACTGATCAGGATCTTGTGATTTAGAGGACTTCTTGTACATAGCCCTTTGTCAGTGATTGGTACTTTCTAAGCTTCTCACTAAATATGCTGAGTGTGCTCAGTTTGGGGCTCAGACAGACAATACTTTCGAGACCCCTGTGGCTGACTTCACCCAGCCTTGCTCTCGTTCTTGAGGCTCCGATCAATCTCCAACACCTTGGTTCTGTCATTGGCTTCAAACTCTGAGGCCTCGAGTACACATCCTTCGCTCACAGCTCTGGCTTGGCCACACGGTGAGTGTCTGCAGGGTGTCTGTGTGGTGGTGGCAGGTGTAGTCCCAGTGCTAGCTGGTCTGTACTGAATTACATGTGCCTTTGCATTAAATCCAGAGGGACAAGGCTGGCGAGCAAAGCCATTTAGGAAAACAGTGGTAATTTTTAAGATGAGCAGTGGTTTCAAACTTTGGGGCTGCTCCTGTGTGCTGCTCAGGGCAGGGTGAATTCAAGGCATCCTGGTATGAGTTTTGAAAATGTGTCCTGAGGAGGCTTTGCAGCCAATGAGGAAAGCAACTCCTTCCAGCTTGGAGCTGGCCCAGCATCTGCCTCGCAGGAGCCAGACAGCGTGAAGGGCAGAGGCGTCTCACTTTGCCCACATGCCACGTTCCTACAGCCTCTGCATTCATGGACGGCGACACAGCTGTAAGCCTGTGCGTTCTGCCATGGCTCTGAAGTGAGTGCGTGACATATTTTGCCACAGTTCATCCCTACAGCATGAACACAGTCAGTTAGTACTGCGGTCCTTCCTCCATTTCACAAATAAGAATGCTAAACTGGGAGAAATGACTAGAATTGCTCAAGAATGCACTGTAAGGGCATGTTCAGCGCCAGGCTAGTGCTCCTGCCGGGCGGTGTCCTGCCTCTCAGGGCATGATGGGCTGCTCTCCTAGGCAGTCTTTTCTAGAGGAACAGCTGATGTGGGGCCATAACAGATGCAGAAATACACCGATAGCAAAAGCACCCTCTAGGCTCTAATTAAGTCTATAACAAATATGCAAATCAATACTTTATATTAAAAAAAGATTTTATGTCATGTTGGTCGTTGCAAAACTGGCTAAACAGGTTGGGCTCCCAAAATCAAGCGGTGGAGGGAGAGTACAGAACCAACTTACTGCACTGGGGAAGGAATAAAGCGTGAGGGGTGGGGGTGGAGGGCAACAATAGACAGAGCAGGCCAGAGCAGAGACAGCATGAAGTTGGCTGCCTTCCTTGGCGTTGGTTCTAATTCAGCACCGGAAGAAAGTGAGACTACAAGGCTCTGTTGATAGCTGGCCACCCCCCACCTGTAGCCTGCTTCAAAGGAACACATAACCGCAGGGCTCATTTCAATGGTAAATGTTTTAGGCGGGGTCTGAGGCTTATCCTCGCATGACGTAAAAGGAGAAGTGCTAGGAGGCAGTGTCCCCCTGAGCCAGCAGCAATGCTGGTGGCTCTCAGTCATTCGAAATCAACAACCACACAAGCAATCAGGACGAACACGCAAAAGGGGGACCTTCATGGGTCTGGCACCTAAAGGGTCAAGGCCAAACGGTGACCTGGAAGTTTTCAAGGTATGGTGCTCCCTGCTCAGCCCACTGCCTGACAGGTGGAGAGTTACTATCTCAGCACTATCCTTTGCAACCCAGCCACATCAGCTCTGTGCTATGACTGCGGGCTGCAGGCCTTCCTCCTCCCCCTGCTCTGCCCAGCCAGCCAGTGGGTGATGGAGTTCCTGAAGCGTGGTGAGGCCTCCGGGAGGGGCCAGGAGAGGACTGGAAACTCTGCCACCAAGACTGAGGTTACCCCAGGGTTTCAGAAGTGGTTTACAGGATCCAGAATGACCCAGACTATTTCCTCTTCTTTGGGGAGGTCAAAGTCCCAATTGCATCACCTTGGGCAGCCCTAGTTCCTTTTTGAGTGTGTGTGTGTGTGGGGGGGGAGGCAGCCTCGATATGCAAATCATGCAATTTCACTGATAAATGGGTTTGCAGAGGGAATGACTAACACTTCCTGCCAGGCTGGCAGTTTATCTCCTGTTCTTGCCAACCCCAGATTTTACAATTTTACTTGCTCTTAGAGCCCCACAAAAGCAGAAAAAAGAACTGGCCTTAATTGAAGAGCCAATCTCACTAACGTGAGATAAGAGTAGGGGCTCCGGGACTAAACTGCCTGGCTCAGTGCTGGCCCCCCACTGTAGTTGTGTGGCTTTGGATTAATTCACCTTCTCACAGCCTGGCTTCCCCACCTATGCAGCGAAGATGAAGGTTCCCATCTCAGGGGGATGCTGAACAAAGACACGGAGTACTTAGAACTGGGCCTTGTGTGTAAAGAACAAAATAACTGCCAGGTGGTTAGGGACGGTTAAGTAGGTGGTTAAGTGCTAGGTGGTTAAATAGAAGCATCTTTTGCAGTCAGATGCTAACAGCTCTGGGAGTCCAGTCCAATCCGTTCAGACACTCAAGGTCATATACCTGTCTGACTTGGGGAGGGACAGCTTAGAACAGGGGGAACAAATGGGTGTGGGGACAATGACTGGCTGGGGAGAAGGATAAGATTCTTCTCCCTAGAGGCAAGATGGCCCTGTGAGAGTGGTGGAGTGACCTCCTCTTGACCCCTGCCCTGCCTGCTGAATTCAGGGTTTTGACAGCCCCTGGGGACTCAGCCCATGCTGACAGCATAGCTGCCAGCCCACCCAGCCTGTGGCAGGAAGAGCAGGGGCAGCCTTGTGATCCTGAAGAAGGGGAGGTTCAGAGGAATGGAAGATGTGAAGCAGAACCCTAACCAGACACTGCAGGCCTGCGGAGTTTTAGGTACTCTGTACGTCTTCTCACACAGAAGAGGAAAGCGAAAGGAGGGCTGGAGATCTAGCACAGCCACTGTCCGTTACACAATCTGAGAGGTCTGGAAAGACGGCAGGAACGTGGACTTTACCCAGACTAGGGGGCCTGGGAGCAGGCTGGAGACCCCACTGCACCTGGGCAGGGAGACGCAAGACAGTGCTGGGGGCCATGGCTGGCGATGGCGATGAGCTTGGTGAATGGAGCAGGCGGCACACCTTCCTTCAGCGGTTCTTTCCAAGAGCATGGCAGACCATATCAAGAAGCTAACCAACCCCAACCGTGGAAGACTTGAACCTGAAAAACAGCTACAACACTGCAATGGCCTCCATGTCAGCCTTTCCAAGAAGACCAGAACATAAAGATTTAGGCTAGGCTTGGAGTCACCCCTCCCCAGTCTGACACTTTTGGCAAATCAATGAACCCAGCCTCTCCAAGTCTCTCTTCTCATCTGTAGGACAGAAGGGCTGCAGTATTTGTGTGGTTGGCAACGGAACTAGCAGGAGTATGATTTGACTGCCCCGCACAGTTCACAGGGGTGCTGTGAAGTGACACAGGTTAGCCTGCCCAGGAAACACTGAGTGCTGCCCAGATCTACTCACTGGAGAGAGATTTTCTACCTTGGAACACAAAAAAGAGCCCACAGCGCAGACACTCCGTAATGGGGAGGGCCTCCTCAGCCCCTCTCCAACACCCCAGCTTGTCTGGGGTTAGATGCAAGTGACATTCTAGCTAATTCTACATGGGGAAAAGTGCTTCGCAGCCCTCCAAGGAGCAACAGCGAAGTGGCGAGCTCTGGCGACCACAGGAGCTACACTCACCAAAGACATAGTTGGAAGATGAAGCGGACCACCGAAGGGCCGCCCCACGTGGATAAGCGAGAACTGCCCTGCCCAGCACTGTTTCCAGGGTTTGCCCTGGTTTGGGACAGGAGCGTCGGTCAGCAAGAGGGAGGCTGCTGCATCCATTTTAGAGACACACAGAAGCACAGCTGAGTCTCTCCTCTCAGGAATCTGCCCTGCATTAAGAATTCTACCTAGGGCCAGGGACATTGCTCAGTGGCTCAAGTGCCTGCCCGGCAAGCGCAAGGTCCTCAGTCTCATTCTTGGTAAAATAGTTCTATCCAGTCTGCTCAGAGCTTTTATTTTGATTGGAAATCATTTCTCCAAGTGAGAAGAGGTAAAATCTTTCTGGACAAAAACAAAATTTCCTTTTGCTACAAAATGTATTTATTTCCAGCCACATAAAATTCTCCAATGTCAGGTTTGGTTACACATCATAAGGTCTGTTTTTGCCATATGTCCTGTTTACAGGATCCGTTTCTAACCATGAAAGTATACATTTAAACAAATTCTTTTCTCTCTGAAAACATAAGTTAAATAAACAGCGTGCACATCTTCAGCCGTGAGTCCGGGGAGAGGTGGACATGGTCAACTCCCCAGGGCAGTGGGCGGCCGAAGCTCACCAGCCGCTGAGCCACAGGGGCTGGCAGCAACCCTTCTTTGAGAAAGAGTCCTGTACAGACAAAGGAATGCAACACACACGACACGGAGAGGCATTCCACAGAATGCAAACACTATTCAGGTAAGTTAGAAGACCCAGGCAGAATGGAAGCTTCATGAGGGCAGAGCTGCTGTTTACGCTGCTGTGGACGGGGCACCTTTCACTGGACGCTCAATAAATATCTCCTAAAGGAAAGTCAGGGTCAGAGGTTTTGCTGTGGCCCTTGTCAGAGTGCCAACGTCTGCTTTCCACACTGGGCTTTGAGTTGGGAGTATGAAGGATAGCAGGTTTTGCTTCTTCAGAGTGAGTATGAAGAGTCAAACATTCTACTTGGAAAGGAACCTCCCTTTTCCTTGAAAAGACACTAAAATTCTTCATTAGCATTTAGAGTCCACTTGCAGACTGTGCTGCGGGCATGAGGGAGCGCTGTGCTCGCTGGCTGGACCCAGGGCACCAAGTGGTCCACACAAAGCGTTGGCTTCTGTCTCCAAGTAAAAAACCTGTTCACCTCAGGAGTAGAACCTAGTTTAGTCTTCAGATGTTCTCTCCTTTTGGTTCCTGTCACTATCCCAAGCCGGAAGTAGCCATGGGCTCTCACAAATGAAGCAGCACTGTCTTCATAAAATCTCAATTCTGTGTCAACTTATTCCAGGGCCATGGCGCCTCTGGACTTGAGACAGCTGGTCCCTGGGAGTTCCGCTCTTCACGAGGTGGTGAGCATCTGCTCCTTGAAGGTAGTAAGGCTGTGTTCTAAGGCGATGCTGGGGAGGTCCCACAAAGAAAATTCCAGGGGTGCCTTTATTCCCTTTGGATCCTCATGCCATCTCTCTTTCCCCATAAAACTAGGGCTGCAATTCAGGAGACACATAGGAAAAGTTTCTGAACTCATCCTGGTTGATCATAGGAAGATGCCCTTCATCAACTGGCGTTAAGACTGGCTCTTCTTTTATGAAGTCAGGGTCAAAATTACTGACATCTTCTCGGGATTTCTGTCAAAAGAAAAAAAAAAAAAAAAAAAAAGGAGGAAACAAGGGTCAGATTCTACGCAGCTGAAGCGCGCTCATCTTGCCTGGGACTCAGCCCCTTCCAACAGCCTCAGAGAGCTGCTGCTTGCTCGGTGGCATTATTTCCAGGTACCATCACTGCGATTAAATGCTGCTTTATGGCAATTCTGCGGCCTGCGTATTATTAGGGCATTTGGCAACCATCAGTTCACTAACCCCATGAGAAGCCTGCTGAGCAGGCCAGCTTTCCACTGAAAGGCTACAGAATTAATCTGGTCACCCAAAGCAGCCGGCTCACTCGCCCCTCACTGTCTATTTCAATGGAGGTCCTGCTCCCCAGCCAACCCCCAGGGGTCTCATGAGTGTGCACTTGTCAACTGAGGTTGAGTAGGTGCGCACTCTCTTTATCTCCTCCTGTTTGCACATACTTTTACACACCCGAGGAGCTGCTCTCCAAAGACTTCTGGAAATGCTGAGCTTGGGAAAGCCACCGGGGGTGCCACTCACAGGCTGGCTGCCTTCCGCCCTGTGGGGCTGGCTGGGCATCAGCACCACAGGACTGGCCTCTGAAAGCCAAACTTTGCCTCATCCCACAGGCACCGGTGGGGGTTGGGAGGAGGCCTGTGGGCGGGAAGGGCCCTACCTGTGCTGCCTGCTGAAAAGCCTAGCAGGCTATTATAGAATAAGCCGGCTATCTATTTGAAAAGCTTGTGTATAATTGTATATATTTATGAGCTAATGCTGACATGACCACTTCCACCAGGGCTCAACCTCTGGTTCTCACACCTGACTATGATGTTTTTTCCTTGTCTTTAGATCAACTCTCTTCCCTCTGACTCTTGATCTGCAGCCAGCTATATGGCTGTCCTGACCTGCAGACAAACCAGAGCTCAGCTCCCACAGCAGGAGCTGGCCTGCCCAGAGGCACTGCCCTTCTGGTGTGCAGCCTGGAGAGGCAGCCTGGACGCTCTCAAGATTTCACCCAAGGGGCTTGGCCTGCACTGGCCGGAACTTGGCCTTACAGTAGCGATTACCAATCTGGGCTCTTTAAGACAGGAGTCAGGCTTGGTGAAAGAACATTTCGCACTTTCTCTGCTTGCCTGGGGGCTGGGGGATAAGCACATACAGTCCCTGGCTCAGGAACATGAAGAAACTGGCTAGGAACAATGACTCAGCCAAACTCATGGGAAAATCCAAAACACTTTAGGCCTCTAGACCTGAGATTTTAATTTACTTGAAAGGGGGATGGAACTAGGGCAAGCCAGAGGTAAAGATTCTGAGAGAAGTAACCTGTGCAGGAAGATACTATCTTGGGAACAAAGAGCCTGGCCTCCTCCCAGGGGAGGCTGTCCCAGGAAGCCGGTCAGGACAACTTCTGGTCTTTCCATAGAAGACACTCCACCCGCAGCGGCTAGGATCCTCTCTCTCAGGAAGAGGAAGTCTACTGCAGTGGTCTTGACACTTACAATTCTGGGTCGGAAAGGCGGTTCTAGCTGGCGGTTGTTCAGCTGGGGCCAGTCAATTTCCTTAAAGAAAGGATGTCGCAAGATGGCGTGTTCGCCCCCCTGTGTCAGGCTGCCCAGGCGCATGGTGGGATTCTTGGTCATGAACTGGAGAGGAGAGAAAGAGAGAGAGAATAAACAGCATTCCTTCACATGTATACGCAACAGCTAGGTCGCAGGGCAGTGAGCCCCAGCCCTGGCTTTCTGGGTGATCCTGCTCACTTAGCTGGATTTTCCATCAGGGGCTGCAGAGCCAGTATGAATCATGCCTCAGAGGCACAACTGCTCGCGTGGATTTACGGCTTCCCCACTTCCATTTCAGACACAGCCACTCAGCGGAGGCTCGAAGGGTCCAGGTTTCATTTCTGTAAACACCATGTATTTTATTTCCCGCTCTTTAAAGAAGCTCTTTATAAAATAGTGTGTCTTCAACACTGCCATTGCGGGCAGCAGGCATCTCATGAATGGAGCTACTTGTAGGAACAGCTGAGCCATTTTTCAGAGAGAGAGAGAGAGAGAGAGAGAGAGAGAGAGAGAGAGAGAGAGAGAGACAGACCTGCCCAGCTGGCCCAGATTCTTGCTCTCTGCCCAGACCACAGAGGGAAGAGTGAGCATCACTATTTTTAAAGATTTGTATGAAGCAGCAGCAAGAGTGAAAGCTTAAGTCTGTCTCCTGTGGACAGCGCACTGACCACTTATGCAGAAGACACATCATCCTAGATGACGGGCTTCTCTTCGCGGGGCCTCTCCTCCCTCCACTGTGAAGTAGGTTTCATGTCTGAGACACTAAAACTAAATAAGTGACACCACACATCTGAGTAAGACTTGCATGTAAGTCTCGCTCTTTCCCTCCGTCAGTTAGCAAACCTGCTCGGTGCTCAGCGCTTGCTTACCCAGATATTCAGGCTAAGTACGCTTTGGTAAAATGAACTCCTAGAGGATAACTCACTTTTCATGGCTAGAATGTGATATTTAAAAAGCAACATGACTAACTTAATTTCCCTTTAAAAAAAATAAAAACTGCCTTGGATAAAAAAGTTTTTGTGTTTATTTAAATCAAGTTATCTCTAAACAGATTGTGACAGCTTTACGCTAGCCCCTGAGTGCCCCTGTCCAAGCCTGATTTGTGAACACGAGACAGAAGCACTGCTGTGCTTATGGACACTGCCTTGAAGCTGACCGCAGAGCACATGAGAAGAAACCTCACTGGTGCAGACCTGTGAAGGTAGTACGTGGAGGCGGCCACCCCATCTGGCCAGATGGCCAACCCGTACGGACTCTGGCCTTATGGTGTTCCGATGACTGTATATTTTTTCATTAATTTTTATCACAGGAAATAAAAAACCAACGATTTAATCAAATTTGCTCAATATAAAAATGGACTGGCTGAAATGACACAGGCCCGAGCTGGGACAGTCAGTACTTAAATGCACCACTCTAGCACTGCTCCCGGTAAACTTAGGACGTTAAAGGTCTTGGGGGCTACTGGATTGGAGGTGGGACCAACGTGAGTAGTGAAGGCCACTGAGGTCCAGTCAGAGCAGTTTCTAGTCCAGGCCCACACAGCCACAAACGGGGAGGCAGGAAGCACATGGGCTGTACGTGACTTCATTCTCTAAGAGCCGGAAGCTCACAGAGCCCGAGGTCTCCTTGCATTGACTTTCTCCTTTACCAGGATAAAAAGGAGAAAACATTCATAAAAGCAAAACACAACAAAAATGAGTAGACTGTCTCTCTGGGAAGGCCATGGGAAACAATCCCTGATGGACAAGCAGTTGCTATTCTAAGAGCTAGTTAACAAATAACGATGCTGCAAAAAAAATAAGTAAGACTGAGCGTGGAGGCGCGCGCCTGTAATCCCAGCACTCGGGAGGCTGAAACAGGAGACTCACTACAAGTCTGATCTACATAGTGAGACCCTGAAGACCCTGTCCTAAATACAGAAAACAAACAAACAAACAAATAAATAAATAAAACCTCAGGAGACAAGGACGACAGGATAGACCCAGGTGCTTGGGGGAAATCCCCAGGCCTGCCAACGAGGCAGGAAGAGGACATCTCGTGAATGTGTGGGAACAGCTTGTTCAGCTGGGCAAGAGGAGCAGTGCAGGACCAGGCCTCAGACACATTTTACTTAGTCCACAAAGTATGTTTTAATTTTTTAAAATTACTTGTCAAACATTTAAAACTACGAAATGTCATAGCACACTGAGGTGAGGTTTTCCAACCTCTCCTGGAAAATGTGATACTGGAGAACGTGCTGGCTAATTTCATCCACAAAATGACCTGGAGTTGAGCAGCAGGTGCCTTTTGGGTAACACAGACCCCCGGCTGGCCATTCGTGTTGCCACTCTCTCGTCTGTCACCTCTCACCTGGCTAGCTTCCCTCCCTCCTTTACACGGCTCCTGGCTGCTGGTGCGGAGGGGGAAGGGACCCAGGGTGGCAGCCGGCAGAGCTGAGGGAGAAACCAGAGGGGGGTGGATACTGTGAGACAGAAACAGGGTGGAGGCATTCTGGGGGACACGAGGGGGGTGATGGGGCGAGGGGAGGGAAGTTCTGTGCGGGGCCTGTAGCATCTCCACACTACACCTTTCCAAAGATATAGTGATGGAAACTAAGGACACCGTGCAGCCTGGCACTTGTCACTGTACACTGGTGCAGGTGCGGAGAGCCGGCAGCAGGGCAGCGTCTCACCTCATTACGGTGGGCACAGGGTTTTCTAGGCATACCATATTCTTCTGCTGTGAATGGTGACAGCAGAGTGCTTTTGCAGAATATTTGCTGTATGCACTTATGCCCCCAATGGGGCTCTGGTGGCAAAGAAATCAACAATGCTGCTTGGAGCAGTCACTCTGGTCCATGTCTAGGGTCACACTCAAAACCTGCCTCACCCCAGCTGACCTCCGCCCAGACAGGAAAGTCGGCCCAAAAGGAAAATAATGGGACTCCAGGAGGAGGGATTCTGAGCACATTTGCTGAAGGCAGCAGAACGTTTTTTAGGGCCAACAAAAGCACATTCTAATCTGCAGGGAGGGAGGGAGGGAGGGA
>NW_004524583.1:21660892-21668234 GCF_000260255.1 Octodon degus
GAGGGAAGGAGGGAGGGAGGGAGGGACCAGCAGGGAGAAGTCTGGCTCCACCTCAGTGAAAGTCTGACCCCAGACAGCAGGAGAGGCCTCAAGCACCCACAGGCCACTCTGCATCCTGCCCTCTGTGGGCCTCTGGACATGAACCAGGGCCTCCGCAAACAATTGGCACACCTGGTTCCCAGAATGAGACTCCACCCAGGCTGCTGAGGATGCAGAGCCAGTGGAAGAAGCACTCAGCTAAGCCCTACCCCGGGGCAGCTCAAAAGGGAAATGGCCACCTTGGTGTGGCCCTGGCGTATGTTAGAATGTCCCGGGAAAACTGCAAACCAGAGAAGGACACACACAGGGGGTCAGGTCTGATATGGACAGCACAGGGTGAGCGGATGGGCTTCAGGGTTTGCATACCACTTCCAGCACTGCAGCAGTGTGGCTGTGGATGGGTCTGCTCAACTCTCAGGGCCCAAGATAGCTACAAACTGGAGATTTCTGGTACTTAGTAGGTTACAATGTGTAGGTGAGAAAATCAGTGTAAAGTGCCTGGTGCAAAGAAAGTCCCCAAGAAAGGACAGCATTACTATCTCTTGACACCATGTGCTGGTCCATCTTTTTCCTGCCTTAAAGCCTCTGAGAGAAGAAGCTAAAGTCTGAGCCCAGCCATGACCCTGGGCTCAGCTGCACCCCTTGTTGCCCCCAGGAAAGACAGAACAAGATTTATTCCGGCTCCTGTAATCCTGGGTCCCAAGCCTAGGGCTGTAGCAACAGCTTCTGGAGAACAAACCTTTTCTGAGGCAATCTTTAAACAAGAAAGCAAATAATGCTCAGGCTTTTAAAGTGCAATAGTTTCTGCTGTTATCAACAGAAGGGAGATAGTGAGTGCAGGAAGCTGGGTGTGAAGAAGCCAATTCTTGGACAATCTGGTGTCAGGGCCAGGGCTGATCCCATTCCATGGGCTGGGCTGTGCAGGAGGGTGGCAAGTTCGCGATGAGCCCAGGCAACTTACAGACTGCTTGAGACCCTTTCTCAAAGTAAAACATTAATAGAAAGGGGAGAACTGGTGACATAGCTCTCTGTGAGGGCCCTGGGTTCAATTCCTAGTACCCAGCACCAAGAATAAAAAATTACTCACCCCGTGTAATTGTGAGTGTTGAGATAACTGGATCTAAGCGCACTTTGAAACCAATTAAAATGCAAGCAATGGCTAAAGTGTGTTTTCCTCTTTCAAAACATGTCTGATTTCATGGGAAAAAGGACCAATTACATAAATAGAGCAATTAGTCTAATAACGTTTTCTTTCAGGAGCCAAAGAACACTGCATTTTCTACCCAAGAGTTACATTTGGCTGCTGGGCAAATGAAATGACCTTCTCTTTTCATTCAATTTCAGACCTGAGACAAAAGGCAGCAGACTTAGCAGGTGACGCTGCCAAGCCCAAAGGGAAGAAAACCAAGCTCCGGACACTCTCATCAGTGTTCCAGGGAGGCTTTCCTGAGTGAGAAATGGGCAGTGTAGTGTTGCAAAGAGGGACCTAGGGAGAAGGCTGAAGAAAGGCCACAGCACATGGAACACACTGTGATCAGCTGCCACAACGGCCCAAGGCACAAGGCTGTGTGGCCTTCTGGGGGCCAGCAACGCGCTCCCACGTGGGTATGCTGCGGCATGGA
Source organism: Octodon degus (assembly GCF_000260255.1). Classification (NCBI taxonomy): domain Eukaryota; kingdom Metazoa; phylum Chordata; class Mammalia; order Rodentia; family Octodontidae; genus Octodon; species Octodon degus. Next base: position 21,662,554 of record NW_004524583.1, read on the forward strand.
TGTGCCTTTTGCTGCTTTCACAGGGAGGGTCTGCCCAGCTATCCAGTGTGTCACTGACCTCAGCCTTGCCTGCCCTTGAGGAGGTAGACACAGTCCTGTGCAGCCACACCTCCAGCTCGGGCAGCCGTATCAGAAGGGTGTGCGTTACAAAGGAGGAGGCTTGGGAGGGAGACGCAACAGGGAGGGCTGTGACAAGTCACTTTGTGTTAGGACTTGGACACCCGAGATGAGGCTGAGGCCAATCCAGCAGGTGACATGTCCTTTCTGGACAGCTCTGGGGAAGGAAAGGCTACTTGCAAGGATGGGCTCTCAAACAAAATTGTGTGGCTGTGGAACACTGAAGGAGCTGAAGGGAACTCAGATGGGACACCTATGGGATTTACCAGCAGTGCCGGAAGTAGTAACGCGCACATCTACCGCAATGGCTCATCCTGCTGGGTACCTAGATTGGTTTGGGAAGGGGGCAGCTATAGGATTGGAGGGTAGAGGGTGGACAGAAGGGCACAGGTCTTATAAATGTTACAGCTTAAGAAGCAGCAGGCATTTCTATGACCTATGTATGTTAACTACTCTGTACTGCGCTTGGTATTGACTTAAATGTTTCCAACTCATTCTATACACAATCCTGGGAGCACCTAGGATGAATTTTCACACTGTATAGTTAGGAAATGAACAGACCCATCTGTCACCTGGCCAGACCCACAGGTCTGGGAGTGGTGCAGCCAGGACTTGGGCCTGGCCGACTAGAAGCCCTTGCTTATAGTCACTACACTTTGCTTCTTCCTGAGGGTCCCAATCTTCTCACTTGGATTCTGGTATAAAGAGCAGTGTGAACAGGACTTAGGCTGAGAGGAAGCCTGGCCTCACGTCACGGCTGCCTTCCCCGAGGCATTCTGGGTTTCTTCCGCCCCAGCCCATGCTTCTTTCTCCAGTTCTATGGGGGCAGAAGGAGCTGAGCCTTCACCCAGGACAGGAACTGAGAGAAGGGCAAGGGAAGTGATGGTCTCGGGAGCGTGCCAGGCACCTTCCCATCAAGCCACCTGATTTTACTTCACACAGAGACTGCTTTGGAGAAGACAGAGTGACACAACACATTAATGTTCTTATGTGTCTGAAGGGCTGTCAGCTCCAAGTGTCAGGCAGCTCTAAATGGGAGAAATAAATTTGGGGTAGAAGTTAAGGCCCAGCTTGAGGATAGTCAAAGCAAAGCAAGCTTTTAAAAAAATATGCTGTATCATTTGGTGATGGAAGGGGCCTTCCAGGAATGACACAGGAGCGAGATTTTACAGGAAGTATATGAAATGGAAGCCCGCTTATCTCTGTGCAGCATGGCTGTTGAAAATGACGGCAGCACCCTCAGCTGCAGGTGCCACGCATTCTTCGGGCATGATATGGACATTTCTCCATAAAAAAAATGAAATGAAACTTTCTCAAGCAGGTCTCCCGAGAGCACACAGGCATGTGAGTCTGAGGGCACCCGTGGGAAGGTCAGTGGGCCTGCGCTTCACCCGGCACGTGGGAACAGAGCTACGTCAGAAGATTCTGCGAGGCATCTCTACAGATGCCCCATAGAGTATACTTCATTTACTCCTAATAGAACTCAGGACAATACACGGCCTATACCTTTCCTGTTCCCACACAGGGCAGGAACAGTGCTCAATTCATAGCTGGCTGTATTTTCTGTCCTGTCTGTGACTGGGGCGCAACAACCTTTTCATGAACATATACTTTGCAGGGCTGCCAACCCTCGGCCTCTCCTGTGCTTTGTAAAGTGCCTGCCTTCCTGAGTCCCAAGCCATTTCAGTAGCCTCACCCAGATCATCTGACAGAGCTGGTTACAACCAGCTAAATGTCACAGACAAGTCTCAGAGATGGACGCCTGAGGCCATGCGTCCATGCTGGTGTGAAGACCTTTGTCGGCTACACAGTGTTGGTTCGTTCCTCCCCAGCAACAGATCTCGAGCAAGCCCTGACAGATGCGGCTGGTTCCACAGCCCTTCACTCTCTTCCAAGGGTCACAGGAAGAGGCGGCTCTCCTGCTGCTGCCCCACACGCCTGTACTACAAAAACGACTTCTGTCCAGCTCATCTTCCGAAGCGGCTGATACACAGAAGTCAGTGCTAAAGAATAAAAAAGGCTTCTCCAGACACACGACATATAAAGTCCCTTACTTTCCCCACACTGAGCCCTAGAATGTCCCCTTCCTTATCCTGGATGGTATTATATCTGACGTCTAAATCAAACCTAAGGATCAATTGCTAAAAATTCCTCAGCTTCAACAGTTGGCCCAAACTTGAAAGAGCAAACGTGTACTGCTTTTGTTCACAAGAGATTTTCCAACTTAAAACAGCCCTTCCAATCCACAGACACTTAGTGACCAAATCTCCACCCAGAAAAAATTTCCATCTCTTTACAAAAACTACTGACATCTGTTTTTTCTACTGACATTTGAGATTAAAGAGACAATTGGTATGAATGCACCACTAAAAATATGAGAAAAAAAAGAAATCCTTCACAATGCTACCTACAAATAAAACATTAAGGCCTCCATTATTGGGAAATCCTTATAATCTAAGGAGAGGGAGAGGGTAACTTCAGCAAAAGACGTGGTAAGAAACACGGAGTAAGGCTGGGCTGGCTTGGTAGTGGCGGCGCTCGCAGCAGCACCAGACTCTAAGGTCAAGGCCCAACAGCTGGCAGAGGACTGCCTGGCTGTATGTTAACCTCCCTTCTTATTAGAGGATTTTTTGATAATTCTGGATTTCCCACATTACGGAATTTGAAAAACCAGTGCCAACGATCTAGGGTTGGAATCTCTATACTACCATACTTCCATCTCTTCCTCCTCCCCCCTCCACACCTCTGCCTGGCTGACCATCTTCTGGCCAGTCCCTTGAGCATTCCAACCTCTGCCAGGAGGCTGGTGGGAAAGAGGGAGGGTCACAGCACTCCTCAGATCAGCTGCTGGGCCATACAACTGGACACGCACACAGTCTTCTATGGTCCCCCCTCCACTGTGCATAGAGAAAAACAGCGATCCTGCAGGCCAAACTTGGACATGAGTTCTGATCAGTCTGATGACAGACGAGTCTGCACTGGTACACACACACTTTGATTTCCACACAGCTTATGAACAAAAGCACTTTATGATAATCTCTTGCTGTCAGGTTTACAATGCCTCTAGAACCGACAAAAGGAAACTCAGGAGAAAACACCAAACTTCTTTCAGTGCTGCTCTAACTGGCCACCTGTGTGAGCTCTGAGACAAAGGTGCTGGTTGGCACACAGAGCCACGTGGCCTCTTGCAGGCGCTGACTCGACAAAGGTGCTACCCTCTGAGTTGGCTTCACCTTCCCAGCTCCAGGACCATGCTGGACCTGCCCAGGCCTTCAGTCCTGAGCTAGACAGGCGGCACTCAGGTGACCCTCTGAAGCCCACTCAAATCATCTAGTTTCTTTGTTGTCACAATTAGCAACACTAGCATAATTTTGTGCCAGCCTGGGAACACAGTGTGACAGCAAACATGTAACAGATATTCCCAAAGTGAGCATCATGAACAAGTAAAGTCTAAGGTCAGCAGCCTGGAAAGCTTTTACCCATTTTTATACAAATGTGTGCACCTTCCTGTCTCCTGTTTGTGTTCATCTCTGAGGTTGTTGCCAACTTTAATAGTCAATTCTCTCAAAGGAGGGGCTGGGGCTGTTTGGAGAATTCGCAAATGAGTGTTAAGCACATATGTTTGAATGAAGACAAGAGAGACAAAAGGGCAAGGAGAAACAGCCACTAGTTAGTGTTAGTTGGAAGTATATACCCGGAATCTTGAGGGTAGCAAGGAGGAGGGGCAATGGTAGAGGTTGATGGGAAGGGAAGGGACAGGAGAGTAATGCTGGCTGAGGCCGCCAAAAACACTGGAGCCTGTCCTGCCAATTAATCTCTCTCATGGCGATGCCACTCAAGGCCACCTCCCCTCAGCTCGGGGGACTCACTGATATCATTACATGAGGTGAAGGTCTTTAACTCTATGGGATAGTATATAAATAGAGGTGGATCATTTACATAGATATAGAATTATAGTGAAATCTTTCATGTTAAAAGAGAGAATTAAAAAATCTTTTTTTAGAAAAAAAAAAAAAAAAAGTCAAGTAGAATATCCAAAAGAAGTTGGGGCTGGGGAGATAGCGCAGTAGAATAAGTGCTTGCCTGGCAAGCGCAAGGGCCTGAGTTCAATCCTCGGTTCCAAAAATAAAAAAAAGAAAAAAAAAAGAAAAGAAAAGAATATCCAAAAGACAAAAATTCAGGAACAATTTTGATTTGCCCAAATCATTGGGCAATCTCAGGAAGCCATGCCAAGATGACTCCGCCCCAAGGAGACAGTGAGAGAAGGCACACAGCAGCCTAGCTCAGAGGTCCTGGCTCTTCCTGTCTCTCCAGTGGAACAGGGCCCACCCAGTGGGGAAGAAGAGGACCCACAGGCTCATGGCAGCAGTAGTCCTGGTGGTTCCAGGAGGACACTTCTCTGTTCTCTTTTTCACTTTCTAGAAGTGGCTCTTGAAGGTGCACTGAGGTACTGACTTGAGGCTGAAGGACGCTTCCTGAGAACACACACAGATTCTGCAGAGATGCTGAAGAAATGAATGAGTGAACCGGAAAGCACGGGTTAACTTTACTTGGTGCACAAAAGGAGCAGGGTAGTGTAGACTCCTTGTCTAGGAACCCAAGAGTCTTGCTTAGACTCAAAAAGTGTAACTAGGATCCACAAGAGAGCTGGTACATGGCTCAAACCCTTGGCGCTTTGTGTATTTGTATTGCTAAACCACGTCCCTTCCTCTGAGAAGGCTGAGCTAGCCTCTTCCACACAGGCTAGAGGGGTTTTTTCATAGACACCTGCTGATCTTGAAGAAGATTCCCATTCATATGTGAGCGCACACACTCTTCCTCATTCCTGAAACTTTCGAACATACACACACCATTGAAGGTGACAGGCCAGACTTGTGCTTTCTTCGGCCTCATCTTCTGCAGCCCCTGTGCTCCTCCCTGAGCTTAGGACGCTCCACAACCCCGGCCACTGAGTTAGTGACTCAGAAGGGGGATTCTCCTTCTCAAAACCCACACAGTACGTGTGAGCAGCTTCCCTTCATATTTTACTCTTCGCTTACAAGTCAGCTCTGGAAGGCTGCAGCTGAGGCCAGCGTGCTGAGGTCACCTCTGCCTGACCTGCTCTCGAGCGCCTTCTCTTCAGCACCTTGGGTCATGAACTTAGTTTGCTCTACAACTCTGGAAATGATGGCCACCTATGTGTTCATATGGGAGACATGGTGTGGTTGTGTTCATCACTGGCGCAAAGTTTGCAAATAAAAACAAGGTTTTGGTGAATACTTCTGTTGGTGAACAGAGGCATTCGTGACTTGATGTACCGCTGTATACAATTATAATATCATTACTTCTTTTTCAAAGTTTGAGGTACTGTGGGTTGAACCGCAGGCCTTATGCAAGCTAGACAAGCCCTCTACTGCTGACCTGTGTCCCTAGCTCCTGCATAATTGCTTCTTTCAAACATCTTCCTTCCTGCCACAAGTAGACTACAAATTCCACAAAGTAGGGGTCATGCCAATTTTGTTAATCAACTAGGCTCACAGCATTTTGCATAAAAGTTGAAAGCAGCAGACTATGTGTGACACACA
>NW_004524583.1:21669254-21673759 GCF_000260255.1 Octodon degus
GACTGAACATAAGTGTTCATAAAATTTTGGGAAAAGGTCTCAGAACTATATTGGTAGAGAAAACAGTATAACTTGATCTCTATCATGATACCACAAAATCTCACTGGGAGCTCTTAAAAAGACATTACTGGAACTAAGTCCTGACATGGCCCCACCCCCGAGCCCTATACCTCAGTCATTGGCACAGAGCCATTCGTCCTCACCTTGTCAGAACTACTCAAGTTAACATGGGCACTGATTTCCGCGTGAAACACATTGCGTAACCTGACTGAGTTCACTGGAAGCAAACCCTGCAGGCATGTACGGTATGACGGCACCCCTTCCTGGCTTCCTCCGAATCCTCTTCTCAGCGCCAGGCTGTGCCCCATCCCACCCCCTACCCTCTCCACCCTTCTCTATCTATCTATTCTGGAATTCCTGACAACTAGTGATCACCTCCAGCCCTCCACCTGATTTCCAGAACCAGGGAATCAGCCTATTTCTCCCTTCAATCAGCTTGAATGTCACTTCCTTTGTCTTGTCCCCATGTTACCTTTCCTGTTTTTGCCTCCAGATAAAGGTCTCGAAGTCATTCTTCCTTGGCAGTATACTAAATACTTGTTTACCTGCTCTCATTCCCGCTAATCTGTGAGCAATGGAAGAACTTTTCACATCTGCATTTCCAGCATTTAGCAAAGGCAGGTAGGCGGCAAGCGTTTACAGGATGGACCCGAACGTCGCTTCTGATTGCCTAACACTGGCTTCTCCACTCATGGTCACAGATACTCTCAAGTCACGAAGGCAGCTGTTATGATGGCATTATTCCAATGCACAACCTTAATGATACAACTGATTATCACTGTAGTAGATCAAAAGCTAAGCGGGGGGGCCATCCATGCAGGCGCTGAGCACACAGCGCCCTGGGAACACCCCAGAGACTAACATTCTTGGTGCTATAGGAAAGAATCACAGCGGGAAATAATCTGGGTGCTAGAAACATGGAGCTCTGCGGGCAGAAAGATATTCCTTAATGAGAAGTACAAGAGAAACGGAGAAAGGTATGGTCCAGCTTGGACTCTTTGACCAGGAATCAGGAAAACTTGGACTCTGATTTCAGACAACATAGAACTTAGCATTTAAACTATCTTTTAGTGGGCAATTCGGTGGTGCCATGAAGGTTTGTTTTTTCTTTTTGCATTTCTCCTCTTTGCATATGTAGTCTTGGGTTCAGTTGGAAATGCAACGGGGGACCAATCCCAGGGCCTTGCACACGCTTCCCCAACGCTCCACCCCCAGACTCATCCGCAGCTCTTCTCCTCAGTCCTGAGTGCTCCTACTTTTTTCTTACTTTGCCTCAACACATTGCTAATTAATATCTCAGTCAGATCGCTGCAGAGATTAGCTCAGTGTCCTGGTGACAGCAGTGAGTTGTCTTAGTTTTTACACAGCGACGGAGACTGGAATGAGCAAAATGGTCCACAGAGTGCTTTTCTTTTCTAGTAATTTTATCTGGCAACTTTTAAGGGTATTTCAGAAAATTACTTTGAAGACATAGTCTTTGTGTGTTTGAGAGGTTTACATATATGATTTCACTTCATCTTAACAATAGCTCTAGGACCTGCATCTTATTACCTCTCTTCACGAGCAAGGGTGCTGAGACTCAGGGACAGAAGCTCGCCGAGGTCATGCCGCCAACCTGCTAGCAGGCCTGCTGCCCAGCTCTGGAGCTGCAGGCCTGAAGCCTCACGCCTTTCTGTGGGGATGACACCCAGGGCCAGGTAGGAAAATCAGTGCTAGACAGAGGAGATGGAAGCAGCTCAGCTGTGGTCTCCAGCACAAGGAGAAGCTGGTGTTACACAGGAGCTGGGAAACAGGAAAAGATCCATAGCTTCATGGAAGTGGACTCACAAGGAGGGGACAATGGAGTCTCCAAGAGGCTGAGGTTCTCTTCAGGTAAGGCACTGGATGCTGCTTCCTCTCACACAGACTGAAAGCACGTGATAGTCACCAGAAATATTTGGTGCATCTTGTACAGCAATTAACCACTAAGAAGAATATATGCAGTGTATTATTTGTTGAAAATAAATAAATAAATAAATAAAAAGGAAAAAAAAAAGAGAAATATTTGGTGCATGTTTACCTCAGAAATGCAGCTTCAAGAAAATGAGTTTATCTGGTCTGAGTTATAAACATATAAACTGTAACACTGTCCAGCACCAGGGGGCTCTAAGTTCTACAAAGCTTGCTAAAGAGGAAGTATATAGTCTGGGGTTCAGCTGGAAAGAAGTCTCTCAAGATGACTCTGAGGTCCTAGAGTAAGGCTGAGGACTTGTTCTAAAACTATGAAGAAAAAATGAAGAGAAGGTGATGAAAGAGACAACTAACCCAAAGAGATGGGGCCTCTTCAGAATGCCTCCAGACCTAGATTCAGAAGCCATGAGGAATTTGTAGAGGTACATGGATCTAGACTGCTAAGCCCTAAGTGACAAAGATGTCTCTTGAAGCAGAGGATAGTCTTTATTTCCTACTTACGATGGTTTTAAGCAGGGAGCTCTTTACACACCAAGTCGAACAATACATAGGTGTTTCTCTTTGGTAGTCATTCATGGTTATGCTATGTAGTGGGGATCAAACTCACGCCTCTGCCCGGCGCTACACTCCCAGCCCTATTTGAGACTCATTAAGTAGCAACTGAGTCTCCTAAGCTGAACTCAAACTAGTGATCCTCCTGCCTCACAACATACACTGCTTTACAGCTCAAACTAACATTTGCATTTGAGCGACAAACCCTGGGGTCCTTCGTTTAAATACTAAACGTGCTAAAGCAGCTGTGGTGAGTGAACAAAACATATGTATCATGAAAGGTGGTGTTTATGAGGGTGGTTGTTGCAGGCCCTGGGAGTCACGGACAGCCAGATCCCAGCGCATGGAAGCTGGCAGATTAGTAACTCAGAGCAAGCCTGACTCCACAGCACTGTGAAGTTGTGACATCACAGCTGACATTAAGGTCAGCTGTGGCCAACACAGTAGAGTATGGACCCCTGCCCGAAGTGTAAAACCTCATGGCATAGGAAGAAAGTCATGGCCTTTCTCCACAACTTTTTATGTGTGCAATTATAAAGCTCATGTTCTTGGTTTCCTCAGTCTAAAATTCCTACTGATTATATAAATAAATTGTTCTTATGATAATATACCAGACAGGAGACGTCTGGTAAAACCCAAAGTATTATGCTTTTATTTCTTTCTGAGATCAATGCTTTCTCAATTTCAAGCGAGTACTAGCTTCTGAGCCTCTAAGTCTCAAGTTATGAATTATGATTCACTTTGGCAATATTTGCCAGGAAAGGATTTCCATGATTATTTTTCTTTCAGGGATGTGGAGAATTTCCAGTGACAGTCATGACTTCAGTGTCAGCACACAGAGAGCAGCACCCAGGCAGCCTCAACACGGTACTGATAGGACTCGTGACTTCTAAAGACATGGATCTTTCAACAAGACAGCTAGCATTTACCATGTTTAACCTTTTGTTTCAAATCACAAAAAGATTCAACTTTGGTAAGATTAATTGAAAAAAATAGAAACTGACCAGAGATCTGTTGAGAAAAAAATTCCATAAAAATCTTAAAAACATGATCCAACAGAGAATTGATTTTTCCACTAATTAAAGAAAGGAGCTTTATTTCCCTACTACTCTGCATATAGTAGATGAACATCAGTGTTTTTTTTTTTTAATTTTTATGTCAGTGATTTTTTGAACTAACTATGGTTATAGAATTGCTCCAAATTACATACACTTTATTATTTTCAACCTATAGGCATCAATGCCTCGTTTCTGCCTCATTTCAAAGTAAGACACGCAACTGATGGCCTTGAACACAACCAAAAGACTTCCTCAACATGACACATTACACCATCACATGCCAATCTCAGGCTTGGCACCTGGTTTCCGTGGGGAGAACATGGTGCCAAAGAGACCTACAGAAGTTTAGAAAATTCCTCTCCTCCTCTCCCAGCACTAAGGGACAGTGCCCTTTGTCCTGCTCCTCAGATACTGCGGAGAGCAGCTCAGCTGCTACCACGCAAGGCTGAGAAGGGCATTCAGCTGACCCAGGAGAGACCCAACGCTCTGGAAGGGAGAGAGCATCTCTTTACCTACACTCAAACTCTAAGTGCTAGAAACACTTGACTTTTGACAAACAAGACTATCAACTGATATTGCATTTGGCCTAGAAATCACTATTGCATAAAAGAAGAAAATAGCCTGGGGTAACTACAGTGCTTTGACCCTTTAGATTGAAACACAAATTTTAGTTGGGGCTCACAGCTTCCTGGTAGAAGGTATTCACAAGAACACCTAAGAAGCAAGTACAACAAACTGGTTTGCACTAGTTCAGAAGCTGGCTAGAGAAGCCAGACTTACAGATTTCAGGATCCCTGCAGCATCTTCATGGAGCCAAGAGGGGTAGACCACTTCATCGTTCAGTATGGCCTCAAAGAGGTCGTCTTCGTTCTCAGCCTCAAAAGG
>NW_004524583.1:21674019-21749469 GCF_000260255.1 Octodon degus
TGTTTCCCACTCTGCCACACACGCCTGTCACTCCATTGCCAGAGTAGCCTGTCTTCACTGTGCTCTACTCAGGGTACCCTCTCTCCTAAGTAATCAAACACTGGTGGCTGCTTAGGCCCAGCTGACTCAAAACAGGGTGGGCCTTGGAAATGCACCTGGCTCACTCATACGGTAAAGATCCAAGAGCTGTTCTTTAGATCTATTAAGCTGAGCTGCTAAATAAGTGCAAAGAAGAAAATAGCTATGAACAAAATAAGCTTTGTTCTTACTTAGGGCCAAGGCCTAAAGTAACTACAAGGTTTATTAAGTTGTTTTACTTTTTAACTCTAATTCTTATTTACAGGAACCTTGGATATTTTCAACCCCATTCACTCAATGAGCCATACAAGCCTGGAGGCACAGCATTCAAAGCTACCCCAAAGCTATAGTAAGCAAAAACAGGCAGTGGCAGGGCTGCTGCGGAGCTCAGATTTCAAAGGCTTCACGGAGCAGGTGCACTCACCTCTGGAGCAATGTAGTCAGGGGTGCCACAGAACGTGGCTGTGGTGACTCCATTACAAATCCCCTCCTTGCACATTCCAAAGTCAGCCAGTTTACAGTGACCTTCGTGGTCCAACAGCACATTGTCCAGCTTCAGATCCCTGAAAGAAACCAACAGCAGCGCTGGCCAGGGCAGCTGGTCCTCAAGTCACCTACCGGGAGAACTGGCTCAAGGGATTGGTGATTGGGCCACTGGGCAGCCACTTGGCATTGCACACACTCCTCAGAAGGAACGGACTTCTCTGGACACAAAAAATCTATATCCCATCTCAGAATTGGCTTTAGGAGTCCTTGATCGTGTGTCACCCCGGATCCATGGCTAACCACACAGAAACACCCAGTCAGCATTTTAGCAGCAAAGGCAGATGTCACCTTTCCAGGCTGCCCAGGTACCTGGTCCCCATAAGAAATCACCAGCCCTTTCCCCACCTTTCCTCTCTGTAGCACCATTCCTGCCCACTGTGGGCACTCACGGAGTGTGTCGTGGCTGGGTATCAGGGTGAGCATCAAGAGAACATGCCATCTCCCTTCCTTCACGCGGAACTCACAATCCACCAGAGATACCCACAGTGCTAGGCTGCAAACGGCATGGGGTCGGGGAGATTTGCTTTACCACTGTGCCGAGCGTAGCATGCTCAATAAAGACCAACTTTCCATGCCTCCCCCACTCGGAAGAGGATCAATTGCTGTATAATTCTAGTGGCGCAATAAAAATTCAAATCAAGCCAGGTGTGGTGGTGTGCGCCTGTAATACTAGCACTGGGGAGTCTGAGGTAGGAGGATCTTTGAGAGTTCCAGACCAGCCTGGGCCACAAAGTGAGTTCCAGGCCATCCTGACTTGCATAGTGAGACTCTGTCTCAAAAAGACAAAAAAGCGCTGGCGAGATAGCTCAGCGGTCTAAAGCGCCTGCTTAGGTAAGCTTAGGCAGGCACAGGGGACCAAAGTTTGATCCCCGGTACCACGTGTCGCACTAGCCCCACCCTCAGGGTAGGCTGAGCTGGCAAAAAAAAAAGTAAGACTCGATATGTTTTACTGCATAACCTCAAAAAGACAAAAAATATAAATCAAATAGTGTGAAAGAAACACAGCAACAACGCCTTCCACAGGAGGAAAGGCGTAGTAACAGAAATTGAGCCAGTCTGAAGGAATGAGTCTGTCTCCCAGGCAGAGAAGAGGGTAGACAAGGTCGCTGTGGCCCACCAGAGAGGTGCCCACAGGCAGGTGGGGCAGTGGATGGGGGGTGGCACTCAGGGACATGCAGGGCTGTGAAGAATCCCAGGGCTAGTAGGAAAGGGAGGGCTTTCTCTCTGGGAAGGGTCGGAAGGCCACACCAAGGAATTTGAATATTTCAGTATTAAGCAAAAGAAAAGCTCTGCAAGTCAGGAAGTAACAGCTTCCCAGGGGGACAGGAAGAGACCAGCTAGAGGGAGCTGGAACAGTCCAGGGAGATGTGGAGGCCTGAACCAGGCAGTGACAAATGGAGCAGCAGGTAGGGGTCAGAGGGGACAGGAAGCAGCACGTCCAAGAACACTCAACCAGCGGTGAGGCTTGATGGCCATGCTGGATGGCCAGGGAGAGGCAGTGGGACGGCCGCTCCTGGCAGGGGACAGACACGAGCGAACAGGGTCTTCTGAATGTCCCCCATGTGCACAGAAGGCCTCGGAGAGTGTGTGGAGCCCAGGACAAAAAGCCCCCCTACTCAGAGCAAACCCACTGGAAGGAAGAGAATTTCCAGTAAATGTGTTCAGTAAAAGCCCTCTGAGCCGGCAAGTACATAGCTGCGCACGACACAAGGCGTGTGCAGAAGGTGGCCGTGTCCTCTGAAAACCATGCCTGTGTGACCCAAGCTTTGAGCCCCCAGCTCCTCTCCAGCCTGCTCCAGAGGGAGGTGAGGGGCTGCCACCACTGTGCAATGAGCCGGGGAGGGGCCAGCCACCAGGGAGCAAGCCAGCCCAGCCAAGGGCTGCCTGGGCTGCGGGCTCGGGAGAAGCAGCGTGCCCTTGTGGGGCGACGTCATGGTGCCCACTGATCAGTGGGGCCTCACACTCACAGGGGACTTTGCTCTGCTTCCCCATCCCAGGCTGAGAATGAAAGGCCTGTTGACCTGCAGGGCCCCAGGGAAGCTGGGCTCCATCCAGCCCATATCCCCTTTCGGCTGAGGAGGGAGGTGACGACAGAAGTGGCGTGACCAGTTCCCACACCAGGCCCCGTGACTTGCTGTAGCCTGGCTGTGCAGGTCTTAGACAGTGGTCACTGGAAAGCACCCAGGAATGAAAATGAAGCCCCGTTTTCCAGGAATGCCCAATATGTGTGGTAAACAGATGTGGCAGAACCTTCTCAGCACAGGCCTTCTCTGTACTCTTCTGTCTGTGGCAGCAGCCGCCTGGAGTCAGGGTCACGAGATCTCAGCACAGGGGGCCTCACTGCCTCCAAACCAGATCTAGTCCAGTCCCCAAAGCAGAGACTAATCCTGCGGCATGCCCAAGTCTCCTGCCCAAATGGCCCACTGTACTCTGTGGCTCAAAGGCTGTGGATGCTGCTTCCCCCCCTGCCCTGTGCTCTCCACACCATGAACACAAGGCTCTTGGACCCTGAGAAGTGAGAGTCACAGCAACATGGGTGTAGGTGCAAGTGAGAGGATGTGGTCACGCCGCAGCAGGGAGGCCACTGCCAGGCACACGGACTCGCAACTTCTTCCACAAGTGGCTTCTCACTCAGGAGCCCCTGGTAGTGCCCACTCACCTGGCTCTCATGAGACAGGGCTGCCCGTGGTCCTTGAGCTGTGAGGCTGGCTCGACGGACAACAAGTTTCAGCCCAGCGTGCCAGGCCTATGCGGGCCTGAGCATGAAGACCTTTCCCTTGCATTTCTGAACAAGGTTATTGAGTTTCTGGATTCTCCCGAAGCCGTTATACCTGCCGAGGTCTTTGCAAGGAGCTTCTTAGGTGACAGAAGCAAGTGCTAACAGAGCCCCACAACGGTCTGAAGAGCTGATCATGATTGCTCAAGAGGACTTGTGACTAAAGCCCAGGTAAGAGGTCTGATTGCTCATTACTCAGCTGCTCCCAGGAGAGCCAGCGTCGCTCAGGGAGAGGAGAGTGCTTTGTAATCAGTTTGTTGGTCACAATCCCCTCTGCACAGAGCAGGTTGAGAGCACAGCTCTCAGGAGGCACAGCTGAGAGGCCCAGGAGCAAGGCTCATCCTGGCCACAAGATGCCTGAGGCCGCAGGGCAGGGCAGGCACCTGAAAGTCCACTTTTCAGTCTAATTTTAGGCACGTTAGAACTGTGCATGCCCCGAGGGAAACACCCTAGTGGGTTACACGGCAGGCACAAGAATCCCACAGTGGGATCCCAAGAAGATTCAACGAAGAGTACGATGCACAGGAGCTCTGTGCTCAGCCGCACCTCGGGAGTCCATCCCACCAGTTCAGGACAGACAGGCCCCAGGAGCACTGTGCTCATGGCCCTTGGAGAGCAGCCCTGCACAGGCGTCCAGACCTGGCTGTCATCCACCCGTCTGCCCCCTTGACAGTGACTTGGCCTCCCTGCTTCCTGCTCCAGCCTGAAAGAAGAGAGGAGGAAGGGTTACGACAGAGCCCACTGCAGTTGCTCTGGCCAGTTCAGAGCATGACTTACTTTTAAGACAAGGAAGTCCCATGAACCTCATAGGGACCCTTGCTCCAAAGCAAGTAGGCTTACAAATAGCTAAGCGTTTTTGTGCCTTGAGATAGCTACCAGAGGGAAAATAAGACTACTGAAATGCAAGTGCACATTTTCTTCTTTAGTGAAGCTGGAGAAAGGAAACTGACACAGAGAGGTCCAAAACAGGGGCCAGAAGACCAAGCAATCCCCTCCCACTGCTGGCTCAAGAGTCTAAATACAAAAGCCAAACCTGGAGAGGGTCAATCAACAAATCTAAAGGTCACTGAGCCATGCACAGCCACAGTCAGCTTCCACAGTAAAGGTAAGTACCACCTTTATATTGAAAGGAAAAAAAAAAAGCAAAAGGGAAAAAATAAAAGTCACTCCCTGACTCCTGACTCTAACATGAAATGTGCAGAGGTCAGATTTTGGCTTTGGGGCTCTCCAACCGCATATGCCAACGTATAAGTCAGCAGCCAGATTTAACAAGGCTCCACAGTGAAGATTACAAGTTCATACAGGGCAGAGGCTTAGATGCTAAAATGCCAAAGACACAATTACAGCTCGCCAGTCATTAGCTCACTGAGCACTGGTATTTAATAGCTAGCACTTTTGTCATGCCAGCGAAGAAGGGTAGGGACGGAGTTATTTTATCCTCTGTTGCCTGAAAGGTACATTGTTCTTGCTGGGTAATCAGGGTTACTTAAAATGCCTACAGTAGTTTCAGAGGGAACTGCCAAGAGGATGAAGACAAAGAGGATTCAGAAATTGGATTTATTTTCTTTCCACCCTGCGTTGTCCTGGCAGTAATGAATCAGAATGGAGGGATTCTTTCTGCTCGGATCCCTGGGATCAGCTGCCCTTCCCAGGGAAGCAGAGGACAGCGAGTTAGGGCGAGCGGGCTCCTTAGATGAGAAATAGGGGTCTGTGCACATCCACTACTATTTTAATGTATTTTCTTACTTTATAGCACAGAAGATTCCAAACCCACATGAAAGTATGGAGACCAGCCTGACAACTCTCAGCTGGTCTCACGGCACCAGCAGCTCGGCGCAAGCCCGACCCTGTTTTCTCCGTTCGTCACCTCACTCTCTTCCTGAGCCAGGCTTTTTTCATACTATCTTGAAGGAATCCAAAAGATGAAATCCTCTCATCTATAAATATTTTACCTGAATCCAAAATATAGTGATTTTTTAAAATAAGAAACAACTTTTTTTGGTTCTTTTTGTGGTACTGGGGATTGAACTCAGAGCCTTGTGCTTGCCAGGCAAGTGCTTATTCTACTAAGCCATCTCCCTGGCCCAGTAAAACACAACTTTGATGCAAGTTATAAAATAGTATACAACTCTCAGTGCATTGCTTTTTGCTTGCTCTGTATTTGGGGTGCGCGTGCGTGTGTGCGTGTGTTTTCAGGGAATCTAATAAAAGCTTCTCTGGGTGATACTTATGGTGTCATCAGTAGCTAACATATACTAAATGTGTGCCAAATGCTAAGTGCTTTATCTATTTGATCTTATCCTCCAAATAACCTTTTGAAGTTAGGATGGACTTGAAGTTTAACAGCTAACCAAGGGTAAGGGCAGGATTTGAACTCCATACTGCTGGTTATGGGGCTTGGCCCCACAAGTCACTTGCCTCAGAACACTCTCTTCTGCATGCTAGGAACACTAGCAGTTCTCCTGGTGAAATACTTCCTGAGAAGACTTTACTCATTGAAACAAGAACCACCTGGAAAAAACAGTAAAGACTGCAAGAATGCAGAGGGTGTTGTATGTACATCACTGAAAAGCGTAACCTGAATTCTGTCAGCAAACAAAAAGCAAAGCCCTTCATCTGGCAAGGTGTGAGGGCAGCAGCTGTGAGCAAGAGCCGAGTGGGAGAGTCCAGTGGAGACTGAGTCTTCAGTCCAAAGGCAAAGAGAAACCATGGAAAGAAAGCCTTACACGGAAAGGCCTGGCACAGGGTTTCTGGTTCTGCAAGCATCCGGCTGCAACACAGAAGATGGGTTGGAGGGACTGAGAGTGAATGTTAATCAGCTGAGATGCTACTGGAATGTCAAAATGATAAATAATGGCAGCTTAGGTCAGGGTGCAGAAACCATGAGATTGCATAATGGAAAGATGCAAGGCCAAAGAGAGGAGGTGTCTTGAAGATTCTGGCTCCTGGAATTTATTTGGAACACACTGAGTTACTTTTTGGGCTTGTAAGTGAAGATATTTATTAGCAAGTGAGGATGTATAATGGGCAGCTAAATCCACACGGCTGGGTGTCAGAGCAAACGCTGGGCTGGAAACACAAATTTAAGTTATTACCTGGGTGTGGATGAGTTCACCTGAGGAGAAGTAAGAGATGAGAAAGCAAACACCTGAAAGTAACACTGGTGTGCAGGAGAGCAGAGGGCCGGGATCTGGTCCACTCTCTGCCTGCAGGAGGCCACCACAGGCTATGGGGTAAAAGGATCAGAAAATGTCACCCCTCCCCACTGCGCATCAGCCTAGGCACTCTAGATTGAGCTCTAGGTCTTGCTACGTGATGCTCTTGTGAATGTAAGCCTCCGTATTTTATTCCACAGAGATGTTTACTGCTGCATCATACATGAGAAAACACTTTAGAAACAAATTATGTATTAATAGCAGAATGCCTAAATAAATTAGTGTTTTCATGACAGAATTTTATGAACGCTGGCACAATCTGTAGGGATTCTTTTTTAGTGCTGAACTTTATGTCTTCTGAAAATTTTCTTTCTGATCATAAAAGTTGTATTTTCATTTAAAAAGTCAATCATTCTAAAAAATTAAGGAGAAACTGATGAGTTCATATTCTTCCAGTCTTCTCACTTTCATGCTCTACTAAAAGGATATTACAATGTAACTTGTTTTTCTCACTTAGACAACATCTTGGCCTATTTTTACATGTGGTGGAGCTACTTCGTTCTTGGCAGCACACAATTCCATTATCACAATGCACCAGAACCTAGCTAGTCTCCTCTCCTCAAACACTGGGTTCTGAATTTTGTTCAAGTTCAGACAGTGGAGCTATGGATACTGTCTGCACACCTGTAGAGTGTCCATTTGGGACAAAAACTTTGCAGTGGAAACGCTGTATCGAAGACCACAAATATTTAAATATATATGTAATGGCCACTTGCATTTTTTGGCCTATTTACATTTTACCCATTTTCAAATTTATTGTTACGATGCTTCTTCCACATTAAAGACCATAATAATTGGGCTACACCGGAGGTCAATGCTATTGTCCAGACTGCTGCCAGTCCTGTTTATGGTAGCTTTCCCATGTTTGTGCAATCAAGTCTGTCCACTTTTCATTTATATGTTGGGTCCCCTGGCTTACTCATAGGCAGATACAACTGTGAGCGAAAGAACAAAATGCTAAGGTGCAGCCTCCTCTAAACTAGTTGTAAGGAAGGGAGATAAAGACGAGGAGGAAAGCACGCGCAGAGAGAGAAGGGCCAGCTGCGTCTGCTTCTAACTGATATGCTCACAGAGGAGCTTCACGTTCTTATTTTCTCAATTTCTTTACAGGAATCAGGCATTATTTTGTTAACCAGAAACAAATCACTAAGACACACATTTATATATTCTGACTTTAACCTTCTTATTTGTTTTCTGTATCATTTAAGGCCTTAATTTCCAAGGAAGATGTTTGAGGAAGTGACTGGTAGGAATGATAAGAATTTCATCTTGAACTAAGACTGCAAAGGAATGCTGAGAACAGGATCAGCTTGCTTGTTCGGAGAAGCTATGTATTTGTGAACTCAGAATTCTGAACCTGCGGCCATTCACTCATTTTTCCAACGCTGCAATCATCTAGCACCTACTGTATACATAATTGTTGCAAACAGTGTTTGTATTTCCAACAGCACCACCACGCATCTCTGCTGTCTAAACCAACTCAATGAAAATGAGGCTCTGCTAAAGAGAAAGAGAGAGACAGAGACAGAGACACACACACACAGAGAGAGAGAGAGAGAGAGAGAGAGAGAAAGAGAGAGAGAGAGAGAGCGAGAGAGCGCCTAACTGCTAAATAAGTCTTCCTGCCGTTTCTTCCCATGGAATGACATATCATTTGGTAGTTTAGGGGACTGATCTATTGAGAATCTGCTTGAGAAGATATTTATAAGAGCTTCATATTCATCATTATGAGGTTGAATGCAAAATTCCTCATTTTCTAAAGACTGAAGGAAGCGGGCAAAGTAACTTCCAACCCAGCTCCAAGGCAGTTTTCCGCCTATCCTCTCATTCCAGAAGCTTCCAACAACTCTGTGGGATGGGAAGTTATAAAAGTGACTTCTGTGCGAATCGGTTATTCCAACCCCCTCACAATGGCCAAAGACCCCCAGACCAGTCCCACAGACCAGGTAAAGGTCTCCATCCGCTTGGGGTGTCTGATACCCCAACACTCCAGCAGCACGTTCCCATTCTCACCACTGTGCACACAGGGGGACCAATTCAAAACTGAGCAGAGAGACCAGGAGATTCTCCCTCACCTTTTCTCAGGACAAGAAAGAACATACCGAAAAAGCGCTCTCTGACTCTGGAGAAAGACAGGAAGAAATGAGTTTCACTGACATCTACAGTACACAAACCTTAACTTCCTAGGATCAACGAATAAATGAGCTATCAGGCTGACAGTTGAGACTGAGAATTCTTTTTTTAAAATATCGTTCCACATGGCCTACATCAGCTTCTACCAGGAGGGCTAAGATTCTCTGGCTGAAGCAGCACACATTTACTCAGAAGCTTCTTACAGTACTTGCATTCTGTACTTGCCAAGAAAGCCTCTCGCCCACTCTTCTTGCCAAGCTGCTTCTTACATGGTGTCTAGCTGCATCCAGCTTGCAGCTGTGCTCAGCAAAGACAGAGGACTTCAGACAAAGATGCCAGATGATGGGCCTGCGGGTGGGGCTAGGGGTGACCTGACCACTGGGCCTCATACTGACAGTAGAGAGGGTTCTGGGGCTGACAGCACACTTGGTTTGCTAGTCCAGCAGGGATAAACTGGGCAGGCAGTGTTCTCAGGCTCCAGCACACAGACGGCCAAGGACGGCAAGGCCACAGGAAACCCCCTGCTTGGATGGCTTTGCTTCCTGGCCACAGAAATTTAACAAAGACACAAAGGTTCTTTTATAGCCAGTCCTCCAAGGGCAAGCGCAGAAACAGGACTAAAGAACTATGAGTGATTCTGAAAGCCTGCAAGCTGGGGATGGGATAGGTGTGGAGGACCTTCTTACTGGCTGGCAGGTCCATGAGCATGACAGGAGGAATGATTCCATGGGGAGGGACTCAGAAGGTGGCTTCCTGCTTAACAATAAATAAGATATTAATCAGAACTAGGGATATCTGTGCAGCAGAGATGACCAGGGCCACAGAGAATAGATGGATCCTGCCAGGTTTATGCTAATGGGTCTATGGAATGGCATGAGACTAAGAAATGTTGGAGGCCACACAGCTCTAGGTAAATGCCAGTATTTGTTGGCATTATTATTGTTGTTGTTAGATAATCAATACTGTGGTTTTTCTCCTCAGCAAGATAAGCCCCACAACTAGGCTGTCTATACAAAAACCCAGAGTAGATGTACTATGAATAAAGCTAGAGATTCAATGTCCAACACTAGGACTGTGGTTAATAAAACTGCATTTTACGACTTTGTTCCTCTATAGTAACCATATTACTACTTATATGTATCCTAAAACATCATGCTGTAAACCTCAAAGGCTAAAAGATACAGCTTATCTTAGAACACACATAAAGCACAGGGTAGTGGGACCTGTTAGTCCGTCTATCCGCGGCTGGTGCCTCTCCTAGAAATGCAGGGCTGCTCTTACCAAGGGGCATAGACCCTGTCAGTGCTGAGGCTGCTTCCCTGAACACTTTCGCCTGGAAGCAAATAGGAACAGCCTTGCTTTCCCAGAACCAGAAGTTCTCTTTGGCTTGGGAGAACAGGCCGAGCAGTTGTGCCAGCCTGCTGCCCAGAAGTGTGGTCTTGTATGGAGTGAAGAGGGATGGGAGCGCTCTTTGGAGGAGGTGGTTGGGCATGCTTTACGACGGGAAGGAGGGCAGTTTATAGGACCAGCCTCGGGCGGGATGTGCAGGCTGTTCTTGGCAAGGGCTCAACCCAAATCTTCACCAGCATTAGCAATGCCTTATGCAATAACAGGAAGGCCGGGAGGCACCCCCGACTTGAACCTGAACCATGGCCACTGCAGCAGGCCTCATCTGGTTACCTGTTGTCCCCATCAGAGATTAAACCTGAGCCCTCTGAACACAAGGCTTTGAATAGCCCAAGATGAACTTAGAGTTCAGAGCCACACCCAAGTGCTTGGAATTAAATACATACCACACATTTAATTCTGGATTACAGGCAGTATTCCTTTGTTCTCTAATTGTGTTTTAAATAAAAAGCTCTATTTACCCTAATCTGATTACAGATTCCAAGATCAGGCTTGGAAATAGTTCTCTTGGTCACCTCCAGAGTACTAACTGTAGGCTGAACACAAGGCAGTGACACTTCCCTGCGCCTCTTTTTAGGGAACTTTACTGATTTCCTACTAATTTTGGGCTCATTTGAGAGCAAACTGCAAAAGACACTAGACTTTTCCTAAGAAATTCCCGTTCGGAGGCCTTGCTAATGCTTTGTGAGCAGCTGCTCTGTCCCCAGCCCCTGATTTTATACCCAAACAGCCCAGTTTTCCCAAAACGACAATTTCATTGTTCATTCTTAAATATCTGAGTATTTATACGTTGGGACACCATCCAAAGAATGTTTCCAATTTTGTCATAGTATTCTTCCTAATAAAAGCAACCTATTAAATGATTAATATGAGTCCTCTCAACTTCCTAAGATCTGCAAAATAAACAATTCACAAATCAGAGGAAAAAATATTTCTAAACCTATGTGCCTTATTTTTAGTTTAAAACGTACCACCCAATTTGTAAACAAACGCAGGAGAATGAACAGGCCTTTTTGAGAAGCTGCAAAGGTCTTTCCCCACCAAATGCTGGGTTAATTTCGGCCCAGTGATCATCTTGGTGTGGCTGCCTTGCACAGGCTTTCAACTTTCTTTATGGAAACATCAGAGTTCCAAGGTGACAGATTTGAATCCAAAGAGTCGCCAACCCTGTGTCCCACTCCTTGAGTGACTCTTACAGCATCATCAGATGTCTGGGTATGCACGATGTGTGTAAGCAAAGACATTTCACAGTGATAAAGTTCAATGTACCAGAATACCGGGGCATCCTTCTCAGGTGCTAGGGAGCTATGGGCCACAGGAATGACTGACCTGGTAGCAAAGCCAGAATGACGAATGCTGGGGACGGAACACATCCAACGCTTGGCCAGCAAAGCAGTACACCGCACATAGCCAGGCAGGCCAAGGGGAAACTGCAACTGACCTCACAGGAAGCCCCATTTGCCTCCCTCACGCTGCAATCTTGGGGAAGTCACACAACTAATCTGTCTGGTTTCTCAGAGGCAAAAACAGTGTAAAGGTAGGAGAGCAAATTTGGGAGCCGGACTGTCAGTTTGAGTGTTGTCTAGGTGTCTATTAGGTGCAAGATATTGGGCAACTTGCTTATGCATTATAAGTTACATAATGCGAACTGCTTAAAATAGTGTCTGGAATGCATTAGGCGCTACAGATGCCATAGACAGCACTTCCTCACCACCACTGACAACAGCAACAGCTAGCAAAAAAGAGGTAATATCCACATGGCTTGTTACGATTTTTATCAATATCAAAATAGGTAACTATACTTTCATAAATTTTTTTTTTTTTAAGTATTTGGTACAGGGTCTGCAGGGTCTACAGGGTCTCACTACATAGATCTGACTCGGAGTGATTCTCTTGTTTTTGGTCTCCCAAGCACTGGAATTACAGGCGCATGCCACCCGCCCAGTCTCAATCACTGTCTCAGCCAGTGCCCTGGGGTCCGGGTCGATATGGCACACCGAGGATCAAGCCCCAGCTGCTGGGCTCTGCCTAAGCAGGCACATTAGTCTGCTGAGCTATCTGGCTGGCCCTACATTCATAAATTTGATTTCATAACAAATTGTAGATAACTACTATAAACTGTTGCATTGGGGGTCAAATTACAGTATTAAGTGATGTGTCAGCTTATAAACTGCCCTCTGGGTAGCAGAGCCAGGAGCCAAAGTGGGTTGGTTATGAAAGGTGCAACACCTTGTCTACTTCAGCCATCTTTTTAAAGATAAAACTCTGCAGCACTGAAAAAGGAAGCAAGATCTCTGCTCAGCATCAGCGGCCAGAGCATGCAGTGCAGAGTCTGGTTTCAGCTAAGGCTTTTGCCCAGTTCATCCTGGACTGTCTAATGCCAGCTTGGCCACTATGAGATGACGCATTCTTTAGGGAGAATAAGTTGAAGATGGATGGGGAAGTCACTGCAGCTAGCTGGTACCCAATACCACTGTGGCTGGAGAACTTCATCTCCATCTTGGAGAACCGAAATTCTCAAGAAAACACAAATCCCCCAGAAGTGAAACAGTATTTGTACTTTGCAGTGTGATCAAACAAAATCCAATTGTCCGGCCAGTCTATCAGCCACCTTCTCCCCGCTTCCTTCTTTGGGGCAAAAGCCCAACAGCAGATACTAGGTTGACACACTGAAAGGAACAATAACCCCAAATCCTGCAAAGCCAACTGTGGAAATGATGCTGTCAATCATTCGCCGCTGTGAACAATGCTGTGATAAGTGAAGGTGTCTTTGGGCATGTCCAAGTTACTGATTTTTTAAGCATGTGTTGTCACACTCACAAAAAAACCAATCAACTCTAAGTGCTAGGCTTACATTTGAGAAGTTTTATCAATGTCACTTCACTGGTGTTTGAATGTTTTGATTTTTGTAAGGGGAATAAACTCAAGACCTTCACATTGAGGTATGCCCCCAGGTATTTATTTTATTTTATTTTCCTGCTAAGTTACCCAGGCCGGGCTCCAACTTACAATCTTCCTGCCTCGGCCTCCCAGAGTGCTAGGATCATAGGTGTGTGCCATTGAATCTGGCTATGTCTTTATTAGACGAAGCCAACAAAGATCGTAGGGATCTGAGGAAGGGGCAGGGAGAAAGCACACAAATTCCAAAATCCTACTCTAGGCTATTAGGAGTCTCGTTTTACCTCCAGAAATGCAGTGTCTGTGATGAGAGATGCCTCACTGTCTTGACTTCTTTATATTTTGTGGCTCTCTTCACCACTCCGCAGTGTTTTTCTGTCAGCCTTCAACAGCAACCTCCTCTCTGGACACGTGGAGCAGGCGTGATCTGAGACCCCAGAGAGGCTGGGCTGCAGAAGACCTGCAGGGACTATCGGGAAGCTGAGGGATTTGGCTTGTGCTGAGCTTCCAGACCTATCACAGAGCTGCCATTGCCCATGGGGTTCCCTGCTTTGGGGGCAGCCTAAAACCAGAGTCGCAGAATCCTCTAGCTCTGGATACACTTTCAAGTCTACCCACTACAGGCCTTAGTTCTTTAAGACCAGTCATGAACCAAACCTGTCTCAAGAAAGACCAGAAAGGACAATCTTCACTGCTTGATGACTGCCTGTTCAAGTCTGGTTTATAGGTTAAAAACTACCTTTGTTCCTTTAAAGAAGATCATTAAAATTCCATCAAGTGAATAAACAGGATTGACATGGATTTAACTGGTTACTACAGGGCACTGTGAGCTCTCTGGAGTGGATTCTGTCAAGGGAGTGACAAGGGACAGAGGGTAAAGAAGAGCCAACTAGTTTGGCAGCAGGGTGAACTCAAATCTTATGAAAACTGTTCCTTCTTTTTTTGCAGGGACAGAACTGGTGAGGGTCAGGAAGTGGTAGACAAACTGGAATGCTATGGCTCCTTGGTACGGTGTCTAGCAAGGGACAAGAACATGCTCTGCCAGAAAACGGATGGTCTGGCTCCCATTCTATTGCATCTCTGGGCCTTGGTTTCCTGTCTGATGATGAGATGGGAACAGATGCCGTTCACTCCCTACTTCACACATCTGGCCAATCCCTAAGAACAGACAGTTACGCCTAGGGAAAGTCAGAACTGAGGGTCTTCTCCCTGCTGCTCTGCCCACCTTCTGAAAGCACCATTGTTTCTCACCTCTGCCTCAACCCTTCCCTATGAAGGCACCACCATTTTCGCCTAACACAGTTTTGACTTTGTCCTTGGATTCTTGAGGCTGTAAGTGGCTCCGGTGGGGCTTTAGGGCCAATACTGGGCCACCATCAGCCTGGCTCCTGCTCTAGTCTGTCTTCTTGCCTACAGAAGCTCCAAGGTGTACCACTTGCAGCCTCCCACAGAGCTGGGGGCCCTTCACATGTTGTCCTCAGCTGGGAGCAGTCCCACTCCAAGTGCGGTCCATGGACTGTCTTCTGCTAATCCTAGCCCTAGCCCTTGCCCGAGCCCTACTGGACAGCACTTTTGCATCTTGTGAATCTGATAATAAAAAAATTGGGCTTCTGTCTTATATGTCTGAGATTTTTTTTTTTTAGTAATTTGATTATATTTTATGGAAAGTATTAGTGCTGAATGGATTACACCCCTGCTGAGTTAACACTATACATAGCTGGAGGAAGGCTGGCTTTACCCTTCTTCCTATTTCTTGCCTGGGCTGACTACTTCCATTTTAACGCACGCTCCTCCATCTGTGACGCCTTCTCCATCCCTTCTAGGCCAAGCCTGGCACCTCACTCTGCATTCCCAAGGACCCCAGTGTGTAACAGGACACAGGTATTTATGGCAGACACTGTCTTTGCGACACTTATTTCAGTTCTCTCACCCACAAACAAGGTGGCTTGCACAGTACCGAGTGGACAATGAAATGCCGGCCTAACTAAGCAAGAGCTAGCTTCCCTTCCCTCGATGTCGGCAGAGCTCCTTGTAGCCACACACCCGCGAGGGGCGTCTGTCCCACAACACTGCCACTGAGTTGTGTGCACGGTGGATGCTGAGAGGATGACGAAGAGATGAAGAGAACACTTCCTGCATCTTGTATTAAGTCTCCTCTGCCACCCGTCCGATTGCACTGTCTTTTCTGGCTTTTAATCTGGTCCCACAGCTAATCTAAGGCAATTGGGCTTGTAGGTACAACAGCCAGTGACTCACGCTTGTGCTTGGTGATCAGCCACCCTTACAGCAATGTAGCATTATAAACCATACAAGACAAGTTGCTCCTGTACATCTTGGCTAAAATTAAAAGGTCATTTCAAGAAAACAAAGAATGATGAGATCCCCAAAGTCTTTTACCTGGTTGAAAAACTCATTAGAGGTATTTTCTGTTAGGTATTTCATAGAAAATTCCAATGCCAGAAGCTATGGAATATTATATAGGAAAACATTTGAAAGCTTACAAAAATCTTTAAAGCCCAAACCAAAGAACACAGTTCCCATCATATGGAGTTAATTTATTTTTTAAAGCTGCTAAATCAAAAAATTCCTTAGGCATCAGGTGGTTCCCTGCATTTTTAAGGACAACTCCAATGCCCTGATCTCTGGGGTTCTCTTTCTAGATTTTTCCTTCTGAGGCTGCAGAATAACTCTTCCCCTCTCTCTGCTTCACAGCTCCTTCTTTAAAGAGGTCATATGATCACTAGCCCATTTCCAAGATGTTGTGGTAAGATATTAAGTCTGGGCCCAAGAGCTCCCCCAGGACTTCTGTTCCACAAAGGAGCCAGGCTTACTTAAGATTTGAAAAAAGAAAGAAAGAGAAAAAGGAGGAGAAGGAGAAGAAACCAGCCTAATGTACTTTTCTGGAAGGCAGAGGCAGGAGGATCGCTAGTTTGTGTGCAGCCTGGGCAGTGTAGCCAGACCTTGTCTTAAAACAAAACTTAAAAGCGCTGGGGGTGAAGCTCGTGCAAAGGGCCTGACCAGTCTCCTGTACTGAAGGTGAGGTGAGGATGTAGCTGTGTGTGCAGGCCCTGGGTTCAACCCCTGGTACCACCACCCCTCAAAAAAATTATAGAGAGCAAGTCAGTCAGGACAAGTGACTTGAGAGGAAATTCTATTATTCATTCAAATTAAGAAACAGAAAACCAATGGGAAAAAATATATCAAGATCTAAAAAAACGCCTATTATTTTGAAAGCAAAACATTCCAACTGACTGACTTAGGAAGTGAATGAGCAGCTATGTTTGCTTGCGCTCAGACGAAGCCCATTTCACTGTCACAGTCGCTGGAGCGGCTGTGTGGCGCCGACACAGACATGAACCTGGAGTTTCTGATCTGGGTCATGTGGCGCACTCCTGACCAGGAAGGTGGTGCTGTCCCTCCCCCTGTAACTTTCCACCGATACAATGTGTTGCAAGTGCCAGGAGGCAAGAGGGACGGCTTTGCGTGGGCAGAGAACCCTGTGCCAAGGCGTGGCACGAGCTTTCTCTTCTACGAGCAGCATCCCTGCTGTTTCACCAGCCCACAGGGCGGAGGCCGGGAGCCTCCAAGCCACAGTTCTGGGGATGTCTTTTCTTTCTTATGAAGTTCAGGAGGCAAAAGGTTTCCTCTACCCTGTCTAGCACTCAGAGGGCAAGGTCAGGGCCACTCAAGAGCTTCTCCCTGCTGTGGCATGGGAGCGGCCCCCAGTGACTCAGCTGGCCAGAGCCAGTGACGGGTGAGTAGCTGGGCGGGTGCCCTATGCCAGGTGCAGAAGTCAGGCCTTTATCTCCTCACTGTCCCCAGAGGACATTCTGGGCAGCCCTGGGGAGAAGGCAGCCCTGGACAGTGGCCACCCGGCAGCACAGGTGCTCAGGAGCACAGCCACCAGTGTGGTGGCTCCACGTGTGCCCCAGAGGGAGGCAGCTAATGGCCTGAGCTGGCATCAAGGGAAATGCGCTGGGGCTATGAAGAGGGAGCACCACAGGGCTGGGCGAGCCAGGCCCACCTGGGCAGGGCCGGGCAAGGGCGGTGAATTTTCTGGCAGATTCGAGGCAACTGAGAATAATCTTGCTCCACTCTGACCACCTTCTAACCAAACGGTCCTCTGCAGACTCCTCCTCCTCCTCCTCCTCCACCCTCAGGGAGAATGGGTGGTTCCCAGGGCCCTGCGTGGGCTAGGTTTGCTCAAAGCGCCCCTACCAGACCAGATGGCACTTCTGCACAGATGAGAAAAAGGTGCCATTCTTGAGATGTGTGACTGCCATCTGCCAGAAAACGCCTGGTCACAGGGCCCAGCTGCCCAGCTGTGGACCAGTGCTCTGCTCTGTCCTCTCCCACGCTCCAGAAGCCCCTGTGCTCAAGTGCTGCCCTGACAGTCAGGAGTCTTCACAATTCCTCACAAAGGGATGTTCTCCTTTCATGACCCATCCCTACGTTCTCTACCTGCCTGGATTTCCCAACTTCACTGTGACTCAAGAGCTACACGTCCACCCTGACGCTCCTCTCTAGAGACCCAGACTGATATTTTGAAGTGCTTTGTGGGCACAATTTCCAGGGATGTTTCAACCTCTCAAACACAAAAGAAACAAAACTACACTCTGCCTGGCTCCTGTCTTCACTCAGTGGCAGCTTGGAGTTCTCTGCTGGAAACCCCGGGGCCATCTCTCACAACTGCTCCTTGGCCTCTCCTCTCCTGCAGCAGGTCCCTCAGCTTCCTGTCCTCTGTGCCACACCCAGTTCTGCTCTTTCTCTCCCCACTGCTCAGGCTGTGACTGCTTCTGTCTGATCTACAACATCTCCTACTCGAACCTCTCAGTGCTCTCCTCCCCTCCAGTCCCGGGTACCGTGAGTCACAGGAGTCCTCAGCTCTTCATGAGAGGACCTTCTCCTTTACTGCCCCATCCCTGTGCTCGCTACCCGCCTGGACCGCCCTACTTTACTGTGGACAGAAAACTTCCACGCTCTGCCAGGCGGGCTCCAATGCCACCTCTCCTCCCACCCTCTCCATCAAAGCGGACGCCAGCCTTTTCTGCGTTCTCGTCTCACTCATTTCACATTTAAGCCCTTCTGGGCTTCCACTGTCAATGTACGTGTGACTCGAACTCTCCGCAGACTAAGTCCTCGAGTACAAGCACCTTGTCTTATCTACCCTTTCACCTTCGGAGGCCAACGCAGTGCACAGCAGGTGCCCAGGTACTCTGCACTTGGTAAGTGCATGCAAGTTTCCGTCATGGCCAGGCTCGCGGTGGCTTGCCCATGGCCCAGCCTGCGTTTGTGCAAAGGTCCATCTAAACAAGGGCTAGTGAGTGCACCGCAGTATGCCAGGAATGGGGGAGGTCACCGACCAAACCACATGAGCACTGCTGAGCCACAAGCACATACTGACGCTGTAAGTCACAACTTGCACCAACCGCAGTTCCTGGAAACCGCAAGCTCTGGCACTTGGGGGAGGGCCAGCAGGACTGAGGGCTCCTTCTAAGTTTGGTCTGCCTCTGCAGACAGCAGATGCAGTACTGGGACAGCCCACCTCCTATGCTAAGAATGCATCCGGGGCCGGCCGGGGACAGAGAGTACCCTAGCGTGCACACGTCCTGGGTTCAGTCCTCAATACCAGAAAACAAAATAAAAAGCAAAAACACAAGAGGAGTGTCATGCATTACAGGAAAATCAGAATAAAGCTTACCTCAGGAAACATGAAAACATGCGTGGGAATCCATAGAGAAAAATATGAGATGTCTGTATACCTAGTTAGTAGTACTGTCCTGAGAAAATAACAAGAACCAACCTCTGTCTCTGAGTTCTGACTGATTAGAAAGTGTCCTCCTGCTCTGCTCAAGATTATAGACTCATCTGCAATACACAGCCTCCCTGACAAGATAGGCTCCCCACCTTATCAGCATTGCATTTTTGCTCTGCAGAGGGGGCCAGCATAGCCACTCATATCAGAGAGCAGATTCCCTGGGTACTGGGGTAGACACAAATCACAACACAAATCTGTGGCGCTAAGAGGTAGGGAGGCAGACTGACTGCTCCTCCGATGCCAGGGAAAGGCCGGTGTCCTGCACACACCGCTGTTCCACACGGCCTCCTCCTACAGCACACAGACTCCACACCCACAAAGGGACATGCTTTCGAACCCACAAAGGGACGTGTTTTCGAATCCTGCTGACCACACAGTTACCTTCGATTCTCTCGATGTCTCCAGGACAGCCCTAATAATGGTGGGAACCAAGCGCCCCTTATCACTGGGTCTGGAGAGGAAAACTGCTCATTGCTACCTAAGGAGGAACAGAACTTCAGCCCCTCTGCTTCCCCGGTTCTAAGATCTTTGCCTACTTTGTCCCCTTGAATGCCTCTGAGACAGGGAAGTGCTTTAAAACAAATGACAAGAAACACTCGCCATCTGCCTATACTGTCATTTTGAATAAATAAAATGCCAACAGCATTTTGTAATTTACAGTCTCTTGCAATCAAGGAAGTAACAGTTGTTCCTAATACATATTCATTTCGTCAACTACTGTGTTGAAGTTGGGGAAACCAAAAGGAGAGAGCTTTAACAACTTTTTATTGGGGTATGACTGACATACAAAGGGCTTTAGATATTATATACAACTTAGTGTGTTTGGAGATAAGCATATGCCTACAAAATCATCACCATAACCAATGAAATAAACTTATTCACCATCCTCAAAAATTTCTTCCTTTTTTCCTCTTTGTGGTAACGATGTACCTCGATTCTTTCAAGTGTACCAGACAGAGCTGTCAAATCCTAGGCAATAAGCTTCTAGAACATACCTAACTTACGGAACTGAAACTTCGCAAGCTTTGGTCGACACTCCCCATTTTTCCCTCCTTCTACTCTCTGGCATCCACTGTTCTGCTCTCTGCTCCTCTGAAATTGACATTTTAGACCCCATCTTCCTGTACCTGGCTTATTTCACTCTGTGTAGCGTCCCCCAGGCCCATCTACAAGGTCATGAATCGTGGAATTTCTCTTTAAAGCCCTGGTAACACTCCACAGCAGACATTCTTCATCCCTCTGTCGATGGGACTTTTAAGTTGTTTCTATTTTTGGTAACTGTGAGTTCTGCTGCAGTGAACACGGAGATACCGATGTGTCACCCCACTTGATTACTTGAGCTTGGGTGGCTTATAAAGGAGCAACGTACACTGAGCTCTTGGTTCTAGAGGCTGAAAGTCCAACACTGAATGGACAAACCTGGCAAGTAATAGGGCAAGAAAGCAGGGAGGCAAGTGTTATGTGCAAAAGTAGAAAACACGTGGGGTGGCTTCACGTTAGCACAACCCGGCTCCTGGGGAATGGTACTCACCGCTTTGAGCCCATCATCTCTTCAAAGTCAACCCCTTTAAGATCCAAGGTTCAACCTCAGTTTTGGAAGGGATAAATCACATCCAAGACAAACTGGCCGGCCTCTCTTCGAGATCCGGACTTCCGTCTCTCTGGACCACACCCCAAAGTAGGACTGCTGGGCAACTTGGTAGGTCTACTGGGGGTTGAAACCAGGGTCTGCAGGGGGTGAGGGGTGGGCCAATGCCCCATTGATCATAGGGGATTAATGTATGTTAAGCATCACATAAAAGAAATAAAACACAGGACTCAGAGGAAAGGCAATTTCCACCGATGCTTTAGAAACTAAGGCAGAGGGGTTGGGGAGATGGCTCAGTGGAAAAAGTGCTTCCCTGGCAAGCTCAAGGGCCTGAGTTCAATCCCTGGTTCTGCCAAAAAATAAAAAATAAAAATAAAAAAAGAAACTAAGGCAGAAACTGATGCTAGAAAAACAATTTTAAAATAGTTTATTAACTAAAACTTAAATTTACAGTCTACAAAAGAGTATCTCATGAAAAGAGAATGATGGGGCTCCCCCGCTACAGAAGGTCCCACTCATGCGGTAATAATGCCTTATCCCTGTGGGCTCTGATCTCAACAGGAAGAAGGTAGGATACAGATTCCTGGCACAGGGTAAACCTGAATGTCCCGCCCAAGATGGGGCGCTTAGAGTGAAAGGAGATACTTGAGGTCACAGGAGCATAGCAGGGCCTCTCCGGCAGCCCTCCACGCAGTGGGCTCACCTGCCTCTTCCCCATAGGGTTCCTCTAAGCTTATTCAGGGTTGGAGTCGCTTCTTGAATTCTTCTGTAGGACACGTTTGTTGTTTTGTTTTCAAATTTCCTGGTATTTTTTTAAAAATACAGACAAATGATCTGCACTTAAACATTGTGGTTATGTGCTGGCTCCCAGTAAGCATAGCTATTTGTAAGGGATTCACCACAACTATACTCTATACAGAAGTAAAACTGTACACAGAAATGACTGACAAGACAGTGACAATTTGGACACGACCACTTTACAACAGAAAGTGGAGTCTGAGATTATTTATAACCACACCAGCCTTTCTAGGGGCTGAATACTACCAGCATAAGGGCACACCATGACCACAAGACATCTTTTCATACTTTCCAATAGTTTTAGAGCCCAACTTGCTCTTGACAAATACAATTTTTATGTCCATTCAATCGAAGAGTCTCTTACAAGCTTTTTGGGCCTATTCATTTGCAGGTAGGCAGGAGAAACTGTAGCCAGGTTCTTCTATCACATGTTTACACAGGATGCCCCATCTTCATATACTGTCCAATTTCTTCAAGAGAAACAGAGTGACTCACAGCGGGGCTACATACATGAGGAAGTTCTGTACGGAGGAAATCCCATCCTCGCGCATCTTCCATTTCATCTCTTCAGGCTCCAGCTTCAGTGCGAGGCCCTTGATCCGAAACATCTTCACTCAGCAGCAGCACCTTCCAGCCACTGAGCCTTGCTCTCTGATCTTCAGGGGTGACACGTTTATTCTTGATCGGCTTCCTCTCATCATGAACTCTGGTAAGAGCTTGTGTCTTGGAAATTAGCCCTATGGACAGTACCTAGAGCTTCTGATAAGTTTTCAGATCTAGGTAACTCAAAACACAAAACGCAGAAGCTGAGGAGCCACCCCCAGAACCCGAAAATAAAGCACACACCATGCAGCATGGGCCATACATCTCGGACACTGCTTCAAGTGGCCACGAGCCCTCGACTTTCCTAATTCTTCTTGTGAAAACAGAACATAAATATACACAGCAGGTACGGCTCTGAAGAGAGCACGGGGAAGCAAAGTGCTGTGGAAGACACTGCTTCCTTGGGCAGCACCCAGCTTCCCTGGCCATAAAACACTTCAATTTTTCCCAATATTGCTGCCAAAGCTAAAATGCCAAGAAACACTGGGAACCTAGCCTGTGATTATATACACTTCATACTTTACAGGAATCAGCTGTGGAAAACAGAGTTTTACTTCTTACATGGCAGTGGAACAGAAGGGCAACTCAGGCTCCCTGAACGCCCGGAGCACTCGCACTGGGAGAGACAAAGACCCCACAGATTCCACCCCTGGCGGCCGCCTCCCCAGCCTACTCTTCCCTGGCCTAGGCGGTGGACTGTGCCTCGCTCTTTTTTTTTTTTTTAACTTCACTTTTGTTTTTCTTTAGCCTTATGAATTACTCAATCAGATTCTTACAAGGAAAAACTCAGCAGCACGCACATAAATCGGCCCCACAGCAGCTCAGCTTCAGCCTCAGATGTGCGGGAACCCGCCTGCCTGCAGCACAGCACAGCACACAGAGCTCCAGCGTCCTCGGGCCAACACCGCGTGCCCCTCCTCAGACACTCCTACAGTGTCCAAATTGTCAGTGTGCTTTTGTCAACATTTTACTAGTTTTTAAAATTAATTTCATGGCTACAGTGTGTCCTCCTTAATTCCATCCTTCATGAAGAAGTTTAAAAAAAAAAGTCCTCCCTGCTTTCTTTCCTTCTTATTATGACTCAGCACTCAGGAAAGGCTGACAATGACAAGAGCTCTTCTTTACAGGGTGCATTCCAGGACTGGGCATCACCTGCTTCCTTTATTCTCCACTCAGTATCATTTCTTTTCTTTTTTCTTTTTTTGAAGTACTGGGGATTGAACTCAGGACCTTGTGCTTGCCAGGCAAATGCTTATTCTAATGAACTATCTCCTTGGCCCCTTGTCTCATTTCTTTGTTAAAGGAGCAGTAAAGTTCTCAGCTGGTAGAGTCAAGACTTTTACGTTTAGATTTCATACTCTCTCTGGCTTCAACCACAAAACTTGGGGACAGGAGCTGCCTCGGACCCTCCTACAGAGTATTTGGTCCCAGGCCTTACAGAAGTTTTAAAAAATGCTCAGGTGAGTGAGCAAGCCACTCCTGATGATGCGGGAAGCCCCCAACCACGGCAGCAGTACTGGCTGCTGGTCTTCAATCCACTCAGACATACAGTGGACGCCACTGCTCCACTGTAGTACTGGGACAGGTTTCTCTTTGTAGAAGCTTCTTCCAGCTACTCTATGTCATTGCCTTACACTTTTATAAGCCTGCGGTATGATCTGCAAAACCGCCACAGTCTGTCAACAGGAGATGGCAGAATCCTTACAGCACTGGATCCTCACCTCCTGGCCCCTCTGAGGAACGAAGAGGTGGCTTACCACTACACTTCCTTCTGGGTTAGGCTGCATGTCTCTCAAGACTTAGGAAAAGTCTTTAGAGTTGTTCAAGCACGTGACACAGCATCACGTGTTTTTCAACAGTAAATACATTAAGTTCAGTGCATGTATCAGGAAGAGCCCGTATCTAGAAAGACAGGCAAGAAGCTGCCCCAAGGAAAAAGAGTTAGGGGGCTGGGGTCAGATGCTTCAGGAGGGTTTAACTTTTACTGCAATCATTGAGAGTAGCTACAAATTGTATTTGGATTACATGTGCATATTAACTTATGCATTAAATTAAAAAGACGTTTTTTAGTCCAAATAGACACCCCTCTTTTACCCAACTTCCTGCCACTTAGCTCCCCTCACACGAACTCCCCCCTGACGAGCTCTGTCCCTGTGTTAGAAATAAGATGGAAATGGTGACAAGCACTACCATGCTCTGCTCCAGACGTTGAGAGTCACGGAGATCCTTGGTCGGGGGACTTGTGACCATGTACTCTGTCTTCCTGTCACTCACAAATGCAGAAAGGGACGAAATTCACCTGAGATCCACACACACGGAGCCTCTGAGCACCCTGTTTGGGGTCATGTCATACGAAGCCTCTGGATCCAGATTCCACATCAACAATGTGCGATTAAACACTGTGCTATGTGAACTGTGGACACCACAATATATATTAATTTAGTCAACCAACCCCTAGTTAAGCCAGAGTTGATTTTATAAGAGAAGAAGGTAACAAATTAAAGATAATGTAATGATGCAGGTGACTGATGACCGAATGCTCAGAAATCAGCGATTGGAAAACATTCAGGAGGAGCAGTGGCATATAACAGCTGACAGCATATCTTTGTTTTTCAAATAAACTAGATTAAGAGGCCCAAATTCCCTTCAAATTCTCAGTTGAGAAGGCTTCTTATAGAAGAGCATATTTTTTCAGCTTACTCCTTAAAGGTAGCTCACAACCCATAAATGGAAGCTACTGAGAGAGAATGTTTAAGACAACATAAATAAAATCAATTCTAGGGCCACAGACTGCTGAAGTGGAGGAAACAAGTTCCTTTCCGTTTAAATATAGAAAAACTGTCTACTTGGCAAGATGTTAAATATGCATACACTGGAAGAGGAAGGTACGTGATTTTGAATTCTTCCAACCTCATCACCCTAGAATTTTCTCAGTGGGACAAAACAAATTTTAATGCAGGTACCAAGAATGTTCTAGAACAGGGACTCTACAGTGAAAGGACAGGTTTGGACAGGGACTCTATGTCCCTCTTCACACTGTCTGCCCCACTTACCCACCTCTGGAACCAGACTGCCAGGAACACGGTTCTTCAAGGAGGGGGGCATTTTTCCCCTCAGGTGTTAGCTACTAACCGCCTCCTTGCAACTGAATCCTGAAATTCACCCTGTATGTGTATTTCTGTCAAATGGTCACAGGGCCCTGCAGCAATGTGTATTTTTATTTAGCAAGTTTAATGAAAAAAACTACTTCCGTACACATGCTATATCAAAAGATAAACTATGCTGCTGCCTCCAGCTCAGCTATTTCTCCAGTCCAATGTACATAGTAGGATGTAGGAGACAGATTTGGTCTCACAACACCTGAAAACAAAGCTCTGAGACTGACACACATGGTTCAATGAACCAAAAGCATGAGGCATCTTGGGCTGCCCCTCTATCATCCTGCCAGTCAGTCTGCAGGCGCTCAGCCCCAGCAGGTGCTGTCCTTGCGCCAAAACCAAACCCAGGCAGACCCCGTGCATGGAGCTGAGCCACAGCAAAGCACCTTGTGGATGCAGAGAACACACAAAATGACCGGAGAGCTGGATGACTACTATGCTCTCAGCACTTGCACCTCACCAAAAGCTGCGGCTGAAGTCCTAGTGACCCTGGGAGGTGGGGTCTGTGGGCAACAATTATAATTAAATGAGCCTGTGTGGGTGGGGCCCAATGACAGGACTTGTATTCTTACAGTAAGAATCACCAGAGAGCTCCCTGACCAGGCCACCATGGGGACAGAGCAAAAAGGGCCTCGCAAGCAGGAAGTGGGCGCATGCCAGGAGCCAAGTCACGCAGCCCGGAGAATGCCAGCCTCCTCTAGAATGGAAACACAGTTCTGTTGTTCAAGGCATCAGAGCACGGTCCAAGTCATGGCAGCCCGTGGTATGGGACAGTGACTGCGGGATTTCCACAGAACTGGAATTCAGACAGGGAGCAGTCACTCAGAGCTTGACAGAACCTGACTGGCACCAAAGCAGGTCACCTATTTTTGATGTTATCATGTTGAAAAACACAGCATCCCATTCATGAGATCCTTTTCTGCAATACTATTTTTACTTATTAAAATAACAAGGTTTAGTCAAGGTGGTACACTTAAGAGGCATTAAAAGTAAAGTACAAACCGCCCAGACTGTCCACATTCAGACTCGCACACTGTTGCCCACCGGACGTCTGTCATCCTGGAAGTGTCACCTGTGCGGATGGTGCCGTCACCAAGGAGGCTTCCTCAGAACGCTGCTTCCGCCACAGCCACTGTTCCATAATTCACGGGAAGAACTCTTATCCTGTCGTACTCACAAGACGCGGCTGAACTGTGACTTCACTTTCAGGAGCATCTACAGTCTCAATGTGGACACCCACATCCTGTCCTCTCAGGAAGAGTCACTGGATGCCAGAGAGGGTGGCTAGAGAGTAACTCAAAGGAGTACCAGGAAGCTTTCTGGGCGATGGAGACATTCTGATTACACAGCTGTGTACATGTCAGAGTTATCAAACTGCGCTCTTAAGATCTACGAGAAGTTTGAAACTGGGCATGGAGGTGCACACCTATAATCCCAGCACTAGGGAGGCTGAGATAGGAGGATCTCTATGAGTCTGAACTGCATAGCAAGACCCTGTATAAAAAAAAATAATAAATAAATAAATAAATAAGACCTCCAAGAAGTGAACTGGAAGGGTGACACCTGTCACCGGAACATGTATACTTGACGGCTTCTTCCAGCAGCAGCAGCAAATGGCATGGTCAAAGTGAACATTACTGCCTCGTTGGGCATGGACCACATACCAATTAGAATTAGATCACTGCTGAGGTTCCTCAGATACGGACGACCGAGCTAACGGAACTGGAAGAGGTCAGCATTGCTTTGAGAAAAGAAGTGCCCAAATCTGCTACAGACCCCATGGGCCTGGGCCACCGCGTGCCAGAGAAATCATAGCACAGCCTCTCAAATTCGTGGGCAGTATGGATCGTTTTCAAAGAATGGTTGAAGACACAGCGCTGAACAAATCTTTTCCTATGAAATAACTTACAACTGTAAGCAAACATATTATTTCTATAGTAGGTGAATTACTTACATTACCATCATAAAAATCCAAAATTTAAAAATTATTACAAAAAAATTATTACAGAATTAGAACTAAAATTTGAAAAACACTACAATAAGCTCCCAACTTACATAAGAGTTCTGTTCTGGGAAAATATTTGAAAGAGGTTCATTCATAATCCGACAAAGCGAGTGTTGCACAAGTCCTGTACAGCACCCCTGTGAAAGTTCACAACTCAAATGTTTGCAAGTCAGAGACTTACTCTGATGACACACAAACATTCCTTTCAGCTGATCAGAGAAAGTTCTCAGAAGGCTTTATTCTAAAAAAAACACTGCCTGCGGAAATCACGGGCTCCAACCGCCCAAGGCCCAGGAACAGGCAACTCCTCCTGGCTGGGGGTCAGCTCCAGGAGAGTGGGGAGGAGCAGATGTGGCTACACAGGCGGAGGGTTTAACACAGAGCGCTGTGCCAAGCGGCGCACGGTGCACGGTGCACACGTGAAACATTCTCAGCCCTGCGCTGTCATCTCAGAGCAGGCAGCAGCGCAGGGTCTGAGACTGTGGCCAATTCCAAGAATGTCTCCCAACGCCTAGCATCCTGTTGCTCTGCCCAGGACAGCCACAGCCCCTGTCCTCTCGAGGTGGCCAGGGGCTAAAGGGCACAGCCCCTTGAACATGCTGAGGGAGGGCAGGAGAGGACGTCAAGGGACACTGAAAGGGCGCCTCACCCAGCAAGCGTTTGCAGCCCAGGGAAAGCTTCTCAGTAGAGGCCCAACGCAGCTGCGAGGGCAAGGATGGGGCAGGGAGGGGGCAGCCAGGGACTATCACAGAGGTCAGTTGCTCGGTTGCAGAGTTCCACCCCAGGCTATGTGGCCTTGAACAACTTACTTAACTGGCTCAAGTATCCCTACCTGCAAAATACTGAGGTCACCTCTCACCTTATATTGCAAAATGAAAACTAAATAGATATAATACAAGTCTTACAAAAGAAAAAAAAAAGCCTTTACAAGAGAAGTACTCAGACATAAGGATTAAGATTCAATATTATTATGGAATCAAACTGAGAGAACTCGGGGTCCTCCCAGCAGGCAGCTGCATTCTCCAGCCCTTGCTCTTTGGTTCCTCCTGCACAGACAGGACAGGCTGGGCTCTCCCACCTCCCCAGGGCTCTGCTGAGAATGCCCTTTCTTCCATTCGTGCTCATGGGGCAGCTCCTGAGCCCTTAAGCCTCTGCCTATCTGCCCAAAGGCCCCCATCAGTAAATCTTCCACATAAAATAACTCCCCCAAATTCATTTTCCCTTCATGAGTATATATTTATTCTTTCTTAAAAAATGTGACTACTTGTGCTGGACTTAAAGCTCCCTGAGAGTAGGGCGCTTTGTCTCTTCTATTTCCTGTACTTTTCCAGAGCTCTGGGCAGCACCTGGCACGCAGCAGGTCCTCGGCAAATATCTGTTAGGAAAGTGAACAGACACCTCAGGCTTGGGGCAAGGCGGTCGCTCTTCCATTATTCAGAAGTCTAACATAAAGGTCATTGTTGGGTAGGTGTCTCATAAACAGTCACTGAACTAACTATACAATTCAATCACTTTTGACATATGGTGCTATCTAATACATAAAGCTCAACTGAATGTACTTTTATTGCTTAGCAAATAAATTCGAGATTGTGTAATGAAGAAACAGGTTGTCTGCTCAACTGGCTGAGAGGAAGAGCAAACCCAGCCACCTGATGTCATTAGCCAAGGACACTCATTAACACATTTATCAATTACTTCCAAACAACCATGGTCTGATGCAAAAGGCCAAGCACTAGCAAGCCACGCCAGCCTTGGGATTCTGATTTAATACACAAAGTACAAAAGCACAATCAAAGTGTTCTCATGCTGAAGACTTTTTTCTCTTAGTAAGTTGGGTCCCTAGAGAAATTTCATTACTGGAATTAAGTCTCCGGGCTATTCACTAATGATCTGACAAGGCTCTCGACTCCCCTTAAATAACACACCAAACATTTGTTTTAACACTCAAAGAAGTAAACTTACAATGAGTTCAACTGCTTCCTTCTAAAATTATAGACAGTTATAACTTAAACTGAAAGTCTTCAAGCTTCACAAGCTGTCTATGAGCTTATGCTAAGCACAAAAGAAGCAACAATTTATGCGTAGAGGGCCAGGGAGATAGCTCAACGGCATAAGCACCTGCCTGGCAAGTGCAAGGTCCTGAGTTCAATCCCCAGTACCAAAATAACTAAATAATAAAAATTCATGCTAAATCAAAATTTATACTAAATATATGTAAGGATATTAATCTCTTATAATTTCAAAACATTGCTAAAACACGAATAAAATAATTTGATTTGAACAAGAAGCACACATACTGGGCTTACTATAGAGATTGGCCTTCAAAGGATTAAACTTTGTAAGCTGAAATGTGTATTTCTCTGAAGAAATTCTCATCCCCAAAAGAGCACCTTAAAGATAATTTCAGCCCAAGCTTGTGCTGTCACGAAAACCCAAATCAGCCGACAGCATCTGCATAAAGGAGAACCTCCTATCCTGACCTGGTCGCTCCAAGAGCCAACCCCAGGTTTCAGCTCTGCTAGCCCCCTCTGGGCGGCTGTGGCAGCGGCAACCCCGTGCACAGAGGGGCACTCGAAGAGCGTTCACTGACCTGCCCCATCCCCGGAACTAGCTCTTGGGTCTTTTGAACCCCGTACGCAGTGCTCTTTGAGTAGAAAGTACATTTCTTGACTCTCAATTATATTTTCCTTGGAATTTTGTTTTGGGGGACACCTCTCACAAATGATGTACTGCATCAATCCTTTTCAGATCATGGAGCCAAATGCAGGAAGACTTCTAACAGGGCCTGGATCTTCAGGGTTTTGGCCTTGGCCTGCTGTTCTCTCATGAACTGAACTGACCGCTGTGTCCTAGGGACCTCCAGATGTTGAGCTCCAGCCCCTCCTCTTCCTCAGGCCTCCTATTTACACCCACTGTGAATGTAGTGGGCCCCTCCACTAGCAGATGAGAGGCGTACCTGGCATATAGTATTTCTAAACGTGCTCATCTTCAGCCCGTATCTCTGTAAGGTTCAGGATCTCTCCTAGCCCATGATCTCTTTTCAATCTTCCAGATAAACTCCTGGGAATGGCTCCTGGTTTGTCCTTCATCCAGTCAGTAGTTCTGTCTATTTTACTCATTACTGTCTCCTACACAAAGGCCTTTCTCACTGTGTGAGCGCAAGTCCTCATTATCTTCTTAGCTGGGACACTGCAATTGCCTCCGACTGAACCCCTGGCTGCCCCACCACACACACGTCCACATGTGCCATGATTTCTGTGTACACATATGACATAAATCCACTTAGGCCCAGCCTGCTGACAAGCCTTCGCAGCTTCCTGTACCAGCTACGGGAAGCCCAAACTCCCAGGCGGGAAACCTCTGCCTGACAGCCTGAATTTCCTATCATATAACTACTTTCCTGCTTCTTAATAATACAACTTTAATTTCTAGAGGGAGCTCGGTCACCCTTAGGACTCAATTTTCTCGCTTTCACTACAGTCACATTTAGCCCATACATAATGCCGGGTAGAGTCAATTCTGTAGTACGTAATATGTAAACTTTCAGGCAGGTGCCTTCCAGGAAGCTGTATGATTTGGCAGGACTATCCTTCAGCCTTCCTTACTGCCCAGAACTGTGATTCAGAGGTGTTCCTGGAGCTTCACCATCCATTTTTGACCAGGGGGTGACCAGGAAGGTAACAAAACAAAAATTACAGAAATCTACGTTCCACATGATTCCCTGGAGCTTTCGCTGCTGCCTCCAGACTTCTTACGTGAGAGAGAGCTGTTTCTACCTACGGTCCACTGTTATTTCTGCATTTCCTGTGGCAGTCAATGGTGCCAAATCCTAAGGGACGCACAATTCAAATGTCGTAGGAATAATAACCATCCGCTGCGTCACCTCCACTCCCTTTCCAGTCAGGTTTTCCACAGAACCTCAATATCTGAACTCTACTGCTACTAACACTCACACAGGTCTCCACCTCACCACGCGGTCCCCAGAAGCGCTCGTGCTTTCCTGTTTGCTCAGTCTCACAGCCCCACCTCAACTCTCTCCCTACTTTTGTTCAGCTTTCAGCTTCTCCCATTCAGTTCGGCTGCCACCTCCTCCAGGAAGTGTGCCTACATAGCTCACACTGAAAGGCCATTCGCTGTGCTCCCGAATGCCCTGGATACACTGAAAGGGTAGAGCCAGTCTTCCATTACGTGCGGATGGGCCACCCTCTCACTCCAAAGAAAAGGCCTCAAAAGGCAGAAGGTAGTCCGTAGGTTTGTGACACCGCACAATGCCATGCTTGGCACGGAGCAGTAGCCGGGTCAGGGTGTTCTGGTCCCAGCTGGATCCGACAGTTAAACACCCCCAAATGCCTGACTAAGTCTTCTAACCAGCAGTAAGTGGATGATTAAAAGAAGATTTTCTAAGCACATTTTTCCCTGGGGACAAACAACAAATTGCTGATGAACTATTCTAACAGAGCATCCCCCATGAGAAGCAATTTACTGGTTGGGAGTTTCAGACTTGAATTCCCTGTCCGTAAAAGAGCGCTTGGCCCTAGGTGAGCTCGGGAATCTTGCTGGGCTCTGATTCTCTGTTGCTGAGGATAAGCACAGGACTGGGACACGAGGGACTCACTGGGGATGGGTCAGTCCTCCAGGAAGTGGCAACAGCACCAGGCTCACCCAACTTTTAGGGAACTTATTTCCAAGGATTGAGCCTTGAGGTCTTCAGATGACTGTGAAGACGCTAAGATAATGGGATGTCAACTGGGGAAGACTGGCCTCCCTGACTCCAGCCACGCAGAAGCCCTTGAACTCTCCGTGCTTCTTCTGGCCACTGGGCATATGCATTTGTCACCCCTTCAGTCCTGACGATCTCTCCTCCTCCTTGCCAGCGACCACAGCCCAGGAGCCACTTGCTTAGGGCAATCCTCCACCTTGCCCTCTGTCATGGTCTCTACCAGGGCACTGCATTTCACTTCTCTGCAGCAGAGGCTGGATCTGCCATTTTTACTGGTGCGTGTACCTGACTACTATGGTTTCCTTCAGGAGGTCAGACCCACCCGGAGTATTTCTGCCTTTGCTCCCCATGTCACTGGTGGAGAGATGCTGCTCAGTAAGTCCCTGTTAAATGGTCTCCAAGGACTGCAAGGGGAACAGAAGCACCTGAGAGCCCCTCTGCAGGACAGGGGAGACTGCACTGCAGGAAATGTCAAGCAACTCCTTTAAGCCAGAAGCCTCTGAGCTCTCCCTCACATCCTTAAAGAAGTAGTCAGGGACGGTGATTACTTTCTGGTGACAGAACAGTGATTACTGAATCCAAGGCCACTCCTGGGCAGGGCAAAGCATGACAGGAAGAGACAGGAACGTGACTAAAATGTTCCAAGTTCTGGCACCTGTGCCAGGGGAGGGCTCACAGCCGAAAATACAATGCAAAAGTTACTCATGTTCTGAACATTCCATGTGACTGGCATATCCTGAATAAACAGGGCCGATGAAAACAACAAACGACAATGTGTAGCTGCCTTCTCAGCAGGCAGATCAAGCAAGAGCAGCCTGCTTCTTGGAACAGAAGGCATGATGGGACTGGATGGCAAGGAAGAGCAGAGCCGCTCAATCTGACTATTGTCTCAACCTAACAAGAAAAATG
Source organism: Octodon degus (assembly GCF_000260255.1). NCBI lineage: Eukaryota > Metazoa > Chordata > Mammalia > Rodentia > Octodontidae > Octodon > Octodon degus. Next base: position 21,706,672 of record NW_004524583.1, read on the forward strand.
CTCTCACTAGCACAGCTAGAAGAGACATAACTAAGAAACGGAGTTGTATCTAGTGACGCCACGGTCAGACTCTAAAGTTCCAGGCTCAAATGAGAGCTACTTGGCGAGTATGAAAGCCGGCTGAGAAACACTGAGGCCAAGACAGGACCTGTGGGAGTGCTCCAGAAGGGTAGAGCTGCAGGGGACTGACTCAGAGACGTCGCATCCATCACTGTGCCAACACTGAAGAAACAGAGTCCTTGTGAGCACTGGGAAACAGAGCCCCTGTGAACACTAAGCCAGGGATGTCCCACTCACAGAAGCGGCCTCACCAGGGAACAGCAGCAAAGCCATACCCAGCTCAGTTCATATCATGCAGGTTTCTGGAGCCCGGGAGGCAGCCCAGGCCCTTCGTGCACCCTTGAGAAACAAGGCAGATGAGGTCAGGGATGGGTGTGTTCACATAGTTCCACCAGGGGGTTCAGAGCCTGCTTAACAGATCTTACTTTGGGGGGTCACGGTTAGTCTTTCCAAATGAAAGAAAGGGAGGGGGAGAGAAGAGACAGAGATAGAGATAGAGATGACAGAGATTTTGCAATTGGAGCAGAAATCAAGGGTGATTTTCTCTTAAGTTACTGTGCTATGTAAGCAGAAGACAGTGTGTCCTGCCTGGCAGTCAGCCTCTGTGGGGTGACTCTTGCTGTCTGGGCTGTTCCACATCTAGAAAATGGAGTCCAGGAATACCACAGTAGGTGCACGGATCGTGACGACCACATGCGCACCCCAGGTGGCCAGACCCACGTGCTGGAAAGCGTGCCCAGGCACTCAATGGAACGCGAGAAGCAGGAACCAAACTTTAAACTCTCCTGTGAGCTCTTCTGTACCCCACATATCTTAGATACATTCCATGCGCCATCAAACGGCAAGTCAAATTGCACTGGGGGGCTCAGGAGTCTGGAACTGAAACACTAGTGATGGGTGAATTCTTTAACATAAACTATAACGTGGGATAGAAATGGTGCTTGGCGATGCTGGAAACGGGCTGCATGCCCCTTTGTTTCCTCAACTTTTCTGCAGGGCATGATTATGGGGAAAAGCCTATACCGTATGGAAAGTATGCATGAGCAACGTCTGAGCTCCCAGTCGGCCAACAAAGCCAGGACACGCGGATGGGCAGGCTCTTCTGGAGCCAAAGCAGCTGCTCCACTGCCCTCTTTTAGCTGCCCTCCTTGACCTCTGGCTATAGTAGTTTCCAGAATTTCTCCAACCAAAGGCAAAGATCCAGAGCCTTCTACTGTATCTCCTAAGGCCAGAGCTTGAGTTCATCCACAGAACATAAGTGAATGCGTCTGAGAGCCGGGGTCCCAACACACGCCGAGAAGCACACAGGTGTGGCTGGCCTGTCTCTTCCCACACGGCTCAGTCACTGGAGAGACAAGTAATACGTATCGGGAGGCACCAATGGCTCTGCCCTCTAAGGTCCCACTTAATGAGGACTTGCAGATGGTGCAGCTTTGTAACTTGCCAGAAAGGCACTTACTACCACACCCAAGGCGGGCACTCTACCTGAACGGGCCAGCAGCCTCTCTAGAGATTGGACAGGGGCCTCGCACAGTACCTGAGGCTTCCGGCTGCTCGCAGGCTTCCCACTGGGCTCCGGAACCGTTCACATCCTCACCCAAATGCGCCCTCAACTGTGCATGAGCTGCAAGGACCTGGCTTTCAAGGCCTTACCCGTAAGATTCTGCTCCAGCAGCAGCCTGAGTGAAATTAAGCTATCCAGTATAATAAATCCCCAAGACCAAAAAAAATAGCATTTGAATCTATCCCAATTAAATGTGCTCACTTCAAAGTCGTCATATCAGTTGGAGCCTGAACATGGATTCAAGCCCAAAAGTACATTAAAATCACTTCTCAGAATTGAACCACAGATACCATGAACTGAAAGAAAACCTCCAGGCATGGGCGGATACCGCTTCGCCAGGATTGCGGCAGTTACGGCCACACTCTGTATCATGAGACAAACGCCACCAGGAACCCAGATGAAGCGATGTGCACAGGAGAGAGCGAGCTTGCTGCCTTGGCCAGGCGAGCGCAGTGCTTTCCTAAAGCCCTAAGTGGCCAAGGAGCCTGAGGCAGGCCTGGCTGTTGCCCCCATGCTGCCTGGTGTGCCTGAGTTCAAGCTGTCCTTCCCCTGAGAGGGGAATAACAAGCCAGCTCCCCGCACTGGAATCCACCTTCAAGTCTCTACCGAGAAGCCAGGGCTTCTTGGTGGTTAAAGGCATGGTTTGTATTCGGGCCTCACAGGGTTCCAGATCGCAGCCTGGTTATTAATGAAGCCTTTCTAAGCCTTAATTACCCATCTGAACAAAGTGAATAATGTTGTTGTTCTATAATAACACTGTTAAGAGGATTATGGGAGAAATTGAGGCAAATGTTGGTACTGTAATAAGTGCCTGGGTGAGCTCTTGTTGTTGATAATGTTATTATGTTGATTTATAGCAGAAGTCCCTGCCAAGAAGGGAAGTCATTGTTCTTAAAAATGTAATGCGGAGAAGCTCTTTTCTGGGTAAGTAGAGAACGGAGAAGCCACAGAGAGGCAAACACACAGCGGACCTACTGCTCTGAGCAGACCACCACTATGGGTGAAGACTTCCAACTGCTTAACCCCACCCCAGAGGACATGCTGGATAGAGAGTGGAGAGAGGGGAAAGCCTTCGACAGAACCATCAGGAGCCCACCACAGCCTATGCAGGAAGACGCACGGACACCTGAAGTCACTTGTGGCAGCCCCTTGACTTAGTGAGCCAACCACCATGATCTGCAAGCAGATACTTCCTCTGCAGCTTCACAGGCCTGGCACACAGCCTGGGGAGCTCCCTTTCTCCCAGCCCTCCTCTGTACCCCTCTGTACCTCACAGCCCTGGGTCTGTGACTGCAGGGCTACATCCAGCTAAGATTTGGGGGTTCTGCCTTGTGGGGCACCTGTTATAGTTCCTTGGTATTCTCTTTTTTTTCTTTTTTCTTTTTTAAAAAATTAATTAATTTATTTATTTGTGTGTGTGTGTGTGGCCAGCTCAGCCCACCAGGGGGCGGGGCTGGCTGGCATGTGGTGCTGGGGGATTGAACCACGGTCCCTGTGCTTTGCTAAGCTTGTTCTAAGTAGGTGCTTTAGACCACTGAGCCATCTCACCAGCCCCTCTCTTTTTTTTCTAGTATCATCTTACCAGCTTCACTACCTCTTTCCTGCATTGACTTGCAGAGTATTTATAAATATTCATCTTTTTTTTGGTGGTATTGGGTATTGAACTCAGGACCTTGCACTTGCCAAGCAAGTGCTTATTCTACTGAGCTACTTCCCCAGCCCAAAATATTTAGCTTCTAAAGTTTTCTTACACTTTGATAATGTCTTTTTTTTTTTTTTTTTAAGGGAAGGGTCTATAGGGTGTTCAGGGTCTCACTACTAGATCAGACTCATAGTGATTTGCCTATTTACAGCCTCCCAAGAGCTGGGATTCAGGAATGTACCACCATGCCCAGCCTCAATTGCTGCTTCAGCATGCCCTGGGGGCGGGGCTGGCTCAGCAGGCCTGGGATAGAACCCTTGGCCCCTGCTCCTGGTTGCAGGTGCTTTAATCCACTGAGCTACTTGGCCGGCCCTTAAAGTTCGATAAGCTCATAAAAGGAGCAGAACTTAGCAAGGCTAAACAGCAACACATTTTAATCAGGACTTAAAATGTAGCAAATGTAAAAGAACTTTTGTCAAAGGAATACAACTGCATCACAAGAGAAAGAAAAGAGTATAGGTGGTAATTGCCCTGTGATGTGATTTAGAGAACAGGAAGTCAGGTTTAGTGGTTCATGCTTAACACCAGCATTCTGGGAGGCTGAGGCAGATGGATTACAAGTTTGAACCGAGCCCGAACAACTTAGCCAGGTCCTGTTTTGAAATTAAAAAAAAAAAAAACCTAAAAAGGACTGGGCAGGTGGCTCAGTGTGAAAGCTGTCAACAACGAAACAAAAAGACCAGAAAGATATGGACAACACGCAGAAAACAATCCAATGCTCATTATTTCACCTCTCACCCTCCTAAAATTTCACTGGATGCGCATGAGTTTCTGTCACTAGTCGGATCTGAGTGTGTTCAAGGTATGGCACACCATGACCACAGCCTGCGAGTCATGAGGTCGAATCAGATGCTGTCTGGGAGGGGCTCCAAGCGAGAGAGAGACTCAAGCAAGGCCCTGCTCCCGTGGGCAGCGGCATGGCCACGGCACCCAGGGACCCAGGGCAACAGTGCGCCACACTGTCCAGCTGAGCACGGATTATGCAAATGGGATGGATTTGTGCGGACCAAAGCACTTGAAATGTTAAAATGGAAAAAGGACTACGATGCTGTGATTGGTGCTGTGCAGGGCTTGGTTACAACAAGCCTTTAGCAAGCCCTGGCGGAATCAACACACACATAATCCCTTCGGAGCCTCTCTGTCTACTTTATCAATGCCTAACTGGGCAGTTTTACCTTCAAGGCAGGGTCTGTCACTGGGCCATGCATGTATTCTGAAGCTCACTTAGACCTTTGTGGACTTAGTGCTCAAAAGACTGCAGCTGATTATCAGCAGAGATGGAAGGGTGGGGATGAGTCGGAGGAGGGGAAGCAGGCCCCAGGCTCACCGGTAGATGATGCCCTTCTCGTGCAGGAACATGAGCGCCGAGATGATCTCTGCAGCATAGAAACGGGCCCGGGCCTCATCGAAGCGGCGGGACTTCTGGATGTGGAACATCAAATCGCCTCCATTCACGAACTCCATCACAAAAAACAGGCGATCCTGGGTGCAAACACAGAGCAGCGATTAGCTAGGGCTCAGGCAGAGCGGTGTTGCCTTGGGCTGAGGCCCGGGAAGGAGGGCTTTGCTGGAGGGAGTTGAGGGGCCGTCCTATCACTGGTCAGGGAGCAGAGACGGGTCTGGGGAAGCTTTGGAAAGGTGACTTCAGGATCCCTGTAATTCCAAATCGCCTTGAACTTTCCCATCAGTCACAAAGAAGAGGGCACCAAGCACCTCTGGGGCCGGGCCAGGCTCCTTAATAGAAAGTAAAGGAAGACAGCAGCCTGAGTCCAAAAGCAAATGCCTTCGTATGTGCAGGTGAGGCGACCTACAGCAAGGGGAGGACACCAACAGGCAGAGAACAGAGAAGGGCAAAAACCCCTTAGCTAATCAGTAGTCAGAGTGCGACGGCCATCTCTGACAGCCCCCACGCTGGGAAGGCCCGTGGCCCCTCAGGAGTGGGAGCGGAAAGTGAGCCGGAGGCCGTCTTCACAAGAGACGCACTCACGCGCAGGTGAGCCAGACTCTCGAAACAGCTGCCAGAGCAACATCCTAGGCTCCACGCCAGCGGCAGAAAAGGTGCTGTGGGGTGACCTCAAAGCGTAAGTTGCAGCTAAAGCAGGACCACACGACATAAAAGGTTTGGTGCAAAGTTCTCTTAACACGGAGAGGTGTCTGTACTCCCTGCCAGGACCATTTATGAAGTCCCCAGGAAGTCAACAGGGAGGAGGAACTGGGAAGAGACAAAGGCCCAGATACAAAACGGATATATTTCTACCCATAAAAAGCCTGGTACAAGAAACACAGGATATAACAAACGCCACCACCAAGTTACAGGAACAAGCAAATCTGTACATTCTGATCGATACTGTGCAGGAAAAGTGAGGGATGCAGCAACACCTGGTCCTGAGAGGGCTGGAGGAGGTTCCTGAGCAAGGGACCTGTGAGTCAAGGCCCATGGCTGGGCGCCACCCCTCCAGGGCCATCGATGGTCTCTCTAGGGGAGGAGCACAGAGGTTTTTACATGGGGAAACGGTATTCAACCGTGTACATGCTGTGTGCTGCATGTGCGCATCCCCACACCAATGGTGCACAATGGCGGGCAGTCGTGTGCTGCAGCTCAGCTCCAGCTACACAGGCAGGGCAACCATGCTGATCGCTATCGGAAAGCAGGGCAACCTGTGACCTCTGGGCCTCTATTTTAAGTAATACTGTCATCAGAAGGGAAACAGCTTTCCACACTTACCAACTACATCTTCCTCTATTAACAAGAAACATGAACTTAAGGTTGGGGGGAGAATACCAAGATTCACAAAAACAAAAACCACAACTGATAATACAACTAACTCCTCAGGCCAGGTAAGTACAGGGAGCCCTCTGCCTGGGGGCCCTCGCTGGAGTGTGGCGGCAAGAGAGACGCAGAGGGGGTGGGGAGGGCTCCTGTGAGCAATGCTAATGCTGGGCAGCTCTCTCCACGGGAAGCCTCAGTGGCAGGAGCAGGCCAGCCAAGGGCGGGCCAGGCCAGGCACGTGTTGCTGGCACCTCCCAAGAGCCATCTGTACAGGAAGTTTCTGTGCTGACGTGGTATTCGTCTGGAGTGGCAGTGGCTGCAGGGGAACAGAGCACGACTGAGGGGGAAAGCCACCCAGGAGTGTCCCTCGGCAAGCGGGTCAGCCTGACACAGTCCTGTCAGCCAGGCTGTGAGCCTCCTCATAGGTACGACTGGCAACCACGTGAATTCCCAGTTGAACTGCTCTCAACAACTGGTTACAACTAAACTGGGTCAATAGGTGAGCGGCCATCCCTGGGCTCCCAAAATTACTGTCCTTGGCAAGAGTTTCTAAGGTAGCAGGCACCAAAGAGATAAGGGTCTGTGCGTGCATGCGTGCGCACACAATCTTTTTCAAGTCTAACCCTGAAAAAGCTAGACCCCAGGCTAACCTCCAGATCTGGGGGAACAAATGCCACCCCCAGTCTCACTCCTTCTCATGTCTCGGGCCCAGTTAACATACAGGATCTGGCACTTTCTCCTCTGCTGCACAGCGAGGGGACAAGGGACAATACACTTCAGTCACCCTCGGGTCCTTCCTGAGCCCCTATCCACCTTTTAGGGAGGGCACAATTCATAGCCCTAGGGCTACAATCAAGCCCTAGACCAGGCAGGAAGGGGAAACAAGCTGGGTAAGACACGATGGATACTTGAATAAAAGTAACGGTCTGTCCTGTCAAAGACCTCAAGTAAAGCCAAAAGGGAGAAAAACAAAAGCGCACATATTAACTAGCAAAACGTGTTTTGCTCTCGGGAAACCCTCATCCCAGTCACTTTAAAGTCTGCTGCAGGAGGGGAAAAGATCTGTCAGTAATCTCTCCAAGATTACTGATGTAGAGGAGGAGATAAACGACAATGGTCACCGGTGTTTAGAAACGAGAACCCACTTGTCAAGGGGTGGGGGCAGTGGTCCAGCTGCAGAAAAGCTGTGTCAAGTGGGTTACCGAGTCCTCTGAACGGACGTGCAAGAAGCAGCAGTGTTCCCACGGTTGTGTGGCTTGGTGCAGATATTTTCAGTTAAAAAAGTCATAAATGTGAATGTACAGAATGACCACAATTGCAGCCCAAGGCACACAGATATGCACACAACACACACGGCCTTACACAGTGGCAGAAATCAGCATTAGCGTACAGAATCTGGCACTGGATGTGGAATCTGGGGTGACACTGATCTCTTTATTCTTTTCAGTATCCCTCAAGGTTTTTCTTACTATCAGAAGCAAACTAACATCACATGTGCTTCCTCCACATTTTCCTTACCTTGATCTGAAAAAAACAGAAGACAAGATATTGGGGGAATGCAGTTATAAAAGCTACCTCTGAGAGTAGTTATTCAAGCAATGGAAATTAGACAGCAGCCTCATATGCTACGGTGCACAAGAAGCCCACCCTTCTCTCTTACAGGTCCTTCTGCTGCCTGAAGTACCCGGATGTCAGGCTTGCTGCAATGGCATCCAAAGAGAATAATCTGGCTCTGGCTGGGTTCCCAGGAGCCTGAGGACCCAAGCTCTGCCACACGGGCTCCACAGCACCTTCTGTGGACTGAGCACACACTGTACGCCAGGCCTGGTGGGGGTCTTGTACCTTAAAGTGGAGTGCCTTCTCCTGCTTGTAAACACAGAGAGCCTTGTTGCAGCAGGACAAGGGCAGTGGAGGGCTTCTGAGGGTGTCACAGGGGCCTGGCAGGGTGCCAGAAGAGCTTGGAAAGAGGAAGTAGCTCCCAAGAAGAGCCAATTCCATCTAGAAGAGGAAGACACCAAGGTCACCTGGAGCAGGGGTGACGGAGGGGGTGTTAAGAAGACGGACCAGGGGAAGCATGAGGTGCCAGGCAGCGTGCAGGGGCTGCAGTGGGAGATGATGTACCAGGGCCAAGGCCGAGTGCGAGGTCTCCCTCATGGCCATCTAAATGCCATTTTCATAACCAAGTGCTTGTAGAAAAAGCAAAATGCTAACGAGGGTGTTTTCCTTGACCCCATCCCAGGTCACCCACTGTGGAACCTGCAGGGCCTCGGTTCCTATTAATAACCATGACCACTCACCTACTGTCTCCATCAGAATTCTGAGCCCAATGCCTGAGGTAAGACAGGTGGTGGCTCTGGGGTTTGGCTTAAAAAAGACAAGCCACATATGACAAAACAACATGGGCCATGAAAACAGATCTCTCCCTGGAAATTGGACCCCTTTGGAACTAATTCTACCAACCTCCAGGAAACCTTTCCCATTCAGTGAACATCTTTTACAAAGCAGAGACCTAGTTCAAAATTCAAAGAGTAGGCAGAAGACAACCTACGACCTCTCACCTACAACCCCACTCACCATCTGTGCCATTTCTGAAGTGACATCCCTTGTTACTTGCCCAGTGCTGAGTCAGGCTCCACATCTCCCACTGTGAAGCAACCGGATGAAGCGCTTTTGGGGAATCCTGCCTGAGGGAGGTGCTGTGTGATGGATCAAGACTGCTCTGAGTCACCTCTAGGGAGGGAAGATGTTTCAGATCCCACCCTCGCCAGGCAACAGAGGTGACTCTTCCTGTGCTTATAGCTAGACATGGAGCAATTTTGGTTTTTCTCAAGTCCAGTTTCCTAAAAGCTGAGCCTAAACATCTGCGTGGCTTCGTCTGAGGCTTTTGGTTCCTGTAAGGCAAATCCGCCCTAACTTGTGTGGCGAGAAAATTGAGGTCCAAGAGACAGGCTTAACCTCAGTTCTAAGGCCAAGCGACCAAGCCCTCTCTCCGGCTGGCCCTTGCTCCTCTCTTCTGTCTCTGACTCAACTAGCCACAAATCCAAGTCATTAATGCAGGATGATGAACAACTGGAGGAGTAGAACCAACTCAAAAATCCTTTGTCCCCGTGCCCGCCCAGTGTGAGTTACAGGCACAGAGGTCAGCAGGGCTGGTGCCAGGGAATGGCAGAATCGCTGCCACTGCCTGCCTTGGGTCCATTAATCTGCCACAGCTCTCTGCCCCACCAGACTAGGGCAGCTACTTCCCCAGACCAAACAGGATACAAACATCCCTTGAACAGACAGCATTTGCCAGTAGTAGGCATTCCTTAAAACTGTGCATTACAGATTGGTCTTAGGATTCAAAACTGGCACACAAGGCATGAAAGGAAGTTCGAGACCACGGCCCTGAGTAGATGCTTGTGCCAGGCCAAGGCAGTAGGAGGTACAAGGTGACTCTGTTTAAGGACAGTGACTGCAGCGTGAGGGTTCAAGACCCCAGCCTGCTCGTGTGGTCAACACCAGGCCTCCTGAGCATAGCTGGACCACGCTGGTCTCCTAGAGTCTCTTTCCCAGGAATCACCAACTGAGAGAAAGAGGTTTTAACTAGTATGACTGTGTACAAGGACGGAGCTAACATGAATAAGGAGGCAGAGGCTGCCTCAGTGGTGGGAGCACGTGATATGCCTTGGTACAGCAGAGTAGTGTAAGTCTGGATGGATGGACAGACAGATGGATATAGAGACAGAAAGATGAGTAGGTGGGCGGACAGAAAAGATGTGTGGAGAAACAGAAAGTCAGCCACTAAGAAGAGATCAGGGAAGGGGAGCGAGATGAGAAGAAACCACCCGAGTCCCTCAAGTCTTCTCTCAAGAGTTCCAGCCACTTTCTGCCCTTGGGTTCCGTGAGAGATCTCTTGTCCCTCCAGGTCTTCATTTTGATTCCCTCTCCATCTCTCAGGCTTGGCTAGATTTTTTTTCTGTTGTTACCAGCAAAGTCTTAGCTAAACCACACACCAATGTCTAATGGTTTGTAAGTTTCCTCACTTACAAATTGAGGGTAACAATACAATAATGATCACATGAGGATTAACCAGAAGTGAAGGCTTGCAGCACGTCCAGCCTGAGAAGAATCTCAATAGAGAGAAGTGATTGGCCACACTATGGCGAGGACAGAGCTAAATCTACAAGTCCTGTGCCCAGCACTGAAGTCCCTGCTCCAACCACAGGGGCCACAGTGCGGGATGACAGCCGAGCTCCACAGCAAGGCCGCTCGGAAGCAGAAGCAGCTCCTGCTGTGCTTTATTTTCCCACGCTCAAGATTCACATCTGCAAAATGGGAATGAGATGACCAAACTCACAGGCTTCTGTGGACTACACGAGGACAGCGACAGTTGTGAGCAGCGCCCGGAACGCAGCAAGTGCTCAGAATGCTAGCAAGCACCATCACGATTATCCTGCTCATCACGGCCACTGTGCCACAGCTCTGGCTGCCACAGCTGCCCGCCTGGCCACACCAGGTGCAGGACAGGCCTCCCGGCTGGCGCTGTGGCCCATGTGCAGCGATGTGCCGATGCAGAGGTGGTGCCTCCCGAGCGCCCCCGACAGGCAGACGAAGGCACAGCACACGTGAGCAGCTATAAAACAACCGCTGACTCAGCGGTGCGCCAGCTTCCCAACTCTGCACAAGAGAGCCCGCGAGGTCTGAGGACGGGGAAGCACTCCCAGGCCGGCTGCCAGGTGCACAGCACTGCCATCTGGTGCCACATGCAACCGGTCTTGGCCAGGGCTTTTCTTTCCAAGATGTGATCACTAAGCAAGACACTGCAGAAGTAGGTGACCAAACCAAGGCCTTGGTACCAGAAAGCTTGTGGATTTTCTAACACTGAATGATAATTCATACTCTCTAAGAGCTTCATAATCTTATTATTACTATTACTGCAGAGCAAATGTCGTCTTCTGAGGACCACGACACAGCATTCTCTTTACTATGAGGTTGATTCACAACCAGACTGAGAAAGATTTTTCTGCTTAAAACAAGAATCCACAGTCCTTATGATTTACAGATGTCAGAGTTCCTCTGAAGAAGTTCCCTTCTGGAAACGAGGACAGTAAGAAACAGTCAGGATACTCGGGATTATGGGGGGATGGAGATTACCTTGGAGAATACAATTCACAGAACAGGAATAATGTAGTTATGAATAATTTAGCTATTGGTGTAAGGCAATGTTGCGCTGAGAGGCAAGTCTATATCTGTCCAAATTCTAAGAACTGCTGTAGAAGGCCTCTGTGCCCACAGCAATCCCCTCCCCCACGACAAGTTGTGTGACACCAGCACATATGGGCAAGGAGAGGGAAGTCTCCAGCAACCGACAGCACTGTGCTGAATTTCACCTGCGTGTCACTGCTTTCGTGTTTTTCTTTACTGAAGTTGTCCGGAGGGTGAACGGGAAGTTCAGATCAACAGGAAGCAGGGACTGACGTCAAAGAGGTCACAGTGGAAAAGCACCCTTGTGAGGAAATCTGACTGCACCACGACTCAGCTGGCAGCCACTCGAATGTAACCACATTAAGAATGATTACAAAGGCTTAAAGGAGGAAACAACAAGCGAGAGAGGGTAAAATGGCTTCATTTCTTTAAAAGCTTCTTATTCTGCACAGCCCAGAAGATGTCAGGAGTTAATTCGGTCACCTAGCAACCCCCTCTGTGAAGCCCTGGGGCCAGACGCATCCTGTCTGAGTACAGAGGCCTGTCTCTGGAAGGTGAGGTATAGCTTCAATATAACTAACCCCTAGGAACTGCAGTGCAAACTGGAGGGGGGCTCTGGTCTCTTCAGAGATCAAGTGCTTTCCTGGATGCACTGACATCATCTTTTTTTTTTTTTTTAAAGAAAAATCAACAAGATTTACTGGCATTTATACCAGACTGTGGACACGAACTAGAGTTGAATATACTGTCAAGCATCCACTCAACAGTAAACAAGATCAAGGACACAGGACAGTCCCCTCTTCCTCAGGAAACCTCCTTTAGTGTGTCTGGTCCACACACATCTTTCCCAGCATCTATTTCGGGATTTGGTCCTTTTCCATGGAGGGGCTGAAGTCTTCTATGTCAAAGCAAGGGTGCTGAGTGATGTACAGGGTCTGTAACAGCACCAAGCATCATGACGGGGTCATGGTAGGAATAGTGACGCTTATGGAACTAACTAGAAAGACATCACTTTTGTTTCCCGACCAGATTTAAACTAGAACTTTAGTGCCAGCCCTGCACCACTGGGCACGGTGGCGCACACGCAGGTAATCCCAGCACTTGGGAGGCTGAAAACAGGACGATCACTATGAGTCCAATCAACGTAGTGAGACCCTGTGGACCCTGTACTAAATACATTTTTTTTTAAAGTTATACTATAAACCGTCCAGATTAGTTGTGCTCAACCACTTTATGTAAGTAGAGTACAAAGAAGTGACACCCTTGTGCAGCTAGAGCAGTTCGTGGGAGAGCTACGGAAGAACCAGGTCTGCTGCTGCTTTGTCCTTCACAGAGTTTTGAGAATTCTGTTTGTTGGAGTGCTTAGCTGTCCATAGTAAAACTGAAGGAAAACTTTTGTTTTCAAGGAAAATAATTCACACATAAACCTGACAACCAGAGATAAAAGCCTAAAGACAAAGGGAAACAAACTATGTGTGGCTTTTAGCTTCCCAAGAACTGGAGAGTTAAGAGAAGATCGGCAATTTACAAGGTAATTTTAACTAGATTTAACTTCCTTGTAAGGACTAGGTTATACTTAGCACTGTGAAGACTGGTACCAGTTCTGGCCTGTTCGGAACCAGGCTGTTCAGCAGGAGGTGAGTGGCAGAGTGGGGGACACTGGGCCTGTGTTTGCAGCAGCGCCTCCTGCCATGTCAGGGGCAATGTTAGTGAGTCCTGCTAAGAGCCAGACACAGGAGGGACCTGAGCTGAACACTTCTCTGAGTCATCCCCAAACCATCTCCCCATCGGTGGAAAAATAGTCTCCCATGAAACAGTCCCTGACACCAACCAAGGGACCACCACGCTACAGCACGTTTAAGGGAAAATGAGAAAAGAAAACATATTTTGGTGTGGGGAGACAGCTCAGTGGCCTAAGCACATGCCTGGCAAGTGCAAGGACCTGAGTTCGATCCCCAGCACCACATGCCATGCTGGCCCTGCATCAAGCTGGCCACCGAGACCAGGCTCTCCCCTCTCAGCTCTATAAACATGCACTACAGGGTTTTATATCACAGTTTTTGTAAAGCAAGAGGACACTGATGACATGGAAACCTAATTCCCACACAAGGTGAATTTCTGGGCCTCTTACAGCTGGCTTTTCCCCAGGATGAGCTCATTATGTTCTCTTCTCCCAGGACCCCACACTCCTCCTAAGAAGTCTCACTGAGTGCACCTCCTTAATGTTTCTCAGACTCCACTCCTGTGACTACTGCTTGGGGCAGACGCTCGATGGCCACCTGTTGAGCCTGAACTCCAGGGCCATCCCTCCTCCCCACACTGACCACAACCCAAGAGAGACTTCTAAGTCTCACGCAAATCTTACATTGCTCCCTGAAATGAGTCTTCTGCCAGCTCCTTACACCTCCATGACTGAGTCTAAGCTCCTCAGCAAAACACAGCAGGCCCCTTAGGACTTGGCTTGTCACTCCCCATGTTTTCTCTTACAATTCTCTGACATCCAGCCCTTTGAGATTTCCTGGAGGCATCACACAATTTTAAGCTTTGGTGACTCTGTATTGCTGTCACCTTGGCCTGGGAAGGCATCCGTTCCTATGACTGTACAGCTTCCTTTTTTTTTGCCCCCAGTACGGGGGATGGAACTTGGAACCTTGTGCTTGCCAAGCAGGTGCTTATGCCACTGAGCTATCTCCCCGGCCCTCTTCCATTCATTCTTAAAAACAAAGCTGAGAGACCCCCTTCCTCTGGGAAGCCTATCCAGTCTCCCCAAGGACCTATGACAGCTTTCTTCGCTGTTTCACATGGTGCTATAATGACTGTTGGCTTAGGCAACCAAAGGGCAGGGCAATCTTTCGTTTTTCCTTATGTTTTCAGTCCCTGGCACATCATGTGTGTCCTATAAACTCTGACTGAATCAGATTAAAAATGCAAGTAAGTTCAAAAATACCACTCTTAGCCCTGTGATGGCTAAGGGCTCCTTTCAATTTTTATTTATTTTTTAAAATTTAGTATAGGGACTACAGGGTCTCACTACGTAGATTGGACTCACAGTGATTCTGTTTATAGCCTCCCAAGTGCTGAGATTACAGGCGTGCACCACTACGCCCAGGTCTCAATCCCTATCTCAGTGTGTCCTGGGGGCGGGGCCGGCACAGCATACAGGACATCCCCGGCCACTGCACTCTGCCTAAGCAGGTGCTTTACAATCCGCTGAGCTATCTGGCTGGCCCTCCTTTCAATGTTTAAAAACCCACTTTTGAAGATAACATTGAAAGTATTTCAAGTTGAACATTTCTGTATGCAGAAAATGAAAGAAAGAGAACAGCAAGGCTGCTTCTCCACAAAGCACACTCACACTGCTTAGGAGCGCGTGCTTCCACACCTGTTGAGGGAGGTTTCTTAAAGCACTGCTTATCTTTTTGTAAAATCCAGCCAGGAGTAGGACACTGAGGTGGGTGTGACAGTCTCACAACTGTGACCTCTTGGGGGAAGAGAATGATTTTCATAAAATGCTGTTGATTTGAGGCCTTGTTGGGAAAGGGAAAGGGTAAGGATGAAATGCCCGAACAAGAGAAGCTGCATAGGTATACTGCATAGTTTTTTAAGCTAATCCACTTTAAATGCACACTTGGTGAGTTCATCGTTGGCGCCCTGGTGCCTCGGGCCTGGCGACCTTGCCTTCCCGCGCAGCAGGCGCAGCACCGAGGATGCCAGCAGCGCCTGGGCCGGCCTCACCCTGCAGGTGCCACGGGGCAGCCACTGCCAGTAGCAATGGGAACCGTGCCCTTCTCCAAACTCAGCAGAAAGGATAATGCTTAAATTTTTCAAGGATTTGACACACTTTGTCACGGTCCCTGTAAAAAACAAAGGTGAGCTTTCGACCTCTTGATTTCTAGCCTGAAGCACAGGTCGCCTGACAGTCACCAAAGGCTGCAGTGTTCAGCCAGGGGAGCTTCTTCCCCCGAGGAAACATCTGATGATGTCTGAAGACATGTTCGGTCATTGCACTGGGGAGACATGATACTGGCATCTACTGAGTGGAGGCCAAGGATGCCACTCAACATCCTAAAGAGGGCCAGGATGCATGGGGCCCCGAGTTCACTCCCCCGTATCACCCCAAATCTTACAGTGAACAGCCCCTGCCCCCAACTAAGAAAGAGAGGCTAGTGGTGGGCAAATAACATTGCACTACACAAATATGGGATATTTTATCGCAAAGAATGACGAGTCACAAGGTTACAAGACTATCTGACCCACTGGTGAGGGCCAAGGTGGTGAGAGTGAAGCTCGGAGCAAAGCAAATGCAGCACAGCTCTCTCCCAAAGCCACAGAGGGCGAGAAATCAAGCAGCTGTGTGGCCCTGCGGACACTGCAGACTTCCACAAGAGGAGCTCGAACCTCCTCCAGGTCAGCTCTGCCTGGTCTGCTCCCTCTCTTTCCTATGTCTAACTCACGTGATCCTTTGCTGGTAAACAGACATCAGTGCAGATGGGTGAGGCTTGCTGCAGGCCCAGATGGTCCCTGTGTCACTTTTCCCTAGAGAAAATCCAGGCGCTGTGATTCTGTGTTCCCTCGGGAATGGGGAGAGAGAAGAGTGGGAACAGAGCCAGGACTGCTTCCCATGGTCCACTGCACAGAAGTGGAGAACCACGTCTGGGGTGCAGGGGTGGGGTAGTCTGGCTAGAAGGGCTCTCCTCTTTTGTTTTGATGAGGAATTAAATATCACTTCAGTTTAATGTCTAAAGTGTCATCCAGACGAGAGTGAAGTGAGCCTCTGGGAAGAGTCCCAACCTCCCCTGTAACGCCTCAGCGATCAAGTACAGCAGATCATAAGAGGGCAGGAGCGGGCTCAGAATGGAGCGGGCTCTTCTGCTGGACGAAAACACTGGACACCAGAAGCATCCCACAGCGGGGAAACAGGAGCTCCCAAGGGCAGCCCAGGGAGGGAGAACAGGCATCCTGCAGCCCTCCAGCAGAAAGAGGCAGGTCGACAGGCAGGTGAGGCCGGGCAGAAGGCAAAGAACAGAAGGAGTTGGGCTCGATGGCATGTGGCCTGGCAGCGGGGAGGGGGTGGTCAGGGTGTCCTTGCAGCCGGCAGCAGGGCCCAGTGGTGAGCAGACCAGTGCACCCAGCAGGGCAGGAGAGGTCATGTGGGTAGCATGTGAGTGAGGGCAGCGACAGGGGTGACCCCTCTTCCTGTCCCACCCCTGCTAGAGCAAAGGAACCCAGGAGCGAGCACAGACAGTGCCAAAGGCTTGAGCTGCTCCCCACATACAACGTTATCATGACTCAAACTCACTGCCCCTTCACAAAAATACGAGTGCCCTTCCTGGCACCTGCAGCTTCAAGTCCCCTGGGCTGCCATTGGGGCAGACAGCTGCTCTGGGCCTGTCCTAAGTGGAAATCCAGCAACTGTCACGAGGGTCAATTCCGCAGAAGGTCACTCACTGCCTACGTCTACCTGGAGCAGTCTGTTCAGCAACTTCAGCCCCATAAAAGGTTCCAAGAAAGGATCACCTACACAAGCACAGAGTCTCCTCTGCCTGTTCACTGCCGTGTCCTCAGGTCTGAAGTCTGGCTGCACCTGGCAGGCCCCCACGCCCGGGCACGGAGTGAACTTTCCCCGCACCCTGTAGCAAGCAAACCTGCAGAACCAATGCTCTGCGCCTCCGTGGACGAGCTGCTGTGCCCGCCAGAGCTGCTGGACAGTTTTGAGGCCTGGAAGAAAGGACATGACCAGGTTCGCCCCGGGGAGAAAGCCAGCAAGGAGAGCTCAAGGGTATCCAGACGAGAACATGTTCTAGCCTCTGGTTTCTATCCCAGGTGGGCAGGTTTCCACATGCTGGATCCTATCTCCTGGGCGCTGTGGACTTGGCCAGCCACTCATGGGCATAGCTTTAGGTCCTGCAAGATAGCCGGTGAGTCCAGGCAGGGGACTGCTGGCTTCCTGGGAAAGGGCATGCAGGTGGAGCTGAGACACCGCAGATGGTAGTTTTGGTCTCATGGCCACATTGGTTGTGCTTCAGTGTAAAGACTGGCAGCCATGCAGCGAGTGCTTCCCCAGAATCCAGGGCTCATTTCCACATCCTTCTCCTGTGACTCACTACACGGGATCCATGGCACCTGCTACTGCATGGGCCTTGGTATTCTGCTGCCTACCAGGCCAAAGGAGAGCAAAACCATCTCCTTTAGCTGGCACTCGGTGTGTTCTGGTGTGGACTGGCTTTTCATTCAATTCTGAGAGAAAGCACGCTTCTTCCTCACCCATGAGCCCGACACTCAGCGTGTCCACAAGGTGCTGCTGAGCACAGAACACCTCTAATGTGTTGCGTCACAGGTTCTCAACTATGAGCAGGGCAAACCATAACCAACCACTCACCACACCCAAAAGCTTTCAGTCATAGCACACAGGCCCACGTCCGGCCCTGGCAGGGTGTGACTTGCATCAAAGGTACATACCGACTCCACAGACCATCATATCCAACAGAGAGTGGAGGGTCAGATGACAAGGGCCAGCAACAAAGCCAGTTACAACTGGACAACTGCACAACCAGCCCTTTGAGCTCTCAGGCCACACCTAGTACTTTGCCAGTCCTAGCCAAAGAGATGGAGCCAAAGGAGCAACGTGAACTTTGGGTTTTCTTTTCCTTATTCATTTGTGTGGCTCCAATTAGTCAGAGAAATCCCAGGCCTGGTAGCCAGGGGACAGAGCAAAGGTCCCGAGTCAACGCCACCCCTCTAATCCTCAGCCTGGAGATGGTCACGGGGTTCTTCAGCGAAGAAGGCAGGTCAAAATATGTGCTTGCTGTCCGAGATCTGGTCTGACGGTGGGTATCTACCTGCAGTTAGTGACCTAACAGAAAGACGGCACACTGTTAACAGGTTGAGAACATGCAGAGGCAGGAAGCACATGTTCTGGCTCATTTTCTATGTTGATCCGAGCCAAAGGCAAACTACAACAAATGACCCATCAGCAGACTCAGTCGCAATCACAGCAATTGCCCTGCTAAGGGAAAAAATCCTTGAGTGCTTCCCGAAAGGCCCAAACCACAGATGGTGAAAGCCTGTCTTTATTCCTGACTACTGACCCTGGCCTTCTCAGCTGCACAGATTACAAAAACAAGAAAAGTCTTGGTTGTGGCATAAAGCAAAGAGTATATGAAAACTAAACCAGATGGTGTAAGCAAGAACCCACATGCGGGCCCTGGCTCTGGACCCCTGCGTCCAGACCACTACACTCAGGCTGCAAGCGTCTACATCCTCTCCAACCAATATAGGCACGAAACAAGATACTTCATTCTACAGATTGTTATGAAGCAGCAGCGCTCTGTTTCAGAGACACAGATGAGAGTGGGCACACTCGGACACGCAGCAGGCTGTCCGCGATACCCCCTCCTCCGCCTGTCCCTTCTGCACAGCTGGCCCCACTCAGGCCCCAGGAGGACCCAGCTCTGCTGTATGGCTGCTGTCTGCACAGGGGTCTGCCTTCGAGTCCCTGGCCTGTATCTGCCTTCTCTGCTCCTCACCCACACGCACAGGGCATCTTCCCGGCCCAGGACAGCACAGAGACACAGGGAACCACGGGGCACTGCTGCTGCAGGGCCAGGTCTGACTCCATCTCCTGCAGTGACTCAAGGCACAGCAGGCCTGGGTGTGCTGCTCAGTGCCCTGAGATCAGGGGACGAGAAAAGCCAGCAGGCTGAGGCCAGAGTTAGAACCCGGAGCTCTATGGTGCTGCACCCTGAAAATTGCTTAACAACCAATTCCAGAGCCACAGGGCACTGGCACTGCCCATCTCTCTTCTCCTCTCTCTCTCTTGCCCTTGTTCTCTCCCTCCTCCCTCCTCCCATCTCTGTCATCTGCCTGTCTGTCTGTCTGTCTGTCTGTCTCTTTCTCTCTCTCTCTCTGAATATTCAAGAAAACGAAGAAAATACAGAGAAAAGAACATTCCCTTGTACCGTCATTACAGGTGCTTTTCCCCACATATGGGAAGTCATATGTGAAATCACACATACACACACATACACACACACTGATGTCACAAGACTGTAGCCTCCAAATTTCACAGCTAGGCTTTCACCTGCCAGAGGTTCCACCTCACAGGCTGGGCCCCAGGTCCCCCATCAGCAGCCTGGGGATCCCAAGGAAGGAACCAGCAACAGGACCAGCAAGAGCTCTGGGCTCTGCATCCTGCACTGGAGGGCTGTGTGTTCTGAAGCCCACCTCAATGCCGCAGAGGCCACAGGCATGCGGGCAAGACCCCAGGGATGAGCACCTGGCCCAGCTCTGGCCTGAGCCTGGCCCTGCCGGAAAGAGGCAGTGGGCTCCTGCTCATGTTTCCCAAGTGGAGCCTTGACTCCCATAAACTGGGTCTATGAACAAAGGCATCTGACCAGTACTTACCTTGCCACTCCCCTTCCTGTGTCTTCTGGTCTTTGCTCCTCCTTCCTTCCTCTCCCTCTATGTCTGTCCCAACCTCCCCCACCCCCAGCACTCAGCTGAGACCCCAGAGGAGAAGCCAGGGGAGAGCAGACCTCTGACCCCAGCAGCAGAGAACCAGATTCGAGCCCCAGCTGCCAGGAGGCTCATTGCTGGCGGTCACTGACGAAGACAGAGAGCAGAAGCGAATTCAGCTTGCAGAGTAGAGCAGGCAGCCTCTATGCAATCTGAGTCCAGGGTCCTGAGACCCCAAGTGCCCTCCCTGGCTTAATAGACTTATTCTTCCCATCCACCTTGTTAAGGAAACATAAACCCAATGACGAAATCTGATAAACAGAAAAGAGAAAAAACTCATCCATAATTCCATTCCCTACTATCTCTTTCTTCCTCTCCTCTCTCTGCCCATCCATCCTAGGGTTAGGGAGCAAATCTAGGACCCTGCACACACTAGCCACACTACCCCTGGGCTACACCCCAACCCCAGTATACTATTTAACGACACTCTATTGCTATTGCTGAATGTTGAATTTGTTCCTAACATTTCCCCCTTATAAATCATACACTCAAACCAAAGCACCTTTGACAGAACAGTGCCAGAGGTGTCACACAACCTGGTTTCAAAATCTACTATAAAGCTACAATTAACAAAACTGCATAACACTGGCATGAAAACAGACACAAAGACCAATGGAGCAGAACCCTGGGTGTGGAAATAAATGCACATATTTATGACCAACTGATTTTCAACCAAATGGCAAGAGTCACAGAATGGGGAAGGACAGGCTCTTCAGTAAGTGGCATTTCTACAAGGAAACACTTGAAACTAGATCTTTGTCTCATACCAGACACAAACATCAACTTGACATGATAACATAGGACTTGAAGCTGTACAATTACTGAAGGAAAACACAGGAGGAAAGCTCCATGGTACTGGCTCAGCAGTTCCCTTTTGAATGCAACCCTCAGCAACAAAAACAACAACAACAAAAAGATAAATGAGATTGTACCAAAGGAAAAGTTTTGCACAACAAAGAAGCACAGCAAGGAAAAAAACACCTGTGGAACAGGAGACAATAATCGCAAGCCACGTATCTGATCATAGGTTAATACCCAAAATACCTCATACTGAGCAACCTCTTTGAAGATAATTATCCACAGTATAATAACTATTGTTATTCTCTTATTTGGTTATGAACTTTTTTTCACAAAGTAAGAAAAGCAGCTCAATTCAATTGTAAGAAAATTACAATTAAAAAAAAAAAGAGGCAAAGAATCTGAGTAGACATTTCTTAGAAGATGACAACCTATCAAGAGGAGCTGGGCATATGGTCCACTTTTGTAATCCCAGCACTCCAGGAGACTGGGGCAGGAGGATTACACATTTGAGCCCAGGTTAGGCAACCTAGTGAGTGAGTGAAATCCTATCTCAAAAATAAATCAATAACTCAATGAATGATCTGGGGGTGCAGTTCAGTGCAAAGACCCTGAGTTCAATCCCCAGTACTACCAAAAAAAAAAAAAAAAAAAAAAAAACCCAAAAAAAGGTCCAGGAAAAAATATTCAAGATTAGCTATCACAGAAGAGTACATTAAAACCATGAGATGTCACCTCACATCTGTCAGAATCTGTCACCTATCTGTCATACCTGTCAAGTGCTTGCAATGAGACGGAGAGAAGGGAGACCTGGACACTGCTGGGGGGAATACCAATGAGTAGAGCCAGGTGAGCCAACCAGTACAGGGACCCTAAGAAATCCAAACTGACGCTACCTCGTGGTGCGGCGGCTTCAGCGCTGGGGACACACCCACAAGATGAAAACAGTACACTGAAGAGACAGCTACAGTACGTGGTAGCAGCACTAATAATGTGGATAAATGTGCATAGAAAGCATAGAATCTATTTATAAGGAGATACCAGGCCTTTTGATAAAAGGAAATGTCACAGTTTGCGATACCACAGACAAAACTGGAGAACGTAACCACCCCTGAAATAAGCTCAATATCGGACGATCTCTTAATAGGTGGAATCAAAGAGTCCAGCTCACAGAAGCAGAGCAGGATGGTAGTTACCAGGGGCTATGAGTGGGAGGGCTGGGGGAAGCAGTCAAATAAACAAGCACATAAACAACGCATTGACACCTACGCATCTGCATGTATGACGGCTCCTACAGCTCATACTGTTTCTATAGGCTGGACCAGCAGAAATTAAAAACAAACCAAAAACCAGACCACACATTTTATGAGTCTTAAAATGATCAAATCATTCACAAAACCTTAGAACTTGCGATGCCATTAGAAATGCCTAAGAGCGCCGACTTAACAATACAACTGCAAGCAATGTGTGTTATTAGGGGACAATGTATGGGTTTCTGAACTTGTACAGAAACTTGAGAAATCATCCAGTATTTCAAAGCTGCTTATTATTTTCTTTCTGCCAAGAACAACAGGGTCTCCAAAACTCCCATTCTGTGGGTGTTCGCGTTATCTCCACGGGGGTCTGTGCTGGGTGCTGGGAAGCCCCCCCCCCCCACGGGGAAGCTGACCAGGGAGGGAGGGGACTGGCACTGTGAGGGCTCGGCTCACTTCTGAGTGCAGCGGCGCGGCACGCCGAGCTCCAGCATCCTCTCACACCCTCCTCCCAGCAATGTTGCTTTCATCTTCATAATGAGGATGGTAAATCTCCAAGGAATCTGAGCGCAGATTCGAGCCATTCGAGACATTTGGATGCAAAGGAAAAGCTAGAAAAGAACTCCGGGCTTCTGCTGCCTCCCTTGCAGCAGGCTGCAGGGGGTCAGGGCAGCGGGTGGTGCCTGGGCACTGCTAGCAGACCACCTCCACGTGGCAGAGGGCCACGTGCGCCTGTGGGTCAGAACAGTGCGTCTACACCCGCACCTGGCCTCCACCACGCATGGTCCAAGCAGGCCGCAGCGAGGGCCCCTCTCTGGCTGCAGTGATGTGGTTCCCAGGGCAGGCCATGAGGGCCGTCATTCCTACACACACCATGACCCCTGGGACAGCCGGGCCTCCCCTGGACTCGCTGCTACGTTCTCCAGGGCACACAGCTGGCGGCTGGCATCACACCGTCCGCAGCGCCCTGAGCGCCGCGGTCCGTGGAACCAGGTAGCCACAGCCTTGGTGTTGCTATCGGTTCTCCCAGCAACTAACACATTCTGGCTTTTAGAGCTCGTTTTCTGACAGTGAGCTGGGCCGGTCACTGGGCGTCTCTTGCAGACGGAGGCACGGTGAGCACCTGCCTTTTACACTGTGGAGTCTGGCACAAGCCTGAGAGAAACGGCAAAATGAAAACTGCCCGCCTCTATTTTGTCATGAGAAAACTGCAGTTCATTCTTTCAAGCTGGTTCCCATCGCTTCATTTATCCTCCAGACTAAGGCAGGGAAGGATTCCCTCTATCCTTTGTTTCAGAGACATGCACCATAATACACACATTTTAACCCCCAGTGGTAGTTCCGTGTGTTACTTCTCATTGCAAGATCAAAATCACTTTGCAGCCAACACTGCCACCTTGTGGCCAAGCATCAAACTTCCAATAGAATAAGCCGCTTCTGCGTTGGTGGAGGCTCCAGCCCCCCAACGGCTGGGAATCCCAGGAGGGCCTAAAACTGTAGCACCTCGCACAACACATCTATGTTCCTGGAAAATGATGCATCCCCTATTCTACAGTCACTGGGCTCCTGGACTGTTCCAGGATGACTTCTTGTTTTTAGTCACACCGTGACAATTCTTGGTGAGAATTTTGACTGCTTATACAGAATCGCAGGGATTTCACTTTTTCAAGCAAAATGCCTTTGGGTTCAATCTGAGACACTTCTTTATTGCCCCACCAGTAGTAGCCTGGAACAAAAACTGCTGTATGGCCAGACTACAATCATTCAATTCCACTTGGCCTGACCTATGGTCCTAAGAAACCACCTCAGTTTTGGCTCAGGCCCTCAGGAGGCCCTCAGGAGGCGGTGTGGCAGGCACCCAGCCCCGTAGCTTGATTCATGGATTCACAGTGGCACCAGGAGGAAGGAGCCTGAAGTGCAGGCAGTGGCCGGCAGCACCTCCCAGCCATCCTTCTCAGGCCCTCGGCTGTAACCCACTCCTCTTCCAGAGTACAGCTGGACAAAAGGCTCAAGGGGCCGCGGTAGAGCTGCACAGTGGCCAGGTGTGGACACACCAAAATAGCCCACGAAATAGTGTGGAGGACAGTGACAAGCAGAGCTCTTAAAGAACCAAGAACCACAGACTTGGGGTGAGGCGGTGGCAAACCACAGACTCCAGGCCATCGGTAGCATGGAGGATCATGGAGCAGGAGGTGTAGTCTTGCAGAGCCCAGGCCACAAGGACAGGGAGCAGCTGCCTCCCCAGACTCTGCAACCCCAGCATGAGAGTCCAGGCTACGCCACCCTCCTGTCTCCAGCTTCCTGCCTTCTACCTCCAGCTGTCCTCCAACCCTACACACACCGCTCTGAATCAAAAGCGTTGACACATATCCTGTGGCCACGCACTACCAATAACCTAACAACATTGGCACACGCTGCAAAGATAAAGTACAGAGGGCTCGTTGCAGCACGGACTGAAATAAAAGACCAGGCACACTGAACATACAGCAATAGAGAACCGGTAGAATGAATTGTTAATTTGCTCTTTAAAAGGAATACTGTGCAGTCACTAAAATGCATCAGCTAGCTTTCCAAAAATCCACTCAATCTCCAAAATACACTATTTTTTAAGTTAGGGATACAATCAGTCAAAATATATTACTATTTGTGTTTTTAAAGCAAAATATGTGTGCATATATATGGTTTGCATGTGTGCTTTATGTATAAAAATTTATCTGAAAGGCTACACATGAAACCAGTAACAACTGCTTCCTTTAGACAAAGGATACAGGTAGCTGGGTGATTCTTACAGCACACAGCGAAAGACAGCGCTGCGCCTTTATTCATACCTAACGTCCTGTCTGCTCCAGATCTGTGTGAGGGCGACTTCCCCTTCTTGCTCTTCACCTACCTAATTCTAGCTCATGTTCTCTGTAGAGCATAGCTGCTACTTTCCCTAGAAATGTGCCGCGGCCTCCCTAACCAGTAGGATCCACTCCCACTCGCAACGCTTTCCTGATGGAATCTCAGCCAAGGCATGGGCCCAGGACCCTCTGGGCCAAGGAAACCCTGGCTCAGCTGCTGCCATCGTGGAGCCTTTTCCAGGGGCACTTCTTCTCTCCTTTAGGCCAATCCTAAACAGGCAGGACAGCGCCCCGGCCGAGGATGGGCCGGGCCTGCCATAAGCCCGTCCCGGCACAGCTGACCGTGGGTAGGTACTTCCCTTCCAGCCTCCTTTGCTGCTAAAAGAAGCTGACCTAAGTCTAAGAAAAATCTAGGGCAGACAAAGGAGAGCGGCCCTCTGCCCGCTGCTCCGCACATGCTGCCTTCAATGCCATCATGTGAAGGTTTGCTACCTAGAGACACAACAAATGACCTGACACGCAAGACTGACACCTCTAGTGTCACTGGGCTACAAGTCCAATACTGGCCCTGTCTCCACGGAACTTATTGTGTGACACAACAAGAACAAGCTAAACCCACCCTGTTTATTATTCCCACACTGTTGGCTGGGTTCCCCTTACCTGCAGCCCAAAACACCTCTAAGGGCTTCTGCAACGGCTCTGCTCAGCCCACGCTACCGAGCCAAAGGTCTTCTGAGCCTGGGAGCAACGCAGCCAGGTGGCCTTTCGACATCCTCTCAGACTGTCTTCCTGAGCCTGAGCTGGGGTCCAAAGCAGTCCGAAGTTTAGGAGCAGAACCATGGCCAAATCCAACAAGACCACTGGCCCACGACACTTGCTCCAGGCCCTGACTTCTGTGACCAGCATTCTGCTTGGGAAGACTCAAAGACCTTTTCCTTCCCAGGCCTCGTAACCTCGTGGTGATTCTTCTACCAGACGGCATGGTGTGTGTGTGTGTGGGGGGTGTGAATCCTTCAGTTCATATTTTTCTCAGAGGCCAATCGCCCCCCAAGAGCCAGCCTTGGGAGCCCCACCCGAGAAATCCTCTGACCCTCAGCTTTACGACATCTTCGGCACCTGGGCTCAGCTCCACCATAAAAGTGGCCATCACCGCGACTCTCGCTTACCGGGGTCTGAAAGCAGCAGAACAGCTGGGTGAGGAAGGGGTGGTTGCGGGCCAAGGACAGGATCCTCTTCTCCGTCATGGTGCACTCCACGTCGTCATCCTGCAGGATCACGTCCTTCTTGAGCACCTTCACAGCGTAGAGCTCGCCCGTTTCCTTTATCCTTGCGAGCATCACCTAGGGCGGGATGAGAGAGAGCAGGAGAGGAGCCTCTGGGGGCCCTAGGCGGCGGGCACACCTGAGAAGCGTGGCGGACACATATGCGCGCGCACACACACCCCAAAGCGGGGTGAGACCACCGTTGCAGCCCAGACTCACCTTCCCAAAGCTGCCCTTCCCTAGCACCCGGATGAACTCGAAGTCGTCGATGCCCAGTCTGTTGGAAGAATTCATCCCAACTCCATTTCCTTCTTTGCTGCTTTCCCTTCCCTGACGTCTTAGGGTCGATCTGGGAACGAGTTTCTGCAAAGAGGAGGAGGAATACGTTGAGTCAGAGGCGGCAGTGCAGCCACACAGCACGGGCAGGGAGGAGACCTCCTCGGTGGGCGCAGCCTCACCCCAAAGGTGCATTCAGCTTTGTAGACTGCTGGGTTGTACAACCCCAAACTGCCTCAGCATCAGCTCCTCATCCATTCCTACTGCTTGGTGAAAAAGAGCACGTGGTGCCTATTTACACTCAGGAGTACGAGCTGAAGGGGTGCAGCATGGGAATGGCACCCTCCTTCTGTCCCTCTGACTACTTTTGCAGTGATTTCCCACAGAGAAACCAGTTCTAAGAGTGTCCCCTAGTGGGCACCTAGTGAAAACGCAGGTTTCAGGTTTGCTCAGAAAATCCAAGTTCCCATTCACAAACAGGATGCAAAATGGGAGCAATGTTCTTTACACAAAAATTTAAATTATGTAAGAAATAAAAATTCAATTAAAAATTGGAAAACTTTCCAAAATCACGAGGGACACATTTTTATATACCTATACTCTTACATGCCTCTTGGTAAAGAAGATAGGCCAAAAACAGGTACATATTAGTAACACAAATTGATATATGCATTTATACTTAATTCGTTAAAAAACACATTAATGCCAGGCTGGTGAGATAGCTCAGCAGACTACACGCCTGCTTAGGCAAGGCAGGGACTGGGGTTTGATCCCTGGCTCCACATGTGCTCCAGCTCTGCCCCCAGGCACACTGAGCCATTGAGGCCAGGCGTGGTGGCCCACGCCTGTCATCCCAGCGCAGGGGAGGCTGAAAACAAGAGGATCACTGAGTCCGAGCTGCATAGTGAGATCCTGCACAAAATACATAAAAAATTAATGCTTTATATTTTTTTAATTTAAGAATTAGTCATGGATATTTTTTCTATCTTTAACTATCTTTTGAGAATGCAAGGTATTTGTTCTGTGTGTGTGTGTACATGCGCCAGCACGGATGGTACAGGGGACAGGGCCCAGGTCTTCACACGTGCCGTGTGAGCGCTCCGTCCTGAGCTGCCCTCCCAGCCTGAGCACAGAAGTTTCAATGGGATCGTGTGGATCATTCTAAAGCCCTTGAGGTTGGAAGCTGCTCAGCAGCTGTTCCGTGCTCTCTGGACAGCGCCAGGAGGCAAGGCCTGAAAACAGTGATGGAGTATGAGGGTGCCAAGGAAGCTCCCTGGGCTCCAAGGCTGTCCATTATCCACCTGGGCCTCCCCTTGGGACAGGGGAGGGAGGTCAGGCAGCTATCCCAGGAGTCACCATGAAGGACAAGTAGGTGTCATCCCTGTAAGCTGCTCAGTCCGGCCCCCAGCCCCGTGGGCACACTCACGCTGCTGTCCTATGGCCCTTGTCCAGTTGCCTAAGACGGTCTCCCGGAGATGCGACCCTTCAGGCCACAGTGTGTTAACTATGAAGGCATCTGATGCAGAGCCAACACGTGCCCTGCAGAGGGCACCACCATATGCCCTCCCAGCACCACAGTGCACAGGGTCGCCAGGCCACACCAGCAGCAAAGTGGCCCTGGGCCTCCCTGTGCTTTCAAGCAGAAGGGGAACTGCTTCTACAGCTGCCCAGCTGAGGACATTTACCACACAAGCTCTCACTAGATAACAGATCAAAAATCGAACGCCCAGGAATTTTTAACCTTTTAGGTTAAAAAAGAAAAAAGCTTCCTGGGCCAACTTCTAAGCAATGTTAGCAACCAACCGTGTAGCACCCTGAAAGTTAAGGATCTTACTTACTTAAACCCGTAATACAGTGATGGCAAGATATAAAAATCCACGCTTTTGTTTTGTTTTGGTTTTCTTGGGACAGGGTCTCGTTATGTAGCGCAGGATGGCCTCAAACTCACTATGATCCTCCTGCCTCAGCCTCCCCAGGGCTGGGATTACAGGCATGTGCCACCATGTCCAGTTTCCTCCAGGGGCTTCAACAGCTCTTCCTCTAAATCTCTCATCACCATTTTTTCAAAGAGAAAATTGGTACCAATTTAAATTTTACTTTTTCTACTCTCTTACTTCCCATGGGTGGATTGAGTAGTGGCTAGAAAATTCTAAACAGTGTTTTTCAATCTTTTCCTTGAACCCATTCTTCTCTTTTTATAGGCTTCAAATTCCCTCTTTTTAATGTTGCAATGTCAAATAAGAGGTAGTTCTGGTTTCCTCGCTCTTAAGTACAGCAACATGAAAGATAAGTGGTCCAAATGACGGGGCACTGGCTATTCTCGACCATCTGTTCCCACTGTATCTGAGAAGCCGGGGCTCAGGCTGAAATCCATAATCTCCCTCTTCAAGAATAACCATCCTAATCACCAGCAATCCCTCTTACCACATAAGCATCTTCCCCACTTACTCTGGAGACAGACAGACATGGACTTCTCCCACACCTCCCTCGACTCAAGAAATACACTGTCAGTACAATGTCCTGGTCTTTTTTTCTTCCCCTTGAATTTTAGGGAAGGGTCTACAGGGTGTTCAGGGTCTCACTACGAGATCGGACTCTTAGTGATCCGCCTGTTTACAGTCTCCCAAGAGCTGGGATTACTAAAGGCATGCACCACCACGCCCCATCTCAATCACCATCTCAGCATGCCCCAGGAGCAGGGCCAGCATTGCAGGCCAGGGATCGAACCTCCTGCCCCTGTGCCTGTTTGCAGGCGCTTTAATCTGTGAGCTATTTGGCCAGCCCTCGTCCCTGGTCTATTAAGTGAGTGTTTCAGTAAAAAGGACATGGAGTGGGTAGAGCTGAACTTGCCAAGCTGCCAAGAGCGCCCCAGTGATTGTACTTCCTTCTTCCTCTGTGCCCCACTCAGTCTCGAGTCCTCCCAGACCACACAGCCATGCAGCATGTCTGCTCCCTGCACTAGGCAGCTACTGGTCAGGAAGGTAGCCATGAAAGCTGGCCTGTGATGCAGCTGAGGCCCTGGCCAACTCCAGGTGAAGACTGGTAGGAGACTGCATGACAAAGTATGTCCAGGCCAAATGACCAACTCCACCCACTCCCGGGAGCCCAGAGGAAGGAACTCCTAACCCCTGCTGAAGCCAAGAGATAAATTCATTATCCATAAACAAAAACTGCAGAACTGCCGCATTCCAGGGAGGTCTTCAAGTTCAGCCTTGCTGGGATGAGAAAGCTGGGCACTGTGGCCCCTGGTCAACTGTCCCGCCCAGGCCTCTGGGTTCTGAGCTTTTCATCAGATTGCACTGACAGGAAGCCAATGAAAAATTACAACAAAAAAGAGAAGAAATCTTCCTCCTGCTTCCTGGTACAGTGTCTTTGTTGGTATCAGAAACACCAAGGGGGCCTCTTGTTCTCTTTTTGGCCTTGCCACAACTGCACGACTTTTAAATTACACTCCATGAAAAAATAAATAAATAAAATAAATTACACTCCATGAGAAGAAGTCAAGTCTCACCGAGCTCGGAGAAATATTTCCGGGCTGGAGGCCCATCCCCGCCAGGGTCTTGGCCAGCTCCACGGCATTCACCCCACAGCTCGGGGCCACGTTGGCTTGACACCGAATATGTACATTCATTTTACAACCTGGAGGGAGGGAAACACAACATGGATACTCAGAAAAGACCCAAGTCAACATGTGCTGCAGCAGAGAAGTTCCATAATCTAAAAAGCTACAACAGAGGAATTATACAGGCTGAACAATATCGTCTCATAAAATTAAACTCGCTTGTAACAATTCTTCACATTTTATCTATGGATTATGATCAAAGGTACAGGGTTTAAATTTTTTTCTAAAAATTATTACAGTAAAAGACACACTGCTGCTGATCTACCCAAAACCACTCTCCCAGCTTTGAACTTACTTATCCCACAGTCCGTGCCACTCTCTAATGTTAATTCTGGAAGTCCTTTCCTGTGAGTGTCTTTGTTGCACTCACGGCTGCCTTATGTCCTGAATCAACTCAACATGTTCACCTTTCATGGTCATTTTGACTTTGGGAATGAGCTGGAAGACACGTGGTCCCAGGCCCGGGGAACAAGGTGGCTGAGGACGCCCTCCCGCCTTTCACTGTGTGACACTCAGCGAGAGCAGGCAGAGAGCTCTGATCACACCCTGTAAAGCCTCTTACAAGACTTCCAGAAGTGCATCAGAAAGGGGCAAGAACAGTGGAAAGAGTGTACTCACAGGGAGCAGTACCTTGAGGGAGATACATGGTGTCTTCCATTATCATAAGCCATATTTAAATCATTTACCATAGATTTTGATCACCCTCGTATTTCTCTTTTGTGTAGAAGCAGAAATCCTAGCACGCTGAAGACGCAGATTTCAAGTACACTTTTTTCATCATGACTTATGAAACGCATTCATCTAAATCACTTGCAGCCGTCATGGCCAACTCCACGGCATGATTCAATATGAAGATTACAATGTTCATCATGGTGACAATTCAGCCAATTAAACAACAAAGACTCCTCCTGTCAACTGACTATTCTTTTTCTCTCAACAATGAAATAAAAGGCAGCAGTCTAAATGCCACAGAAGGATCACAGTTCACGCAGGATGGAAATGTTGTTTTGGACAGCTTTCTTTCTGAGTACTGTTGTGGCTGGGTGGCCCGCAGAGCAGGCAGGCATCCTGTGGGCTGTGGTTCTTGGTGTGTGCAGCCTGTGGTTCTGCTTTGTGGGGGAAGAAAATGCAACCTTTCAAGGCCTGAAGGCCAGGGTGAACGACAGTCAGAAGTTGGCAAAGCAAGTGAAGCGCCATGTGCTCAGGACGCAACTTAGGACCATGAAGGCACCAAGGCTTAGTGCAGAAACAAATCCTGCTACAGATTCCTGGCGCAGGTTCTGCTGTCGGGAGGCAGGGCGGGGGCAACGTGTAACACATTCTTGTTGCATGGAGTCCATCTATCTCTGGAAGCACACATGACCTAGCTTTTGTGGGGTTTCAATGCGTAGAATTTAGGAACCTTTCTTTAAGGAAAAGAACAGCAAACCAAGGGGGAGAGCTCCTGAAGCTTCAGCTTCATTGGCTTCACAGGAAATCTGCCTCTCGGGAAGACCGGCAGAAACACACAGGCTGGTAACGGCCTCTCAAAACAGCCACATGGCCATAAAAGTGAACATCACTGCAGGATGCTACCTACACTTGGGCCTTCGGGGGAGGCAAGAACCACAGCCGAGCCTGGGCATAGCTGTGCACTCCAAAAACCTCACAAAAGCGCACACTGCCATTCGGGATAAAAATCCACGCCAGGTGAGAGCATCCCACTAGCACCAGAGTCTGTACCAAAAGCCCTACAAACAGCACATGAGCTGGCTGCTATTCCAGTTGTATGAAAAAAGAAACAATAAACAGTGTTCTCGAGAGAGACAAAACCTGCTGCTCTGACAGACAGGTGAGTTTCCTTGACAGAAGCAGGCTCTGGAAGCCCAGGCAGCCGAGGGAAGTTGGCTACTTGCACCCATGCTGATCCACCTCCCCTGTCACTCTTCTCATCAGGGACTCACGCATCTGATCAGACTTCAGGTGCGCATCCCAGTGGGAAACTACTTGAGGCCAACAGCTCCCTGACTCCTAAGAGACGGGTCAGCCCTCCCCACCTCAGGCATGACTCTGTACAGCTCCAGGCAGACAGGGAGTTGTACCATAGGACCCAAAGTGTCCCTGCTCGTTACTCCCTGCCTGCTTCTTGCCTCAACCTCCACCATAGGACTCTTGGAAAAGAACCAGGGTGGCCCCCATTGTGTTCTGACACCTCATTTCATACCTATGCCTGACGAGGGCACCAGCCCCAGACCCTTCCACCTGTCCTTATTTCCAACCCAGCCTTCTGTTTTGGCTGTGTCGCCTCTGACTTCTCTGGCCAACATTCCATTTTTCCTCCTTCAAATACCTACTAAATAGTAGGACACCTCATCTGCACTTGGCAACAAACAGGTGTTACTTAGCTAGCTCCATCCCGGACTTCAATGTGTGGCTTTATGTTCAGCGGTTAGCTGGGGATCAGAGGTGGTCCCCTTGCTATGCCTGGTCAGGGATATGTCAGAACAAAGCGGGTAAGACGGGCCCGGGAGATGGCTCAGTGGAATTAGCACTTCCCTGGCAAGCGCAAGGGCCTGAGTTCAATCCCCGGTTCCGCCAACAAAAAAAAAAAAAAAAAAAAAATAACAAAGCGGGTAAGATGTTCTCATCCAGGTCTTGCACATTCTTCAGTTACCAGTCCCACTCAGACTCTAAGCCTACAGAATCCCACCAGCTTGCGGCACGGTGTTCCCACAAAGAAGCAGGTACCCAGCATCTCACTTTTACAATGAAGTCCTTGTCGCATTATCCCCCAGAGCAGGGAGCCGCAGTGGTCGCAGAACGTTGGCACTTTGTAGTTGTGGATGCTGAACTTGTGTGGAACGTTGATTCCAAACCTCTGCTCTGCAATCTGGAAAAGTAACAAACACAAGAACACAACAGCTCAAGTTTGCTGTCCATATCCTTCATGAAAACCATAGCAGGCGCCATCAAGTGCAAAGCGTGACCGGGACACCTGGGCCAAAAAGATGACGGCACTCAGCCTCCGGTGAACTTCTCAGCTCTCGCTAGCCAGGCTGAGCATGGTGTCTACCGAACAAGACATGACAGCGGTGAGGGGGACCTACTGGAAAAGAGGAACAGAAGGAAGACTTGCAACTCATCTCTTCTATTCAGGCCGCCGTTCTCTCCCGGCTGAGTCCCCCACACTCACACTTACTTCCCAGAGCCTTTTATAGCAAGATTAAACAGGCCTGTTGCACACTAACCCTGTGTCACAGAGAGACACAAAAGAGGGCACTCGGGACACCTGGGCAGAAGGAAGTCGCTCCCGAGGGACCCTCGCGTGCTGCTCTTGCTCATCCTCTCCTGCCTTTGTCTGACACTTAGGTTCTGACGCAACGAACCCCAAGATCTTGGTCTAATCGCACACGCTGTTTCCCAGCCAGTGACGACACCAGCCCCATGCTCTATGCTCTGCCTTGCAATTTGAAGCAAAAACAATAGCTCCATCCATGGGAAGCAGGGCAGTCATCACTCCTCTTGAGACTGCGCTGCTCTTTTCCAGGACAGCTACAATGCAAACCTCTCTTTGCATTTACTGTGTGAACAACCGTTGGGCTTACAGGCTTTCCAAAGCACCTGTAGATCTACTGCTAGGTGTCACCAGCACCCACTCCATCTGCTTTCCTCCTCCAGAACTTGAAGCGCATGCCCACGCCAGACAAGCGCAACATGAGTGGCCAGAATGAGATGCTGGCTCTGTGCAGAGCTGTAGCCACATCCCCAAAACTTCTCAAGAGGCGGAAGGGAGCCAATGGCCGTTACAGGCAAGCACAAGTTACTGTTAGCAATGAACTTGTCGGTTCCATTTCACTGAATTCCCACAGATACTCCTGAGGGAAGCATGGATCCTACGTCAGACTGAGGTCTTCAGAGACGGCGGGCTTAGCCTGAGCTCACAGAGAAGCCCTTTAATGGAAGCACGATTCAGCACTGCCACCCCAGGGGTCAGACACCGCACTCCACCAGCGTCATCTCCACGTTAGTAGAACTGGTCCACAGAACTGATGCCCAGCTGGCCACCAAGGGGTGGCCTTCACGAGGCAAGGCCACCCTAAGCAAGAACAGAAGTGCTCAATGCTCTGATGCACAAGGGGAGAGGCATTTCCATTCTAATACCACGTGAGGTTCCAGGATGTGCACTAGAAGTGGGGGAGGACAGAAAAAGGAGGAGAAAGAGAGGGAAGCAGGAGGGGGGAGAAAGTGTACCTGCATGCGCATACGTGCACACACCTGCACACACACGTGCATGCAGCTGGTGCTTAAGGGCACACTCACATCCACTTACCTCTGGATCCACTTTGTTAATATTGTTTTGGCAGGTACAAGCTGTAACGATTAGATGATGGCAGCGCTTATGGACGACACAGGTGCACACTAGGAAATTCAAGCCAGCCGTTACACATTCCCCTAAACTCGCAGTGCAGCATCAACAGAGCTGTCCCCACGCCACCACAATGAGACTGCAAGTCTGACCCACATGACGGCACCCGCCCACCGGGGCTCCTCTGCTCACACACGCGCTTCCTGTCTCGTCCTGAGGTTATTTCCTCTTCCCAGACTTCCCTCCCACCTCCGCTGACCTCCGGGTGGCTCTGTCCACAGTACAATCATGGTAGCTTCTGCCCCATGAGGAGCACTTCCAGTGGCATCTCACTGCCAATCCACAGCATCCAAATCCCTCCCCCAGTTACCCATCATCCTTCTTGCATAGGATCCATTTGTTCCGGTCAAAACTAAACTAATTCTTATAGAGCAAGTCTTCACCCTCCCCTACACACTATCACAGTCCTTCTCTATGCCTAGCTGAGTGGCTAAATGTTAAGTTTACGACAAGATACAATTCCTAAGGTACTTCTTCCATGAAAATATCCCACACAAGGACTTCTCTCTGAAACTGTCGCTCCCGCCTCTGATCCCACTCAGCCTGCGCCATCACTGTGGACCTCCCTGATGTCCCATCAGGATGGCTTGGGCAGAACAGGCATCCAATAAACGTTCGCTACATGGCTTGGTCAATTGTCTGAATATTTAGAACTTCTGATGTAGTATTTGTTTTTCTCGTTTCCATCCTGATAACTGACATAGTACAGATGGAGTTAAGCTTGTCATTAAAGGATGAACATATGCAATGAAGTAGTATTAAATACGTATCAGGCACGATCTTTCAAGACACTCAGAAGATCTGAGGATTAAGCAGGTGACATATGTGCAAACAGCCCTGTTCTTCAGGGAAGACTGTGCTCCTACCACACTGAATTGTCAGGAGAAGCACAGTGCAAGGGTCCGGGGAACACACTGGGGCTACTCAAAACCACCTTCAGATGGAAAACCCTTCCTCGTGAGAGACTTGGTTTTTGTATTGGTTAGCCTGACTAGAAATGTATCACTCTTATTCATCTTTCTTAAAAACAACTTTTAGTTTCATGGATTTTCCCGTTTTCAGCTGCACTGATTTCTGCTCTGATTTTATTGCTTCTTTTCTTCTGCTCACCTTGACTTAAATTTCTCCTCTTTCTCTAGTTTCGTAAGGGAGAGATTTAGACTCTTAAATTTTTGTTTTCTCACAGGAGTGCTAATGTACAAATGTTTGAGTACTGCTTTCACTGCATTCCACATGTTTTTATGTTATATTTAATTTTCACTGGGCTCAAGAGATTTTTTTAATGTTCTCTTCAGTCTTTGATTCATGTGTTACTTGTTCAACATCCAAATACTTTGTAGGTTTCCAGCTATTGTCCTGTTACTGATTTCTATTAAATTCTATTATGATTAGAGAAGACGGTTTTGATGATTTCTGTTCTCTGGCATGTTCAGGTGGCTTACGGCACAGAACGCGGCTTCTGTTGGTACATTTCTGGTAAGCCAAAGAAGAACGCGGCATGCTCTTGTCAGGTGCTGTGGGCCGCAGCGGTCAGCTTGTCAAGCTACGACGGTGCTGTTTAGGACAACTTTCTGCCCACTGAGTCTACCAAGCGCGGAGGGATTTAAGTCTCCAGCTGTAGTAGTAGACTCGTCTATTTCTCTTTGCAGTTCTCTTTTTGCATCACTTATTTTGGTGCCTACTGTTAGATACATATCTGATAAACCATGTTACGACCTTGTTATGATTACATAATGTCCTCCTTTATCCCTGAAAACTTCCCTTGCTCCGAGTTCTGCTTTGTCCAGAATATCTACCCTGGCTTGCTTTTGAGCAGTGTTAGTGCAGTACACCTCTTTCCCACTAGGCATTTGGATTGATACCCCTTAGCAAGGTGTGAACAAAGACATCCTCAGGTCCCTTGATTTATGTTCCTCCCTGCTTTTTAAGCAACTGTGGCCCTCTCAGGATGACAACATCAAACCTAGCTCTCTAAGCTAAAGAGGAAAATAAACTAAAGAGATATATCCTAAACCATGTATTTTAATCTTACAATGGATACGCTGTCTATCCAGGGCTTCTCAATTTCTCCAGGGAGGTGTGAGATGCACGGGTCACTCTAAGGCAGGCAGGTCCCTGGTGCTAGAGAGGCCCAGGCTCACTGAAGACTGAATTAACACCATACAGGTCAATCATTACATCCAGTTTTTTCTAACTTTGAGAATTCGATGAAAATTTCTGTACATACTAAAGTCAAAATTAGACCCCCATGTACGTATCATTCATTTCTTCTAAGGGCGGATCATGTCTTACCTCTCCTCCTTCACAAGGGAAGGCAGGATTTCCTTACTTACACTCAGACTACTCCTCTAGAGAGCTATTTTATCAGACAGCTATTTTATCAGAGAGCTACTTTATCAATTATCTGCACAGCAGAAGTAAAAGCGAAGACACCATATGACAATGCTCACACCACTGGGGAGGGAGGGCCACACAAAAGGCTGCCCTGACCCTGCCTAGCGAAGGCCCAGAGCAAGGGTCTTCCAGTGGTGCTGGACACTAGTAGATTAGTTTTATCTTACAACTGTCAAAATCAAAATAAATTTAAACCTACAAGATCATTAACTGCTTAACTTTGAACAGTTTTCAGATTTTTTGAAAAAAATCTTTTGAGTAACAATTTATATTTTGTAAGGAGATAATAATTTGTATTTTGTAAGGAGATAAAGTCAGAGCAGAATTGTGCCATTTCTCAGCCCTCTTGACAATGCAATGTGAAAAAAAAATGTATCTGAGATTCAAGGTTGTGCTCACAAAATGGTACTGCTTTCCAATATTTTAAAAGAACACTTCAGACAATGGAACTTTACCGGGTGTTCTGGCTTTAGAAATATAAACATCTCCTCTACACTGTCTAAAATATAGCCAAGATCTACCAAAGTTGAAGATTTTTAATTACATGGAAGGATCTCCTTTGGCTTACAGACAATTATTTATCACAATACTAATGGAATGTATCCTGTTTTCCCTGGGTGTAATTTAAATACAGTTTTAAAAATGTTTTCTTACCTTGGCATTGATAACCTTGTTTCCCAAATACTCCCCTGTTCAAAAAAATAGGAAAAAAAAATGCCATCAGTCAAGCATTTCGGCAGTAACCTTGTATAACTGCAGTCCTTAAAGAATCTTTACCCCTTGGTTCTTCATGAGAAACACAATTTTACTGAGGCAGGAAAGACATGCGCTTTTGGGATCCTGGTTTGCTGCCACGAGACACAAGAATGCCACCCAACACGCTCGAATGCTCCAGGTGATGTAACAGTCTTCACCCTTCTGCCTGCATCTGTGGCAACCCCCCAAAGCCCCAGTGAAAGGAGACCCCGTCTGCGCATGGCTCCCACACAGGCATGCACACACAGGGTACACGGAGGACAGCAGCACAGCCACAGGTCCCATCCCTGTGCCCACATCACTCCTAACTAAAGTCCAGGACAGGGCAGAGATGCCACCATTGGGTGCCCTTCCTGCCCGCTGCTTTGATTGCTGCGTCTCCCTAATTCATGCTGTGGGTGGGTGACACTGATATTATTCTCCTCTTTAACAAACCCACATCTGACTAAGCTCACAGGATGTACCCGACACTCGGCCGAGAGGCTGCTCCGTGTTGGCTCGCTGAATCCTCACAGAAAGCCAAAGGAGGGAGCACACACACTCCCCAGCACAGACGCTGAGGCCAAGTGGCAGCATCTGGGCAAGCTATTAACTTCTTCAAGCCATAGTTCTCTCAGCTATAAAAGGGAACAATGATAACAGCTCCTCCTTCCCAGGGTTATCAAAAACAGAATGAGTTGATGAAAAAATGCTCAGAAGCACCCTGCATTTTAAGTGCTCTCTAAAAAGTTTACTACATCAATAAAATAAAAATACTGTCTCTGTTTTGCAAACAAGAAGACACTAGTGGGCTAGAAATGCAAATTCACACATCTAGCAGGGGCTGAGGCTGAGTGGCAGAGTCCACACTCAGAAGGTGCATATAAATACTTTAAGTGGAGGAGGCAACAATGTGTGTGTGTGCGTCTGTGTGCACTTGTGGGTGTGGCTGTGTGTGCGCGTGTGCACTCACGTTAGAGGAAGTTAATGTTTCCTGGATGAAAAAAAAATAAATGAAATTAGAAAGTAACTTTCTATCAAGAACATGTGTAGAGGTCAGAGGTCGGCAGCATAATTCCCTTCAGGAGCCAAGGAGGTCACACCCCAAAAGGAGACAGCATGGTGCGTCATGAAATAAAAGGGAATGGGGCAGCAGCCTCAGAACAAGCCAGCTAGCAAGAGGGGTGGGGCGGTGGCCCACTAGAGAGAAAAGACTGCCCTCAAGAAGGGACACGCTCCAAGCTGCCCAGAATGTTAATAGGAATTCTTTTCTAAGGGGTATATAGAAATAGTCCATTTTGGGCCTTAAGATTCTATACTTACTAAAAATACCAGAAACACTCACCCTGAGTTCTCACAGCTAAAAGGGAGAAACCCAAAGTAATCACACACACACACACACACACACACACACACACACACACACACACACACCAGCAAAGTACAGATTGATCAATATTCGAAAGTGACTTTGTACCCTGCCAGCCCCACTCCCAGGGCACACTGAGACAGCAATTGAGACTGGGCATGGTGGCACATGCCTGTAATCCCAGCACTTGGGAGGCTGAAAACAGGAGGACCACTATGAGCCCGATGTATGTAGTGAGGCCCTGTAGACCCTGTCCTAAATACATTTTTTAAAAAAAGTGACTCTGAACTAAGCACTCTACCTTCCTTAAGTGAAGTGGCTAAAGTACATAACACTAGCACAGTTTTTTACTACTGCTACACTGTCTTCCCTTCTGAGATGGGTGTGTGTGTGTATGCATGTATGTGTGAGGTGATGGGTATTCTCTTTCTAAAATATGCTTAATATTGCCTCTACCTGAGAATAACTATTGTTACACTGGGCGTGGTGGTGCGTGCCTGTAATCCCAGCTCTTGGGAGGCTATAAACAGGAGGATCACTGTGAGTCCAATCTAGTAATGAGACCCTGAACACCCTGTAGACCCTTCCCTAAAATAAAAAAATAAAAAATTAAATTAAAAAAGAAAATAACTATTGCTAATGCTGCCTCTAAGTAAAGACAACCATAGGTTTGATATTAAAACTAACACTCAAGTTTTATGTATTGTACGTCACTGCCCCAAATCTCTAGGTTATTTCTCAACTCTGTGAGTTCCTAATGGCCAAGGATTATAGA
The DNA here is from genome assembly GCF_000260255.1 of Octodon degus. NCBI lineage: Eukaryota > Metazoa > Chordata > Mammalia > Rodentia > Octodontidae > Octodon > Octodon degus. The sequence goes on from NW_004524583.1 coordinate 21,746,201, forward strand.
TTAACTTAAATTATTCTATAGATAGTATAGAATCACAGCTATCACCTTCCAGGCTGAAGGTGCTAGGCACTTAGTTTTCTTGTAACAACTACTTTTCATAACTTATCACATGACTGATGCCTTCTTATAAGTAATATTCTTGATTTTTCTTTCTCTCAGAGTGATTTAAGAATTTTGGTAAGGTCATGACTTATAAAAAATATTATCCAAAACTTGGATATAAACATTATTCGGAGATCAGGTGCTAGGGAGATAGCTCAGTGGATTAAGTGCTTGCCTGGCAAGCACAAGACCCTGAGTTCGATCCCTGGTACTACCAAAAAAACCAAAAAAACAAAAAAACAAAAGAAAGAAAGGAAAAAATATTATTCAGGGATCTTTGCTGTCTTGGGGTTGGCAGTGGGAATTAAAATTCCCAGGTCTACGTATCAGGAGAGGGTGCAAAGCTCGATCCTGTGTGTGATCCCTTCGTGACGACTGCCACATGCAGCCGAGGGAAGCAGGGAGAAGCTGGGGGCGGGGGGGGGGGGGGGCAGAGGCCCTCTTACCAGATGAACTCCCTGCAGTGGGAGCAGTAGGTGGGCTGCCGCAGGTACGTGGCCATGAACTTGTGTCCGTTGATCTGGTGGACTCGCCTTCGCATAGCCCTTTGGCGTTTCCTGGTAAAATGTTTGAAGATTCGGTCTCTCTGGTGCGTGGCTGTATATTAAAAGGGGGAGGGGAGAAAAACATGTAATGAATCTAACTACACTTAACGTATGAGAAAGCCTGAAAGTTAAATATCACCAAAGTATTCTTTTCTTTTTTCAAGACTCAGAATATGCTGAAACATATCATGCTTTCCCTGAGACCTTGGGATCCAAGGTTAGACCTCAAGCCCCTGAGATCCCAGTGCCTGGTCATAACTGGCCCCACGCCCGGCACAGATCATGGGTGTCCGAAGGGTCCTAGTTCCAGTGTGTGACATCGAGAGGGTGTTTCTTTTAGACCCTGTCCAGATGGCTCAGATCTCAGGTCAAAGTGGGGTGTAATTCATGGCTTGTGAAAGTCATTATTTTTCCCCTTTACATCTGTCGTCCTCACAAACCAGAAGAGCAGGGTGCTCATAGCCTGGGCTGTGACAGCCCTGCTCCCAAAACAACTGGCACAGAACCACCTTGGCAGGCACAGACCAGGGGAAAAACAATCTGAGACAGGTACAGTCTAACTTTTTATTTTTAAAAAAATGGCTTCCCATCTGAAGGTGATGAAAATACTGTATCTTTGAAAGACTGTAAATGATGCCTTCTGCACACTTATACTAAAAATTTTCCAATGTAAGCATAGACTTGGGATTCATTAAATAAAACCTGCTTCCCCAACAATGCTTTTAAATAAAACACCGATGCAAAGGAAATGTAAGGACTCATACAATAATTTGCTAATAAATTTAAAACCTGGAAGAAATAGATCACTTTTTTCTTTTCTTTTAATGGGAAGCTAGGACCTCTTCACCTTTGTGGCATGCACTGCAGCATTCCAGTTCATCTGCCCACCACGAAGTGATCAATCAGAAGGCTGTCCATCCTCTCTAACATTTATGACATCCATGTGACGAGAACATTCAAAATCTTTTCAAGCTATTCTGAATTATGCATGATAACATAACTATCATCACTGTCTGTGCAAGGAAACACCTGAACTTCTTTCTCCTCTCTGGCTATGATTTTGTACTCAATTTCTAAAATAATCTCAAATACATGTCATAAAAAATTATAGAAAAAAAAATGCAGAAAAATGTTAACACTCCTAGAATAGGCTCAAGATAACAAAACTCTAAAGCCAGAAGTGATATACAGATTTGCAATTTAAGAACTTTGAAGTTTTAATTGGCAAACGACAAAAACGCAGAAAGCTGAAAGAAACAGAGCGGGGGACAGGACCTGCAACACAGGACACAGGATCGCTATGGATACAAGGAAACCAGTAAGGTCAAGGGAGAAGGAGCCATTACAAACGGCTACTATGGATGGAACCCAGGACTTTCACATTGAGCTACATGCCAGCGCTTTTCTATTTTTTATTATGAGACAGGGTTCCACTAAGTTGCCCAGGCTAGCCTCGAGCTTGTGATCTTTTCGCTTCCCAGAGGGCTGGGATTTCAGGAACGTGCTGCCGTGCTGCTACGCTCGTGCAGTCTCAGGTACTCAGGAAGTGCAAGTGGAAGGGTCCCTGATGCCCAAGAGATTAAGGCCAGCCTGGGCGACGCAGCACGCACCTGTCTCAAAGAAAAGGAGTGTCTCTACTAGAAATTCCAAAGAATAAATGCAGAAATGGCAGAACTGTCTAAGAAACCAATGCCTTCAGAGGCCTGGGCACCGTGAAAATTGTACCTGTTCCACTCTGTGTTTGACTGACATGTGGACACCCTGTGACAAGCTACTTTATTACTGTCATTCTCAGGTTTCCTGTCTGACTCAAGAAGATAAAATATATCCCCGACATCAGCCCTCAGAGGATTGTGTCGTGATCATTATTCCGGACAAGCTCTTTCTTTCTTGACGAGGACTGCGTAGGGACAGTCGCCGTGCCGGGCTGCCCCTTTCCATGACTTTGAGTAGCTATTAGTAGACCTCATGCGAGTACGTTCCGTGCCTGGGTTGGCAGGAGATGACGTTACGCTAACTGCATCACCCCACACCAGCCTGTGTGATCGCCCGCCTGAGGCCCAGCTCACTACAAGCCAATGCAATACTCACACTGAATTACTAAATGCTTATCATACCTAGATGCAAAATGCATTTTCCCTGGAGAGCTAATTACCAAGAACTTACTGATTCAATCCTTTAATACTACAAAGATTTGCCGAAAGGTCAACTCACTTGCATTTTTAATATTTCATGAATGAATCTTCTTTTCTCTTCAACCACTATTACTGTAGTAATCTTGTGACCTATGCATTTTCCATTTGAGTCCTTCTATCCAGAAGGACTTGGGAAGAAACTGCTTACAGCTCTCTCCTACCCTGTTCATGTCTTGAAACCCTCATTCCTGCCTTCGGGCCTACCTAGAACATACATTCCTATTTTTTCCCCAACTAGTTACCTTAAATTTATTTCTGTCCTATCTGCAACCTCCCCCAAATCCCAAGCTAAATGAAACATTCCTCAGCTGCCCCAGAGCAGACTGGAGTACATCTTGGTCTTCTTCCTTACCCCACAACTCTGTGGTATCTCTGTCTCTCTGTCTCTGTGTGTTTGTCTCTCTGCGTCTGACTGTGTGTGTGTCTC
>NW_004524583.1:21750674-21765173 GCF_000260255.1 Octodon degus
GTGGGTTAAAGGCATGAATTCCAGTTCCTAATTTTCAAATGACTATGAGCAAATTTAATCAGAGAAAGAAACCTGATCGTGTGTCACCTTTCAATTTCTGGGATTAACTGATATAAAGTGGGTGAAGAAAACAACTCTGATTAAGTGTAAATGTGGTGCAGCTCTGCTAAGCAGGGCTGGTATCGCGGCACAGTCCGTGCATCTGAGGGGCTGCAGAGGCTGAACAGCCGGGCAGAGGGTAAGGCAGTGGGGTCCACACCCAAAGCCTGTGGGTGACTCCCACTGTTTCTCCTTAAAGCTGGTGACTTTGGGCGAACTGTTTGACCTCCTCTGGTTGAGTGCCCTTCTCTATAGGGCATGAAGAGCATATGCCTTCCTTCACTGGCTCATTCAGAGTGCTCACTGAGTTCATGTCACCACTGGAAAAGTGTCTGATGGGTACTTTTTTTTTTTTAACAGTTATAATTTCTTGATCTACTTTATTTGTAAAATAATTTTTCCATAATTTTATTGAGAAACAAGTAGCAATGAGACAGTTTCAAACCAAGTTGGTAGGACAGTTTCAATAATTAATACAATGCATACATTCTTCCTAGTGGTTAACTGCTGTACAAGATGCGGACATGATATCCTATTTACAAACACTATTAGAACAAATCCCTCTATTCATTAAGAAAATGCAACTATATATCTATCCTAACCACTTTGAATACACAGATACAAAATGGACATTCATCTGTATCCCCTCTGATGGGTACTTTTGCAACTGTTATCTACTACAAATGTTTGCTAAAACCCTTACTTCATACTGTCATGGGGAATAGAGGGGATGTTTTAATTCAGTTGTATGTCTAAAAGAGGAATGAATATCTAGGAAATCGGCACACAGAGAAGTTAAGTGATGTTGCCAAGATCTGTGTGGCTAGCTAGTGCCAGAGCAAGCACAAGATTCTTCCACTCTTTTATTCCCCGGCTCTTGTCTAAGCCCATGCTGCGCTTTGTCCTTTATTGACACTAGGTCTGGTCTGCTGGCATTCCTGGAAAGTAATACATTCTCTGGAAACATGAACTAACAGTGAGGTTAAGCAGCCAGTGACACAAGTCATGACGCCAAACTGTTTACTATTAGCGAGCTATTATCAAATGCCTTTTTTTTCTTCTTCCTCAGATAGTTGTTCAATCAGTTGCTGCATATAGGAGGGAACAACTGTAGGAAAAACAGGAAATCCTCAGAATTAATTACACTGCTTGTCAAGAAAAAACCATAAGTATCACGCTGATTTATGTCTCTAAAACACATCTCTGAAAGGGAAGAAGGAGAGGCTGAAGCAACACACTTTTGCTTCATATCATCAAGCACCCCAGATAAAGCACTATCTAGTCCACAGAGCTGCTAACATGAAGAATGATGCACAAAAACAAAAACAGAGAAGATCCCTGTCTGGGACAATAGTGACAGCTAGAGTAAGAAGACCAGGACATGCATCGAGCTACGAGGTAACTTCAGTGAGCTTTCAAAACACTGCTCCAGTGGGTGGCCCGCTCAGTGGGCGTCAAGCCAAGCGGGAATCACAGGAGCGTGGCTCTAGTGCTCTGATAACTTATGAAGACTTCATGAAGGGGCTGGTGCTGGCAGTTACTGGAGAAGACGAAGGAGAATTTGGTGACCAGGACAGAGACCAGGTCTCAGGGCTTTGGGCTAACACCAGTAACGAAGGTGGCAAGGAAGGTCTTGGCATTTAGGTTTTAGCAAAAATTACCAAGTGGTACGGAGAAGCACAGGCTGTTGTGTTTTTTGAAGCACTGAGCCATGACTCACAGTAATTTACAAATCCACACGGGGTGACTGGGCTCACCATATTAGGAGACCCAACACAGACGTTTCTCAAGGATTTGGCTTCCCCGAAGCTCGGCCTACACACCCTGGTCACCCTGCTAACTGATGAGGTGGCAGCCATCGGCAAAGGTGCAAACACTTGGTCACACGACCGACTCTGGAGCAGTACTCAGGGCTCACGGCACTCCTGAAAGCCGTGCCCACTCTGCCTCTCGCCCCAGCCTCCTCTGCCAGCAGAAAAGGGCTCAGAACAGAACTGTGTGCAGTGTTCACAAACAGAAGCACAGTTCCACGGAGCATGGGCAGGGACTGGCCACATCGTTCTAAGAAGAGAACCCAGGCCTCTGGATCTATACGGAGCACAGTACCAACTCTCTCCCCCCAGACACTGGCTCCAGCAAAGCGCCTGGCCCATCATAGTCTCCAATTCTCTTTCCAAGCTCCCGTTGTTGGCTTTTTCTCTTTCATCAAATCTTTAAGCATGTTTGTCCCACATTTCTTTGCAGATCATCCTTCTAGTTTTTCTGGATGTTCGGCCTGTTCTTTCAGAGCTCACATACCTGCTCTTGACTTTTGACAATTGCCTATCAACGACAACTCAACATACACCCAGCTCTAGCTCTAGGTACTAAGCATCTCTCTGAACAGCTTCTCTGGCTCTCCCACAGCTCTATGTATTTCCTAAACAGAAGGTTTCACGCTCTCACTCTCCCCACCTCACTTCACTCTCCCTCCTGAGTAATAATAGTACCGCTATCCTGGGAGTCACCCAGAGAATGGACCTGAGAGACTGTTACCGTTTGTGTCTAGTTGGCCCCTGACCCCCAAGGCCTCACGCAGTCATGGGGCGGCTTCTGGAGTTTGTGACTGATTACTGTGGGTGTGGGTGCTGCACACGCCCTGGGGCAGGTAATCTGCATTACAATGTAAGGAGGGGACATTGTCTCATAGTTTCAGTTACTTTTTTAATAAATCAATATTGCTTTGGGGTTTTCTTCTGAACTTATTTCTCTTTCTACTTTAATTTGAAAATTTTATTTGTATTTTCTCTTCTTATAATGTCTTTGGATATAACTTGACTCAATAATTTTGAAAATATTTTTATTTACATTAAAAAAAAATTTGCCCACAACCTCATTCTTAATCTTTTATAATTTTGTACTGCAAATTCTTCATTGTTGCTTATATTTTAAGCACTGTTATAATATAATGCTGAAACATTTACTTTGCTTAAATTAATATATTCATAAGTGTTTGACAGGAACATATCTAGTAGGTTTTAGTGATTAATGAGAATATTTAATTCATTTTATTTTCCAGGAAAAATGGAAGGAATTATCTAATTATTTTAATAGTTCCCTTCATATTTCTGAATAAAAATTTTCTGTTTAAAAAAAAATGTAAGAAGAGGAGAGAGGCTAGCTAGCTGCCTGAGCTGCTGCCACTCCCTTCGTTCTCTGCTCTTTGCCATGTGCCACTCTGCCTTAGAGCCAGCTGAGTATGAACTGAAACCTTCACAAACTGCGAACTAAGTAAACCTCTCCTTCCTTCATTTTGGGTGTCAGGTATTTGTCCCAGCAAGGAGAGATGAGTAACACAGAGACAGAGACATCTTCAGATATTTCCTCTCTTACTCTGTGTGTGCGTGCGTGTGTGTGTGTGTGTGCGTGTGTGTGTTCAGGTCTGACTACCTCTCTTGATATCTAGATTTCTTAGGAGGACAATTGGAAAAAAATACTTAAGTTACAAAGTATAGTCAGCTTTCTACATTTGTGGGGTCCACGTCCATAGATTTAACCTCAGGTGAAAAATATTTGTAAAGGAAATGCATCTATATCAAACATGCACAGACTTCATCATTTTATCCTAAACAGTGTTATAACAACTATTTACACAACCTTCTCATTAAACCAGGTATTATAAGTAATAGACATATGTAAGCTATCCAGAAAGGTTATGTAGGCTGTACACAAATACTAATACAAGGGACTTGAGCATCCATGGATTCTGGTATCCACAGGGGATCCAACCAATTCCAAATGATTTAAGAGACAATTCCCTGAAGCAACTGAAGATTACTGAAGCAACTGAAGAAGTGAGAGGGAAGGAAAGGAAACCAGCCTGAGCAACTGAGGCTCAACCCCTGGGTCTCACAGAGTTGTGAGAACCTGAAGAGGAGCCCACAGAACCAAGAGCTGCCCCTAGCCCTGACGCTGCATTGTCTCCGCTGATGGTAGCTTCAGGAGAAGCAAGGCCCTAAAGCCCCAGGGCTTCCAGCTTTCTTTTGTGTGCTGAAAGGAAATACAGGTGGGGCACCCAGAGGATTTGCGACAGTACAAAGCTGATCCTTCCCCTCATCCTGGTTTCTTATTTATACTTCATTGCAGTGTATATTTTATATAAGCTTCTTCAAGCTCTTTATGGAATGAAGTTTATTAGAGAACATTTTCTCGTGATAATCTTTGACTATTATTGTACCAGCTTCTTTCTGCAAACCCTTAATTTAGTGACAGAAATTCCCTCCTGTCCTCTATTTATTCAATTATAAGAATCCTGCCATTTCCCTTTTGGTTAAAAAAAATAGTAAGAATCCTACAAATATTTCACTTGTGAATCTATAAATATTTGTGATTCAGTGAACATTTTGTTGTCCACCATTGATTTCATCCATAAATAGACCTCCAGCTGTTATTTCCTCATCCGTCAGTTTTTGGAAAAGGAAAGCTAAACACTCCTAGATGGACTGTCACTACGAGGCTTTACGGGTAGAGGGAAAAGTGTTCCTGTTCCATCAAATTTGGACAACATCTCTCACGACCTGCATGGCCATCCTATCTGAAAGCTATTTCAAAGCAATAATACTAGCAGCTCCAAGCTTAAAAGAAACAATGCACTTGGTTTTATGCGCTTAAAATGGAAGCACTTTCCAATTATCTGGAAATTTCTCTTATGTCTTTCATTATTTAACTGGGAAGAAAATATCCTGCGCACCAGCTCTTGTCCTTCTGACAACCTTGTAAAGGTAATGTGAGGGGAACACGCAGCTACAATGTGCCTTCTGTTGCTAGACAAGAAAACAATGTGGCAGATACTGCTTTCTCTCTTGCTGTTTCTTTGTTTATCAAGATGCCATGTACGTCCCCTCAAAGCTTTACATACTCATAGGCGGGCTTTTAGGAGACTGGCTCACGGAGCTAGGACACTGGATCAGTCCGCTGACTGGTTTAGCATAGTTCTAGGTGTGAGTAATGGGTTTTACTGAAGAGGGAAGACCCATTCTGGGTGTGGTGGCACGAACCAATAGGCTTGTAGCCTGGGAGAATGAAAAGGGAAAGGAGAAGCTTTGCTGCTTGCTGCCTGCCCCACAATGACTTCTTCCTCTGCCATGCCCTTGTGCCACATTGCCTGCCTTGGATCCAGCAACTACATAATGAAAACGCTATGAACTGTGAGCTAAAGTAAACCTTTCCATCTTTAACCCATAGGTAGTGGGCATTTTTTTCCCATCAATAAGAAAGTAACTAAGACAAAAGATAATATATGATCACTATGGAAAATGAAAAACACAAACTATAGAGAAAAGTTTTATTTTAAAAATCATCCTAAGTATTACTTACAAATGATCATTGAATACCTTGAATACGCCAAGTATATACTCTGCATGGATACAAATTAATGGAATCATGCTACTTTCCATCCAAAGCATCCGTCCATCTCTTTTTTAAGTTATTATTTATATTTTATAGCTAATGTTCTTAATATTAAAGTTACCAGTTAATCATCACATTTTATAAAATGAGTACACCTCATAACTTACGTCACTCAATAGCATAAGCAGATTCTCCCTATGCATACAGGATTTCTGAACCGAAAGTTTCTGTTTTTCTCATTGACATAAAGCTTGGAAACTGCTCTCTCCACTGCTAGCCCAGCCTCTAAGCCTCCAGGTTGGTCTTCCTTCCTGATAAGAAAATATTCCTATACAAACAGCCTATCCAACCAAAATCTTCTCCAGATAAAATGTGTTTCCTGCAGAGAACTAAAAGAATCTTGCCCTTTAGTTTGGTTTATTCCACTTCCCTGACAACTCTTCTTTTTCCTTTTTCCACTAATAGATTTCTAAGGTCCTTTCCCAGCTCTCAGGTTCCTGGTCTATGATTTCAGATGATTTTACAGGATACCAGCCACGAGGAGCACGATGCCTCATCATTTCCTTCTTCAGTGACACTGGTGGGAGGAGGGCAAGGCCACCTCGTTTGTGTGGTGGATTCGTCATCATTTGTACAACTATGGTCCTGTTGCTCATGGTAAACAGACTAATTCACCTACTGCTGAAGGCCACACATCTTTATAACACCACCAAAATTCCTGAAACACTAATGGGAAGGCATTAAGTCCCTCTGTCTGTTTTTCACAAAGGAGTGGGGGCAAAGAGACAGCTGCTTTAACCAAAAGCATTTATATTATATGTTCACTGAGTCAGAAGCTTAAGCCTATCAGCAGCAACATGAAGAGCATACATCTTGGCCGCCACGCTGATTGTTTTCACAGTTCCATTGTGACTTAGAAAATTAAATTAAGAAATGAGGACATTAAACCTGTTTTTTGAAATAAATACACCAGTCTGATAATGACAAGCACTGACCCTCTAAGGAAAGCAGGTGTCTGGATTCACAATCCTTTCCGTCTGCTATGATTCAGCCCCGCCATCCTTCTTCCACCAAGAAGAAAACACCCCACCGGCCGAGGACACCAGGATTCTCTTAACATGCATTTCAGGGCTTCTTTTAGCCCTGTTACCATACTAACCTACTCAGCAGCTCCCAGTAAGAGTTTATACTTTATTAGGAAAGATAGATGAATATCTAATAATATTTCAAAAAGCCGGACAGATAGTACGCTATCTTCACCTATTGTAGTGTTTTTGAAATCAGCTCCAACACCGTAGTGACAACAGTCTAGATGTTTTAGTTTTAATTCCAAGATGTACTATAACACAGAGCACACACAGTCTAAGTCTGTAGTAGCGTAACAAATTGCAGACATCTCCATTGAGAGGCGCAGAGCAAGGCACCTCTCAAGCCTAGATGTCATTCACAGATGGCTCCTGAATGACAGCCTAGAGAAGCTGTGTCCAAGTAGCAGATGTCATCTTCATTTGCATTTTGTAGCTATCTTAGCAGTAATAATATGCACAATACCATAAATAAAATTTGTACAAAAGCATGGATATAACTGGAGGAGATATAACTGCTTGCTGATGGCTGAGTGATAAAAAAAAAAGATGTAAAGATCTGCGACCTGGATGCACCACGTTCTACTTTGAGGAATAAGTGACAAAGACACAAGAAGCATCAAGCACCCAAAGCTATGAGTACTGGACAAAAGAAATGCAGAGTGACTACATTAAATACACTGGAAGAGACAGCATTCCTAGAGATGAATGGACATGGCTCCACAATGACAAAAGGTCTATTTCACAAGAAGAATATAATAGCATTACATTTATATATATTCATTAACATAGCCTTAAAATAAGCTTAAAGAACAATTATTCATCACACAAATACTGATCACTGATGAACTGAGAGGTATGATAGGATTACACTCTCTTCTCTAAGCATCCGCTCTGAATCCCCTAAGGAACATATTCTGAATGTCACGTTCAAATACATTCCCCACACTTTTATTCTCCAGTTATTCAAATATCATACAGTAATTATTATCTCTTTATTTGGGGTTATATGCTTTCATTTCTCTTAGGCAAAGAACTAGGAAAATAAGCTCTGGGTATATGTCTATCACCATGCACTAGAGTCAAAATGGATCAAAGATTTAAATACTAAAACAGAAACACTAAACCTACTAGAGGAGAAAGTAAGTAGAAAACTTGAAGACACAGGGGTAGGCAGAGTGTTCATGAACAAAAACCAAACTGCAAAGGAAACATTTCAAAGAATCAACAACTGGAATCACATCTTTTTGAAATGTTTCTGCACGTCAAAAGAAATGAACAGGCTAACCACTTTTTTTTTTTTTTTTTTTTTTTTGGTGGTACCAGGGATTGAACTCAGGCCCTTGCACTTGCCAGGGAAGCACTTATTCTACTGAGCCATTGCCTCAGTCCACAAAAGAAATGAACAGAGTAAAAAGAAAACCCATGAATTGGGAAAAAAAAATTGTAGCCAACTGTCCCTCAGACAGAAGATGTTTATCTAGAACATATAAAAAATTCTGAAAAATCAGGCCCTCAAAATTCAAAGACTCAATTTAAAAAATGGGCATCTGAGATGAATATACACTTTTCAGATGAAAAAATACAAATGACAATATATGAAAAAATGTTCAACGTCATTGTTCATTTGAGAAATGCAAATTAAAACAACACTGGGATTCCATCTCACCCCAGAAAGAATCGCTATTATCAAGAAGTCAACCAATAACAAAAGCTGGAGGGGCTAAGGGGAAAAGGAACACTTCTCCACTGCTGGTGGGAGTATAGACTAGGACAGCCACTATGGAAATGAGTGTAGATATTCCTCCTAAAACTAGGAGTAGAGGTCCCATTCAACACAGTTATTACCCTCCTGGGTATTTTTCCAGAAGAATTAAAAACATCATAACACAGTGATATATATGTGCACCCATATTTATAGCAGCACAATTTGTCATAGATAAATCTTAGAAATAACCCAAATGCCCATCAATGGAGGAATGGATAAAAAAGAAGTGCTATTTTTACATAATGGAGTATCACTCAGCTACAAAAAAGATAAACTCAAGGCTTTCATAGGTAAATGCATGCAACTAGGTACTATACTCATAAGTGAAATAATTAAGACTTGCATATGTACACATCATATTGTCTCCCTAATGTCAGAACCTGAAAGAGTGAATAAAATCTGAGAGATACAATAGATACTGTGAAAGGGAAAGAAACTTCTCAAAGTGAAGAAACAACTGGGATGACGGAAAGGAGAAAAGAAAGAAGGAAGGGAAAGGACAGCTTGGATAAGTGCACTGCTGATTTCTGCTACTGAAAGGAGCACTTAATGCTCCTTTAAACTTTTTTTTCTCTCTTAATTTTTTTTTGGCCAATTTTGCATGCTTCTATCTGGTAATCTGAACAACTAATTTGAAGACAACAATATGCAATATAACAACCATTGTTGAATTCCTATCATTTTGCTTAGTGAAATTCTACATCGGTTGTCATTTTGTTTTTTACTATTTTTTATTCTCTTAAAAAAAAAACACATGCTGGGTAGATGCATGTTCATTTCTGTCAGAAACCATTAGAGTATTTTCCACAGTAGTTGTACCGTTTTGAACTCTATCCAATAATATCAACATTTCCAGTGCTTCACAACCTCAGTAGCATTTCATGTCATTGGTCGGTCGGTCTGTCTGTCTCTGTCTCTCTCTCTCTCTCTCTCTCTCTCTCTCTCTCTCTCTCTCTCTCTCTCTCTCTCTCTCAGTACTGGGGATTGAACTCAGGATTCTACACTTGCCAAGCAGGCACTTAAGCTGCTGAGCTATCTCCCCAGCCCTTTTCACTTTAGGCACCACAGTACTTTCTTTCTTTCTTTTTTTTTTTTTTTAGTACTTTCTTATTACCATCTTAACTTGTGCTTCCCCCATTCGCAGAGGTGTTGCACATGTTCTCATACGCTTATTAGTCGTCACCACATTTCTTCTGAGAAAAATGTCTGTTCAAATCTTTTGCTCTTTTGCAGAAAGCTCACTTGTCTTGCATTTGACCCTTCATGATTGTCTTACACAACTACTTATTTATTTGGAGAATTTAGCAACTGTCTTTCCTTTTGAAAAGACTATTCTGACTGGCAGATACAGACAGCCACACTTTCGTCATGTTCTTTATACCACTTTTAGCTGAATAAGATAATATAGTTAAATTTTAATGTTTCACAGCTTAATATGATTCCCCCAGTCTAGAGACAGTGGGGATCTCTTTATCCCCCCCCCCCATATTTAGGACAGTGTCTACAGGGATTCACTCCATAGATTAGACTCACAGTGATTCTCCTGTTTTCAGCCTCTCAAGTGCTGGGATTATAGGTGCGCACTACCATGCCCAGTCTCAATTGCTGCCTCAGTGTGCCCCGGGAGTGGGGCCGGCTTGGCACACCAGGGATTGAACTCCTAAGTAGGCACTTTAGTCTGCTGAGCTATCAGGCTGGCCCAATGTTTCAAAATTTAATTAAATAATCCAAATTGTATCAATTCTACCTCCTATTTATAATTCCTACCGGGCACACACACACAGGTATCTAATTCTCCTGACCTCTTGAGAATGAATCTTGTTAAGCTCAGGGTCCAGTCCTTAATGAACTGAGACAGACACTATTTTAGCCACAGTTACTGTAACTGGTGGACTGCAGCTCAGAAGAGGGCTTTCATTCCAGGTCTCCCTGAGGCCCTGCAAACATTAAGGATGGGTGTGACCTCTCTCCCTTCCTTCTTTAAAATCAGGTACTCAGCTGTTGAACAGACACCAATTAATAAAAAAAATTCCTCGAATCTATCTTTGATCATAAAGGTCAAAAACAGTGGATGAATACACACCCACCATGCCTGAACCTTTCTAAATGTTTGCCATTCACCCTAGAGAAACAGCTGTCTATTGTCCTGGATTCTCTATGCGCTGCTGCCCAAGGCTTACAAATTGGTTCCTTAATGGGAATCTAATCATTCTGATGAAAGAGACATAAAATTCTCTGCACTCTTTCTAGCCTCAAAACCGCTTTTTCTCAGTTTCATACCTGTCCTGAATGAGAAAACAGGAGCCAGTTTCACTTGGGGTGTAAGGAATGAGGCTTTCTTTATTCCCTGAACCAACTGGAAACTCATGTGAAACTGTAAGGGTTTCTAAAACAAGGGACAATCCCTTCTTGCTTTAATGTTACTTTCCTTAACAACCTATTTTTAACCTTTGGCCTTGAATGTCAAATACAGGATAACGAGATATGAATTACAGCATTCAGGATTCCTTAAGCCATCTAAGCAGAAATGGAAAAATTAAAGTCCCTGGAAGTTTGCTTCACTGCCTCCTCCAAAAAGAGTATTTTAAAAACAGAAGAGAAACACTGAACTAGAAAATACACTTTAAAAAAAAATAGGTAATGATTGAATCGCATCATCAAACCACTAAGGAATATTTTCTGCGAGTGACAGTTTTCACTTTTTCCATACTAACTGCTCCAACAGAGGATCCCCCTTTTGGAGTTTAAGAACCCAACTACAGCTCTACTCCAACTCAGAAAGGAAACACAGCAGCTATCAAGAAACCTGTTTTGGTACGGTCAGCAGTGCACAGGCCTAGCTGAAATGAGAGGAAAGGAGGCTTGCTGCCCCCAGCCGTTGCACCGCTGGCAGAGCAGGAGAGTTCCGCCGCTTTCATGGGGCCCGGCACGCGCCTCTGCCTCACCAAGACTCCGCTACTGCACTTTAGCACATTGCGTTCCTGAAGCCCTAACTCAGGACAGAGGAGCTGAATTTCCTCAGACGAAACCTGCCACATTTTCTTGCAGTTGTGTGAGAAAGTTCCTCTACAAACACAAATGTGAAGGAGTTGGCTTCACAATATAATGGTGGACAGGGCCTCGGAGATAGCTCAGTGGCTTAAGGGCCAGCCTGGCAAGTGCAAGGTCCCAAGTTTGATTTCCAGTACCACAAAAATAAATAAATAAATAGGACATAATTGTGGGTAAGAGATTCCAAACAGAAACTTGTAAAATAAGCTGTAGCCTCCTGCTTAAAATGAAAAACACACCTATGCATAGATATTTATATAGATTAAACATATAAATCTAAAGTTGCCTATCTACAGCTTTATCTATCTATAGAATGATATACTTACAGAGATATCTATCTATCTATCTATCTATCTATCTATCTATCTATCTATCTGAAGGTCTATAGAGATAGAAATTAAAAAAAAAAACAACCAGGACTGTCTTCTAGGATTTGTAGTAAACTCTAAATAAAACAGGAATCTTCACATGAGACCTCTTGGAATTCCTTGGAGCAAAATGACCATGAAAGATGAAAGAGAAGCAACCCGGATCAAAGGGCTATTAGGATGCAGCACGGTGCAAGCCAATGTTCTTCCTGAGGCTCCTGAGCTAAGTCTTACTTCAGCAACAACAGGTCGGTGTGAACTGGAAGTTTTATTTTAGATCACATGTCTAATGGCTTGAGCACCATGTTGTGGAATAATAACTAAGGAAATCGCAGTTCTGATTTTTTAATGCTTTCATTGAAGGCAGGCAAATAAGTTGCATAACAAGGGCTGTGACACTGAGGTGGCAAACACACAGGGACACATAAACATTGCACTGAAGGAGGAAGCCTAATCCAAGTGTCCCCGGCTGCAACGTGGGCTATTTTCCACTGGCCTGAAAGTCAAGTCAACTAGAGCCCTTCAGAAAGAGAAGCACATGGTTGTTATCTCAGATTCTAAAATCTCTGACACCTTGATTAATTAAATGAGTGTATCTAGAGTCAAGGACAACAGACTTAGAAATTGGGGAAGGTACCATATATCTGCAGCTACCTGCCATCCAGGCCCTGGCCACGCCTAGATGACAATACAAAAATCTGTGCCAGCAAAATGGATGTCCTCACTGCTCACAGCCACCTCCTGCTGGGACTCTGCTCACTCTCTCTCACCTGCGAAGGCTTCTTACCTGCCCAAAGCCAAGCCTCAAAAAAGCATTTCTTCACCCAAAGGTGTCTGCAGACCTCTCCAGTGAAGGGGCTCTCACTCCCTTCTTCCACCACGGCCTGGCCCCTCTGAGCTCCTGTGGAGCACAGTGCTCCGTGGAGCCCTCTCCATCCTGCGCAATCACTCCATGTCCTGTGCGGTTCTGCCTGCTGTCCGCAAGGAGATGAGAACACCGAGGCGGAGAGGGCCTGCTGATACAGCGCTGTATCCCTCCCCAGAGGCCACCATGAAGACAAGTGGGCCGACCTTGTGGGTGAGAATGGCACGCCACTGAAGAGTAGGAAATGCAAGTTCCAGATCCTCTGGGAGTCCCGAGGATGCTGCGTGCGCTTCTCAGCTGTCCTCCTCGTGGGACACACTGGGGCTCTCCAACGGCCAGGATCCGGGATCACTGGGTGGGCTTTCACTTGTGCTCTGCTCCCCTTCACACGCACACACGGGCAACTTCACACAGACGGGTGTCGCACAGTAAATCTGTACCAAGCGCTCTTTCGGGAAATACAGATAAGAGCAGGAACTAGGAAGCATGTGTGTGCACATGTGCATACACATGTATGTGCATATACATGTATTTGTGTACACACTCCTGACAAACCATGGCCGTCAGTTAGCTCAGTCTATTGCAGTGCTTTTGCTTGTTATGAAGTAGAGATTCCCAGCCTGGATCCCCAGCTGAGTCCGGCTAACTAGGGTGGGAACCGAGAATCTGTATTTCAAACCTTGAGAACCAGTGGTCCAGAAGCAAGGACGCACACGTGAGTAATCATATAAAATGTGAAACAACCGCTGCCTTATGTCCAGGACACATGTCCAGCATGAGGTGAGATCCAACAGCGGCGCACAGAGGAGCAGGAAATACCTAAGATGGCTCTTCTCCAGCGATCGGCATTCTGCCATATTCCTATTAAGAAAGCACTGAAGGGAGGCCTGCAGGCCTTGGGCGGAGCCCTTACACTGCGCACCACCAACACCCTACCACGCACCCACCCTGCCGGGCTTACGTTGCCGCCCCCAATCCTTTGCCTTCCTTACCTCTCTTAACTCTCCCACCCCATCTGTCACTGAAGCGACTGACTTGGGGGAAGCCTCCTTCTTCAAGTCAGGGTCTAATAACCTTCCTCATAACTCCACCAGCACCAAGACCAAAACTCTTAGCACAGAGCGTCACGTCTGCCTGCTTCCCTGCAGAGCTACATCCCCAACACCTAGCACACCGCAAAGGGAAAACGAATGGATGAATTCCTCCCTACCTAAGTCAGTATGGAGAAAGTACAACAGGGCTTGCCAGACTTGGACACCCACAAGTCCTTTACAGTTCTACAATGCACATGAGAGATGGACCAGAAAGAGATTCTAGAAGTCAGTGCCAGAGCAGGACAGAAGGAAGAGTGTGGGCCTTCAGAGAGCGTACGAAGTCGCTGGGAGATGTCAACAGGACAGTACTCTTCAAGAGAAGGCCAAGAAAGGGCCTAGGTCGCCAGGCTCATTTTTGGTGATTAAGCAAGAGTATATGTAAAATAACTTACAGATTATAAAGTTAAGTGTAAATGCAGCAGTATTTTCTGCAGTCCCAAGCTAGTACACGCGTCCAGTCTTGTGTTTATTTTTCATATTTCCACCAATATTACCAAATTCTAATTACATGTTTTAATGATAAAAGACGTTCAATACATAAAGCTCTGGAAATACAGTCTCATACTGGCGAACTGCGGAGGACAAAAGCACCCTGGGAATAGCCTCTTTCAAAACAAACCAATTATACACTTGGGTTACTCACACAACTACCTACCAGACAATGGTTACACAGCACCAGCGGTAACTTTGTTGAGCCTGGGTTGCAGTTCAGTGTTTTATATACTCACTTAATAACAATAATCCACACCAGGGATGTAGGTAAATTAAATTATTATCCCTA
>NW_004524583.1:21765624-21813510 GCF_000260255.1 Octodon degus
TGTACCCCTGCCGCTGATCTCCCTGGCAAAACGGGGCAAACTATGGAAGCCAAACTCCAACGCCTACGTAGTCAGGTAGACTTCATTCAAACATCTCATTCCCCTTACTGTGCACACGCAAATATACACACAACATGTGTGCGCTATGTGAACAGAAATGGTGAGTGCACATACAGCTCAGAATACATATGGCTCTAATTCAGCATTTTTCATGTG
Source organism: Octodon degus (assembly GCF_000260255.1). Taxonomy (NCBI): domain Eukaryota; kingdom Metazoa; phylum Chordata; class Mammalia; order Rodentia; family Octodontidae; genus Octodon; species Octodon degus. Next base: position 21,765,841 of record NW_004524583.1, read on the forward strand.
GTCATCACAGACCTGAAATGTTCCCTGTCTGGGACAGTGTGTCTGCGCAGCCCAGAGTCCCAGCAGCCGGGAGCCCTGGGCGGACTCCTCCGAGAAGAGCTTAATCTCACCACTCAATGTATGGCTTCTCGCTTTTGTAAAACTCAGCTTCGTGGAACCCACTGCACTGGCTGCTGTGCTGGGATGGTTTTGCCTCTGCAGAGGATGTTCTTCGATATTTGGAGACATTTTTGATTGTCTTCACTGGAGAGAATGGTCATCATCTAGCGGGTAGAAGCCAGAGACTCTAAACACCTGGCAGCCTCTCCAACAATTAATTATCTAGCCTGGCAAGAAGGCATTTGGATTCTGTGGCCTGCTGTATTATCTGGCCTGCTGTATTTGGATACTGTGGATCTCATTTGGAGAAAAAGTATCTTGTTGCTTAAAAATAAATGAAAACTTTTGCTCTAGAACACCTGCCTGGACTCAAACTATTGAACAAAGCACTATTCCTTTGTGCTGTGCTTCAAAGTCCTAACATAGCACAGGTTTTCACATCAGATGTCTGCTTTTAAATTGGAATCAAAAGTGTCAGAGAAGCACTTGCTGTTACAAAGAGCTAAGACTCTTGTCTTTTTTCCCTCGTTCAACACAGGTTGGGAATCCAGGGCCCTGAAGCCACCTCCTAGGACACAGCAGCAAGCTCCCTGCTGAACTGGTATAGAATCCAAGGAACTTCAGCCTGAGGGGAGAGAATCAGGCAGGGCACCGTGTTTGTCCTGATGAGAAGCCACGGGTGTTGGCTTCATGGAGATCAACCCTCCGCCACCCAGGCAAAGAGCCAGAGGTTAAATATACTGCTTCTTTAAGGAAGGAAAGCGAACAATGGCCTCTTCATGTGAAGCCACAATGGGAATTTAGGAAGGAGTGGAGCATAATTCCCAGAATGGAAAATGCCCTGGTTTTAGGGGTAACGTCCTTGTTCTTTTAGGACAGACTCCAAGAGATTTTTCAATCATTGTTGGTGAACTCTCTGTTTACTAATTCCAGTGCAAAACCCAGGGACAAACTGGCATCTTTGGAAGCTAAGAAAAAGGATTAATTGTGATTCTGAGGTCAAGGAAATAAATTACAGTTGGCCACCAATCACTGAGACTTCCTGCTATGCTGAGATTCCCAGAGATATCACTAATGAAGAGCAACTGACCCCACCCATGCATAGGTTAATCCATGCAGATGCAGGGACAAATAAACACCACATCTGTCAGCCCCGCTTCATCTTCAACCAGTTATCTTCCTCCAGACCCCTGGTATATTCAACTCTACACATCATGCTGAAATGTATTTAGAAGAGCACACTCCTCTCAAATCCACGAGCTTTTTTGAAAATAAGGACAATGAACATATTTGCCATTTTATCAGTAAGACACAAGTCACTGCCCGGCCCACGGAGAACATAATACTGAATGGACGAGCCTGACCTGTCAAACACAAACGTGCTCCCAAGTCTGATCTACCAAAACTCTACCCAGCACGCCACATTGACTTACACGGCACGCGTGGCGTGCAGTGCGTGACAACAAGCTGAGAAGTCACTGCAGTAAGCACAGCCCAAAACAGGGTGACCCAGGTAGAGCAATGTTAGGTCCTTCGCCAGGAACCATTGCAGAGATGAAATAACCACGGGTGGAGAAAGTCAATCAACCGCTGGCCTCTGAGGTGGCAAAAGACACAAGCTCCTTTTTTCAAGTTTAATGAGCAGGTCAGACGGCCCTGCCTTCACCCTTTCAGCAGAGCTGGGACCCTAGTGTGGCTTCATCAGTCCCTACGAGCATGCACGAAGAATCTCGCAATCGAACTACAAACACAAAAAAACTTTCAAACTAGATGCTTGTATTTAGACTTGTGTAAAGTCTTATACAACAGATTCAATCATTACAAGACTCCATGGCTTGCTTCTTTCTTTTATTTTTGAAAGAAAACAAGCTATTGGAGTGATTCCTAAATTGTGGGTTTTGAAATTCTAGGGCAGAGGAGGGTCCTTTACCTTACAAAGACCTATGAATCCAGAACGCACCATGAAAACTATCTCAGACTGAAAAATGACTCTAACAATTACATATTTACTGTTTATATACTTTCATAAATTTTTAAAGTCCCAACTAAATGCTTTACTGAATTTCCTGAATTTTGTTATTAAGTAGACTGTTAATCAAAAGAGACATAAAATATAAGGCATATGTGAGGCCCTGGGAAACTTGGTAATGGCCTTCCTAACTCAAAGTATTCACAACCACTAAGCCAGCCCACTTAAACTGCTTCCTGCTCTGCGCTGTGCCCACAGCCCACGAAATGAGGCACTCGCAGTTAAACTGATCACACAAGATCAGGAAAGACTTCCGGAATGGAGGAAAGCAATAAAGGTTCTATTAAAGCAATATTGGATTCAGACAACCAGAAGAAGCCCTTCCAAGAAGCCCACCCTTGAGAGTCCGAGTCTGCAGAGAATGAAGGCACATTCAGAGATTAATCAAGGAGCTTGAAAATCCTACTCCCAGTGGTGGCAAACCTATGGTATGTGTGTTACTATGTTTTTCTTTTACGACAAAAGCTATTGGGCCTGGGAGATAGCTCAGTCTAAGCACCTGCCTGGCAATCACAAGGACCCGGGTTTGATCCCCAGAACTGCATGCCATGCCGGCCCTGTGCCTTGCCGGCCACTGAAACCAAGTGTGGTGGCACAAGCCTGTAATCACAGCACTAGGGAGGCTGAGACAGGAGGATCACTCAGAGTATGAGCCGAGCTGTGTAGTGACACCCTGTACCAAATAAATAAATGAATACCTATTTTAAAAAGATATTGATTTATTTATTCTTTTCTTAAGCTACAACCTAGCATTCAGGTTTAACTACTGTGTTAGCACTCTGTCATAAATAAGCGGCTTTTGGGTTGCAGTCTGGCACTCAGGCTCTACACGGTTCGCCATCCCTACATTACCTTACACTGGACCTCAACCCGTCCTTTTCAAGTATAAAAAGCATGTAGTCCCAGTGCCAGGGAGGGTGGGACAGGTGGATCACTACGACTCTGAACTACATAGTGAGATCCTAAGCCAAATAAATAAGCAATTTTTAAAAATTAAAAATATATATGGGAGCAAGACAGAGTTTCAGGCCTCCTCTGTGCGGCCCTTAAAAATACCACAATTTTTTTAATGTAACAGGATGTTGTGTGGAAATTTTCCTGTGGTCTCAGAACTTCAGCTGACAAAAGGTACCAAGTACTTACAAAAGCTAAGTTCCTGGAAGCCTCCTCCTGTCTGGGCTCCCAGGAGACAGGACCACTAATCCCACCACCAATTCTGCATCACTTCCTGGACTCTGCCTGAGTCTGAGCAGAGAAGGGGGACGTCAGCCTATCCGCTGGAGGACCATACGCCACGTCTCAGAAGTGCTCAGTGCCCACGTGGCCCTTCTGGAGCAGGGGTTCCAGGCTCTCTCTTAAGAGAAAGCTTTACCATTCTGCAAATTTGAGACATGGTGGGGTCTAGATGACCCCTGAGACGCCCTTGAGGGGTCCCTCCTACTGCCTTGACACAAGCCACCTGGCTTCCTTTCAGAAGTCATGCTTTCCTTTGCTCCAACTGTGTGTGTGGCCCCTTTCATTCCGGAAAACTGAACTTTTCAAACAGGCTTTTTGCACGTTATTTCTCACTGTAAACCTAGCTGAACTACCACTGGTACTCACGGCACAGCCTGACTGTGGCGCTGCCTTGAAATGCACTCTATCAGATCATTTCAGTATGCTGACCCTTAGTCTTCTGCAGTCGGAAGACATGAACAGAATGTAGAAAATGTTCTGCTACAACATAACATACACAGCCTCTAGCGTACCTCCAACAGAGTCCTCCCTCCCCCCTTTTTTTTAAAAAAAAAAATGTATTTGGTCTCAATTTGGTACAGGGTCTCACTATGCAGCTTGGACTCATGGTGATCCTCCCACTTTCAGCCTCCCCAGTGCTGGGATTACAGGTATGCGCCACTATGCCCAGAACCTGGCTGGCTTAGTGCACCCTGGGGATAGTGCTGACACGGCATGTGGTGCCAGGAATCAAACCATGGTCCCTAAGCTTGCCTAAGCTTTCCTAAGCAGGTGCTTTAGTCTAGTGAGCTATCATGCTGGCCCCATCCAATACAGTCCTTATGCCCAACTAAAACCGCCTAAGCATGGTCTTTACTATCTGTATTTCTATCAGCACTCTGGCCTTCTGAGCTCCAACCAGAATCTCTCATCAAGGTCAGTTTATGGCATTCTAGGGCTCCCCAAGCCAGCATCACTAGACCTTTCCAAACTCCTCCTGTGAACCACTTCCAAAGGCTTCTAAACCACGAGGTCAGGTATGGTCCCAGCAATGACTCCACTCTTGGTACCAAAAGGCCTTCGTGACTTTCACATTGGACGGAAACACAATGCCTCCTAACACCTACAATTTAAAGGTGGACAGAATTATGAGGGATCACAGTTTCAGAAACTTCAGTCCATGATTTGCAGGCTCAAACACAGAAATGGTGTGGTAGAAGGGCTTGCCCTGGAGAAAAGCTACTTATATCATTGAGGCCAGGTAGCAGAGAGACAAGAGAGAAGCCCGGGAGGGAGACACACCCTCCCCAGTCACAGCCCCTGTGGTCCTTCAAGCAGACCCTGCTTCCTAATACCAGATCAGCTCTGACACCTCATGATCCAGTCACCTCCAAAGCCCCACCTCTGAACACAGAAGCTTTTAGAGGCACGCTAGATCTACATCTAACACCCTGACAACCAGAACACCCAAGGGAGGGGACTCACAGAGAATCCTGGGTGGGGTGTGAGAAGAGGGAGGAGGAAAGAGAGGCTAAGGAGAGGCAGGAAGAAGGGACAAGGCTTTGTCTGCTACTTCGGGCAACTGGACCAAGTTTGCAGAGATGAGCTAAGAAAGTTTCAACCTATTTTGAGACTGAAATTTTCAAAACAACATTTCAGCATAAATACTAGTATAGGTATATTTTGGAATGGAGGTGAATAATCCAACTATCTATTGAGAGAAGGATGGATAAACAAAATGTGATATATACAAAACCAGGGAACATTATGGGGTCTTAAAAATGAATGGAACTCTGATGCATACAATATGAACCTTGAGGACATGAACTATAAGAGAGACATAAAGGACAAACACTGTATAATCCCATTCCCTTCCGTATCATTTTTATTATTTTTTAAAATTCTTTTTAAAAAGATGTGTGTCTATAGTCCTCATGATGAAATTATTATGTGTCACAAATATAACAATAAAGAAGAAGACTTTTTTGAAAGCGATGCAGTCAAATTCACAGAGATAGAAAGTAGAATGGAGGGCCAGGGAGATAACTCAGTAGAATAAGTGCCTGCCTGGCAAATGCAACATCCTGAGTTCAATCCCCGGTATCACAAAAAAAAAAAAAAAAGAGAGAAAGAAAGAAAGTAAAATGGTGGTTACAGGGGGCAAGATGGAGAAGAAATGAGGAGCTGCTCTTTGGTTGAGTACAGTTTCAGTTTTGCGACATACAAGGACATCTGGAGACTGAGTGCATAAGACAATGTGAACGTACTTAATAACACTGAACTTCAAACTGTTTAAGATGGCAAATTTTCATGTTATGTGCATTTTACCACAAGTAAAATGTTTCTAAAAAATTGAAGGTGACAGCAAAGTTACAGAACTGAACAATACAGTATTAAGGGCTCCAGCACTCAGGGAGAGAGGAAGGTCCCAGAGAGCACAGCCTATCAAGCAAATGGTGTGAGGCCTCTTATAAAAGGCCCACGGAGAGGCCTCATTACGCGGGCTTTATAGCTCTTTCCTGGCCAACCACCCTCCCCTTCAGCTCCCCTCCTGGGAAATGGAAGCCTTCACACACTTTCTTCCAAAAATAGCAGCTCTGAAGTGAGCAGTCAAGGTCAAAGTGGGGGCGGCTGCAGCTGCTTGATGAAGGGGAAATGGTGGCAGAGACCATTTCTCTTTCTGCCTTCCCTCCACCTCACTTAAACTGTCACCGTCACCACGTTGGGAAGGGCAAGGGTACAGAGATACACAACAGACTGCTAACTTCCAGCTGCTATTACTTCGGTTAGAAAGAAAAATGTAGGTGGGCGGATAGGTGAGCTCCAGCGTGAGGGTCCCAGAAAGATGCGGCAACAGAAACAGCATGAAGAGAAGGTGTTGATCCCGCAGGACGACGGCTGGAAAGTACTGCAGACCAGGGCTTACAGAGAACCGTGGCTGGGGGCAAGAGCTGCGCGGTCCCTCGAGGTGAAAAGCCCCATGAAGAGGGGAGCCCACACTTCCGATACGTAAGGAGAACTAGAGAGGCCTGCGAAAGAAACAGAAAAAGGACAGAGAACAGGACTCGAGCGGTATCATACCTAGCTGAGGGGGTGCACTTTCTTCATAATATTCTACATTCTATATTCAATCAAACGTGGGGATGTTTATAAAGTGAATGAATGATGAAGGAATGAATGCCCTGCCCAGCTGGGAGTGCTCAGCGCGCAACCTGACCCAGGAAGCGGAAACTCAGGAGACGAGACAGAGACAGAGAGAGAACGAGCGAACTGCAGGCGGACGGAATTGCCAGCCCAAACCAGATCACCAGGTTTGTGGAAAGGGCTGGATAACACGAACCGAATGAGTGGCTGGAGAAAGCTAAAGAAACCCAAGTACACACTGGGAGAGAGGAGAACTGTCAGCAGACTTCGGACGGTGGGAGTGAACCATGCAGGGCTCTGAAGGGAGGAAATGGTGAGGATCAAAGGCAACAGAGATGTCCAGTGGCAGGCTGGGCAACAGAGGTGTTCTCAGAGACCTCATCAAGATCTCCTTGAGCAGAATGGTGGAGCAGGGAATCAGAGACCTCATGGCGTGGCTCGGAGAAAGCAGAAGGCAAAGCAACGGGGACAGTTCGCTCAAACTACGCCCTCCAAACCTCTGGAGGAGGAGGAAGCAAATTAGAAAGGACCCCAAGAGGGCGCTGGTAAGTGTTTTAGGATGAGGTGGCTTGGCTGTATTTACAGGTTGAAGGAAAAAACCAAGAGGTAGGAAAATATGACAGGAAGAGGCAGAGAAACAAACTTCATAAAGTCACCTCTGATCTGTTGAGACGGTTCTCTGACTTCAGGTAGCGTCTTTGCACAGGTCAGTACTCCGCGGAAAACTCCAGATGGATACTTTGCAAGCCTCCTGTGTCCCCCATGTGTGGCTGGCCCTTCTCTGGCACTCTGTCCTGTAGTCATTGCTGGATTTGGTCTCTGCCACTCAGATCTATCTTCTCAATTTGGGGAGTTCACTGGGCTCCAGTTCACTCCCCTTTTCTGCCCTATGGCTTGGAAACTCTTATATCGTCACTATCCTAACTCTCAGGAATCAATTCCTTTCACTTTCATGATAGCTAGATATATTCCAAATTATTGTTTCATTTATTTTGTCCATAGTTTGTCTGTGCTCCAGTAGGGAAGGTAAATCCAATCCTTGATATGGTCACATGACCACAAAGGAAGTCCCCATATAGGTTTTAAGCAAGACGACTCAAGAACGAACCCACCAGTTTAAAGCCCTGATAAGTAGATAGATGTACGGCTGATCGGGAGAGGGACCGTCAGTGTTAACTGCTCACTAGCATCCACTGCTCTTTCTGAAGTGACCCTAATGGGGTGTGTGAGTGTGTGTGTGCGGGCGCGTAGTTCCTTCCTGTTGCACATGCCTTGACAACACTGCTATCTTGGCCACTGAGAACGATACAAGATTGTAACACAAGCACATGAATAAAGATTGGGAATGAAGGTAGTGACCACGGAAGCCAAGCTCTGCATAGCAAAGGCCCTTCTAGTACACAGTGACTGTCTCTTGGCCATCACTAAGGGTTGGCCCCTGTCGAGCCCTAGTACTTTGTGCAGGAGACTTGGAAGCCCTGACATCCAAAGTAGCTAAGTGGATGACAACATTTAGCCTATCTTGGACTCCCTGTACCTCCGCAATCATCTCACATTTCCAAAACTCATGTGACCACAGCTTTTTTGGGCAGGCTTCATGAGCCCAAGGGATCCAGCAGTTCATAGGGCTTGAAATTAGCTAGGTCAGCTTGAGAAGTGCAAGATGATCAAAGCAGTAAGAAGTATAGCTGCCCAAGGGAGCTGGCCCTGAGCTCTGTGCTTATCTGGCCTATCCTAGGAGGATGAAGGTCTAGTGCCTCCATGGCAGGTGACTCGTCTTTGAAATGGCCTAGGGAAGCACTGAGAGAAAGGAAAGGACAGCATCAGAGAATACAGAATGGGCTGCAAAAGAGTTACTCAGTCACACCTGTCCTCTTTGTCATATTCTCCCAGCCACAGGTGGTGCTGGACACAAGAAGTAAAGGCTCTGTGCCAGCTTGGCTCACACTCACAGGCAGCAGGATTCCCTAACACCGCTGTAATGACGACAGCCTTTAACATACTGTGGTGAGGCGTGCCAGGCTGCGCCAAGGCGGCTGATCCTCCACCAGCCCAGCAGACTTACACAGCACAGAACACAGTAGAAGAGAACAGACTGAAACAGACGATCCAAACCCACTCCACAGCTAAGCAGCTCTCAGCCATGTTCCCCCTTCACGTGCAAAAGAATTACAGTTCTCCAAAATACACAAGATACGTTCTAATTAATAATCACCTAAGCGAACATGACTCAGGCACAATGTATGCATGGATGAAAATATCATAGTGAATCCTATTAATTTATATAATACACATTAATAATTACAATAAAAATAACCAAGCACTGGATCTTTAACTGGCTTTTCACTTGAACACAGCACCATATGTAATTTACGAAGGTCCTGAGTAGTGGTTAAACCCTAAACAAAACAAGCCAGCAAGCAAACAAAACCAGTTTGTGGACTCCAGCAGGAGATGCTATCTGGTAACTCAAAAATAACCAAGAAGCCTGTAAAGTTAAACCACACATATATTTTAATTTATGAGTGAGAACTAATTTCATAAATGAAGGCTAACATTTAGGAGAAGACCAAAAGCAAAACTACATTCCCCTCTGAGAGACTGGGGGTGTCAGCGGGATTGCACATGCCTCGCCCACGGAGGCCCTGGGCTCAATCTCCAATACAACCAAAAACAAAACCACAGGAGGGTGAACCAACTCCATCTATCTGTAAATAGATAACAGAGTAAATAGTCACTCCTCGTTGACGGGTAGACCTTGGGCAGGTCAGCAGGCTGGGAATCAAACCTGAAAGACTCTGGTGCAAAGGAGAAGATATGGGACAGGGGTTCACGCTGCCTAACAACATACCACGTTGGTCCTGGCACTAAGCACACAAGCTCTGTGGATAAGAAGTTAACAGCAAGAAGCTCATGTAATCAGCTCTTAGAATGGGCCTTGCTTCTGGGACCTACAAAGGTTGGATCAATATTGACTGATTCATTTGAAGCTAATGAATTTGAGACGGAACTTGCATTTCTGCATCTTTGCTGAAAGAACCAGTACAGGCTATGGGCTGTTTTTCAATGAGAACCCAAAGAAAGTCCTGGACCTTTAGCTCTCTGAAGCTCTAATGTCTGTACCGCAGCTCTACTAACATTCCTAGGTAGCACTCAAGGGGACAGGGACACCTACACATAGGGCTGGTCTATATATACCACCTGTGGCACCAAGGGTCCTCAGGAGGGGATGCCAGGAACATGGATCCAGACACCAGCCAGACCCACAGGCACTGCTTTGGGCAAGTGTGCGGCACTGGATCTGGTGGGTACACACAGACACAGACCCAGCATATATTCCCTGAGGCCCAGTGGCAGGAAACCGGCAATGCAGAGGGTGCTCATCTCATGGGGAGTAGATTCTTCCTGCATCTTCCCCACCCTACTGTGACATATATCCTGTCACATTCAATGGCCATCTAGAATTTGAAACAATGGCTGAGAAACAGGGCTTATGTAATCATATTTTTTCCAGTCCCTTTGGAATGATTCACCAAGCAAATGGGTATGGATTTCCTTCAAAGTGAGTGGGTACATAATCTGTACAAGGCCCTAACACAATGCTTTGCTTGTAGGTGCACGCTTGTGTGCGTAATCCCATGCAATCTACACAGCGATCCTGGGGGCAGATACCACGAGTCCCATGTTGCTCAAGGTCACTCAGCTAAGAAATGCGGGAGGAAGAATCAGGCCCACCTGACCTAAAGCACATGGCCTCCTCCGCGCAGCTCCCCTCTCCAGCCCAATAAGAGAACGAAGCAATCCCCAAAGGATTTTCTTCATGAAGGTCTATGAAGGAAAGCATTAACACTAATCCCAGAAATTAACACTTTCAAGCGAATGGAAGCTGTATACATTACTAAAAGCAGACTTATGCGAAAGCTTGACTTATTTTCTGGAATCAATCAAAGAAATTAATTGAGATTTTTTTTCTCCCCAACCTTCCCTTATTCCACAGAACAGTGAGACTTTACTACCCAAAACTAGCAGTGAGGTTCCTAATGGGTAGGATGCGACGCTGAATTACGCGAGAAGAACCTTTATGGGATTTGGTAGTGGGAATGTGTTTTCAGTTTTGAGTCTAGCAAAAAAGTAGTCCTCCCACTAAAAGACATTTCAAAGTCCTCAGTGACCCCTGCACCCTGCCCAGTAGCTACAGGGAACAAATGCTCAGATTCAGAATAACAAACTACAGCTAGACATGAATGTATGAGATGTGAAGTCGGGGACGCAGGCCGCTGGGGAGGCAATGCACCGCACAGCCTTGCCTTACCTGGAGAGCTCAAGCGGAAAACTTCCTGGCACCACACTGCACACAAAAGAAAAGGGGTCTGCGGTCGATTTCAGCCCAGCAGCATTTTGCATGCCCTGACCAGCGAGAAACAGGGCCGAAGAGACCAAGCTGGCATACCGATGGCTCCCTGCATATTACACAGAAAGCCCCACAAAGGCTGTGCTCAGCGGGACCTTCAAACAGTCACAGAGGCAGAGCCTGAGAACACGGGAATCTGAGGTCTACAAGAGCATCCGAGGAACAGGTGCAGAAGACACGAAGGCCACAGACATGACACAGACGGCAGGACCCTCCCACACCCTAGCTGAGTGTTCCTACCTGTCCCTAGTGAAGAGGGGCTAGAGGTACCGCAAAGTCCTACTGACCCATCATTCATGCATATGTTTAACAAGATCAGTATGGTTCCCTGCCAGAGTTAAGCTTCTGTCTTGCCAATGAATCCTTCCTAAAGTCCAATATCGGTGGACCCCCCCCCAGTACTACGTGCTTTAGTACCCAAGTAGATCCTAACTAACTGAGAGAGGTGAGACAGAGATACCCAGATATGCAGTCCCTCTTAATGCTATGGACACTACAGAATTATCTAAGTTCATCTATTAGAAGAAATAAATTATGTACTGTACAGACAGTTGAACACAACATTTGTAGCATTCATCACCAAAGCCCCTAAAACAGTACCATTTAGATAAGACAAACCAAATGGCCAGAGCATGAAAACATTCATTGATGAACAAAACGGCCACTTTTAAGTCTGTCCCTTCCCACTAGGCCAGAGATATAGCTCAGCAACATCAGCGCCTGCCTGGCAAGGGCCACAAGGACCTGAGTTCAGTCCCCAGTACCAAAAATCAAAAATAAGTAAATCCATCCCTTATCTCTAAACTACCCTATCCCTGCCCGCTACATAAATGGGTGCTAATCTCACTTTCTGAGTACCAGACATTTTTAGCATCATCAATGGTCACCTGCGCAGTAACAGTCAGCTCCAGATCACAGCTGGTGTGGGAGGTCATGAACCAGAAGCACCAGTGTTGCCTTTTCCAATCACAGGAAAGCCCTGGCACGGTAAATCCATCACCAAAGAAATGGAAAAACTAAAGACACCGTCAAATAATTTTGCAAAACCTTCTTCAGGACAGTGCTGAAGTGTGCAGTGGGAGATGATATCATGCGTTCAAGTCATCCAGGGAACTGCACACTGAGCTACTCCACGCATTCTTGGTACTAAGACTTAGCACACAGGTGTCACGGTAGCGCAAGTGCTGTACAAGATCGAAGAAACTGGCATCATACTTTTCATTGCTTTTTAAAAAATGGGTATCAATCCAATCTTTATAGAGGCTACTGAGCATCAATCAAATCTTTTTAAAGGATAAACACTACGAACACGCTGTGGCTCCCATTTTAACAGGAGTCACTTAAAATTGCTTTTTCCAAGGCCCAGTTATCAGAACAGAGAGGATGCGGTCTAGCAGCTGCTCGGCAGCACAGCCAGCTTCCAATCCTGACCTCTCGGCTCAAAAGCCTGGTTCAAGTCCTGCCTTAGCACTGAGTGTTTCAGATATCAATAAGGTCTCATCTTTTCTCCTAAAAATGCAAGAGTCATAACCTGACCTTTCTCACAGCTAGTTTAAAGGCCTCTTAAAAGACCACATCTGGACTTTTTGTCAACTCTTAAGCTAGTACACAGGGCCAGCGAGATAGCTCAGTGAACTAAAGTGCCTGCTTAGGCAAGCTTAGGCAAGCCCAGGGACCACATGCCGCACCAGCCCTGCCCTCAGGGTGGGCTGAGTTGGCCAGAGTCCAGGTGTAGTGACATATGCCCCAGTGCTGGGGAGGCTGAAAGCAGGAGGATCATCACGAGTCCGAGCTGCGTAGTGAGACTGTGCAACCAAAAAATAAAAAATAAAAATAAAAAACCTACACAAAAGCAACTCAGTTCCCTATAGTTTTTCTCCTACGTGGGTTTTTAACTAGCAAGCTTCTTAATCTCAATCACCAAAACTTTTATCTTAATCAGATTAGATATGATTTAGAGCATGTCTCTCAGCTCCAATTTACGAAATGGGTTGTATTACAGTCATACACCAAAACAACTTAGAAAACAGTGAAGTGGGTTCTATGATGGCCATGCCGCACATAGTGATTTTTTTTTTTTTTTTAGTACTGGGGATCAAACTCAGGACCTTGTACTTGCCAGGCAGGCGCTTACACCGCTGAGCTATCTCCCTGGCCCCATAGTGATGCTCTAGTAAGTGATGGACCACATCTGTCCTCTTGGTCACAAAATGATGATGGAGCTGAAAAATGTTACTGCCTTGAAGCCCTCATAGAGTCATAATGCAATGTATCACCTCTGAGTTTGCAGAGTTGCTGCTTCAAACAAACCCACTGATCTGCCACTCGTGTAAAAGTACATGCAACTACGTGCAGCACGCAACATTTGGCAGCAGCTATGTTTGGGTTATGCATTGACAACAGGGCCAACTATTAAAATCAGCTAAGGCACTTGTTAGGAACCTGCTGCTTGGCCTTTCCCCCTCTGAGTTAGGCCAGGGCCCATGACTCCGCGTCTTGCAGGATTCTCAAGTGATTGCATTGCTCTAGAACAGACCCTCTCCTGTCATTTTGGGTTTCTTGATGCTTTTGCTCTCAAAACCGGGTAAATCCTAACTTGGAGGACTTTAATAATGGAAGCATCTGCATTTACATAAAACAGGAAGTATCAACATTCAGAGATAACTGACTTTCAAAAAGGGATATACCAGGTACCCACACTGAAGTCCAACTGATTTACAGCTCCAGATGTTGGATAGAAAGATCTGTTGCTAACATTTACCAAAACTGCACAACAAACTGTAGGTCACACTGAGTTCAAGATTGGAAGACTCCTGCCTAATCTCTGTTTTAGAAGGGTACGATGTGCAAATAAGAGTAGCTCCTTAATGAGCCCTAAATTACAGTTAATTGGTGCACAGACCTGTTAGTATCTCCCATCTGTTTGAACTATGAATGCTTCTTAAACTGGATAATCTCTTTTAAGCTGTGTAACATCTCAGAACAACAACAACCCATGATGAAATTCACAGGACTGGAGGAGGTTCTTCACGGTGAACATGAGAACAGTTTTGCTTTAGCAACACACCTTAAGTCAGTATAACTGGATGTGCATTTGTGCCCTTCTGGTCTCGGGCTTCAGAGGTTCAAAAGAAACGTTCAACTGGCCACATGGTCAGCAGAACATTTGTGAACTTGACGGGAGTGTCACAAGCACGGTCTCGAAACAGGAAGTGATGTCAGCAAGTGCGGCCCTCATGCCTAGCACCCACAGGGCACCGCCCCGGGCCGCTCGGCTCAGCCACATTCCTCTCCTTCCTGCAATTCTAACTCATTGGCCATGTTCAGGGTTTAGGATCTTTGTAGTTCCTGTTCCCTGACCTCACTGGCAGCCGTGAGGTCCACTGCCCCTCCTTCTGCCTTTACCCCCTTGGCTCGGGTGGCAACTCCGCAGGGCACACACACACCCCCTCACGTCTCTTCCCTTACTCAGTCTTATTTTCCGACAGTCCTTACTGCCCTTAAATTGTGTTAATTAACCTAACCGTGTCTCTGCCCACACACCAAAGTTTGAGTTCTGTGAGAATCAGCCAGTGACACTGCTAAGTGTCTGCATACACACGAGTCAACATATTCATTACATAATTCTATACATAAACTGTGCATGACAGATGCATGGATTTCTTACTTGCATGGATTAAAGTGATAAGAATTTAGAAGTTCTGCTCAACCTGGTATACTTTATAGCCAAGTGGAAATTCAAAGAGGTAGCAATTGGGTTTTTCCAAAGTGATGTGACAACTAAGTTGCATTTACAATATGTAAAGCAATCTAAAATTTGTCTCTAACTGTAGGCTACTGGCCCCCACCAATTTCCGGTTTCAACTTCACCTGGGGCTCATCAGGCACCAACTCCAGACACCAGGATGAAATCATGATGCTTAAACCAAGAGCCAGGAGAGAAACGAAGGGGAGGCCCCCCTGGGGTGTTACTGAGAAACCCCTAGGAAGTGGCCGTGGACATAACTGGCCTGGAAACAGACTCTGCTGCCGTGTTTTCTTGAACAAAAAGAGCAGAAACATAACAAGTTGCTTAAGATAAAAGCTGAAGTAAGTCTAATGAAAATAGGTGCTTTTTTCTATCAAAAAAGTAAATCATTGTTTAACCAGAATTTTAGTTCTACTGAGAGAATACCACATCAGTATAAATTCAGTGGAAAAGCAATCAAGTTTGAACACAAATTTAAACTAGCTGGGCCGTGCTTCGCGAGAACCTGGATCTCAAAGGCGCACGCCAGTTAACGAGTGGGGCCCACGCAAACAGGGGGCCATCTTCACACTGTTTCTGAGCTCCCCCCTGCAGGGGTGCTGGCTCGGAGTGTGCTCAGCAGTGTTCCGACTGCCTTGTTCCGCCCAAATTCACACGGGCATAGTGCTGGACCTCCTGTAACAGCATATCGTACGCGAGAAGTCACCGCAGGCTTCTGTGCGGGTGTCACTTTCTGACCTGATGACCAGGCATACGGTCGACAAAAAAGGCTGCAAAAGTACATTCTGCAGTAAAATCAGAATAAAATAGTAAAAAAAAAAAAAAAAAAAACAATTAATTCTGTTACCTGTATCACCTAGTTGTCACCTAACAGCAGTCCCCTAGTGTGAATATTTTTCACTTACTTCTCCCCATGGTCACTAAGAATTAAAGTGCTTGGCACATATGTGTGTAGGGGGACATTAACCAAGAAATTCTAAAATTTTGGGTTCTGGCATCCTTTATAGCCTTAAAAATTACTGAGGGCTCAGAGTTTTGTGTTATGTGCGCTTGATTAATATTTTCCAGGGTGGGGAGACAGCTCAGCAGCATAAGCACCTGCCATGCATGCGCATGGTCCTGAGTTCGATCCCTGGTAGCGCCAAAAAAAAAAAAAAAAAAATCTCGTTATAAATTTAAATAGTAACATTTTAAAAATATGTTTATTTAAAATAGTAATAACAAATCTATTGCATATAAACATAAACATTTTTATGAAAACTATATATATTTTCCAAAACAAAAATTAGTAAGAACAGGATTATTTTACAATTTGTAAATCTAACTCCTAGCTGACTTAGAAGTAGCCAGTGTCACTGTTACATCTGTTTCACTGCAAACAGCTTAATAAAAGTATCTTAAGGCTTTTCTGGCTAACTGACTATTCCTTTGACACTGCATCAAAACTCAACAAGTGGTAACTTCGTAAAAGTTTATAATGTACAATATAAAACTTTTCACACTTTTACGTTAAAATCCTTGATCTTATTTTAAATTCGACACATGCATGTTCTGTTGTTGTCATTACTGTTCTTTTCCTTTTCATGCTGAGGACTGAGCTGGGGAATGCTGAGCTATATCCCTACATTTTTTAACTATTTCTTTTATTTTGAGATGGTCTCACCGAGTTGCCTAGGCTGACCTCAAACTTGTGACCTTCCTGTCTCAGCCTCCCAAGTTTCTCGCATTGCAGGGCCATGCCCTGTATGTAATACAGTTTCGTGACATTTCATAATGGTCATTATGAAAATATGTGCTCATGTTCATTGAGTCATTCAGGTCTTCCAAATGTTGACACATTTCATTACACAATTTCTTTAAAATCACAATTGTGAGTTAATATCAACAACAAAGTCATGAGAAAAGACTTTCAAGTATGGGGAAGCTCTCAAGCTCACAATGGAAGATAAAAATTTTCCAATATTCAAACTATAATTTGAAGACTCTGATTTGACCCTTGGTATCAAATATTTGCAAATGTTTTCTTCTAAACAATAGGTTCAGTTCACTCATTTTTCTAGAAAATGTTTTACAAAGTTCAAGTTCCATACCTCTAGTTTTCACTCGTGCAAAGTACAAATGGCATTCTATGCACAAAACAGCCAGTTCAGTAACAACTGAGTCACACAAAAGCCTTCACTCCAGACACACTGTATCTCAGAATGTACAAGTGCTTACTCCTGCTTCCCTTCTGTCACCTAGTATGTTACATAGAGTAGCCAAGAGCTGGACTTTAACAGCATCAATTGTACTCACTGCTTCCTCAAAGACTATGTGAACACCTACCTGCCTTTGTACCCTGAAACTGTGTAGTGATGGAGAACTCACCAGCAACTGTCTGTCCTTGGTCTGCTCCATGCTAAGGTGACAGAAGTTTCACCACTGTGCCTCTGCACCATTCCACCAAGGCAACATCGGAGTACTTTAAGGAAAAGTTTCGAGCGGCAGACCCCCTGACAAAATGTCCCCAGAACTCTCAGAGGTCTGTAGGATCACACTGTCAGAAGCATTTTAAAATTCTCGACAAAACCATTACTTAGTTTTCATCAATAATGAAAATTAAGAGAAATAGGTAGGGTCAACCTGGTGAAAATTAGTGTAAAACTTAGCAAGTACAGCTATCGTACCCTAAACTGAATCCATTTATTTCATTTTTATTTTTTCTGGCTTCTAATTTAAAGTCTACATTAAGAGAACCTACTGACAGCAGTATAACTGGGACAACTCTTAAATGGACTTTTCCAGAGGAATGCTGGCCTACACGTTTAAGGAGAGGGATCCCAAAGGCAGTCTTTCAAAAAGGTATCATCCCGAAAGACAACGGGATTCCTACAGCACCACTGGGGTCAACTGACCTCTATGATAGAATAAAGAGAAAACATTACAATGGCTCCCACTGGGATGTGAATATGTATCTTAAAAAAATACATACATGCATATATATATATATATATATATATCAAAGCTTATGTGATAGAAACTAACCCATAATGCAACAGTGTTGCCAGTGGGCTTAATGGGAGTTCTTTATGTTATAAGGGTTCCACTCCTCCAAGGAATGATCACTATCACAGGAGTGGATTTGTGTAAAGCAGACATAGCCTCCTCTTGCTATCTCTCCTTCTCGTTCATGTGATGCCTTCCATCACCTTATGATGCACAAGACACTGCCACATGCACCCCATTGATTTTGAACTTTCTACCCTCCAAAGCCATGACTCAAACATACCTCTGCTCGCCAGAAATTACCCAGTCTGGGTTATTTACCTACAGCTGTATAAAATGGACTATGAAACCTGTCTTGGGAGCAGGCTGGTCTGGAAAGATCCTGGACCTCAGACTGCCTCCTGGCTTGGGTCTGAGTGCTGGCCCCACTCTCCAGCAAACAGCAGCAAATCTAGGTCTCTGGGTGTGAGTTATCATCTGCACACTGAGCATTACACCAACCTCAGAAGTTGGCTGTGGGAAGCAACTGAAATCATTTATGGGATGGCAGAAATACACAGAGGCACTCGACTACTAGGGTAAGAGGTTACTCTGCTGCCAGAAAGAAGATAAAGTGAGAGCGGCTGCTGCTGCTTGCTAAATTACAAGCACAGCAGTATCTGGTTTTCAAAAGGTCTTCAACGAATGAACTATATCTTACAGAGAAGAGGAGCAAGCGAACTATGCAAGGGACTTTTACAACATATATATGACTTCATCCTTTTCCAGTTCCGTTTCTTTCTGTTTTTCCCAATTCCTCCTCCTCTCTCTTCTACTTTGCCTTCAACCCGGCAGACACTTCCAGTGGTAGTCACTTCCGACAGTAGTCACTTCTGCTGGTGGCCACAAGAACACTCAGGCCAGTAAGAAAACTGAAAGGCCATTCATTTCTCAGGCTAATACTTAAGGGATATCTTTACGCTAAATTTTAAAAAATTAAATCAACACATTGTCACTTGGGTTGATGCATGAGCTAAGAATGCTATAAATCAGCTATCAGCAAAAGAGCTATTCTTGCATGTGTAGGACATGCATTGCAAGTGTGAGATACGGGGTGAAACTGGACCGCAGCTTTGAGGCAGGAACGCATTCCACCTACCTTCTTGGGCCATGTGACAATAATTTAGTACAGAACATAACTGCTTATAAACTAGTGGTTTGACACAGGAAATGTGAGCTAAAACCTGTGGCAATGGTAAAGAAATAAAAAGATGAGAATCTTACTCTGCACCATGATGTACTGCCTAGTAGAGAGAATAATCATTTTGGAAAATCCAAGGGTCTTTCTATCTTGGCCCCCAGGAAAATACACATCAGTTCTGAGCAATGTAGCAAGAGTTTAAAGAAAATGCTTATTTAATGTACTAGCAAAAGCAAGTCTTCTCCCCCCCCCAACCAACCAAGCTTGAAAAGCCAAATGCAAGTGCTTTGTGAGACTTTTGTTTGTTCTAGAAAAAAATACTTACACCCCCATCACTGGTCCAAACAGAATACCTCTCTACCTTCCCACTGGCTTCTTTCAGAGCAAAACCATGTACTTCAGGACCTTTGTCTTGCTAGAATTACAAAGATATTTCTTTTAATTCTTTTGATTTGATTAGCTTAAGAAAGTATCTTAATGTTAAGCTTTGCAAATGCAAAGTGTTACGCAATCATTAGTAGGTGATCTACCTGTCAATCACTAGGTGTAAGAACAATACGATGAACAAAAGGAAATTATCTTACCTCTTTCTACCTGCAGTTTTTTGACTCACAGTTTAGTATTAAGCACAAAGTCTTGTAAAGTACTTTAGACATTTAAAAATATTACCTTACCTTTTGATAACAGATTTAAAAATAAGGAATTAAGAATAAAATAGCCAAAAAGATTTTTAAACTTCTATCTTTGATTTAAACAAGCAGGAGAAAAAGCATGTATTCGTAGTTAAAGCATCATTTTAATATCAACAGGCAACAGCATACAGGCAAAAAATTCTGGTTTTAAAGAAACAGATAACCTTAAAATCCATCATTTTTAGCAATTTCAACCATATACCCAATTAGACCGGATGATAAACACACACACATCTAACATGTAATCGCTGCGCGGCCTCAACCATCAAGTCCTGACTAAGCTGGCTCATCCACAGGACCCTCTGTCTACCTCGGGATTACTCTAAAATAAATCCCAGATGTCACATCATTTTAATATCAGTGAATATTTCAAAATCTGCATCTAGGGGCTGGAGAGATGGCTCAGTGGTCTAAAGCACCTACTTAGAACAAGCTTAGCAAAGCACTGGGACCGCGGTTCAATCCCCAGCACCACATGCCAGCCAGCCCCGCCCCCTGGTGGGCTGAGCTGGCCACACACACACACAATAAATAAATGTAAAAATAAATAAAAAAACAAAAAAAAAATCTGCATCTAACAGGCACTAATTTTGTTTTAAACAACCATAAGACTACAATCACACCTCAGGGGCAGTAAGGGTTCCGCACGATCGCCATCCGTCTGGCCACTCTCTGCGCTTCCTCTCCTGGCCCCTGGGAGTTACAGTTCAAGTTGGTGCCTGACCTGTGATGCACTGGCCTGCCCACGACAAAGGGGTAATGTGTCTCTCTTGTCATTTTGGTTTTCTGTCTCTTTTCTTCCAATCGGTGGCCCAGGAATGAAAGCCTTTCTCCTTGTGAAAATATCCTGCAGTCTAGATTCGGCTGATGGTATCACTTGGCGTCTTAAAACCTGCCTGCCCACTGTATCCCCTTCCATCTGGCAGTGGAACCTGGAGGCCGGTCACTCTCAGGCTTACCGTCCCAGCACCACCGCCTCGGCCTCACACACGGTGCAGGGCGCAGTAGTCTGAAGGCGCAGCGAGCGTGTCTGCCTCTCTCTCACTTGTGCTGACCACGTAGGCCTAAGGCATCCCTAGTCCAGATCAACTTCACTTCTGCAAATTACGTTTTCTCTGACACTTAAAATCTCACCGTATTTCCTAACACAATAGAGTAACCTCTTTTTTACTTTTTCTCAAACGAAAGCATGTCACATTTTAATTGTTCCTTCCCCCTCCCCCCCACCTTTTCTGTTTTTTAGTTGAGGTTTATTTCTTGGTTTTGGTGCCAAGGACCGAACCCACAGCTTCCAGCCTGCTAGGCATATGTTCTACCGCTGAACTAAATCCCCAGCCCCCTAAGTGAATTTTTTCTGTTGTTTTTCTTTCAATTACAGCAGCTGTGAATTTGGTTTAGTTTAGTTCGATCTTTTACTTTTATTTCACCTGGGTTTTCTAGGGAGAGGGGTTGGGTTGTCTTGTTTTGTTTTGTTTTTTAATTGGCTGCTCTGGTCTTGTGAGTTAAAACTTGCTCAACATAGTGACAATCATAGGCACAATCACAATGACAGCCTCTAAAGGCTTTGTTGAAAGTCTCGGTCTGTTTCACCACTGTCATAAATCTTGGCTTGGATGGCAGATCCCAGTGTGAACCCCAGAAAGGCGTGGTTGGAAAGTACTAAAGACAGACACCAGACAAGAGGAGAGCTGAGGAGGGGTCTCTGACCCAGGCTTAGCCTCCGCAAGAGACTTCCACAAAGTGAAGATTATTGGTGTTTCTCTGCCTCTAACACAGCTCACTCTGCCATCCACTGGAGGTGCTGAGCAGGCCCACGGGCTCCTTTTTCCTGGGCATTAGGCATAAATCCACACTGAGCACATGGTCTATCAGCCTTCAGAAAAGCTGCTGTTACACCAAGGCAAACACTGCTTTCCAAGTCTTCTAAGCTCTAATCTTTCTTCAGTCATCATTATCAAACAGCTTGATGCCAATTTGGAAGATGGGCAAAAGTGTTACACGATCTGGTAAAACAGCAGTAGCATATAGTAAACACTCAAATATTACTGCTTAAGTGATGGATAGTAAGCAAAATGAGTGTTCACTGAGTAAGTTCTCAACAGAGCAGGAGCTGGCTTGACAAATTAAGACCTTTGAGCCACAGTCCTTAAATGTTGATGCTCTACAGAGTTTTGCTGCTGGTCAGGCCTGGCTTTCTCTCTAACTCTGCCCACTAGGTGTCCTTCTTCTCTGCATGTGCTTGAGGGAAGTCACATTTAAGCATTCTGGCCAAACTCCACTCTTTTACCTCCAGTTTCCCCCAGGCATCTCCACTTGTTCTTATCCAAATCCATCATCTCCCACCCCATGTTTCTAACCTGGCAAACTGTCTCCGTAACACAGTCTGAGCACCACCTCAAATGCCTCCTTGTGCATCTGACATCCACTGGATGGCCAACTCCCACTGACTCTACTACATCCTTCAAAGATGCCCCATCCTCTCCATCCCCTCACAATCCAACTTAGCTCAGGCGCTAATGGTCTTTCCCTTAAACACATTTATAGCCTCTTGGCTGTTCTCCATACCCTGGTCTTCTCAGGATCTACACCTTAGCCCCACCCTTAAACCTACTGACACCAAATCAGATCTTGTTTTTCTGTTTAAAACCATTCCCTGGGATCCCATAACCCTATGACCCTCTAAGTTATGTGAACATGCAATTTATCATCCAACCTGGCACCTTTTTGAGGATGAAAGGTGGTGTTGTTAATAGTTACACTGACAGAACAACAAATGAGACTGTTCCACGGTAACCTATACTTAAGGCGCTCCCTCCCGAGTGCCCTCGAGTATCTCCCATCGTACTCCCGCACCTGCAGCATCTCTGTAATACTGGTGTAATTTTATGCCTGGGAAAAATGCGACTGGAAAGTGGCTGCTAGGAATGAAGCCAAGACAGCCACAAGCTCACAGTGCCAGGCCCAAGTGTGGCAGGTGCACAGCGGGGAAGCTCTGTTTTCCCCTTGTATAATGGGGCAGGGGTGAAGGGGAGGGGAAGAGAGGAAAGGGGAGAAGAGGGCAGGGAAGGGCAGGGGTAGGTGACATCCCATCCTCTATATATGACAAGGCTGCTGCAGTATGAGACAAAAGCAATACACAAGTTCAAGCTGAGCCCCGGACTGGGCTGGACTAGCTCTCCAGTTTATATCCTGATAGTAAAGAAAGCATTTTTCGCTCAGACCTAAATGTTCAAACAGAAACAATGAGTTGGAAGATAAAACAGATACAACTTAGGAAAGGACATTTTGACTTCAATGGTGCAAGAAAGAATACCAAGAATCAACAAATGAGATCAAATTAATAAAAAATTTCCACATGAAGAAGAGTGAAGAGACAAACTACAAAATGGAAAAAATATTTTGCCAGCTACTCCTTGGTCAAAATATTAACAACCAGAAGTTAATATTTTCTAAAACACAAAAAAATTAAGACTCCATAACACAAAAGATTCAATCAAAAAATTAGCAATCAAAATGAACAGACCTACCTCAGAAGTACAGTCAATAAATACATGAAAAATGTTCAATATTGGTGGCTGTTAGAAAAATGTAAATGAAAACTACACTAAAATCTCATCTCACAAAGGATATCTATTATCAAAAAGTCTAATGATAACAAATGCTGGTGAGGCTGTGGGGAAAAAGGAACTCTTCCATGTTCTCTGAGGGAATGAAAACTAGCACAACCACTACAGCAATCAGTGTGGGGATTTTTCCTCAAAAACAACTAAAAATAGAAATTCCATTTGCCCTAGCTCATCCTCATCTATGTATCTTCTGCAAAAAGTTGAGATCATCATATTACAGAGATACCATGCATATCTATGTTTATTGCAGCACAATTTATAAAGGCTAGATCCTAAAAACAGCACATACATTACCATCAACATATCACTAGATAGCGCCGGGGAGATGGCTCAGTAGAATAAGCACTTGCCTGGCAAGCACAAGGGCCTGAGTTCAATCCCTGGTTCCACCAAAAAAAAAAAAAAAAGTAACACTAAATAAAGAATATGTAGTATTTATACGTAATGGAGTACCCTGCCATAAAGATAAATGTGAGCATTTGTAGGTAAGTGGCTGCAACTTAAGAACATACTGTGAAGTCACACACACACCCACACACACACACACGCTTAAATACTGCATGGTTTCTCTTATATGATAAAATCAAAATACATATTGAATAAAGAGTAAAATGGAAGATATAAATAGGAAGTAGGGAGAAGTTACAATAATTCCCCAAATTATGTATTCTGCTATATCAAAAATATATTAATACATGTAATTCATTTCATTTTATAATAATAGTTTCTCTTAGTTCACTGAAAAAGTTTTGTGCTACTTTATGCTTCTTACTTGTAAGAATCTTCGTTTCTGAGTTTGAAGAAAATAATGATAGTAGATTACTTTTATCCTCTCATTATTTTGTCATGAAATTTTATTTATATTTTCATTAAAAAATGCTCTTTAATATTATGTGATGTTATCGACTGAGCTAGGAACAGATTCATTTGTTCATAGATTTCACAAATCTACATGGGATTTTAGTAATGGTGATATATTGATTAAAATTTCTGGAAAATTTGTTTTTAAAAAAGTAGTTGAAAAACACCAGACTGCAATCAAAAGTAGGCACATACCAGAGGGAACTTGACAGTTGAATGAAAAAACAAAATTGGATTGCGTGAGAGCTGTGTTTGTAGGATTTTCTTCCAGATTCTTTTCCAGGCTTCAGGCTGGGATGAGGAGAACCCACGCAGGAAGCCACATCTATACTTGCTTGAGGAGTAAACTGACAGAATCCAGGACTACAGACATCTGGATAGTGAGGGGCAAGAACTTCTAGACAAGGTGGGGCCACAGGGAGAAAAAAACCTCAAAACAGGTGAACTCCCCAAACCTGTATAGACGAGGAGGACTCAAAGAGGTTTGGGGAGACATAAGAATGAAGAAGCATTGAGATTTTACCTGTAGGGAACCCTTTCTGGTCCTCCTTATAAACTTCCCAGACCAAAATGAGGACCAAAAAGGGCTCCCTATAATTAACTGCTTCCAACTTTAGGAGAAAAGAGTTTGAAGGTTGAGCTCACAACGTCATAGTTTTTAAAATATCTTGGAATGTCACTGAAACTTCAGACTAGCTATGCCTTACAATCAAGCACCCTGGGGCTAAGAAAAAGTGAAACTGTTCACCCTTAAAATCCTCCATAATTTAAAGCCCAGCCTACAACTTAGCCACATATTAGAAAATAAAGGACAATGAAGGAAAAAAACCTACACAGTCACTTCAAAAAGAGAAAGCATTTACCAAAATTAAGCAGTCACTCAATTAAAAAGAAAAAAAGCCATCAGATAATTTAAGACCAGAAAGAAACCTTCTCAACTGTGACAAAGTCCACCCATGAAATCCAGACAGCTAACATCATGCCTGATAAAGAAGATTCAATTCCTTCTGTTAAGGCTGAGACAAAACTATCTATCCTAGAGGCCTAGGATTCAATGAGGCAGGGAAAACAAAACAAAACAAAACAAAACAAAAAAAAAAAAAATTAACGAAGAGAAAGAACCATCTTTATTCACAGACAATGTGATTGCACAGAAGATCTTAAAGTGTCTGACCATCCTACTAGAACTAGTAAGTGAATTTAGTAAGGTCACAATACACTCAAAAACCAACACATGGACAATTCTATATACTAGTAACGATTTCAAAACTGTCAGCCAGACACGGTAGCACATGCCTAGAATCCTAGCCCTCTGGGAGACTGCAGTAGGAAAATTCTGGAATTCAAACTTGCTTCTAACTTGTATATAGACAAGGAGGACTCAGAATTCCAGCCCAGCTGGGGACTGAATGATGAGCAGGATTCTGCCTTAAAAAAATAAAAATGTAAAGGCCCATGCCTCGACTGCTAGTACCACACCAAAAACAAAACAAAATAAGTCAAAACATCATTTATAGAGCCAGGTGTGGTGATACGCTCCTGTAATCCCAGCAGTTGGGAGGCCCAAGGCAGAATGATCAGCCCAAGCTCAAGGCCAGCCTGAGCTACATAGCACGACCCAGTCTCAACCTTCTCCCTGCCCTACCCCAAAAGGAAAGCAACATCAAAAAACCTAAAGTACTTTGGGAAAAAAATTAAGTTTCCAACAACTCTATGTTGAAAATTACATAATATTGGTAATGCTAATCACATTGCTTATCAACATTAAAAACCACTAGTAAGTGGTAATAGATACTCTTTAAGGATTTGAAAGTAGCTTATAATAACTGTCAGTTCTCTTCAAATTGATCTATCAATTTAACACCTTTTTAATTCAAAAATCCAGAAAGCTGGATATATAGATAGATATATATTCTAATATTGACATTAAAAATTGAAAATAATGGGAAGAGTTAAAATAACCTTAAACAAAAAAACAAACAAACAGGAAATTATATTAGAATCTTAAATTAAAAGTTGGGAGACTCACACTACTTAACCTTAAGACAATGAAGCAATACAGAAGACAGCGTGGCACTTGTGTAAGGATGGACAAACCAAACGTGAGAGAACAGGCTGTGCAGAAAGGGAGCCACGCCAATACACTCGGCTGATCTTCAAGAATGGTTGCCAGGTGATTTGTAGGCCCCTAAAAAGAAGTCTTTTCAACAAATGGTACTACCGCAACTGCATTAGTACATTAAAAAGGTTCTCAAATTTTCTGTCAAATTGCACACAAGTATCAATTTAAGAGGGCATATAAGACCTACCTATGATAAGCTTCTAAAAGAAAACAGGTGGATATCTCTGCACTTCTATGACTGATTTCATAGAGGACACGAACGGTACAGACTAGAGAGAAGAGACTGGTAAATTGGACTTACTGAAAATTAAAATCCTTTACTCAAAGACAGCAGCACTACAAAAATGAAAATGCAGGGCCAGGGAAATGGCTCAGTAGAATAAGTGCTTTCCTGACAAGCACAAGGTCCTGAGTTCAATCCCTGGTTCCACAAAAAAATAAAAAAGAAAAAAAGAAAAGGCAAGCCAGGCTTAGAGAAAGGACTCATTATACGTATTTCGTATTTCTCACAAAGGACTCACACCCTGAAAACATATACAACTCTTAGGAACCATTAATAATAGAAAGACAAACTCAATTTTTAGAAAAGAAGGCAAAAGACTTAAGCAAGCACTCAAAAAAAAAAAAAAAAAAGCTACAAATGGTCAATAAGCACATGAGAAAGTGCTCAACATTGTTGAAATGTTGGGGGCCTGCCCCTTAGCTCAGTTCTTTAAGTGGCTGCTTCAACATTATTGAAATGTGAATTCAAATCACAGAACACCACTTCATATCCTTGGAACATCTAAAGTTGAAAGAAATGATCCCATCAAGTGTTGGTGAGGATATGGAGTAACTAGAACTCCCACATGCAGTTGGTGGAAGAGCAACAATAGACCTTTTCAGAAAACCACGTGTGAGTTTCTTACAAAGTTAAATACATACCTACTGTAATACACAGCAATTCGATTCCTAGGTCTTTACCCATGAGAAGTGACAGTACATATTCCCAAAACGTGCAGATGAGAAGGGGACAAAGAAATGAGGTCACAAGAGGGAAATTTAAAAAATTAAGACATGTTATGTACATTAACCAACTTCCTACAATGAATGTAATTATTATGTACTGCAAACATGTAAAAATATTGTTTTAAATAAAAAAATAATAGTTGCAACCCCCAAAAAATGTTCACAGAATCATTATTCATAATGAACAACCTAGAAAACTCTAAAAGTCTACCAAGGAAACAAATGAACGCTACATTTACATAATGGGGACATTACTCTGAAATAAAATACTGATAATACCCACAAGAGTACAAGTGAATATCACAGAAATGATGCTGAACAAAAGGGCACGGACTGTATAATTCCATTCACATGCACTTCAACAACAGACAGAGCTAATCTGCAGTGCAAGGAAGTATTATCCTGACTGCCTCGGGCAGCACAAGCTGAGGAGGAAGAAGGACCCACGAGGGAGGGAAGGGAGGGAGGGAAGGACCTGCGGCGGTGGGATGGAAATGTTCCCTGCCTCGGGCTGGGGAGCAGCCTACGTGCACATTTGCCATAATCCAAATTGCTGCTCATCTTTCATTCTACCACATGTGAACTTTACTTCAATTAAAAAATATATATTTTTGTGAGGGGAGAACTTGCAGCAGAAAGTGAGGAGGCACAGTACCCCCTAAAGAGTAAGAATAAAATAGAGATTATAAGAGAACATGATCCCTAATTTTCTTTAAGAGACATTCAGAGGCAAACTAAAAGGCTGGCACAAAACCAAAATCTGAAGTAGAGTTTCACAGAGATGAATCAAAAGAGCCAAAAAAGAAAAAAAAAAAAAAAAAAAAAAAAAAAGGCTAAGATGGTGATGAGTAACAACTATTCTTGTCAAACAAAACACAAGATTACCAGATTTACCATATATATTTAGCCTGGCAAGCTGAATCAAAGACCTTTGAGCGACAAAATTCAGCCAGCCCCACTTATGATAGTGATTTTTTAAAGCATCTTTTACAAAAGGATTTTACAAATTTCATGGTAGAAATTCTTACTAAGTATGACCTGAGGTTATGCACAAATTAGAAACCAAACAAGGTATTCTTACCTTCAGTGAAACTCCCTGTGAGGGTGATTACCACAAACACTTTCCCCTCTGGCTCCAGATCCACCTAGGAAAAGAAAAACACCATGTTACAGTTTACTGTTTTTGTAGGCCGTAAGTAGTTCTTTAGAGAGGTCTATGTGGGTATATCACAGCCATCAATCAAACCTGCATCGTTCATTTTACAGCACAGGCAAGGAAACAAGTGAAACCTCATGAAATTATAAAGGTTGAAAAGCAAATCTCAAGGAAATTATGTTTTCAGCTCTTCTTCCCTCTTGAATTCCACTCTTCCATTTTTGGCTCTTAATGATACAGAGAAGCATTTACATACTTGCTAGCTGTTCCTGAGACATCCACACCTCTTGCCAACCACCAGTAAGACAGCAAGGCAGTGTAGGAGACAGAGAACAACGGCAACATTCCAGGTGATGAATGAACATGGTGTGGCTGACTGCCAATCCTTATTTTCAGGGAGTCCTGTGCCTACCTGGTCACCCAAGCCTAATCAGTATTAAAGGACTAGGGAAGGACGCTCAGGGCCATGCATGGGAGTGCCAAGGCCCCTTGGAGTCAGCTGTTACCTGAAACACCAAGACAGGCATCCTGCAAGCCAGACACATATCCTGCTCCCAGGGGCTCCTGGCCCGCCGCTCAGGCGGGAAGGACAGGTTCCACCTTCCTCCTGGATGCAAACCTCATTCTCCCCAACACCTCGACTCTGCTCAGGGCAAGGTGCTGTGCATTCGCGCACACACACATTTCCAACTGTCTTAAAATAACCTTGGCAGATTCCAGTTCCGTGTGTGGCTCCATCTCTTTAACCTTTCATGCAAGAGGAAGGTCACTGAAGCTAGGTACGGATAAGGATGGTCACCAAGGCAGAGCAGAATGCACGCAGCCTGCACCAGGCCACGGGTGCCCATCTTTCTCTGCTGTAGCTGGTGCTGGACGGGGCAAGGACTTCCCCACCCGAGCCTCCCTTCCTCTGAGCCTCTGTGGTGCCATCGTTTGGCATTTCTGACCAAGCTTTCACCATGCACCCTGGAAGAGCCTCAGCTGTATGACTTGCTGTTTTCATTGTACCCAGCAAGGTCCCCCAAATGCATTAGCCTCACCCCAAGTCACTACCACATTTTCCTTCTGATACTACAGATGATTACATACTTTTCAAAATAAAGATGACTGCTTTGTACGGGCTCGGGGCACTTCGCATACACACTGTGACACTAGTTCTCACAACTCCACCTCTCTCTGCACGTCTGCCGGGTGAGGCTCCCACCCTGTACAACACCTCAGTGAGCTGCATCATGGCGGATGCTAACTTCCAGTATCCCCTTAACTACCTGACACCACTTGTGAACCTTTTTAGAACTGTTCTGAAAATAGAGTTCTTGGGAGAAATGACTAAACAGGATGTCAGTCTCTAATTGTCTCCATTCTCTGCCTTGACTTGTTTCAAGTCAAAACTGTTATTTTTAAAAGCCACTCCCTCATCTTCAATATAAAGGCCTGGCAGAGAACACACGTTCTACCTTACCAGCAAACCGCTGTCAGCCTGCGGACAGACATACTGCAGCCGCCCCTGCCTTCCTGTGCCACAGCCGGCCTACAAACCTCCGCCCACCACCCCGAGGACCTGCAAAGGGCACTGGGGCCCCAAGGGCAGGAGCTGCGCAGGCCTGTGGCAGGATGACTCCACCACCTAGAACCAGAAGCACTCACACTGAGGCTTAGGTTTCTTTCGTCCTTTCTGACTTGCACCACTGCTGGAGTAGACAAGCCAGATCCAAACATCATCTTTAAGCTTTGTCCATGTGGGACACAGGTGCTGAGACCCAGGACCTCAGAACAGGACTTTGCAAAGTGTAGATCAAGACCCCTTAGAGACATGAAAAGAAATCAGTAGGATGTCACTGAATCTCACGGAGATTTTTAAGAAAAAAAAAAAAAAAAGAAGATACAAACACACCATAGGTAGTAAAGAGAAGCACCATTTCCTAAAACTTTCGCTGGCAGTTTGGTGGACACATATAAGAATATAGGAGGAGCCTAGTTTGTGGCCCATGCTTGGAATCCCAGCACTCGGAAAGCTGAAGCAGCAAGATTGTGAGATGGAGGACAGCCTAGGCTACAACTGGGGAGAGAGAGAGAGGAAAGGAGAGAGGGAAGGAGGGAAACAAAAGGGTCTAATTTTTTTAATGAATTTAGTACAGAGTCTACAGGGTCTCACTAAACACATCAGACTCATAGTGATTCTCCTGTTTCCAGCCTCCCAAGAGCTGGGATTATAGGCGGTCTAATGGGTTTTAATGCAGAAGTGTGTGCCTTATTCTGTCAAGAAAAAATATGAGATCATGTGTTCCTGTGGTGCTGATGGGCTGCTGTCATTCCTTCTGGCAGCTGCCCCGATACCCACAGGGATGGCCGCCTGGCTATGTCAGACACTGGCCTAGTCCGCTCCTGTACTCCACCAAAAGCTCTCTCAGGGTGAGCAGGGCTACAGTAAGCCCAACACATTTCACAAGCTGACCCTCACGCTGCGCTCCCCAGTTCTAGTGGACCCTGGCTCTTCTCTAGCCAGGAATGCTCATTCCAGTCTCCTGGGAGTATCACCTGACTGAAGCTGGGAACGAGCATCTCTCACCGGTAGTCCAAACGGCTCAGCTGAGTTTCTAGTCCTCCCTCCAGCGCATACACAGCCAGGCCTGTTCAGTCAGAGCCTGCCTTCTGCTTCCAGGATGGCTGGCTGGGACTCTGGCTATCAGAATAACTGCAGCCCCCTGCCCTCAGCAGCTCCCACTTCAGATTTCATCACAAAATTCAGGTAGACCCAACTAGGAACCCTAGATCTACCAGAGAGACCAGACCTCACTTCTGAACACCACTCTGGAAGGACATAAACTTGGGAGTGTCTAGCACCACGTTGACACCACATTAACTAGAGAAGGAAGCCAACAAAAAGGAGAGGGCTGGGAGACAGAAAAGCCCAGGGCTTGACGTCATCCGATCTGCAGATCAAGCCTCCTGGATTCTTCTGGGTTTTCCGGTTGTTTGAGCCTACAAATTCCCTTTTTTGTTTTACGTCTATTTGAGAACGGTGTTCTGTCAATTGCACCATAAAGACTCAAACGGTAAGACAAACAGAACAGAGTAACTATTCAACAACAATGACACGTCCCTGTACCTGCTGTCCCGGGCAACCTGACTTGGCGTCCCACAAGCACAGACGCCTCCGCACAGCCTACCTTACATCGCAACACAGGGCAGGCCCCTTGCTCACACCAACCTCTGCACACCAGGTCATTCCTGTGGCCCCGCTCCTGATCCCCCTCCTGATCCTCCTCTCTCTCTCCTCTGACTTCCGCAGGCCCCTTGAAGCATCTCTCTCAGTGCCTCTAAATCTTGCTGCTCTCCAGTTCTTTATTTTCTATTGGAAAATTCAAACCCATGATCTGAAAATCCACCTTAGAGTTTCAGCTCTGGGGCAGGAACAGAAGAAACACAGTGGAACCTCAGAAGGTAGAGTCTGAAGACCCGGGGCAGCATCAAACTTATGTCCTAACTCTCAGCACAAGCCTCCCCCGCAACCAGGAATGTGCTTTCCCTCAAAGCCTCGTCTCAGGGCCCCATGTGCTGCTGAATTCACATGCCCTGTTCCATTACTGGCTGCGTTTTACCTGGCACTTCCCACCAGAACCCCAGGTCCTAGCCATCAAGGCTAGTTTAAGAGTCTCTCCTAAATCTATCCCTCCCTTTCCACTGCCACTGCTGTTCTTTATCTGACCTCCTGAGACGGCCTTCTACTTACCTCCAGACGGCTGCCTGACAATGACATGTTTCCAAAAGAAAACTGACCACGTAACTTCCTAACTTAGGATCCTTCTGGGTTCCCATTCCCTCCCACAGCACAATCCAAGCTCCCAATACATACCCCCAGACACCGTGGCCCTTCCTGACTTCCAGCCCCAATTTGTCCACCATCCAAAGACCTAAAACCTATATGCCAGCCTCTTTTTAATTTCTGCACACTCTATTTAAGACAATTAAACATATTCAAAACAAGGAAATTAGATCCCCTACCTCATAAGATGTGTAAACACTAACTCAAAATGGATCAAGACCTTGTAAGAGCTAAAACTATAAAACTCCTAGGAAAAAACAAATGAGTATACAAGGAAAGCCAACATTTTGGCCCTAGCCTTCTAAGGTCAATTAAGACTCAGGACATATGAGAACTTGTACTGTAACATCATGTACCTCGGTAGTGTCCCAAATTTTCTGATCAAGAAGATTATGGGGCCAAAGAGGAAAGTGATTGATGACGTAGAGTGGGCCTAAGGAGAGTCACATGGGGAGAAGACACTCTCTCAGGCTTTCACAGAGAGCACATTGGCCAAGCAATGGCCGTGACTCATCCACATGGCTGCACTGACAAAGGTTCTACAATCTGAGGTACAGGATCTCAGGACAAATCCTGAGGGCATTTCACTGACCTTCTCAGACCAAAAAGCTACAACTCTTGTTGCATAGGTCCTGCTTTACCTTGGTCTTAACCATCCAGTAGAAAAGTATGAAGTCGAAATATAAGAAATAAAGCCATGCTGTTAAGTTGAGCTGTGGGGGACTCAGGTCAATAATTTCTGACATTGCCAGTTAAACAGAAGACCCAATGCTATTATAGGCTACTGGACTCTTTTAGAATATTTTGCTGAGTTTACACAGCTATAATATTCAATAACGGAACTTAGAAAAAATGGGGTATACCGATGAATGTCCATTTTGCATCTGTGTATTCAAAGAGGTTGGGATAGATATATAGTTGCATTCTCTTAATGAATAGAATGATTTGTTCTAATGGTGTTTGTAAATGGGATCACAAGTCCGCATCTTGTACAGCAATTAACCACTAAGAAGAATATATGCAGTGTATTATTTGTTGAAACTGTACTTCCGATTTGATTTGAAACTGTCTCATTGCTATCTGTTTATCAATAAAACTTTGAAAAAAAAATGAGTAAATTTTCCTGATCTTGGATTAGGCAGTGTCCTTTTAGACAACATCAAAAGTACAAGTGACCAAAAAAATGATAAACTAATCCAAAATTAAAGCCTTGATGCTACAAATAATCTACTAGCAAAATAAACAGACAATTCACAGAATAGGAGAAAACATTTATAAAGTATATTTCTGATAAAGGACTTGTATTTAGAAATAGAAAGAATTCATACAACTCCATAATATAAAGATAAATAACTATTTTTAAAATAGGCAAAGGATTTGAAGAGATACTTCTCCAAAGAAGATACACAAACTACCAATAAAGTGATGAAAAAATGTTCATCATCATCGGCCACGTGAGAAACGCAAATCAAAGCTACAATGAGATAGCATTTCCCCCGAGAAGAAAGCGATAATCAAAAAACAGACAGTGTGGAGATACAGGAACTCTTGTGTATTGTTGGTGGGGATATAAAATGGGCAGTCACTTTGGACAATTTGGTAGTATCTCAAGTGTTAAAAAACAGAATCAGTATATAACCCAGCACTTTCACTCCAAGTAAAAGAACTGAAAACACTATATACTCACAGGAATTTATACAAAATGTTTGTGGCACCCCTATTCATAATAGCCAAAACACAGAAACAACCTGGATTTACATCAATACAAAGTATTAAACTGTGTTCTATTACTGGGCACAGTGGTCCCAGTCCATAATCCTAGCACATGGGAGGCTGAGGCAGGAGGGCAGCTGCACGTCTGCGGCCAGCCTGAGCTACTTAGTGAGCTCACAGCAGCCTGTCCAAAAAAAAAGGAAAAACCTGTGATATATCAATATGGTAAGATAGTATCCATCAGTAAGTGCTGAGACAGGCTATAACATCATGCTAAGTGAGAGAATCCAGTCAGAAAAGTGCCCACACGTATTAATTAAATAGTTCTCAAATATTTCCCCCCTTCTGTATGTTGTTCTTCGCCCTTCTGTTTCATTGACTGTGCAGAAGCATTTTAATTTGATGTACGCCCATGTCCCGATTTTTGCTTTTGTTCCCTGCATTTTGGGAGTTTGATCCAAAAAATCTTTGCCCAGACCAATATCCTGAAGTTTTTCCCATGCATTTACTTCTAGTACTTTCAAAGTTTTGGGGTCTTACATTTAAGTCTTTGATATACTTCGAGTTGATTTTTGTACATGGGGAGAGGGGTCTATTTTCTTTCTTTTGCATAAGGATACCTAACTTTCCTAACATCACATATTAAAAGGATTTTCCTTTCTCCAGTGTATACACTTGCTGGCTATAATACAGATTCTAAATTTTTATGCTTTTAATGTGTCACTTGTATATTATGAATACCTCAGCGATCTGCATGGTGGACGTGGCTTGTCTTTATCCTTCCCTGAACCAAATTACCCCTGAAGCAGCCTTTTGCCTCTT
Source organism: Octodon degus (assembly GCF_000260255.1). NCBI lineage: Eukaryota > Metazoa > Chordata > Mammalia > Rodentia > Octodontidae > Octodon > Octodon degus. Next base: position 21,800,478 of record NW_004524583.1, read on the forward strand.
GCTCTTTTACCTACTAGGAAACCTGTCCACTCACAAGGCTCAGCCTCACATTCTCCACCGCCCCAGAGTGTTCACTCTCCGGCTGTGGCTGCAGAACAGCACGAACAGGAGACCTGGGTCCTGGTCTTAACTCTTTTCTCTCTGGTCTCTGACTCTGAGCAAGCCCTTCCACCTCTCTGGGCTAGAGGCTCCACCCACAGTCTACTGAATCTGAATTTTCTAGAGAAGGAGGACCACCTGTTGCTTTTCAAAGTTCTTTGGATTCCTGACCCAGGCACAGGAGGACCACACCTGGGAACCATGAGCTGGGTGGCAATGGATTCCCACTGTATATGCCTTCAATTTCATGTTTTCCTCCTAATCCTCCAGCTGGCATTGCCAGACTGCACTTCCCAGGCTAACTCTGCAGCCTCTCAGCCCCATCGTAGTCTGAGGTCTGTGTCTTCCCATTCTCTGCATCCCTAAAGGCCTTGTCCCTGCAGGACTCCCTCCCTCATCCCTCATCCTCCATTCATGCAACACCCTCCCCAAAATAAACCACCAAAAGAGTGGTACCAGCCTCCCCTTGGAAAATGTCACTCTCAGCTTGCCCTTATCAAAGCCTCTGGCAGCCTGTGGGGGCCTTGGGAATTAAAATCCTGCTCCACAAGGCTTTCAGGGTCCCCTGGGGCTCCCCTTAGGCTGCCTCCCACGAATCTACCCAAGCCCCTTCTTCCAAATTCCATTCTGTGAGCCTGTTCTTCCAGTCCAGCCAGTCTCCCGCGCCTCTGCGGGGCCACACCTGTGCAGCCCGTCTCTCCGCCTTACCTTCCAGCCACTCATTCAGTCTGCACTAAATGACTCCCGGGGTCTGGACCATGGCCAAGTGCTTGGGATTTCCTGTAGTGGCTCCCTAGGGCCACAGGTGGGCGGGGACATCACACACACCTGGGGAGGAGAAGCACTCAGCCTGGGAGCAGGTGGAAGGGGCTGGAGCTCCAAGAGGCATGTGCATCTACACTGGTGCCTCCAATCTCGAAATCCCTGTCTCAACTACTCTCAAAATACCTATCTATACCCTCAGACAGTTAGTCAAATTTTCATATATTTCTATCTCGTTTGACAATGAGTCTGTAAACCCCATCCCAGCGGGGTCTGACACCGTGTCCCCGCAGGCACCTGGCAGAATACCTCGCAAGAACTAACCATTCCTCAAGTATCTTTTGATTTGATCTGATGAGCTGAACAGTAATGTGATTTTAACACCTCAATTTCTCATTTGTAAAATAGGGGTAATATTTACTAAAGGATAACATATTGTATGACAGCACTTGGTAAAAAATAGCACTCCCAGATGGCTCCTAGAAATGCCAAGGGGTGTGGCCTGTGCAGCCACTCACTACTCACTTGGGAAGTACCCTCTATTACCTTTGTATACCTCCACCTCCACCTCCAAGACCCTGGGTGTCAAGCCAAGGTTTGCTTTATCTCTGCTTCCCTTTGCCAAAGTTGAGCAAATCACAACCCTGGTTCATCTCCTGATCCAGAAAATGAAGGTGTTTTCTTTAAAAAACCTTCTAGCTCTAATACTCCATGATTCTAAACAGACTTGGATAGAAGCCTGCACCTGGGGCTGAAGAGAAACACTCATTTAGTTAACTGGTAATAATTTACAACCATGTCCATTCACAAAAAGTATTAGAATTGCTCACAGACAGGAAACGTCTAGCTACTCAATATTCATCTCAGCCTGGAGTAAGCAGAGGGAATCACCACTAAAAGGGAAAAAAAATCCTTTTATTTGTGCAAAGGGAGCCTTGAAAAAACTTCTTTAATAAAAAAGTAAACAAAACTTAAGTTCTTGGCTAGGCAAACCCTTCCTATTGCTTTTCTAAATCTTGCAGTAGGGATAAGTTATAAGGGAACCTAAAAATATGACAAGGCACTTCATAATTCTCTTCCAGCTCAAAACACTAGGCTTAGGACTGGACTGGTAACTCAGCAGACTAAAGCGCCTGCTTAGGCAGAGCACAGTGGCCAGGGTTTGATCCCCAGCCTGCCCTGCCGGCCCCGTCCATGGGGTGCACTGAGATGGCAGTTGACACTAGGCATGGTGGCTTGCACCAATAATCCCAGCACTTGGAAGGCTGAAAACAGGAAAATCAATGTGAATTCAATCTATGTAGTAGGACCTTGCAGACCCTGTCCTAAATATAGAAAAAAAACAAACCAAAACCACACTTAAAATGAGAGTTCAAATTATTCTAACAGGAAAATTAGTCTCAAGAATCACAGCAATGATCCATAAGGAGATGTGTAGTCATGTCCTTTAGTAATAAAAATTACAGCTTCTTCTTAAGCTCCAACAACATGTGGGGCGCCTATTAAGCACCTGGCCTGTATTATCTCTGGTATTCTCCACCTGCAGGGTGAGTGTCACCATCACCGTTGTGGAAAAATGGAGGCCCAGGGAGGTTTCAGTGAGCCGAAATCACAAAAGCAGTGAAGGGCAGGTCAAGATTGTGATGCTGGAAGATCCCTCAGGGGCTGTGACTGCACCTGCCTGCAGTCTGGCTGCTTCCTTCTGGCATCGGGCACATGAGGTCATCACATCACCACCTTGCCACAAGCCTGGGTGAGACTCATCCTCTCAGGACCCAGGCCGCTCCCCGCCAACTGCCGGCCCCATGTTCTCGCCTTGCCTCCTCACTGCCACTCGCCTGCTGCTGCCACTTGATGGCTCTGGATGGGAGCCAGGGCAGGAGTTGCTAAGCAAGACCTGGTGAAATGTGCGGGGAACTCAGGTCCCCATTAATCAGCTGCCTGGAGCACCCAGTCAGCTCTGAGTGCCGCAGATGTGCCCCGTGTCCCTCCACGGGAAGGGCTAGAGGGGAAAGGAGTGGGAGTGGCAGGCACCACGTCCCTGCTACTTTCTGCTCTCATCTCTATAGCAATCACACTCAGCGTTAGGCACGAAAGGTGTACGAAGAAATGCCACAGATTAAAAGCCACCAGAAAACAAAGATGGCAGAAGCTGAACAGAGAAGTGAGGCTTATGAAACAGGCCAGGCCTTAAAATGAAAGAACATTTCATTCATCAGCACCCAGTCCTCTGTCCATCCCTGTCCTGCTGATTCTGGTCACTGTGTGAGCTGAAGAAACAGGCAGGGAGGAACCCACAATACCAGCACGGCCGGCTGGCCTGCCGCCTGGCTTCTGCACTCACAGCCTGAGCGGTGGGCCAGAGCCTCAGGTCCTTTTCATAGCTAATGCAGTAGTCTACGATCCCATGGCAGAAAGTTCCCGAGCTCCACGGAGCATGTGAAGACATCTGAAGGCCACTAGCAAGTCTGTTTCTAAAATATATACTAAAGACCCACAAAAGCCACCCCACACCCTGTTAAACAGATCCACAAAGTTACTATAAATTTAAATTTAGAATTATTCCAACTCAGAGCCCATTGCCCCCATGTGCTAACGTTAAAATTGCATCTTCTGGCAAAAGTAAAATTCTTTTGCAACAATTAATTTTTCAAAGTTACCCTGCCCATAATAAAAAGTCAGGAAGAGTCGAGACTTGAGGATGTCCCTGAGGTCTAAAACACTTTTCCTCAGTCACAGACAGGATTAAAGGTGTAAATGATCTCTAGCATGGGATGGTGGTGGTGTGTGAGTGTGCAGCTTTTGACTCCAGGATCTGAGAGACTGGAAACATGCACCACACGGTGACCACTTCAGGTTCCAGGAAATGTGACAGTACAATTCCTCCGCAGAGCAGGTCACTGAATCTGCAGCAGGCGGCCTTCTGACAGACACCTTCCCTGTGAAGGAGGACTGAGTTTTGAAGGACGTGCCGGGCTCCTAGGAAGCCAACAGCTGCTAAAGGACTGCACAGATGGACCAAAACAAGTGGGCCAAGTTCTGAAGAAGCCCAGCGCCCATCCCAGACACTAGCAAGGACTCCTGGAATAGTGCCAGGCTGTGGGGCCAGCCCTGCCCTCCAGAACTGAGAAGGCGCTTCCTTTGGCAGAGAGACTCCTCCCCTAAAGTGCTCCAGACAAAGCCTGTGCTCAAGTGAAATGGAAACCCCACAGACTGTGCGACCTCCACACCATGGGACCCCACAGCAAGGTTACTCCAGAGGGCACTTCCTGCGTGATGTCACCCCTTTGCTTTTCTGCTGAGTGGGGCCTTCCAGAAATGGAGCTTACTCTGTCCTTTCTAGCAGCAGGCATTAAATGGAAGGGGCCAGTGTCCATGCGAACCCTGGCTGGAGGAGAGAAGGGTCACCGTGCTCGTTTCCTGCATGGTAGTCTCAAGGCCACTTTCTTTTTCACCATTTCTCACAGCCTAGGGAACCTCAGCCACGGGCTGAGCCTCTTCCTTTGAGGGGAACCCCACAAGAGAGGGACAGAGGGAGTAAGAGTCCAGAAAGTCTTGCTGTGGACGCAAAGTGACACTTGCACAGTAGAGGCATCTCAAATATTCGCAATGAAATTGCTACCTCCCCCACTCCACCCTAGCATGTTTGTAGATACCCCTTCTCCTTTTCCTAGCTAGCTTTCTAAACTGACGTCTGGTGAAGAGGAAGGAGAAGAAGAGGAGGAAGGGGAAGAGGAGGAGGAAGAGGAAGAGGAAAAGGAGGAGGAGGAGGAGGAGGAGGAGGAGGAGGAGGAGGAGGAGGAGGCAGATAAACCCCAAATAATTCCACACCACTGATTCTTTCATCCATTTCTAAGGAAGGGAGAAAGCAAAAGCTCTAGCAAAAACCAAAGCAAGGAATCACACTGCCCACTTTGTGTGCACAAGCACTTCGACATCAACCCTGCTCTGCTGACCTGGACTCACGGCTCACTTTTCTAGCTCACCTCTGGAGCACTTACTCCCCGGCGGCATCAGATCTACACCAAGCCCGCATGTTTCTCTTGTAGCTCTTCCACAGGAACGCTTCTACTCCTACTGGGAGGGATGAGGAGATGAAAAGGCCACAAAGGACAGGATGTGTGTGCCACATCAACAAATCCAGAGAGCAGTTTCTCCTGTGGGCAGGTTGAGGACAGGAGCACGCAAATGCACCGAGGCCCTGTCGGGGTTCTATGTGGTACAGGGTGGGAAAATGCCACAGATCGAAAGGAGGGCTGGAGAGGAATGAGATTAGGTCAATAAAGTCCTTGTGATGCTCTGGGGCACTGGCCTGAATCCTGAAGCAAACAGAAGCTCTAGGGACTTCAGGGAGCCGAGCTGCAGCACCGCATCACCCACATGTCAGGTTCCTACAAACAAGATATTGGGGGTAGAAGACACAGAAGCTCGTGGAAGGGTCTTCCAATGCTGTCTGCGCAGCAGTGTGACCTGAACCAAGTCAGCAGCTGAAGGGATGCAGAGGAGGGGCATAAAGGAAATGCGCTGGGGGCCGCAGCAGCTGGGCTTGGTCAGTGATGCTGTAGGGTACAAGGGAAGGACTCTCCGGGCTGGCGGAGGATGCTTCCTGGAACCACTGACTGAGATAAGAACTCCAAGGGAATGAGCATGTCAGGAGGTCAGAGGAAGTGCTCGGAGTACAATCATCATCCATGGATGCAGAGCATCCCGCAGCTGTCCTCAAGAGCTCCTTGCAATTCAGAGGGAGGGGGGAGCACCAGGATACAATTACAACCTGCTGCTGTCCCAGCTGAAGGGGCAATCAGTCACATCAAAAGCACTGCTCCAATCAACAGGAGGAGCACTTGCTGGGCTCCAGCAAAGCTTTAACTGGGAATTGGTACCTGCATGGCAGCCTGCAGGCAAATTCAGGGAGACCATTCTGAGTCAGTGAAATGGAGCCAGGATGAGAGCACACCAGCGCAGGGGCTTGGAGGAGGGTCAGGCAGAGCAGACAGAAGGCTGGAGACCACCACGGGGGCGGGAGGAGACATACCCTCGAGTAACCCCTCAGAGGCGGCAAAGGGGCCTTGCTGGAGGCTTCGGCTAATGCAAATTGATGGAGATTAACCTGTAAAAGGGATATTCTATCTACTATGCTGACGAACAAGGAGACAGCTACATTCTAGAACCCTGAAAGGTTTCACAAGAGTGAAATAAATGGAAATCAAAAATGAGTTCTTGGACTAGGGAGACTATATGATATTTACATATGTGGGACTGGTTTATTTCACTTATGAGTATATCTTCAAGGGGCATCCACTTGTATATGAGGCTTCGAGTTTACCATTCTTTATAGTTCAATTCACGCACCTACATTATTCAAATGGCAACGGAATACCCATCTCTAAAAAAACTAAACAAAAAAGGGGATATATATGAAGGACCATTTTGTATCTGTATATACAAAATAGGATATACAGCTACTTTCTCTTAATTCAATGAGAAGAAAGACTTGTACTAATAGCATTTGGACAGGATAGCATATCTGCATCTTGTACTATGGATAACCACTACGAAGACAACAAAATGCAATATATTAATTATTGTAACTGTCCAACTAACCTGTTTTGAATCTGTCTCACTGCTATTTGTTTCTCAATAAAATTAAAAAAATTAATTAATTAATAATATGAACCCGGTTCCACAATAAATAAATAAATAAATAAATAAATAAATAAAATGAAGACACAGACAGGTCAAAGGAGCACCAAATTTGAGGCCTGGGTGACCCAGAACAGGAGATAGTAAACTGTGGTCCAAAGGGCAGGTTCAGCCATGCCCCGTTTCTGTAGGAAAAGTTTTTCTGAGACACAGCTGCATCCTCTCTCACTTACATATCATCGGTGCCTGCCTCTGTACTAAAGTCAGAGACACTCTGAGTCAAGTCTCACTTCTCCAGTGACACCACAGGGCCGACGGGGTCCCCTCAAGATTAGAATGGAGCTGAGAACTCCAACCACTTATTGATGGCAATGGACCGAGGTTCATGGTAGCTCCGGGGCAAGCAGCCCCACTATGCCACCAGCTGTATAAAAGTGTAGCTTGTACAATCGTGTCGTGTACATAATTCTTTTTTTTTCTTTTCAAAGTTTTATTGATAAACATATAGCAATGAGCATAATTCTTGACAGTGACAGTCAAGTGGCTGGTGCACTTACTGTACCATCGCTTTCTCATTATTTTACAGTATACTCCTATATATAAACAAATAAAAAAAGTGGTGCTGGCAGCAGCCTCATTCGCGTTGCATGCACTGAGTCTCCAGGTGCAGCAGGGGGCTTTGTGCAATGACGCCGTGGCCACAGGGTGGGGGTCGTGCACTCTAGAACATGTTGTGACAAAATCGCTTTTTCAAAGCGTATCCCCAACATTAAGCAACACAACTGCAACTGTGACAGAGACCTCATGGTCTGTGACAGAGACCTCATGGACTATGAAGACAGAAATATTATCCACTCCTATCAGAAAAATCTGCCAATCTCCTTGGCCATTAATCAACCAAGAAACTCACAGGGAAAGCACACACTTCAGACGGAAGGAAATAAGTTTAAATTTGGACACAAAAGGACCCAAATAGAAACACTGGACAAGAGGGTGGAAATTAAAGTGAACTGTGGAGTGAAAACAGGGGGGCACTAATTATGGTATTTGGGAATCTTTCCCAAACAGGAATTGCCAAGAGCCATGAAACTTTTCCAGAAAGAGCACCAGAAAAGGAGGAAAGGAAAAGCAAGTTCACTGAGGAGGACAAGAAAGAAGAATCAGAGAAGATACAGTCTGAGAGGTGGGATGACTGCCACGATCAATGTCACGGGACATGGAGAAAAGCCTCTTCAGAGGAGGAGAGAGGCCGCGTGCTGCAGAGGTAGAGAAGGGCAAGAGCTCTAGAAGGCTCCCTACTAATGCCCGCACGTATCCCCATTGGTGGTTTAATTCTACCTCTAGAACTTGTCCTGCCAAGGTGGGGAAAGAGAACATTGTAGACACAGCAAAGAACATGTAGGTGTGGGGCTACATACAATTTGAGTGGGAAGATAAATTTATAACTGTTGGCAAACAGTTTTGACAGAAAAATTTTACATCAAAAAATCAGACTAACAGTGGTCCCCAAAGAGGCTGGAGGACAAACAGGAGAGGGGCAGACTGGTCTGTGGGTCAGGAGAACATCTAGAGACCACTTCAATGGCCCATCTGTGTGACAGAGCAGAGATGGGGTGAAAATTACAAAGGAAGTTTGGCAGGACTCAGTACTAAAGGTTAGAGATGTGTCATGGTTTGGGGTTCTTGCAAGGTGAACAATATAATTCAGGACACATTATTTTATAAGACTATTTTATAATAAATTACCCAAAGAATCATATACCAAGATTACAGGAAAGAAAAACTGTCCACATACTAAAGACTAAAGAATCCAGCTGAGGGCCTGGATCCTAATATCTGTCCTGCATGAGTCCAGCTGAAAACCTAAGCTACTAACAATGTCTCCTGCAAGTCCACCGGAGGCCTAGAGCCCACAACAAAGTCTCATGCAGGCCTGTCTCAGGGCTCTGTGCTCAGAAGGCCCAAAGTCAGGGGTAGAAGCTTGGAAGTCTACACCCCCAGGATGAAGGATCCGTGCTAGCAGGCTGAGGGGTCTGAGCTGGAGCCAGAAAGCAATGCTCAAAGTAAAAACCTGAGCTCCCTCAAAAAGTACCACAGCCATCCTCAGCAACAGTGAGGTCCCGAGCTCCTCTGAGGACGAGGAAAGCCGAGTTCCCATCAGGAAAGCCAACGCGACAAGCTTTTCCAGGAGACTGAGCTGTGCACCATCTTCCCCCTGGAGCCAGAAAGCAATGCTCAAGGTGAGGACCAGGCTCCCCCAAAGTGAACCATAGCCATTCTCAGCGACGAGGTCCTGAGTTCCTCCTCTGATGAAAACAGCCAAGTTCACCAGGAAAGCCAGCATGACAAGGTCCTCCAGCAGAATAACCCAAGAGAACCAGCAGCTCCCACCAGCTCCAAACAGCTTCGCTAGCAGCCTCTCCCCCTCTTCTCCAGTTCTGCCTCTTAACACTCCTGGCAACCATCCCCAGGTGAGCCTCCCACACCCAGCACCATGCTAGTTCAGTTCAGTTGGGTATAACAAGTTGATCACCAGCTGGTAACCCACCACAAGATGAGAGAAAGCCCAAAAGAAGCCTTGGGATCTAGATGTCTACAAGATTTCCTGGAAGAAGTAAGGGAATCCAGAAATTCAGGTAGCCCGGCATGACTCTGGCTTTGAAAAATTGTGATTTTGTAGGGAGGTATTCAAGTAGGAAGTTGGATCAAAAAGCCCAGGTGAGGCTGAAATGTAAAAATAAAGCCAGGCTGAAGGCAGGACTGCAGGAGTCCTTCATATGGGATCAATGGTAACACAAGACAGTTGTCCCCAAAGAGAGACTGTACAGCTCAGAGGAGAAGAGCCAAGGACCAAAGCCATGTTCAGAGACTAGGACAAAGAAAAACTAGGAAAAGAAAATGATAAGCCCAGAGGGTTCTACAGCTTCCCCACATTCCCAGAGATGATTGTTAAGGGGTTTTTTTCCCATTTATTTTCACAAACACCTTCTGGTGAAGAAAGGCCCTGCACATTATGCCCTGTACAGCACAGCTGCCTGGAGGTGAGGGATCTAACAAGCTGGGGGCAGGCTGAGTGGGTCTGGAATTTACAATCTTAAGCACCATTAATACCACCCTGTACATAGACTCTTAGTGCACCTCCAGCTTTTGCAAACCTGGTGAATACTTGCTAGACAGGAAGGGTTCTTAAAGTTCACCTGTCTCACTCTCTTGTTTATGTTTACTTTTTTTTTTTTTTTTTTTTTTTTTTTTGGTGGAACCCGGGATTGAATTCAGGCCCTTGCTCTTGCCAGGGAAGCGCTTATTCTACTGAGCCATCTCCCAGGCCCCTGTCTCACTCTCTTACTTCTTACTAAATTAACATTTGCCTGTTCTTGCGAACTAGCTTCAGAGCCCCAGTGGCAAGCAACTGCCTCACGGCCGACTGTTTCCTGAACAATGCTGGAACTACTGAGAACCAGTGTCAGAGAAGACGGTCGATAGGACCCAACAGGAGGCTACTGGCACAGGGACGCTGTTACTTTTGGGGTCAGTGAAATTCTGAATGATACTGTCTGTGACTCGTAGATACGGAGCATGAAGAGTTGCCAAAACCTATAGAACTTCCACAGCACAGTGAACTGGAGTGTATACAATTAAAATAAAATTTGAGGCATCAAGAAGAGGTCCTGGGTAGAATACAGAAGGCAGACTGCAACGTGCAAGTCAACCACATTTGAATATAAGGAATAACCTCAGTAGAGGGGGGAGGGAAAAAGGGCTGGCCTCAGTAACTCTGCAAATGAGCGGTAATGCTGAGACTACAGGCAAAAAGGAGCTTCAAGCAAGCACCGCACGGGACTGAGGCTGATAAAAGTCATTTCTCCACTCCTGTAAGGGGGTGCTTTTACTGTTGGAGTTGGCAGACAAGCAAAGAAAGGGGCGGAAAAAATCTCTGTAGTAACTCGTGCACTTGGAGACATCAGTGGGAACTCAACTCTAATGTAACCTACACAGGTGGACATGGGAATATCTAGGGACACGCACAGAGGAAAGTATTAGTGGACTTCCATCTGCTTCCTTACACTGTCGGCTGAAAGAACTCGGGTCCCGGTAGCAACCGTAACACCCTGTGCCCCAAACTTGCTTTCTAGTATCACACTCCAGTGAAAGACACCGGGGCTCCCTGGAGGAAGGGCTGACTCTAGGATTGGGGAAAAAATACATGAAGTGAGCCTCAAGCATCCTGGAGAGCCAGAAATAAGTGATTTTTTTTTTAAACTCCAACACACAACAACAGCACAACCCACAATAGGAGGAGGGGGCATGCCACAAAAGGACACAGGAGCTAATTTTAAAATCTCCCTAAAAGTTAAAGTTAGGACTGTTTGGACAACAAAACAATACGGTGATGGGTTATAACCTAAGTATAAAACAAATAACCATAAATCCATACTGAAGGGCCGGTCAAATAGCTCAGCGGATTAAAGCACCTGCAAGCAGGCGCAGGACCCAGGAGTTCGATCCCTGGGCCTGCAGTGCCAGCCCCTCCCCTGGGGTGCACTGAGATGGCAATTGAGACGGAGCGTGGTGGCACGCATCTGTAATCCCAGCTCCTGGGAGGCTGTAAACAAGCGGATCACTATGAGTCTGATCTAGTAGTGATCCCTGAACACCCTGTAGACCCTTCCCTAAAAACACAAAAACAAAAACTACAAATAAATCCATACTGATAAAAGCTACTGAATAAATAAGAAATGTAACGTACACCTTGCTACAGGGTGAAGCCTAATCTTCCATAGCTTAGTTGTAGGCTGTGCACTGCGACTTCCTGCGGAGAATCATATGGATAGGGAAGGGCAACAGCAGAGACCCCTAATGACACCCCGGCCTGGCCTAGGATTGTGCCACACCCCCCACGCTACAGGTGATGTTGACGGCGCGCGTGAACCTAAAGGGTAATGATGTCCTTGAGATGATCTGACGTAGTAAGACATGGCTTTTGACCTCCGTGGTCTTCTGCTAAAAAACCCAGTAATGGAAACATCAGCCTGAAACTAAAGGACATTCTTGACTAGAATTTCTCAAGCTGTCCAGGTCATCAGAACCAAAGATAACCTAGAAAACTATCCCAGACAAGAGGGGTCCAAAGAGATATGATATGTAAATACCACGTGGTGGTACCCTCAATAGGAACCAACAATGAAATGAGATATTAAGTAAAAACTACGGAAAGCTGATAACCCGGCATTAAATTGTGTCAGGGTCCCATTACTGGTTCATAAGCTGAGACAAATCTACCACACTAAGATATTAGTCACAGAAAAAACTGAGTGTGAGCATGGGGAATCTACACCACCTTTACAGTTCTTCCATAATTCTAAAACTGTTTTAAAATATTTATTTATAAGGAATGTGCTTTCTTAAGCAAAAACTGCCTCTACTGAGCTCTAAATCCAGGTAACTTACAGAGACATTAAAATTTGAACTAGTAGCTGATCACTACAGACAATAAATTTGATTCTTTCACTAAATGGGTGAAAACAAACCAGAGACAGCCTCACAGAAGAAACCTGAGCTTCTCAGGTCGGGGTGTCACGTTGGTGCTGAGGCCTCCTCAGGCCAGCTCCCTCCAACAGAGCCAGCTGCCACCGCGCAGGTTCAGGGCCACTCCACGGGAGAACACCATGACTTTTCCCAGAAGTACGCTGGTCTCAAAACTGATTTCCCTTAAGCCAAAAGCAGAAGTAGAAGAGAAAGAGACAGAGGATAAGAAGGGGGGAGGAAGAAAGGGAGAAATAGAACGCAGGGAAGTACAGTGCAAACTACTTCCAACACACATCTAACCCCATGAGTACCTTTTCGCATCTATGACAGAGCAATATGAACAGCATCATGCTCAACGTCCTACCTGTTCTCAGGCAACACGGCAAGCAATCTGGACAGGAACATCTCACCCTAACACGAATGAAGACTCAGAGCAGGTTTCCAACACAGCCTCGGCCTTTCATCGTTCTCTCCACTTCCAATTAGGCTAAGGGGTAACTCCCAGCTGCTCTGGACCAGAACTTCTTCCCAGTGTACTTACTTCACGGACCTGCCTCCGGGACTCAAAAACCAGCATCTCATATAACAAACTCCTACGGGGACATAAAGTGTGGCAGCCACTGAATTAAGATTTTTTTCTTTATTGTTTTCACCACCAATTCCCCCTTCTCTTTTCCTTCAACAGTCAAAGAAAGTGAGTAGTTTCATTCTATATCTTAGGGCTCTCTTCCTCTTTCCCTGTCTGTCTATCTCTGTCTACCCTGCTATGTCTGTCCGTCCGTCCGTCTGTGTCTGTCTGTCTGTCTCTCTCTCTCTCTCTCTGCCTCCCTACCACTAAGCCCCTAAAATCGCTCTCCAAATCCTTGGGATAATTTTGGAATTTTTCATATTTTTAAGATATTTGCATATTCATAAGGAGTATGTTGAGAATGGGATCCAAGTCCAAACATAATTTGTTTGTATATCATATATATACATATATATGCTATATATATATATATAT
>NW_004524583.1:21813610-21837682 GCF_000260255.1 Octodon degus
ATATGCAGTGTATTATTTGTTGAAACTGTACTTCCAATTGGATTTGAAACTGTCTCATTGCTATCTGTTTATCAATAAAACTTTGAAAAAAAAAAAAACCAAGAGCCTATACTCAAGAATATAGCTCATGAGGGCTGCCAAATAGCCAAATAGTCCAAAAGATTAAAGCACCTACTTGGGCAGATGCAGTGGCTAGGGCTTTGATCCCTGGGCCTGCCTTGCTGGCACTGCCCCCGGGGTGTGCTGAGGTGGCAATTGAGACTTGGCATATGCCTGTAAACCCAGCTCTTAGGAGGCTGAACACAGGTGAATCACTACAAGTCAGATCTATGTAGTGTGATCCTGTAGACCCTTACTAAAAATGCAAAAAAAAAGAATATAGCTCATAACTTTTTACAGTTGAATGTCTTTTTTATTAATTTGTGCTGAATGACATTTATTTAGAAATTCCTAAGTATCCATAGTGGAATGACAGATGATGATTTTTATACTTTTGAAGCTGAAGAGTAAATGGCATGAGGGAAAAAAATAAACATGTAGTCATATATCAGTAAACTGCAGCCAATAGCTCAAGTCCAAGCCACTGGACTTTTATATAACCAATGAGCTAAGAATGATTTCTCATGTTTTTATTTTTTACTTTTTTTTTTTTTTTTGTAGAACCAGGGGTTTAACTCAGGCCCTTGTGCTTGCCAGGCAAGTGCTTATCCTACTGAGCCATCTCCCTGGCCCCTTTTCTCATGTTTTTAAATGACAAAAAAAAAAAAAAAAAAAAAAAAAAACCTTCTACCTTTTTTTGCAGAACCAGGGATTGAACTCAGATCCTGGCATTTGCCCGTCAAGCACTTATCCTACTGAGCCATCTCCCTGGCCCCCCTAGGGTGTGTATATAATTGTGCTTGTAGATTATATTATCTATACACTAGTTGACTTAATATGTTATATGTCTCTTACTCAGAACTCCATCGCTTGTTGTCTTACATTTTTTCCAATCCTTTGGGTTATGTGCTACTGATAATACAGTACTTCTGGGGAAGCTACCCCAAGAGCTAACACATTGAACAGTCCAAAGTATACAGTGTTGTAGAGTTCAAGGAAAGAATGCTGACTGAAATAATCCTTGTCAATATATACTGTATTCCACAAAACACTTTATAGTAATTCATGTAATAAAATTGCAACGCACAAATGTGAAATCACAATGACGAAAACAGGAGATCAAGGCTGGGCCAATTAAAAGGCAAACAGCTTAAAATTTGTTAGATCTCAGCTATAAACTGAACCTCAATTTCTAAAGCAAAGCAAAAAGGGAACCTGGATCATGAACGCAATTCACATGAGCCAAAGGAAACCACAGATTTCCCAAGACAGCTTCCAAGCCCTGTCCCGAGCCTTAACAAGGTGTCCCTTGTGCAGCGGCTACCCAGGTGGAAGCCCTGGGCAGCGGTGCCCCCTGCAAACCTAGTGGAGGCGCAGAGTCAGACCCTGAGTCCGAAAGCCCTGGGAAAAGCCGACCCCCTGCATTTAACCGACCTTGAGGTGCTGCGCAGGGTGCGCCTGCACACGGTGAGACTGAAAGCAGCCACGGCACCAACACTCAGAAACCCCCCCAAGCCCATCGGTAGCATTTCACACAGCAAACCCCAGCACGCTCTTCAGAGCAAAGAGAATAACGCGGGGTAACGAAGCCTGAAACCATGTGGCCAAGCAGCCCGCACGGCCTGGAAAGGAAGCACAAGATCACTGCCTCCCAGAGCCCGGCACACACTGGACAGGCTTCTGGGTATTTTTTAACAATAAAGACATTCTGCAATGAGCAACTTTCCAACAACTGCTCATAAATGCTAGTTATGGTCAATTGTCGTGGATACCTAGAATCAAACACAGTGTGTCATTTTCAAAGGTGACGTCACCATTCATGTTGTAATCAAATGTCTTCTTCTTTTAAATTTAAAACCAATTAAACAAAACTTACCCCCAAATAGTAAAATTTCCATGGCATGCTAAGGCTCTTAGGCCATTTTTGCTCCCGGTGTGGTAACAGAGGAAGTCACCAGTACCAGCGGGACTTTTACAGAGGAGAAACATCACATGACCCGCCAGCAGGCACATCATCCTCAAGTCTTCTGACCCCTGGCCTAGCACTTCCTCCTCTGTCATTCCATCAACATCACTGCCTGCTGAGCAGCAGGTACCCGAGCTGCCTTTCCAGATTCTCCTTCCGGTCCTGCCTGCTGCTGCCTCTGGGGCAGAGGACCCAGCGGAGGGGAGAAGCAGCCAAAGAATGGATGGATGGAAGCAGTGCCCTCTT
Source organism: Octodon degus (assembly GCF_000260255.1). Lineage (NCBI taxonomy): Eukaryota > Metazoa > Chordata > Mammalia > Rodentia > Octodontidae > Octodon > Octodon degus. Next base: position 21,815,922 of record NW_004524583.1, read on the forward strand.
CCCTCCCGGGACACTGGAGGCTCAAAGCTGTTCTCTTCCTAACTAGGGGTAATCTGGGGAGTGGTGCAGGGTGAGGTGAGCACTTGGAACCTACTGCAGCTGTTGGGGTCACAGGGTGCTGTGAGGCCAGCAGCCCACAGGCCATGCAGGCCTCTGCCTGTCTGGGTTCCCAGGCTCCTCTCCAGCTGTCCCCGGAGAAAATCCTTGCTTTGCATCCCTTTCCATGAAGTTGCTCTGCAGAGCCCTGGTGAAAGCCTGCTGTGCCCCTGGGCACACATCGTTCATGGATGCTACAAGTCACAGGCAGGACCCAAATCCTCTCTGGGTATCCACATTCCGTATAGAATGGTTCCTGAGTGCAGTTCTTCCAACAGGGATCAGAGTTAGGGAGCTGGCCCCAGCACTCACTCCTCCAGTTACTCAGCCAGCAAAATTTATCCAGCACTTAGTGTGTGCCAGGCACCATTCCAGGGGCTGAAAACAGGGAAGTCCCAGGAGGAGAGCAGAGAGCTGCACCACGTGCAACGGGTGTGCTGTTTGCACTGTGACGTCACCCAGTGACCTCGGCGGTCATGTCTGTCTGTCAGTCTGTTTCTGTCCCTCTCTCCCCTCATACTAGAGCAGCAGCATCTCATATTTGGTTCTCAGGTTGTGTGTCTTCTATGGACGCCAAGTTCTACACTTGGATTGGGACAGGGGTGGACAAAGGGCCCTCTGAGAGATCCTAGCTGTCCCTACCCCTCCTCGATGGTTTTAAGTCAGGCATTCTTTGCCTTCCTCTCTCCTTATTTTCTGCTTTCTCTTAGCTCTGTCCTCAACTTCCCAGAGCAGGAAAAACCCCTGCCAGTCTCCAGAAGCTGTGCAATACCCAGAGAAGCAGATCTATTAATTTCCCTATTCACTGAAATACGCTTCTGAATTCTCCAGTCTTGCCATCTTACTGCCACCTTAGAGAAAGGACAGAACTAGAAGAAAAACAAAAAAAACAGCCAAGGTGGCTTCAAAGCTGCAGGGCCTCAGGTTCCCTGACTCAGTCCCCATAATTACAGGAGGAGCCCCAGGGGCCCTGAACGGAATGCCTTCAACAGTAGATGGACAAGGTAGACAGGGATGCTGAAGGGCCGCTGGCTGTGTAAGCAAGACTCACACTGATTACAGAATCTGGGTACAGTGAATAAATACTACTCATATTCCCAAAGCAATCAGTACTACGGTTGAGATGACTGCCACCTACTTCCCCGTATCCAGGAACCTGTAACTGAGGCCACTGCCTCTCAAGCAGGGGTTCCAGGTTAACCTGCAATTTCCACTGAACTTCAAGAGAATGGGCTAGCAGGAAAAGTTCTAGTTTCCTCCTAAGTTTGGCTCTGGTTCCTCCCATTCCACACATGAGCCGGGCAAGCATTCTCCCACTGAGCTACATCCCCAGCTGTCGCTGCCTTATTGATCATGATCATTTCTAATGGAAATCAGTAAAAAAGTAGGCATTTGCACAGGAACAATTTTGCTAAAAAAGTATATCTCTTTGTGTAATTGCTTAAAATGTCCTTAGTTTTATGAATCTCTCCCTACTGGGAGAAGAAAAGGCTAATTTTCTGTAATATGGTAAATTATTTTAATCTTATTTGGTTAACTGGAATGATTGAAATGATACTTTAGTGACCTAAAACTTTCAAAGGCTCTGTGGCATTTTTACCTCCTGTACACAGTGGAAAAACCAGGGCTTTTCTTGCAAAGAGCTTTGCGATCAACACATCTTCCCACATGGGAGGTAACAGGACGTCAGTGCCTTCGACAGGTTGGGAAATTGAGGCACAGGTGAGGTGAAGTTGCAGAACAAGTTTCCAGCAATGTGCAAGTTCCAGGCTCTCTGCATGAGTCTTTTCTCTTTACCATCTTTATTTTTAAGTCATTTTCTTCTGCCTCTACTGTCACAACCTAAAATGACCCTTTTTTCCTGACCTCCTATAGGTACTACTGCCTAAACACTGCATTTGTCATCCGTCCTATCAAAGCCTGCTGTGTGAATCCTGCATCCTTATCTAACTTCTGTGTTTGTGTCCTCTTTGTTCAACTCAATTTGAAGCTCCCTGGGGCCAGGAGCAAGTCTCACCCATCTTTGTGTCCTCCCCACCTGGTGCAGAGGAGACCAGAAAACACATGCTAATGTGATTTATTTTTATTGTGTTCCTCATATTAGCTTTAGTAAAAGGCGAAAGATTTATACGATCTGAAGAGAAACCAGAGTGTGTCATATTAGCTTTAGATATCTTTAAAAAACAAAAAACAAAAAACACCCACCATGATGGCACATACTCATAATCCTAGGGCTGGGAAAGGTAAAGCAGAAGACTTGTGAGTTCAAGGCCAGCCTGGGCTACATGAGACCATCTCAGAAAGGGGGGAGGGGGGAAAGGGGGTGAATGGGGAAGGGAAGAGGGAGAGTGAGAAGGGAAGGAGGGGGAGAGGGACAGGGAGAGGGATGAGGGGAGAGACAGAGAGACAGACAGACAGACAGACTACCCCCCCACACAAGCCTTGTGGGCCCTACCCCAGGGTGCGCTGAGCCAGCCACTGAGTACAGGTGGACATGGTGGCACATGCCTATAATCCCAGCACTGGCAAGGCTGAAAACAGAAGGATCATTGTGAGTCCGAGTTGTGTAGTAAGACCCTGTACCAAATACCAAAAAAAGAAGGAGAAAGAGAGAAACAGCAGGAGGGAGGGTTAAAAATAAAATTTTGAAATAAAAATAAAAAGTTAGGGGCCAGGAGATGGCTCAGTAGAATAAGCGCTTGCCTGGCAAGTGCAAGGGCCTGAGTTCAATCCCCGATTCTGTCAAAAAAAAAAAAAAAAAGGAATAAAAATAAAAAGTTGAAAATAAAATTTTAGAGAGAAATGCATAAAAATGTGTTTAATTCATATCTACTGCTTCTGACAGAACTAGAAAATGATTAAATTGACTTTAGGATTTCCAGTTTGCTTTTATAAATAATCCACTCTCTTATCCAATGAACTATGTAGAACACATATCCCTTCTTAATCCTTCTACAAAAACTAAAAGACAACAACTTGACTTTAAATAAATTACCCATTCACCAAACTAAACTAATAGCAAACCCAATAAAATAACTTTGAAAAATTAAGTATAAATACACAAAGCATTATCATAAACTGTATTTATTGTCAAACTTTTCCCTTATTTAAAGGACAAACTCAGACTTTTTCCCTAACAGTTCTCAGAGATACTGTCCTATACCTGCCTTTGCATCTTGGAAAACTGGTCAAGACACGGCTGAACAATGCAAGCACGCTGACCTATCACGTTTTCATTGTTATCTAGAGAGAGAACCACTGCCCGCATATTGCTACATCCCCAGCCCTTTTTTTTTTTTTTTTTTTTTTAATTTTGAGAAAGGGTCTTGCTAAATTTCTAAATTGTCCAAGCTGGGCTTAAACTCACCATCCTCTGGCCTCAGCCTCCCAGCGCAACAGGATCGCAGGTGTGCATCAGCCTGCCGGGCTTACTGTGTTCTTAAACACACCAAAGAAGCTTCTTCTTCTACACTTTCTGTCTGTAACTCAATATTAATACAAGTAAAACACAAGTCTCATTTCTGCAAAGCTTGCCCTGGGCAACATCCTGCGCTTTGCAGGCAGTTTCTGCCACCCACGCCCAAGGCCACAGCCTGGACCTGCCGTCTGTACATGCTCCCACTGCCTTTGACCACTGGTGGCACCAATGGATCACTTCTACAGGACTTTTCACTAATAAAATCAAGTCAGACTCATCTGGCAGGCAGCAGTGAAACCTATGAAGCTCAGCACCCTTGGGAACATGTGAAAATCGGTCCCATCCTGTCAAGTCGGCCTCTCAGGCACCTCCAGGCCACACTCCCCCCTCTGCTGGCCCAGGACCCCATAACACACACGTGCAGGCAGAAACACCCTCACACCTTGCTTCCTGCCACTACGGGCCAAACCCTCCACCCGCTGCCTCTGCTGACACAGGCTGAGCAGCCACGTGCCCAGGACCCCTGCACGGCCAGCTTCCCAGAGCACCTTCGTACGGTGATTCCCACACTCATCTCCACCACCACCCATCCTCCCAGAGCAGCAGAAGTGAGCAGCCATCTGATGGCCCTGTGAAATCCGCGGGTCACTGTGCCTCGCACGTTCACTGGGTCCACAAAGCACCAGAATCTCGGGAGTAGGATGCTCTTGCCCTACTCATGCTGCTCCCTTAGCCGCAAGGCGCCCTTCTCTCTCTCAGTCATCATCAGAGTCCTACTTGTCATCAGAAAGTCCCAGCCTGACCACCCCTCTTCTCGCCTGGACAAGAGACCGGGATCTACGACTGCCCAGCTGCCCATCATGACACCTGTCACACAGAGGTGACATCCCTTGTGCTCCTGTCTCTCCCCTTCTGAGTGACTGCTTCCCTCCCAAGGCTGTTCCTCGTCTTCCCTGTCCCTGCAGCCATCACACTATCAGCTCCAAGTGAGCACACATCTTCAGCAGCACAGGCAGTAAGGAAAGAGGAACTTCATTTCTCTTTGTTATGGTCACTGCAGAGTGTTCTAGAGAGGAACATTTGATTGTTCATCCCACCTCCTCTGTGTCAGGGTCACATGAAACCTGACTTGTACAAATCCGTAATAATGCACTTCAACAATCAAAACTGAGCAGTCTCTTTCAAACATACCCTGGAAGAGGGATTTGTTGTTTCTCTTACACTGGATTCAAATCAGTAAATAAATATTTCTCACAAGAACAAAATAGCCTAATAATTAAGGGATTTGTTGTTTTTTAATGATTAATCCTTTCAAAGCTCTAGGTTCATTTCCCTTGATTCTGTGTTTTCTTTTGAATACAGCAATTTGTCTTAAAAAGGAACTTGCTATTAAACAGATCCTTTGATCATATTTCACTTTATATGCTGATGAATTCCCTAATAATATAAGCTCTAGCCAGGCACTGTGGTGCACCTGGGAGGCTGAGGCAGGAGGATCCTTGGTGCGTTCCAGATCAGCGTGGGCTACAAAGTGAGTTTGAGGCCAGCCTAATCTGCACTATAAGATTCTGTCTCAAAAAAACAAAATAAAACAAAAAGCCTAATAACCTAAGTTCCGATATCATCCCACTGATTTCACCCTGGGCTTCACTTCCTTACAGCTTCATTACACTGAGGACATACTGCATGATAGAATGTAAATGTATACCTAAATCCAATCACAAACATGATCAAGGAGTATGGCATGCTCATTAATTCTTAAGAGATCTTTCTAAATATGTAAACTTGCTTTAGGGTTTGTTGGTTTGATTGTTTTGTGGAACCGGGGATTGAACTCAGGACCTTGCACTTGCCTGGGAGGTGCTTATTCTACTGAGCCATCTCCATGGCCCCCATTCCCATTTTTACAGTCTATAAAATTAAAGCTTGGAAATGTAAACTCCCTGTCCAACACGTGCGCATGTGTTTTCCTTCTCAGTCTATCTGCTCTAGAACACAATTTCATAACATCAGGCTATCCCGCCTCTTCTCAAAAAAAGAGATGAAGGGTATAAAATGAATTTTTCATTATTATCAAGGAAGAGAGAGCTGAAAGTTTTATAAAGATCATGAACAAAGTCCACAAATAATTAACTCTAAAATCTCTATGTTCCACAGGTAAATAAAAGGTCTCACTGGTAAAAGTCACAATGGTGAGAAATCCTCTTCATCTATGCCGTAAAACCATGGTGACTATTATCTAGCACAAACACCCTTTGTTCCCCTGTTTGTCCACAATGTACTCCACCATTCAGGTCCCCTATTTTGTTCCTTAGTAACAAGGCATCACCCAGGAGAGAGAAGCAGGAAAATAGGAGTCTAACCCCCCCCCAAAAGCTCACACCTCCTTCTCATTAACTTAAAACCCAGGAGCTCTCTGTTCCAACCACACCGGAGGAAAAGCCTACCCGCATGAAAGCCAACAGCTCTCCAGGACCCAAGGGAGTGCCCACCTGCTGCAGACTCTGAAACAGGCTTTGGAGCTGCCCAAAAGGAGCCCTGTGGTCTTGTAGGGTGGGTGAACAAGGACTCACTCCTCCTGCCCAGGAGTAGAAGAGGCAGGTGAGGCTACCTGCATAGAGGAGGCGCCCAGCAAGGGGCCCTCATGCTGGTTCTGATGGCTCCCATCGCTCCTGCCCCTCTGAGGTACTGCTACCTGAGGTTTTCGGCATAAACCGTAGTTGCTCCACAATGAAAGTGTCTACACTTGCTAGCGTGCTCAAAGCCCCATGTATGAGATCCAACACTGCCAAAACGAAAAAAGAAACACACATACACACAAAAAGAGAAACACACACGCATGCGTGCACACACACACACACACTCTAGTGAGTTCCATGGTACTCTAAGGCAGGCAGAGATTTCCAGCACGGCTCCAGTTGAACTAAACCTATTCTTCTTTAATTCCTCAGGCCACCATAGGCAAACGCATAAGGAAAAAAAGGTCTTGCCTGTCTTTTAACTGGCATTTTTGTAAAGGGCTTTTATATTATCTAACAGTACAAATCGTTAGCTTCTCCCTCACATAAAGAAAACACTCATGGCTTTAAGAAATGTAAATATTTAATTCTGGGGGAATATTTTAGCCTCTTTAAGTTTTTATGATAATGTGAAGCAGAAAAACAGTCCTATTTCCTCACCCCTCATTTTGCCCTCTGAGTTGTACAAGAAAACATCTCCAGACAGACAACACAACACCATTCCAGTGTCTGGATGTCGTCGCCAGAGACACACACACGCACCAGTGATGAGGCAACACAATGCTGCGTATCTTAGTCAGAGTGATATGACAATTCATGGTGCCTCAATGAGAGTTCTTCCTCCAGAGCTGTTACAGCCCCCCTGTGGCAGGACGACTGGCACAGTACCCATCAAGGCTCTTGCACCCTAAAACAGTCTGGCCTGTGGAACATTCAACAGCAGTGGAAATGTGCTAGCTCTCACATGTCCCATTGGGGGCCCTTGGGGAGGGCTTGCAAGTGGGTGGATGTGAATGAGGAACTGAACTGCTCGTGTCATCTTAATTCAATTCAAGCTTAAGTGGCCAGTGACCGCTGTATTGGGTGGCACTGTCCTAAAAGGCCTCAGCGTTTCAGTGTTCAGCCATCACCTTTTCACAGTAGAAAATTAAGATTCTTGGAGCCTCAGGAGTAGGTCCTTCTACTTCACACCTCGAATAAGTTTTGTCTCAGAGTACATGTACGTGCGCTCTTTCTCTCTCGCTTTCTCTCTCTCTTCCCCCTTCCCTTCCTCCCTTCCTCCCTCCCCACCCCCACCACATTCACAGAAAGTGGTTCACCATGGTATGACACTACTCTAAAAATTGTGCATCTGCAGCATCATCTATCAGAAAAGTCCTTTATGCAAAGAGAACATGTTAACACTGCTATCAGTTCTAAAATAATACAATGTTCTACAGGGGTGGAGAAACACATAAGAATTAAGCCTATAATTAAAAAATATTTTAATTGCACACAAAAATGATTTTCTAACACTCCAGGGTCAACAATCTCACACTAGGTAGGCCCTAGGGTATGAGGATAGTAGAAGACATCTTCAGTTGTGGCTCCCCCAGCCATAACATGAACTGTTGATCCTCAGCTCTGTGCCCCAGAACCCTGTACTGAGGAAACCTGGGATCATCTGGAGGTTCACTTATTCTTGAATTCAGTTAGTGATCTGATAAACATTTCATGAGCAAGTCGCACATATCAAGTGCAAAGATGAGCATAAAAATTTGAAACTGAGGGACACAGTTCCTGTCCTCCATTCTTCATTTTGGGACTCCTGTTGGGAAGAAAGATAAACAGAGTGAGACCCAGCACAGTGAGTGCACCATGAGACCAGAGGATGACAGAACACTATCAACAGACACCTGACCTGTCCTGGGAGAGCTGGGGAGGGAAGAGATGACCCCTGAGCTGCGTCCTCAGAATGAGCAGAAATTATTAAGGCAAAAGCACGGAAGAGAGCAATATGGCCAACAAAGCAGCCTAAAGGGTCTGGCATGTCCAGGAACAGGGCAGGAAGTGTTGCTCAAGTATTGAGTTGAAGTCAAGGGACGGTGGGAGAGAAGTCAAAATACCACCAAACACCAGGAGGAAAGCCAGGTGAGCGCTCTACGAGGCATGGCCGCTGATTCACGTACAGTAAGGTGTCACCATAGGGCTTCAGCCAGGCAGAGACCCTGCTAATGTAGCAAGGTTTGGCAGCAGCATGTGCAGGGAAAGCTGGCGGAGACAAAACCAAGGCAAGAGATACAGTTTGCTACCCGAGAACACACAGGCCATTATGGCGGGAATCAAGAAAAGGGAAAACTCCAAAGTTTTCCAAACTAGAGAGCAAACTATAATTAAAAGCCAACCACATTGGGTGACTACATGGGTATAAAAGCCAGAGAAAACAGGCCTGGAAGCCAACTCCCAGGCTGGATGACTTGGTGGACAAGGATAACCAAAAGAGAACACCAGCAGGAGCTGTTGACACCGCAGTGTTATTGTGCGCTAGGCCAGTACAAACGCATTACAGCCCAACTCGTAAGAACCCTTCTGAGGCACTTAGTATTTTTATCCCCATTTTAAAAAGGAAGTCACTGAGGCTTGGGAATGAAATGACTCAAACCCAGTTCTAATTCCAAAGCCTAAGTTTTTTTAATGGCTTAACACAACACATAAACTTTTTTTTAATAGTTCATTTCATTTAATTAATCCATGTTTGTAATGCATGCAGTGTGCAACCATCCTGGAGAATGATAACACATGCACATCACAGCTTGTTTCTTTTTAGCCCCTTCCCCATCCTCTGGCCCTCTTCCCAGTTCCCCATCACCTTCTTCATACCTGCTGACACCACTTGTGTTAGCACAAGTAATGGCTTATAATGTTTACGTTGATTTGGGTTATTAATTTCTTGTACCTGACATGCTCTTATTCCTCTCATCTCCCCTTTCCTTCTCCCTCAACCCTCTCCTTATTTCCTTGGACCCTTTCTTTATTGGACAAAATCTACTGCCTCGTCCCTTTCTACCCATCTTTAACCATTTCCTTTGTTTGTACCTTGCCTCACTCAAATGAGGTACGCCACTCGGCACTCAAGCTTGCATGTCTGATCTACTTCACCCAACAAACATTATATTTCCCAGAGGCATCTATTTTCCAACGAATGTTGCCGATCTGTCTTTCTTTATAGCTGAGTGGCATTCCATTACATACAGATACATTTTCTTTATCCAATTGTGTACTGATGCGTGTGCAGGCTGATTCTAGGATTTAGCTATTAGAAACGGTACTGCTAGAAACACTGGCATAAAGTATCACTGCAGTATGATGACCTGCGCTCTTCGGGGACGATCACCGGTGGGAGACAGGGGCGTCACTGGATCATATGGAACTTCTATGTTCAGCTCTTTGAGAACTCTCCATCCCATTTTCACACTTAGTGTACTACTTTACATTCCCACCAACAATGAAGGAGGGTTCCTTTTTCTCCACAGCCCCACCAGCATGCCTTATTGTTTGATTTCCTAATGACTGCCATTCTTTCCAGAGCAGGATGGAATCTTAAGTGTTGTTTTAATTTGCATTTCTCTAACCCAAAGCCTAAATCTTAACCACTGCACAATAAATTCTCTAAATACAGCAGAAGGGATCTTGCTTTTCCCCCCAAAGAGCTCCCACCGCAACACCTAAATGGTCCAAAGAGCATTAATACGGCAGCTACATGCCTTGACTCTACATAAGCCTGTGGACTGAGACAAACATGAACTGACCCTTGGAACGTGTCAGTGGCAAAGGCAAGTGCGGCCTGTAAAAAAGCCTTCAGTCTTTCAGCTTTCAGAACCCACAGAAACCTGGCCTAGAAATTCAACTGCTAAAGGAACTGGGATTAAGGATGAGCTCAGTGCCAGGGATCACAAGCACTACTGGACTACGAAACAAGGCAAGGATAAAAGGGACAGCAGTTCTCCTGCCTTGAAGAAACAGACAGGACGACTGCTTGGGACAGCAATAATGGAAGTATGTGAATCCTTTCCCCAGGCCCGGCTGACAAGACCAGGCAGCCTACAAAACAACAGAAACACAAGGTCACCCTCCTGGCCCTGCCGCTCCACCTTCCTCCCACTTCCTCTCACCCTGGGTGAGTTGCCCTCTTTCGCTGAAGGAATATCAAGGGCTCAGTCAGTCGGACTGGCAGTTCCTGCTCTTCAGGTTCTCTGGATGCTTCAAAAGGGAGTCAGTGTGGTATGGGAAAGACGACCCGACCTCCCAGCAGGCTGTTTTCCAGGCTTCCACCCCTAGTGAGTCACTTGCCAGTTTCCATCATGCAAAGATCTGAGTAGAGGAAACTTCACTGCAGTCTCCTGGGCCAGAGGCTCCTGATCTTACAAGTGACCCTAGTCAATCCACATGGGACTACGTAGGAGGTAGAGAGTGCCCAGAGTCCAGGTTGGCAAGAATGGGGAAGTGGCAAAAATTAAAATCATAACAGAGCAATACTAAAAATATTGGCCCTGAAAAGTATCATTCAAAGAAACAAATCCAACCAGGAAGAACCCTGTAAATCAAGGCAGTAGTAATATGTCTGAGACACTACTGGAGATCACACCATCCCTTCCCTCAAGAAGTTAACTTTTTAAAAAGTTGTAAAGATCAGAGTGAGTCCAGCAAAAAACAGGTATGAAGAAGCAGGTAATAACAAAGGAAAAACACAAGAAAATCTAGATAAAAGTAAGAAATAATAAAGCTCAATGTTCATAGTGATATAACGAAGCAAGATCTGCACAGAAAAGCAACAGCTTTAGCAGAAAATGAAGTTAAAATGGCCCAGTGCAGTGTAGGGATAAGACAGGTTATAAGATGCAAATACACTATTTTATTATAAATATATCACTGACATTCTCAAATCAATCTACTCTTTATTTCTAATCTTCTAAATTTCTTAAAGTGGAAATTATATGTAAACATGTGTTTAACTCAAGGGTTTTTATGCAAGTTTTCATTTATTAGTGAGATCTCCGAGTGCTTGCTCTCTGCAGGTAAAATAAACCAGACATACTTGTCCTCTGAATTGATAGTCTAATGAGGAAGGCAGAAAAAAATTAATAACAGAATAATTATACATTTACAGCTATGAGCAGACACAGAGGTGAAGTACATAAAAGCCTAAAATGCTCTGGGGACATGGAGAGGCCCTACTTGCCAAGGGGAATTTATGTGGAGAATTAACCAGGTGAATGCCAGGAGAAGGAGAGTCCCTGGAAAGGCACACAGCTTACGTGAAGGTTCTAAAATGTAACCTTTGTATCTGCAGGGCCTCACACACAGCAGGGTCTCAACAAATGTCTATGGAATAAACATTCAGCTCTTCATGTGTTCAGAAAATCTTGCGTAAAAATCAGCCCCCATATACTGGGGAGAAAGGGAACAGGTACAGGTACTGAAAGGTGTTATTTGTAACACATACAAGCAAACACTCACACACATAAATAAATCAGAAACAGCAATAAAAAAGAAATAAATTACGTAAACCCGTGTCTGGGATATCATATAGCTATTTTAGCAACATAAAACAATAATTATACAATTCAGTAGGAAAAGGTAACACATGAATATATTAGGATTAGAAATATAGAAAAATATAAAAACTATGAATGATACAGGTCCTTATGTGTTAAATGATTAAACAATCAACCATCCCATCTGTATTTCATACATGAAATTCCAAGTTCCTTCCGTTTTCAGGGACATGTTCAGCTACTTTTCAGCCAAAGCCCATTCACACCAACTCCACTGGTTATTCCAGGCCTCTTAAGAAGTGCCAGGTCACCACTGTAAGCTTCTGTGGCCTTCACACAGAGCCCACCACAGGTCCTATCTTGGCCGTCACAGTTTGCTTCTCCTGTGTGACCAACCATGCCATCAGAGGTCGGGATAGAGAGCACCCTGTGAGAACATCCCCAAAGGGGCGGCTCCCACTGTCCTGCAGGGTACTCCAAGGAACTGAACATTTGCATGCTAATTTTTTAATTAATATCACATTACTGCTATATTTATTGTTCTCCTGATACTATCATCTAAGAACATTAAATCTATGTGAAATATAATTATAAAAGTTTGAAATATCAAGGGAAAAATGTCTACAGGTCCTAGTAGAAACACTGCTACAGATTCGTTAAACATGTTTCTAGTTATTTTATATGCATGTTTGTAAACTTTTTGTGATTATAAATTCATGCATGCTTATTAGAAAAAAAATATGACTTTGAAAATTGCTAGTCCACTCTCCCTTGCCCAAAAAAAAAAAAAAAAAAAAAAAAATTACTAAAGGTTTGATGTAAAACGTTCCAGATTGTTTTAGCTACAGAGGTTTACACTATCTCATCCACAGCCCTGATATTCAAGAAGTTATAAAACCAAAATAAATGGTATAGCATTTGTCAAAATGTGACCTGAATTGACATAGAGCAATTTCTTGTCTTTATTCATCCCGCTCAGTGTAATTATTTACCTTTTACTGCAGATGTGTTCATGTTTCTCTAACAGCTGGCACCCCAGCCCTCACTGGGGATATTTTTTAATTTTTAAAATAAAAAAGGTAATTAAACCATAATAATATACATCCATGGGTACACTCTAATATTTTGATACACGTATGCATCAGGTAATTATCATGTCAGGAGAACTGGTACAGCTGTCATCTTAAATGCTTACTGCTTTTTGTGGTGAGAATGGCGGGCATGAGGGTTGGGATTGATGGAAGAAATGTAAGAAAGCAGGGATCAATGCTAGGATCTCATCCACGATGGGGTGACTACACGTGATAATAATACACTGTAATTTCAAAATATATGTAGTCCTTCTAGAGTTCCTCTTTCTTCTGCAAGATTAGGATGAGCTTTCTGGGTTCACAAAGACAGTGTCTCAAACTTTTTGTTCTTTCACTATTATCCACAGAAAGCATGTACAGTAAAACCTGGCCTGCTTTATGGTTGACTGGGACTCCACTGCTCATACATACAGAGCAAACTGCAAGATAATAAGAAACATGAACATAGATCTTTTATGAAAGAAAAGGAAACCATAACAGTAGGGATGGGGGGAGGGGATGGGAAAAGAATTAAGACGCTTTAGGCACACACATCACCTCTCCACCATGAATGCAATCACTCTGTACTGCAAACACGCATTAATAAAAAGTCTCCCTCCTGAAAAAAACTTTGGTAAATTTCAATGTCTATAAGTGTCCTACTTTGCCACCCCCCATATCTACCTATCAAACTGACTCAGCTGAAAGCTGGATGTCTGACTTCTGAACTATAACCTTCTTTAACTAACAGTAAACATGATTAGTACATGAAACTGAGAAAATTCTAAGTTCAGAAAGTTCCAAAAACAAACTGGCGGTCTACAGCAGCATGGCTCTCGTGGTTTGGAACCCAGTCTTAGCACAAGGACCCCTGTGCCAGTAGATTTTCTACTCAATAATATTCCAAGGACATCTCACTTCATTGGTTCACTGTGTTCCTTAACTGCCACCCACACATAAGTATGGAGGTTAAAAATCAGAAAAATCCTGATTGCAATGAAAGAATAAATGAGGAAAATAAGTTAAAAATCCAACTCAGGAAAACAACGAGAGAGGCCATCTCCGTCTGCAGGTGAAAAGTAGATTTCACAGACTTGAGAGGGACACAAGCTCCAGGGGATAGGGAGCCTCACAGCTGAGATGGACAGCGCCTCGGTTCCCGCGCCTGGGGCTACATGCCTGGCCTGACCTCCCCACTCTTCCACCACGGAGCGCAGCAGCTGCATTCAGATGCTGCTCCCCAGCAAGGGTGGCTGTGAGACCGTGGCGGCTGCCCTCTGGAGGGAGCAGGGCCCGTCCACCTGGCACTGTGAACGGCAGCCGTCCACACCTCGCAGTCTGACAGCACAACAGCAGAGAAGAGAAGCCACTGCCAACTGCTAAGAACTCAAGTGGGATGTTCCAATTCGGGTCACTTCTTCTTCAACCAACACAACATGCCAAACATATACTACTTTCTTCACTAACCTTGACTTGTCTCGTGGGTCCCAAAGGGTACCACCTATCACAAAATGAAGTCACTATTCTTCCAAATGGAAAACTGCCAACACCAGATGGGTCTCCTCCCGGGTCCCCACCTCTGTGTCTCCAAACACTCTTAATGTAGCATTCCAATGAGCAAGTGTGCTTTTGCTTGTCTATAATAAATCCCAATGCACAGATTCAACCAAATCCCAAACTTCAGAATATTAAAAAAAAAAAAATCAAAGGAGAGGAAAAAAAAGTAACATTAGTACAGGTCACTCTGCCTGTACCTGCCCTCCTCCCGGATATTTCCCCCAACACCTCCACTTGTCTCCCCTCCCCAGGAGTCCCCCATGCTCAGGGTGGGGACAGTGTATTCTGTCACCCTGCAGGACCTTGGCCAGAAGTGCCATCTGGGAGAATGAAGAAACACAAAGCCAGTCTTCCAGATTCCTGTGTTCTTGCCCTCTCACAAAGATAGAAGAAATAAATCAGAGTGATGCAGGTGTCTCCCAGCACACCTGGTACTACAGCCCAATCAATTATTCGGGGGCATTAATAGCTACCTTCATGGTTTAAAAACCATGGTTTAACACAGTAGCATTTCACAGTGCCTGTCAGTGAGGTGAGGCTCCCAAATGAGCCGTGCTTTAAACCATGGAACTGGTGGATGGAGTAAAACCACGCACTCTGGGACCCATGCAGAGCCACCCATGGTGGCGTCCAGCAAAGGGGTGGGGAAGAGAAGCAGCTGAGCAGCTCATTTCCTTGGCTGAGGCCATGTGAGACAGACTGGCTGGACACCAAATGACCAGCCCTGAGCACTGTGAAGTCTAAATCAGTAAGCTGACTGTGGATCCTTATTATCAGAGTTAGATGGGATCTCAGCAAAGAGAAGGCCTTTGAAGAGACTGACACATCCCTTTAAACAGCCGCCTGCCCCTTTCATGCCCCATGAAGAGATGACAATCATGCCTCCACCCTCGCTCCTGGCTGTAGGGTGAAACACTAGCAAGCACTCTGAGCTCAGGAGGCGGCGGCGCCCCTCCACGGAGAGATGGGACCTTCACTTCATGTCTGATGAAGCGGTGAGGAGTGAGACACTGCTATAAGCTTCTCCACTTCTGAAATGGTTCTGAGAGGCAGGGAGAAGCACTCAGTCTCTGGAGCAAAAAGGACAAGCAGAGACAGACAGGCAATGACGACCTTGAACAAGAAGAGTTAGTCCTATCTTCTAGAAAACCCACAGAACTAAGTATCTGTCAGTTGTCTGTGCTTCTGTGTCATCGGCATACAGATGTGCGTGTAAATAAAGCAAGCGAGCGAGCCTAAAGCTGCCCACGGTGGTACGTGCCTATGGTCCCAGCCACCGGGGAAACTAAGGCAGGAGAACCACAAATTCAGGGGCAGCCTGGGCAACTTAGCAAGACCCTGTGTCAAAGTGAAAAACATAATGAGCTGCAGAGATAGCTCAGTAGCTCAGCACTGGAGTAACCCTGGGCTTCACTCCAGTACTGGAAAAGCATTAAAAAAGGTTGAGTGAGTGTACATGTACTTAACGTTCTTCTGTCCAGCAGTGGCCAACAGGTGGCCTCTGGACAGGCCAGCAGCTCAGGCCCAGCCTTTGAGGTTTTGCGGTAGGACTGTGAGAGCAGGAGGCCACACACCGAGCACCAAAGGAATGCTGGCTGTCTTCCCTGCCCAGCATCCCTGCCGCCCCCTCCACAGACCTTCATCTGTAGGTGCATTTAAAAATAGGCTTCTGTATGATTCTCTTCTTTACCTTGGAATTCCAGTACAGTGCAGGTATGTCATGGGCACTTGGTAGAAAAGGGATGTATGAAACAACCATGAATGCAACAATAAACATAGTCTGGATATCAACCGTAACTACTACCCAAGGTGAACAACATCCCTCTCCGCCAAAAGGACCTGCGAGGTTGTGCTTCAAGTTCTGCGCAGGCAACAGCTCTATATCCAGCACTGGAAAACTGGGCTGAACCCAGACTTTTCCTTTCCATCTCAGTAGCTGTGCATTTCATGAAAAGTTATTTCATCTCTCAGAGTCTGCATTTTCTCATTTGTAAAATGGAGATAACGACATCTACCTCCACAGCATGGATGGGAGATAGAACAGGACAACAAATGCACAGGGCTGGTACACAGCAGGAGCTCCGCCAACATGGGCAGCTGACATAAGAGGTTGGAAAGACCACCAGCTCTAGAATCAGAAGACCTAGTAAGTGCCAGCTCTGATTCTGAAGTCATCAGCTGCATAACCTGTTTCCTCAGCTGCAACAGCAAGGACAATCTACCTGTCTCAGAGAAACACTCAGAGGATCAGAGTAGAAAATGCACAGAATAAAAAAATCAAACCAGAAATGAACCTCAATCCCAGCTTCCACAGGGAATACTTCTGTGTCCATCAATCACTTGGTCAACAGACATTAACAACTGTCACAAACACGAAGTCAGCACCCTCATGGGCCTAACACTGAGCTGAGCTCTGATCCTGCTGCTACTGGCGGCTGTGTGTAAGCCCTGCAGGGCTGAAGTGCTGGCTGCTGTGGAGCCTACAGGACTCAGGAAAAGGCCACCATGATGAAAGGCTACTGAATGTGGCTTCTGGTGACAGGTGAGGCAGAAGAGGGAAAGGTCGCCACAGAGGTGACACACCAGGGCTGGGGGACATGCAGCTCAGCAAGGCTGAGTAAAAATTAAGAACATGGTAATAGAAGTTCTGCCCTTTCATGGGGCCCAATAAAGAATGAAAGAAGCTTCCCTCCACCTAAACACAGTCTGCACTGGAGAAAGAGCTTGCTTTGTCCAAGCCCTGACATCAGCGACAGGGGCAAAGTTTGCTTTTGTTCCACTCCTCCAGCTATGTGTACCTGCAGGTCGCTTAACTCACCAGACTCCACACAGGGCTGCAAGGTCTCATGTTCCATCCCCACTGAACACCTTCCTCCTACCCACATTCTCAGTCCTCCTTATGGCCAAGAGAATTTTTTGTTTTTGTTTTTGCTTTTTTGGTGGTACCAAGGATCAAACTCAGGACCTTGAGCTTTCCAGGCAAGCATTTATTCCACTGAGTTATCTCCCTGGCCGCTCCCAAGAGAATTTTAAAAGGTGGGCCATGGCCAACCTGCCCAGACCATTTGGGTAATCAGTCCCCGCCCCAAGGGCCTGTTGCGGCACCCACTGTGAGACACAGCCTCCACGGAAAGCACCAGCTTCCCAGGCCCCATCTAGGAGGATGTAAAAGGGATGGGTGCTATCAGACACCTTATGGAATGGCACAGCCCCAGCCACTGCCTCACACCCTCCTACAGCTCTCTTGGCACCTGGGTGAATCATTTCTGAGACCCCAGTGACAGGCTCTTCTGCCCAGGCCTGTCAACTTCCCCTCCTCACCCCACAGCCTCAGCCAAGCTTATTAAGGTGCTATTTCTGTTTCCTGAAAAATCAGGGTCCTCTCTTATAGGAGTCACTTCTAGGTCCTCATCTCAGTCCAAGAAGCCAATATTTGTAATCCCAAAGTTACATTATTGGAATCCCATCAAGTTGATTCCAATCTACCACTCCCAGTGCAACCCATGGTGAAAATAAAGACACTAAATTATATTTTCAATCATTGGGGAATCAAGGAACTCTAAGTTCAGCCATGAAGATGGCTTTCCAGAACAAAGAGTAACTCAGGGCCTCACCCAGTTTTATTCAGTAGGGGAGTGGCTTGAAGAGGATTGACTGAGAATTGTGGGAAGTAGGCGACCATTGTGAGCTGAGCTAGGTGGAGGCCTACATTTACCTCTGCCATATGCAGAGAGGAGGTGCAGAGACAGTAATCTGCATTATACTATTATGCCATAGAGATAGCATCTAATGTTTTTGGGGGTCTGGTGCTTCAGCTTTGATGTAGTCTTTCAAGCCCCAGGAAGTCATAGCCTCTGTCTCGAGGCTTGATCCCAGCTGGCAGCGCCGAGCATTAGCTCTACTGTCCTGTCTCGACCCAGCTCACATTAAAGAGCAGCAGGTATAGGTTACCTGGGAAACATGCATGCCACCTTCAAAGACTATCACCAGCACCTCAGCTAGACCATACACATTGCTTAAGGCCAACTGAAGGATAAACAGAAGTCCTAGCCAGCTCTGTACATAACAATACGAGGAAATAGGGTCAGGCTCAGTCAAAATGGAGACAGTCGCTCTTCTTTCAAGGAGAACTGCTCAGGTGGTCCTCCACTCTCTTCCTATTCTGGCAAAGGTGGTCCCATCCTCCCTCGCTCACCAAATGAAGTTCAGCACCCGTGGTTTTAATATCTAACACCTCAGACCCGCCAATATAAAGTACTAATGAGGTTCATTACTAGCTATATTAGGCTTCTGGTGTGAACCAGAGAGCGGCATGAGGAGCTAAGGTCTGATAAAAGCGAGTCAGAGTTTCTCTCTCATCTGCCTCAGCTATCTTCTGTCCCACCTCTATTTGACACTGGTCAGAACACAAACCTCCCTGACAGTGGGACTTGGAGATAAATGACAGATGTTCCAACTATGTCAGTCTCAGAAATAGCACTGTTAGGTCCAGCAAAGCAAATGCGATACCAGCTGACAATCACCTGGGCCCAGGCACCGGGCCTGGGTCTTGAAGGTAACCAGAACAAAAAGCACCAGCACAACAGAACTACTTCAAGCTGCAGTAACCCATCCCCACAACCTGAGGCAACAAATAAACAGCAGCTGCATTTTTAGAAGTAATCCAATCAGTATTCCTTCCCTTAGCTGGGCATGCACCACAGCAAGCAGCAAGACGGTATTCTCTCTGAATTTTCACCCAGAATCCCTGCATGGTCTCCAGAATACCTATCATGAGTTTCTCTCCCTGCCAGTCCCCACTCCTCTTCACAAACTTCAAAGAGCTCCAAAGAGACACTGAATCACTGGTGAATACTTTATGAGAGAAGGGGAGCAGGCAAGCCAAAGTAAAGAGATGGCAGAGGTCTAAGCCACTGCTAAACAATGCACAAAAGTGACTTGCGAGAATGCTGACATCATTAGCTAATGTTGGAATGAATTGATGAATGAGGAAAACTATAATGCTTAGGAATAGGCACTCATTTAAATCTTCATTGCTGTAATGGCTGTTTGGTGCAAGTCCAGGACTGCAGGACAGACTTTAGATCAAGATCACATTAGCAGAATGGGCTCGGGAAGCACGGCAGAAGATGTGAAATGTTTGTTCGTGCTTGCTTTGCTCATGAGAACTTCATTCCTTCACAGAATTCTGCAGGAAGGATATGTCACACCCAGTGCTATGAAGGTATTTATGTACCTGCTTCCCCTATAAGACGAGCTCCTACAGGGATAAAACATCTTTGTATTTCTGCACATCCCATGACAACCCTAGAAACAGAACAATTGCATCAGAAAGTATGGAATGTGGGGCTGAGGGAGCAGCTCGATGGTAGAGCAGCAGGTCATCTTCAGACAGAGACACAGACACAGAAACAGACAGACAGACAGACAGAGACAGAGAGACAGACAGACAGAGAGAGAAAGAGGAGCCGGTGGCATATTCCACACTGCCTCAAGTTACTGCCTGTGCAGCTGCCCAATACTCTCGGCAGTTACTGCGCTGGTAGCTTGGATAATGACTTTACTCAGTACTCCACCATTCAGTTATAAGATGAAATACAAAGCAGAAATGGACACTGTTGCTGGAATAGTGTTAGGGGAGGCAAATCCCAGAGAAGGTCAATCAACTGCATGGTGTGTGGTCACTTTCATTCATTAATCCGCTAGGAACAACCAGGCGCCATCCTGACAAGCCTTCCAAAACAGGGCAGGCCTGTCAATCTGGGGACCCGTCATCAGCTGCAGGGGTACAGGCAGTTGTGGGAGGCTCAATAACTCCAGGCCTCCAATGCTATTGCAAGTGGGTTTCCGGGTTCCTCTTCCCCTACCTCTGCTGAGCTAAGTTCCTAATTCTTCTTATCCCGCCTATTTCCCATAAGTCTTCTGCTATGCCCCGGAGGTGAGACTTCCTGTCATAGCCTGGTTGCCTAGTTACTCACGCCTTTTACCAGCCGACATCATTTCCCTATGCCTCCATTATATATACCCAGAGTTTCCTTTGAATAAACGAGACTTGATCAGAATCCTGTCTTGTCTCCATTCCTCACGTCTCCTGTCCTTTGTCCCCTCCTCAATTCCCCGCTCCTCTCCCAGGTGACCTTCGTTGACTGACCCGCTGGCTTGGGAAAAGTGGCACCCAACGTGGAGCACCTGGTACGGAGGATTCAGCGACAGAACCATTCGAGAGAGCCGGCAAGAGAGAAAGTAAAAGAAGCCCGCACCGCAGTTGTCTGAACCTCGGTAAGCGGACAGAACCCCTTCCCCCTTCCCTTCGGCAATGGGACAGGCATTAAGTGAACATGAGATATTTGTAGAAAGCTTGAGTAAAGCATTAAAGGTACGAGGAGTAAAGGTTAAAATTAAGGATTTGTGTCAATATTTTGAATACATTAAACAAGTTTGCCCATGGTTCCCTATTGAAGGAACTATTGATCAGAGGAGAAAGAAAAGGGTTGGTGATGCCCTTACGGATTATTATGAGACTTTTGGACCTGAAAAGGTCCCAGTTACAGCCTTTTCCTATTGGAATTTAATTGATGAAATCTTATCCCAGAGACACTGTGACCCAGTTGTTGCTAATGTGATTAAAAAAAGGTGAAAATATACTGCAGGGACAAAAGAGTAGAGCCCATCTTGGAGGGCAGGGGGAACAGGGACGGATGGACACAGAGAATGGAGAGGAGGCATCCACAATGATGGCTTGACTGTTGATGTTGGATTTGTTACCTTCACCAGCTGAAATCAAATATTTAACAACAGTAGCCCTATTTGCCCAAAAAAGGGACATGTGTTTGTATGTGGGGGAAGTTTAGCCTTCACATATTTACCTACCAACTGGACAGAACTGTGTGTCATGGCAATTGTATTGCCCGATATAGACGTTATCTCTGGTAATGATCCCGTACCCCTTCCCAGTTTAGATTATGCTATGGGCCACACAAAGAGGGCAGTCCAGTTCACCCCTTTATTAGTGTGGCTAGGAGTCACGGTGGCCATGGGGACAGGCACAGCAGGATTGGGAGTAGCAGTACATTCTTACAGTAAATTATCTAATCAGCTGATTGATGATGTTCAAACACTGTCTGGTACAATCCAAGATATCCAAGACCAGATAGATTCATTAGCAGAAGCAGTCTTGCAAAATAGGAGGGGCTTAGACCTTCTAACAACAGAGCAGGGAGGGATCTTCTTGGCTTTACAGGAACACTGCTGCTTCTACGCAAACAAGTCCAGTATTGTTCGAGATAAAATAAAAAGACTTCAAAAAGATCTTATTAAGAGGAGAAAAGAGCTATTTGAAAACCCTTTCTGGAGCGCATGGAATGGAGTACTACCCTACCTTCTCCCCCTATTGGGATCCTTGATTGGACTATTAATACTTTTATCAATAGGACCCTGTCTTTTCAATAGGCTGATGACTTTCGTTAAACAACAATTGGATGCCATTAAAATGCAACTCATACAGGTCCACTACCATAGGCTTGAGATGGCTGAAAGGGAAAACTGTGCTGGAATACAACCAGCTTAT
>NW_004524583.1:21838185-21862330 GCF_000260255.1 Octodon degus
CAGCACCTCCCCTGAATAAACGAGACTTGATCAGAATCCTGTCTTGTCTCCATTTCTCGCATCTCCTGTCCTTTGTCCCCTCCTCAGTTCCCCGCTCCTCTCCCAGGTGACCTTCGTTGACTGACCCGCTGGTTCGGGACAGGCAGCACGTGCAAGCTTGTCCTTCCCTTCCAGGTCCTATGGCACCAATCCTTGGAAAATGGTCCAATCACATGGGCAGAACTGAGAGGTATATAACCCTAAAAGGCAAACACCCAGGAGCTCATCTCAGAGTTGGTCGTTTAGCCTCATATTCTCACCTGGGCAGGAGTGACCCAGCCTAGGGCAGTGATGGCGAACCTTTTAGGGCTTTCAATGCTAGTGAACAGTCCTCTGTGGCACTCGTGCTCTAGGTTCACCACCATGGGCCTTGTGGCTCCACACAGGTGTTCAAACTCCCACTCCACCACTTACTGTGGGCCAGAACCTTAAACTTTCTGGGCCAGCCTCAGTTACCTTGTGAAGAGGGGATAATAAAGTAACCTATGCGTTTCAAAGGTATTCTGAAGAATAAATGAGCCACTGAACGAGAAGCCCTGGGCCCAGCACAGAACCTCTCCCCAGCATCTACTAAGGTGCACTATCCCCCATGTAGTCCTTTACTGCTCTGCTCCCTGACACCGCAGTGGAAATGGAAGGCAGAAGCCCAGAGTCATGGTGCAGGGTCACACCTCCCCATCAGCATGCAGAGTGCAGGGATCTCCACCGCCATCAAACCTCTCTGTGTGGCCTCCATATACATATATGAAACATTATTGTCTGTGTGCAGGGAAGGGACACAAATTACTAATTCTCTTTCTACTTGAAGTCGAAAGCCTACATAGTCTGGAAAAGCAAAGTCTGCTTTGAGCATGGAGATACTAACAGAAGACCCAAAACACCTGCTTCCTTCTGGCCTCGAAGGGACCACGGTGACAGAAAGACTGTCCTGAAATGCTGTCACTAGGAAGGGCTTGAGAAGGGAAGCCATTTCTATGCAAACATCGTAGAACCCAACACTCCTAGAAATGATGGGAAGAGAGAAATGCGCAGTGAGGAAATATGCCAGAAAGGGGAACTGAGGGGAAATCAGCACGTAGCCAATCACTGTGACAGGAGCACAAAGAAGCCTCCTAAGGGGCTCAGGAGAGGATCGCTCTTACCACCTGGAAACAAAAACTAGCATGAGATGCAGAGCAACTCCAGCCTCACCTCAGTGCCTCGGCAAGGGCCTGAACTGAAGAAAAATGTGTGGTCCTACAGGACCTCTAAGTTGCTTTAACTCAAGGTGCTAACAATCCATCCGAATCTAGCGAAAGAAAGGCCACAGAGGCAGCCTTGGGCAGAGCATCGATCCACAAGGCCACACAGCTCACCCATGCAAAGCTCAGCAGGATCAGGACTCGTGAGTGTAAGGGACCCTCCGTCTATCTCATTCCAACCATCCTGCAGGACGCAGACCTGAGGGCTGCCCACCCTAGCTGCAGCTGTTGGATTGGCCACTGCTGGCCACACAGGCCTGACAAGAACTAGAGCTGCTCATAGAATGCCACCCAGCTCTCTATGGGACTGCCTTGTCACTCTTTGTCTCTGCTGTAAGTTACTTACAAACATTAGGCACTTGAACAAACAGAAAGGGCAAGAAATTAAACTGGTTGCTAAACCCACCCTGTCTGTAGCACCTAATGCACAACAGGCCCTCAGCTGTCTCTGTGTCCATCACAGGACACTTCCATGCAGACGCAGCTGAAGGAAGCCAGGCACCCTCTAACTTGACCCTGCTTCCCAGGGTCTCGGCGGTGCCAAGATTCCTATTCACTGCCCTCTCCTGTCACACACTCCCCAGTCGTGGCAGTGAATCACTCCAGAATTTTCACAGCTGGGGGAACATTGAGAGACCTCCCAGCCCACGGTTGGTGTGAAACCACACTGTGCCTCTTCTTGCCCAAGCATGTGAGCAAGCAGTGTGCCTCAAATGACAAGCTTCATAGTGTCCTCACAGCATGCTCATGCCACTTTAGGACGAAGAGGTGGCACTACTAGAAGTTTCACCATCATGGACATCACCATCCAAAAAAGCCACCATTACAAAACCCAGGTCCTATGCAGCACAAAGATGACACAATTCTAGGGGTGCAGGGCCTCATGCAAGAACTGGCTGTCATGGTTTGGATCCCAGCAAAGGCCAGCGGCTCAAGCTGCACTTCCATACACACACAACACAAACCCACAACACATCTGCTCTGAATAATCCAGGTCAGTTTCCTGGCCAAAAGTAATGCCACTCACTTTTACTTTACACACAAAGTTCCTATGAAACATCTTTGTGTTCATACAAATTTCTGAACCGATTTTTAGTTTCCCATTGTAAGTCACAGGATGCTTAAAATATCAGTTGATTATGAAAAGGTAGATATGTTTTTGTGTGCAAAGAAACCTGTCATTCATTCATCCTCCAGGCTCTAGTCCTTATTCTATCAGAGGTCCAAAGCAAATGAAAACCTCACAGGATCCTCTTAAGAGTCTACTCCTTCTATGCTTTTATTAGAGAATCAACGAGTTCCCACAGCATCTCCTGTTTACAGCCTTGTCTCATCTCATAGTGCGCTGGTGACTCTTGCTCAAAAGGCCATTCCTCTGTCAGATCTCTTACATGGGTTATAAAGATTCATTTATTTCCTTTTTTTTTTTTTCCAGTATGAGGGATTGAACTCAAGACCTTGCACTTGCCAGGAAGGCACTTATGCCACTGAGCTATATTCCTGGCCCCTCATTCATTTCTTAACCAGAGATACATTAAGCTCTTTCTTTGACGGCATATCAGCCTCCTGACTTATTTCAAAAAAATCAACCACTCTGAGAACTGCTCCATCATGAACACTTGTGAGGCAGGAAATGTGAAGCCCACTTCACAGCTGGGTAGACTGTAGACCACCCAGGAAGCAAACAGTAAGAAAAAGCAAAGGTGAGAAGTCTGTGTGAGAGCACACAATGCAAGAACAGCTGTTGATCATGAAGACACCGTGAGGAGCAGAGCCACCTTTCCCAGCACGGATGCTTCCTTGGCCCTGCTGTTCTTGGACCTTGACAGTGGCTTCTACCTGGCACTGGGTGGAGAGAAACACTAACCCACCTTCCTAGATGCTGGGCTTCAATGGATCACTGCCAGATCTCATGTGGTGCCACAGCCAGCCAGCGTGATCTCAAGATCTGCTGTGTTTCTGACAATGGGTTGAGACACCTCTGCCCTGTGGGTTCTCTGTGCAGCCACAACACTCACAGTGACAAAGGGCAGATTTCCTGTGGAAATTCTTACAGTGCAATTCTTCTGGTGCAAACGGGCTCTAAAAAAGCAAAGTTCCCACCCCAGCAGTAAGGAATGAGAAAGCCAATGGGGGCAACAGGTCTGGTGCTGGCACCTCAGAGTCCAATCCAAGCTAGACATTAGCTTCACATAGACGGAGATGAAAACCCATGATAATTCAAGGATAAAGCTGACCCATGTGACATGTGCTGGTGGTTTTGGATCTGCAGGCAGGTGCTCGCTGACTAACTCATAATCAAGGGCAGCTCTCCCACCTTCTCTGCAGCTAGGGAAAGACAAGCCACAATAATCTACATTTATATGCGTGAGGTTGACGGTATTATATGCTAATAAATGCATTAGCTCCATCTCTGCCATTCTGCCTGCATTTAATTACTGGTGCTGGCTTTCAAAGGGCACTCCCTCCTCCACCTGCCAATGAACCTGGCACTCCTGTGTGGATGCTTTCCCCTGCCCAGGAGGTTAACTAGTTGCAGCACACAGCCAGAACACCAGGCTCAGGGCCTTGTGGTACCCATGCTGTCTCAGCTGTCACACAGGCTTTTGCCACCTCCAGAGGAAACCAAAGAACCCTTGCTCACCCCTCACCTGCAGGCATTCAATTCACCTAATGCTGGCCTAGGCCTTCAGGACCTATCAGAACCAAATCTGTGCTCTCAGGAAGCAAGTTCCCGCCAGTGGCATGAACCACCTAGAATTTTTATTTAAAAAGCACTTAAATGTTGTTAGTATAGGGAAAATGAGCAATACAGGTAAAATGACAAAAGAAAAATAATAAATACTGAAGAAAAGTAAGCAAAGGAGTTTGCCCCTTAAACTGGATGAATACCAACATTCCCTTAAGACCGGCCTAGGGCATCCCTCCTCCAAAAACCAATTCTCAGGCTTGCAGTCACTTAACACTCTTACATCTATGTCTGTTCCTGAACTCAGTCACCCTATATTGAAATCTGGGTTTGTGTTGTTCCCCCCAACCATGGGGCAAGGAGCTTTTCTACCTAAGCACCAGACATGCTCTGTTATGCCAAGCAACCAGTGCATGATGGGAACAGAAACATGAGTGTTGACATGTGCTTGTGCACACTTGGGCCTGGTTGTGGGTGTGTTTCTTGTTGCATGGAAAGTGACATTTTCTCTTTATAACCGCCCTTAACCCTCCTACCTTTTCTAACATTATACAAGCCATCTACACAAATTACAAAGCAATACCAGCTCTCCTCTTCAGAAAATGGGCTCATCTACACCTGCTTCACGCCCTGAGAGGGCAGGTGTGCTGGGAGATGGAACCAGAGCGGGAGGTGAGGCGCAGCCTACTAGAGATCTTCCTGAGGAGCCTGAACTTGAACTTGATGGACAGGGAGTCTTTAAAGGATTCCTAGCAGGAGAGAGGCTAGGGCTGAGTTTGGACACACACCCCCACCAGCAGTTCCAAAGAGGACAGGTTTGGGGAAGATGACAGCATTCCTGGAGCTCAGTTCCAAGGCTGTTACAACAATCTACGGATATGATAAGGGTCTGAACAAGGAGGTGCTGATAGAGAAGGAAGAGAAATTGAGGCCAGTCATACTCGGCAAGCCCATTCTGCAGAATGCGGGGATTAGCTGAGTGGGGGAGAGCATGAGGGCGAAAGGTCCACAGTGGCACTCTGGTGACTGAAGGGTGGTGAGACACTTCCGCCTGGGAAAATGGGCAGGGAAGTGGGCTGGCAGGAGGGAGCAGCAGGGTGCTTAGTTGCTGTGGAGGGGTCAGGATGTGCGTAAGGTCTGTGCACGGGCAGATCACTAGGAGCCTGCAACCTGATACCGACCTGCACAAGCCCCAGGTGCCTCAGGTGTGACCCTGAGGGTCCAGGGAGAGAGGGCAGAAGGCAGGTATGGCGCTCACGCTGTTCTAGAAGCAGTAGTCAGACTCAGGCTGAAAGATGAAAGATGCTGCTTTGGCATGTGGGCAGCAGGCAGAGACCACAGAGGAGATAAGACCTTTTGGAATGAGAAAGACAATGATGCAAGGACAAAAACTCAAGGACTATTTAAGGCACCTGGAGCCTGAAGGATGACGAAAGAAGTACCAAGGAAAGTGGGGGAAAAGACAAATACCCCAGTGCATGCAGGAGGAAAACAGCCCAAAGATCCAAGAACTTTAAGAAGGAAGCAGCCAACAAGTCAAGAAGGAACAGCTACGATTAGATTCCACCACGGGCTCTGCCACAGCACGTCCTCAGAGTGGACCTCCAGAGAGGAACGGGCGGCCAGGGCTGGAATAGAGAGGCAGCTCTCTTTAGGGAAAAGAAGAGGACACTGCAGCCCAGATCCAAAGGGAAGAGAGCAGGGCCAAGTGAGGACTGGGGTTTTGTTCTGGGTGGATGAGGCAGGCTGAATGCTCTCAGGGAGTTGGAGAGGTGTCAGGAAGACAGGAAAGGAAGAAGGCATGAAAAGAGGAGGTCTGGCCAGGAGAGAGCACGGAGGAGACTCCTCGGAGAGGGCGGAGGGTCTGGGCCTGCACAGGGAGTTGGCGCACCCGGAGATGCTGGCAAGAGAAGCGAGGCTGCAGGAGGGACCCGCAGGTCACAGCTGCGGGCACCTGCCTTCCAGAACCCCGGGAACAACTGGGGGCCAGGAGAGAAGCAAGCTCTCCTGGGTTATAACCCAACTAGCCTGAGACCTTTCACAAGAGCCCAGGTAGGAGAATAAGAATGTAAGGGGTCCTGACAAACAGAGAAGGCCACAGTGCAAGAGTCCACTACCTTCCCTTCCAATGCTCTCGAACAGTTTCTTCCTGTTGACAGAAGTTCCCTGCCAGCAGCGCAGTACTACATAATCTGCCTTCAGACTGACAATGGAAACAATACTGATGGTAAGAGTCACTTGGTATCTTGACGAAATGATGTTTCAGAGTCATTATTTTTCTTGTTTTAAAATAAAACTGTATGTATATACATTCCACAGGCCCCAATCCCAAGCAAAAGGAATCAACAACGACCCATCAGACCCTTAGGACAGAGGACAAAATGATACTGGGGGCCTAATGAAGGAACTTCAGGAGTCACTTACTTTTCTAGAACAAAGTATTTTAAGAAAAATGAGTGTAAATGGCAAATGTCACTTCAAGGCCACAATCTTATCTTTACCTAGTTTGCGCCCCTCCCTCGCTGGTACCCTGCTCTGAGCAAGCTATCTTCAACACAATCTTGAAAACCAGGGTACTAGATGTTGCCTTAACTTATCAGCTTGCTCTGTTCTGAAATCCATCTCTTCTTAACATTTAAGAAGAAACTGACTTCTTAACCCAAACTAAACTTAACAATTTGGGAAATCTGAGCTTCACATGCCATTTATATTTGCTTAAATAATCAAGAGAATAAAAATCACTCTGCTAGGGAAGGGCACAAAAACACACCTGTGGATCAGTGGAACAGAAGAAAGGATAAAGACCGAAATATTAAGCCAGAAACACTTAACTTGCTGGAAGATAAAACTCTTGAAAACGTAGATGCCGGGAAGGACTTTCTGAACAGAACCCCAACAGGCAAGGAATAACATCAGGCTGGGGAGGTAGCTCAGTGGCACAGCGGCTGCCTGCCTGGCAAGCACAAGGTCCTGAGTTCAAGTCCTGGTACCAAAAAAAGGAGAAGGAGAAGAAGAAGGAGAAGGAGAAGGAGAAGAAGAAGGAGAAGGAGAAGGAGAAGGAGAAAGAGAAGGAGACATATCAAGAATCAACAATTGGGATTACATCAAAGTAAAAGGCTTCTGCATAGCAAAATAAACAACCAACAGAATAAAAAGACAAACTGCAAAATGAAAAAAATAATTTCTCCAGATACTCCTCAGACAGAGGACTAATATCTAGAATATATAAAGAACTCAAGAACTCAAAACCCCAAAGTAAAGACCCAATCAAGAACAGACAACTGAAATGAACAGACACTTCTCAGAAGAAATACAAATGGCCAGTAAATACATGAAAAATTGTTCAATACCACCGGCCATTAGAGAAATGCAAATTAAAATGACCATCTTATTCCAGAAAGAGTGGCCACCATCAAGCAATCAAACAATAACAAATCCCACGAGGCTGGGGGTGGGAACCTTTCTACACCACTGGGGGGAAGGTAAACTAGTACAAGCACTATAGACAGCACTATGGAGATTTCACAAATAGCTAAAAATAGAAATTCCATTCAACTCAGGTATTTTCCTTCTGTTGGCGAAAGGAACATACATAAGTCTGAATCCTGACTCAGACTCAAGGGATGACAATAATGAGAAATCTGTTTCTTCCACAAATGTTTCCTGATCGCCACCTCTGCAGGGCACTTGGCCAGGTCCAAGTGCAGGGCTGAGGGTCCCTGGTGCCCACCCAGACAGCTGGACTGCAGGGCTGAAACTAAGGCTTCACTGGCCAAAGTGAAAGCAAACGCCCACACATTCTCACTCACCCCCAGACATCTGCAGCAGCAGCACCCCAGCGAATCAATCCAGCCACAACCCAGATACAGGATGTGCACGAGAAGGGGAGGAGGCCCAGCAGGGAGCCGCAAAAACAATACTCTCTCCACAGTCTCACAGCTAACAAAGGCTTCTGAGCAAGCACAAACTAGACTACACTGAACATCAAATGCAAACCCCTGGGTGTCTTGCTACAGAGCAGATGCAACTTTTCTCCTGAAAGAAGCAAATATGTACAGCTCCAAAACCTCTTAACTTGAAATTAACTGTGTAACCCTGAGGACCCAAACCAAGTGTCCGGTCAACAGCCAAAAGGAGTCCATATGGGGGAAACAGCATTTTGTTTTCTGCAAACCAAATCACAGTGGCTAGTGTCCTTGATTTCATCCATAAATTCACATCAAATGATGTACTTCTTTAAAATCAAGACTTCTCCTTGAAAGCAGGAGTGAACAATTCACACCCAACAATTAGATGTTCAAACTTAAGCGAAATCTTTCAATGGCAACTGAAAGAGGCTGTTTCTAAGCATGGTTTGACTGCAGCAATAAAAGCGCCAAGTTTAGCTTTTCAAAGGGCTGTTTCAGTCCCTTGCAACTAAATATTGCAACTTTAATTCTTCCTGACTTGTTGGCTTACACTAACAGAAAGTTAGTACTCTGTCAGAGCCTTCTATCTGAAATACTGAAACAGCACAGCAGCAGATTCCATGTCAGCCTTTCTGGTTTACTAACAGTGGCCAGCATGTCCGCTAGATAGTAATTCCTGTGTCATTTTCCTGCATTTCTTGTAAGATGTCTCAGAGTAGCCGTGTGTGCAGAAATTACCCCTACACCCCCGCAACTGTGGGACTGGGAAGCCATCTGCATTCATTTTATTTTTATGTATTATTATTATTATTTTTTTTTTTTGCGGTATCAGGGATAGAACTCAGGACATCCTGAGCTTTGCAGGCAGGCGTGTATGCCGCTGAGCTGTATCACCAGTCACCACACCATCTTCTCTTTCACTAGAAATATCTTGTTGATTTGTACTCCAGGCTCTTAAAGAGCAAAAACAGTAAGAAAGATGCATCCAAAAATCCCTTCTCACTCACTCTTAAAGTTCTATGTGAATAAAAGTCTTACTGTTTTCAAAGTTAGTTTCAGAAAAGGGCAGACCCCGTGAATTCATACTTAAATGCTGATGGTGGTGACGGTGACACTGCTGATAATTTTTCTGTGCTGACATGTGCCAGGCAGTTTATGTAAGTCCTGACTGTATCCACCCATGGCCCTAGAGGAGGTTTGCAGGGACAAATGGTCGCTATTATTAAGAGGCAGACCTAGTAGCTGAACCTCAATCTGGCTAGCATCCAACATCACACTATAATGCGCTAATAATTGTGCTAGTCATCCAATGAATATTCCTCAAAGCCTCTATTTGTATATTATTAGTCTATAATTGTAGATTCTACATCCTAATTGATGTCACTCAGGCAAATGTTCATGTGGCTTTTTACATGAAATACATACCAAACAGATGCTGAAACAAAAGTAAGAAATATTCACAGAGATGACAAAATAGGCATTGTCTAGAATTATTTTATTTGAAATTATGAAGGCTGGCCTGGCCACATAGCTCAGCGGATTAAAGCACCTGCTATAAATAAATAAATAAATAAATAAAGCAAGCACCTGCTTAGGCAGATGCAGCAGCCGGGGATTCAATCCCAGTGTGTCGTACTGACTCCACTCCTGGGGTGCACTGAGACGGCCACTGAGACTGGGCGTGGTGGCACGTGCCTGTAATCCTAGCTCTTTGGGAGACTGAACACAGGCAGATCACTATGAGTCCAATCTACATAGTGAGACCCTGTAGACTCTGTAGACTCTTACTAAAATGCAGAAAAAAAAAGAAGGCAAAATTATCAAAGAATTAACTCCCAAAATTATCAACAAAATAAAGAACCTTCAGAAGTAAGCAAGAACCAACTGCATCTAACTATTCTCAGTGACTGAGATTTTATTTCCTTTATGATTACTGGCACTGTGTTTAGAAATTCCCAACTGTAAATTTATAGTTTTGCTAAAAGCACAAACACTTTAGGGCTCCATCAACTGTGCCAATGCAACACAATTACTTTATTCCTCTAAATTATTAGAACTTGGGCCAGGAATATAGCTCAGTGGCACAGCGCCTGCCTGGCAAGCATGAGGTTCTGAGTTCAATACCAAGTACTTAAAAAAAAGTCTGTTCTAAATTCTGAGCACTTCCCATTAACACTTATGAATCCACAGGAAATAAATTTATCTTTCACAGACCCAAAACTCAGAAATAAGCTTTCAGAGTCTTTGCTTTCTTTCTCCATCCTCTTTTTTAAATCCGCTGATCAGTAGTACGTGTTCACAACACATGGAAGTTACACTTCGCTTGAGGAACTGACATACACACAGACTGCATCTTGATCATTTTATCCGCTCCCTCCAGCCCGCCTCTCCCTCCTCTCTTTAGAAACAGGCTAAAGTGGGCACACGTAAGCTGAGGCCTCCAGCACGTCACTCAAGGGGCACCAACCAAACTATACCTTCTCCCATCCTGGGAAAGTCTCACCTTAACACCCTGAAGTGTGATATCTGAAATGCAAACTTGTGGGTATCTTTTAAGGTTCTTTGCAGAAAGCCCCTCTCAACACAGCAGTTTCCTTGGGACCTTTAAAGCAACCAAGCCTAGTACTGCTTGACAGCCTGTGTGGGGTGTGCACGTTTAACATACGAAACTGAATCTACCAAGCCTCGGAGGCCGCCAGCGTGGTGCCCTTTGTCTAGCGAGGGAGTAGCAGAGTTGGGGCCCTGGCCAGGCCGCCTGCCACACTCTGATCACTCCCCCATCCCGCTTCTTCCTCATTGGGAGTGCTGCTCCTTGCGCCTGGCGAGCCCTTTCTCCAGCCCTTACAGGCTGTTTGCCTTTTGTCACTCAGTTCTCTGCCCAATGTCGTCCTCCCTGCACATACCACTCTGACCATCCTAGAAGAGCAGCCACCTGGTCAGTCGAGACCACCCACCCAGGACCCCCGCAGCACCTGCGTCCTATGTGTCCTTTCCTTGATCATGTGCTTGCTTCTTCCTGACGGCCCCATTTGAAGGAGCAGCTCTGTGAAGGGCACTGAACCCAATTCCTGTGCTCTCTGCCCTACAAGGGCTCCCAGAACAGCCGGGCACACAGTAGGTCCTCAATAAATGTCAATAAAGGATTGGGGGGCCAGCCAAATAGCTCAGCAGATTAAAGTGCTGCAAGCAGGTGCAGGGGCTGGGGGCTCGGTCCCTGGGCCTGCCATGCTGACCCTGCCCCCTGGGCACACTGAGCAGGCGATTGAGACTGGGCGTGGTGGCACGAGTCTGCTATCCCAGCTCTTGGGAGGCTGTGAGCAGGCAGATCACTACGAGTCCGATCTCTAAAAAAATACAAGAAATAAAAAATAAAATAAAAATAAATAAATAAAGGATTGGAGGACCTTCCTGCTGCTGCCCCAATTCACTGCAGAGGAGTCAGGAAGGACTCTGGCCTGCAGCCCAGACAGTTCGATTCTACTTTACCTCTAACTAGCTCAGGTGCCGCCCCACCCAACTCAATGGCCACCATCAGACTGCCCTCAGTGTGCTGGCCAGGTGACATAGAATGCAACAGAAGCAAGGAAGTGTGCTAGGCCACCGGGACCTGGGCCATAGGAGGCCTGGGCTCCATTTCATTGCTCCGTCTTGAACTACACTAACTCAGCAGCGGGCTACGATGCCTGTTCACCAATGAGGTAAACCTCATCTCATTTTATAGGGGGAAAGTTTGTATTAACAAAGACCCAAAGCCAAGGTCACTCAACCTGTTCTGGTGTTTCTTTTTTAAAAAAACTTTTCATCTAAACCTCAAATAATCCCCTCAAAAATAGAAGCTTTTGAAAATACCTAAATAACACAACCAAACAGGTCCTAAACTGGGTCACCATCTAACATTTTCACCAGGCACCGGAACAAAGTGAGGACATATTTTTTTCAAGCACAATTTTTTCTTTGAAATGCACTGTTGATCGTTCCTTACTAGTTAACTATGTCTGTAATTAACTGAAAAATACATGTCCTCAAACAGAGAAAACAATTAAAACCATCCTCTGGGAATTAGGAATTCATAAAGGCCTCATTTTCTTTACCTAAGGCCCTGACCATAAATATGGTGACATGATTCCCAAAAATAGGGTCAAAATACATGTGCGCATTTTTCTAGAAACAGGGTCCATAGCTTTCACCATTAGCAAAAGGGTCCAAGGCTCAGACACAGCTTTTATTTTTTTTTTTTTAAATGTATTTAGTACTGGGTCTACAGGGTCTTACAACACAGATCAGACTCGTGATGATCCTCCTGTTTTCAGCCTTTCAAGCGCTGGTGTGCACCACCACACCCAGTCTCAGTCCCTGTCTGAGCGTGCCCCAGGGATCAAACTCCTGACCCCTGCATCTGTCTAAGCAGGTGCTTTATAGTCTGTTGAGCTATCTCGCCGGCCCTCAGATGCAGTTTTGAAAGGAATGTTTGTCTCGAAATCTGTTCTGAACGATTCTGTACCACAATGAGACAAAGAAATGTACACTAAAGCCTCTCTGAGGCCCACGACTGGTGAACAAACACATCCATTCTGTCTAGGGAATTACACTAACACACACACACGTAAGATTTTGGAGTGCTCATCTAAAATTAATTTCTCAGCCCAGAACAAAACTGAGTACCAGCAGATCAGTTACCAAGAGCAGAAGGAACCAAAGCGTTTGTCCAACGTCCTTGACTCTGGGGGGAACACAACACCCAGGCTGCTGAGCCCTCTGACAGCACAGGTCTGAGCCCCAGCCCTTGCCTAAATGCTACAAGGCAGAGTCAGAGACCGTTCTGTGCACATACAAAGGATAAATATGACTGAGAAACAAAGCGCAGTTCTGTGGTTTTGGTTTAGGTGTGTGGAGAACATGGCCGAGGTCTGACATTGGGTATAAAAAGCCAGATAAAGAACATGTCCACACTAGCCCCCAAATGATTTATTTTATCAGTGCAATTATGAGGGGTTCATGCTGATCGTGGTTCTGTGTTAGGACAAACTTTTTCATTTCTTACCACAAACACAAACTAAGCACCTCTGCCAACCCTGTAAGCATTTCTTTCCTTATGAGGTCAAAGATACCCAAATTTACAACACAAAATCAAAGAAGCTTTGAAGAAGGCAGCTGATAATAAAAGCTCTGCTGTGAGTCTCCCATTAAGTTGTCGGTCCACTGAAAGTCCGGGGTGTTCTGGCGCCCACTGCTCTAACTTACTGATACACAGAAGCACACTCACAGAATCATCTTGATAAAGCTCTCAGAATTCTCAACAAAAACTTCCTGTCTCATAAAATTCTTCAGCACAGCACTGAAACACCGTGATAGCCAATGCCCTGGGGCTTAGGCCTCCATCTAATTAAAACATCTGTCTTACAAGTGATTTACAGTATTTGTCATCACCTAGGGTGTATATATAAACTGGTGGCTACAGACACTCTTTGAGACTGCAAAGCTTTAATTACCATGCTGGGGATGGCTTCTAGCAAAAGCTTCAACAAGGAGATTCTTAGTGTCTCTCGATCAGAAGGGAACAAGAACATAACCTTATCCCTTATCCCTTATCCCTTATCCCTTATCCCACAAAACAAGAAATGCACTCGTGTAAATTAAGAAATACAACTGCGTAACTTGGAACGAGGACCCTTTGTATTTCCTCAAGGCTGACTTCGGCCAAAGACACAATACTACCCCCACCCCACTATCCGCACCAGTTAGGTCACTTAGACATGCACTAAATCCTTCCAAGCTTGAGAAATACACACTTGGGCCAATTAATTCGGAGGAGCTACTCACTTTGGTAAGAAAGACATCATTCATGTTGACTGCTTCAGTCAAACCAATTACTCCAAAAGGGAAGAAATGGTAGAACTGCTTAGTACGTGGGGGCAGAGGCATCTGCGATGTGAGAATCCTCAGACATATTCTAGCACAACCCCTCATAATATAAAGCAGGAAACAGCCTGATTAGCAGAAGCTTGCCTACAATCCCCGCTGACAGGCGACAGAGCCACACACCTTCACCCCACCCTCCTGGCTCCCACTACAGCGCAGCACTCAGTGCTGGAAGTTATACCCTAAAATACAGGTTCTTTTTAATGGGATCATTACTCCACTACTAATTTGCAATAAAAGTAACTCCCCATATAGTTATTACAAAGCTAGGTTTCTCTGAAATTTTAAGACACCCACACGCATATACATTACAATTATAAATTAATGTATTAAGTATAAATATTTAAATACAAACATAAATACTAGATATAAATTAATGTTCACCTAAACGTTCTAAGTGTTTTTGCATTTTATAGCTGTACATTAGATGTGTGTGCAAGTGTCACACTGGCTGTGAGCAACAGCAACAGTAATGCTTGGGCAACAGCTTTGGTTCCCATGTTCTGAAAACAACATGGGTGACGGTGGCACGCAGGCAAAAGCCTCCTAGGACCATCAGGAAGGTCAAGAGGGTGGGCTCACACTAGGGAGTACGCAGGAGCGCCACCGCACTAAGGCCTTAGGTTCCACTGTGGTGAAGCGCCTCTGTCAAATGCACGCACCTGCAGCTGCCTGCAGGCTTACGCCCTCCTGGGCTTTTTGCCGTGGTAGTTCTGAGCTAGATGATCCTTCTATTCGACATCTAGGATACTTTCATGATCCATACAAAACTTAAAAGTATGTGACGGTACAGATAAGGTATGGCTGCTTTCTACCTTTGGGAGACAAAAGTACTTGCATGTGACCTGTTCTGTTCACAGGCACGAAAGCTTGGTTCCCTCCCAAAGCGGCCAAAAATGGAAACACTTCTGTGGATCAGGGATATCTACCTTTCAAAAGAACACCTGTGATATTTCTGCACAATATCATCAGGTCAGAAGGTTCTTTTTCTTCTTCTGACAAAAGCTTTTTCCCAGTCATTTAAGGACGTGGCTACCTAGGCAGAGACCTTAAAAATTCATTGTCTTCTCTGCAGGAAGATGTTCCTGACCTCTTCAGCTGCTTGCCAAAATCTGAGAACTTATTTCCATTCTGTAATTTCCTGGCCGCTTCTGTTGGTTTTCTAGCTCCAATCTACCTCCCCATTGGAACTAAAAAAGCTAACAAGGAATGGGTCAGGTCTGTATTGTCCCCTTGATAATCACAGATGGAGAAATGCGTCTGGTCCCCAGTACCCATTCAATATGGAAGAATACTCACCTAGGGCCTGGCATTTCTGCTAGAAATAGGTATTGTCTGTTACCGAGTAGCTTCCCCAAGAGCAGAGGGGGGACATCTCAGTCAACCACCCATTATACAACATCGTGCCTAGAGTCCCTCTGACAGGTATCGCACTCACAGGAGATCTAACCCTGCACCCACCCAGGGTGGAGGGCAGGATGGCCATGCAGAGCTCAGGCAGTGGAGGGGACACTACAGAGGACCAAACCCAGACCAGGCACGCCAGCACAAGTTTTCTGGCCAACGACATCTACAACAAGACTTGAAGCACAGGGAGGGTATGGTGTGAGCAGAGATGAAACATGCTCACTGTGACCCCAGCAGAGTGTGGACGAAAGACGGGACAAAGAAAAGGCTCAAGAGGAAATCAGGGACAGGATTGGGGGCAACAAACCATCTTAAAGGACAGAGGCTTTATCTAAGAGCAGCAGAAAGTCACAAAAGCGTTTTAAGTAAAGAAGTGATTATTATCGGTTTGACAACTGAGAAAGTCCATCCTGGACACAGTGATAATAGGAGCAGAGAGAAGCGCTGAGAACCTGGATCGCGCGAGCCTCATTTCTGCCACACTCTAGTAAGGAGCTAAGCTGTCGATCCACAAGGGGCGCACGATGATGATCGCCTCACAAAATTGCAAAAAAGGCCGAGGAGAATCCAAACCACCTCTCTCACTAAGTAAATGCTACCTCATAAAAACGCTAATCACCATTCTGAACACTTCCTAGGTACCCAAACCTAGAGTTGCGTAAGATAAAATGATTCACGCTCCACCCACCGACCTCACTAGCTTGGAAAGAGTGAGTTGCAACCTTTAAATGCTCATTTCTTGTTCCTGTCCCAAACTGAACACCAGACTTGAAAATTACAAATGAAACAATTTACCATACACTACAGGCTTAGAAATTATACTTCTAAAATGGAAAAAAAAAAAAAAAAAAAAAAAGCAGAGAATTTCCCATCGGCGGTGTTTTCAATCTATTACCATACTGAAGGGGCATGAAAATCTGGCCCAATCTTCATGCACATATTGGTTTGTGACTGACTAAAATAGGAATACTGTAATTATGTTTGGTTTCCCATTACTTTGATTTCTTTTATAAAGATATTTAAAGAAAGACCAAAGTACGCACACCGTAACTGCCCCCAAATCACATAAAATGTCACTGTTTTGGTAGATACTTAGTGCCTCCTGGATGCTGGATGCTGCTGACAGTGCTGGGATTAGCACAGGGAGGAACAGAAGCACGTTCCTGTGCTGTCGGTGCCTGTGCTCTAAAGGAGGAAGACAGGATAAGCAAATCGATTACCATAATGATCGCAGAGAGTGACAAGTGTGAACAAGGTGACAAGGTAATAACCTGGCCTGGAAAATGTTCTTGAAGGAGAAAATATGCAAGCCCAAAGTGCGCATGAGCAGCCAGCCCCACTGCAGAGACTGTCAGCTACAAGGAAGGAGAGAACACTACACAGCTGATACAGACAGGCCACGGGCACAGGAATAGTCTTCGCTTGAGATTCTGAAGCACGTTCTCCCTTAAACATTGTGGATTTTGTCAGTGTTGGGTAATCATTACCGATGGGCTTTGAGAAAAATCAGCTGCTGAGAGTGAAGAGCTACATTCAAAAGAAAGAAAGAACTAGACAGAGAAGAATTCTGGTACCATAAATTCATGCACCTGGGGCCAGGAATTATGGAAAAGAGAATGACTGACTGACTGACTGACTGACTGACTGACTGACTGACTGGGGGACACCCGGTTGTTCACGGCACAGGACTACAGAACAGGTATCTCCCTGCGTGCTGGAGAGAGAACAGCGCTGCAAACTCAGGAACAGAATGTCTTCAGGAGGCCAGAACAGGAAAGAGGCCTGGGCGTGCGCCAGGCAGGTCCTTCCTTCCTGAGGGGGCGCCAAGGCCTTTCCATGACGTGGCCTCCACCAACTCCCGCTGCTCCCCTTGTCCCCCAGCTCAGCACCGAGCATGAGGTGCCAGCCCCATTTGGAGAGCCAGTGAATCACAAGCAAGCACATGAAAGAGGGAAACACTTCTAACTTAGGCAAAAGTTCAGTTTTCAGAAGTCCAAGAAATTTCGCAAAATAAACAAGTTCTAAGAAGTAGTTGGGAAAATAAAAAACTGACAGTGACAATTTAGGAAATGAGGCTGTATCAAAAAATCTGAAACTAATTTAATAAATTTGTTTTATTGTGATTTTACTTTTTTACACTCCTACTGCAATAAATACTTGCTGCACTAAAGAGGCAATGTGGTTTTCAGAAGTCAAACTTGGCACAAATCTAATGCTCATTTGCCAGCAGCTCACTCAACATCTTTTATACAATGAGGATGACAATCTTGATTTTCTTCCCTACAGCTTTCTTGAGATACAACTGTCACAAAAGAAAATGCACACATTTAAAGTGAACTATTTGAAAGTTCTAAGACATATATAACTGAAACCATCATATAATCAAAATACAATTTTGTCTTCCAAAATATTCTTGTGCTTTCTTTGTAATCCCTCCCTCCCTCCCTCACCTCCACTCTTTATTCCTAGACAACCACTGATGTGCTTTCTGACACTACAGGTTTGTCTCATTTTCCAGAATTTTGCATAAATGGAATCACACAGTCATCTTTTCATATTCTGAGGAGGGGGGGGTCTCAGCATAATTACTTTGAGATTCATCTCTGCTGTTGCATATGTCAATTGTTCATTTCTTTTTATTGTTGAATAGTATTCCCTGGCATGGATATACCACAATTTGTTTAAACATTCAAATGATGGTTGTCTTTTGAGTGTCCAGTTTTGAGGCTAGTCACAAATAAGGCTGTTATGAACATTCATGAACAAGTTCTGCATGAGCATTTGCACTGGTAAATACTTAAGAGTAAGCCAAATGGAACTCACAAGTATATGTTTAACAGAAACTGTCAGACTGTCTTCCAACTTGGCTGTACCATTTGACCTTCCTACTGGTTGTACGGAAGAATTCTAGTTGCTCCATGGCCTCTCCAACCAGCAGATCGTATTCCTTTTAGCCTTTCTAGTTGAAACATATTGATACTCTATTTCTTTTTCATTTTTAACTACTTTTCCTTAATGACTAATGATTCAGGATATATTTGTTTAAGGTTTCTTTTCAAATATTTGGCCCATTTTAAAATTGTTTTTTCTTTATGATTAAGGTTTAAGTATTGATTTATATACTCATATTACAGGTCCCTTATCTGATTTTCATGTTGTTTTCTCTGGGTCTTCGGCATGTGTTTTCATTTTCTTATACATTCCCTAAAAAGCAATCATTTTTAATTTTGAAGAAGTTAAAATCTTTTAGCAGTTGGGGCTTTTTGTATCTTTTTTTTTCTTTGCTAAGCCCAAGAGCACTAAGACTTTCATATAAAAATTTTATAAGTACTTACATTTATATACATAAGCAATTTTGAATTAATTTTTATATCGGGTAGGTAGTAAGAGCCAAAGCTTGTATTTCTGCATATATTTCTGGTCATCCAGTTGCTCAAGCGCCACTTGGTGAAAGATCAACACTGAGTTGTCTACTTACACCTCTGCCAAAAAAAATTGCTCGTATCTATTTATAGATTCTTTTCTATTCTACTGGTCAGTATGATTCTCTTTACTTCAATACTACGGTATCTTCTGTTGTTGTTTTCTCTACTACTATGCTGTTTTCATTAAGGTAATTACAGTAAACTCTGAAGTCAGACAATCTAAGTTCCTCAACCCACTCCTTTGCAAAATTATCCCTACACCAGTGTAGAGCCTTTAAATTTCTATATAAGTTTCAGAATCAGTTTGTCAAAATGTAACAAGGCTTACTGGTTTTAACTGTGTTATGTTAAATCTACTAGGTACATTAGGAAGAAGTGAGTTCTTAATAATATTGAATCTTCACATCTATGAACACAGTATATCTTTCCATTTACTTGTATTTCTGCATATATTTCTGGTCATCCAGTTGCTCAAGCACCAGTTGGTGAAAAGACCAACACTGAGTCATCGGAGCTTTAATTTATTTCAGCAACGTTTTGTCATTTCCAGTGAAGAAGTCTTACAAATCTTTTATCACCTTTATCCAATTCCACATCTCTAATGCTCTTATAAATGGCTTTTTTATTCCAGTTTTCAGTTGTACCCTGCTAGCATATAAAAATACAATTGATTTTTGCATATGAGGTTGGACCCTACAACCCAGCTAAATTCATATGTTGGTCCTAGTGGCCCTCTTGTAGATGCCTTAGAATGTTCTGTAATCATCTGTCTACAAATAAAGACAGCTCCACATCATCTTTTGTAGTCTGTATGTATTTTTTCTTGAAGTTGCCTCATTGTACTGACCAAGAACTATGTTTCAGGGAGAAAAAAAGGAAAGAACACACATCTTTTCCTTAATCAAGAAATGGTACCTATTGTGTAGATTTATCGAAAGTGTCCATCATTTTAAAGAGACTCCCTCTAATTTATAATTTGTGTAGGCTTCTTTTAACCATAAGTACATACATATTAGATTTCTATTCCTCTTGAGAGGACACACAGACCTTCTTTTTTTATTGTTAATATGAAGAACTGATTTATAATTGCTGAATCAACCTAGCAATCCTTGTTATGAACCCCATTTGATAACAATGCACTATCTGCTGTATTGTTGGAGCTTATTTGCTAAAATTTAAGAATTTCTGCATCTGTATTTATGAAGAGCAATGGTCTGTAACTTTCTTTTTTACAACATTCTCATCAGTTTTGGTATAAGGATTAGCTTTTCAGATATTTGCAACTGTCTGAATAAACTATACACTTCAACTTAACATAGAAGTATTCCTACAACTCTAACCTTCCAAGACAACTTTTGATTTATAAATGATAATTTAAAAATAAGAGGTGATTCATTCTATTTTCTGAAAAAGCTTGTATAGCCTTAGTAATAATTGCTCCTTATGTGTCATAGAAGTCACTGACAAAGCCATCTAGGACCCTGAGTATGCACTGTAGAAGGTTTTTAACTACAGATTCAATTACTTTAATAGATATGACGCTCTTTCAGTTAATTGAAGAAATTTAGCTACATTGTATCTTTCAAGTAATTTGTTCATTTCAAATTGTGGAATTTAACGGCATTAAAATGTTAAAGTACACAATTACCAATGGGATCATTAAGTGACATTGTATCATTCCTAACATTGGTAATTTGTCCTGTTTTTGTATCTTTATTTGATCATTCTGGCCTGAGGTTTATCAATCTCATTTTTTCCCCAAAACTTAGCCTTCTGTTTCATAGATTTTTCTCTTTTGTTTTTGTTTTCTACGACACTAATTTCTGCTATCTTTATAATTTCCTTAATTCTCTTACTTTGAGTCAACTTACTCTTTTAGTTTAAGGCAGACAGTTGGGGCTCTGACTTGAAGTATTTTTAAAATGTAATGGGTAATGCTATGAATTTCCATATGAAGAACCCCTTTAGCTGTATCCCACCACTTCCTTGGGTTTTATGTAGATTGAATGTAAAAAAAAAAAAAAAAAATATATATATATATATATATGTATAGCAAACAGAAATTTGAATGCCCATTCCCCATCAGGCACTGTGCTTAATACTTGATACATACTGCACAGAATGACCCAACCCTGCATAAAATGACCAGACCCTTCCTCTCATCAAGCTTAGCAGAAAATACTTGTACTAAACCAACATTAATGATGATCTCTTTAATACTTAGAAAACAATGAAGCAAGAAAGCATAAAAAAGTTTTTAAATTTTAATAATAAAAGTACATTCTGCTTTACTATAAGCCCACAGTATAGTCTCATCTCATGATCTAGCAAAAACTAAGTTCTTGGTTTCTGAAAAGTCAGCAATTTGTAGTTCCATTTGCAAAACGAATATACTGTAGAGGCAGTTCAGTTGCTCACAACGGTCTGATTAAGCTATACGTTTCAACTTAATATAGGAAAGATTAGTATTCCTATAACCCTGACCTTCCAAGACAACTTCTGATGTATATATAACTTAAATATCCATATGTTTCTAACTATTTTAACAAAAAAAAATAAAAATAAATTTTTTTCCAGAACTGGGGATTGAACTCAGGCCCTTGCACTTGCCAGGCAAGCGTTTATTCTACTGAGCCATCTCCCTGGCCCCAACAAAATTATTTTAACAAAAAGAAAAGAAACTACACTGGGCTCATTCTATCCCAGTGTACACTGAGCTAATTCTCAGTTTCAAAATACCCAGAACCTTAAAAACAAATCTGCCCTATAATTGAATAATTGAATATAAACACATGACAAAGCAGTGGTTTCAGAATCAATTAAATGCTGACCTAATCCTATCAAATACTCTTTCAAAATACCACAGGTGTGTTATATGGTAATCTAAGGAAAACTAACTTAGACATTTATCAATATAGAAATTTGATTTATATTTTAGTCTTTATCCATCCTGGGGAACAAAAAGCAGCTGTGTACCCTCCCTAGTCAGGCCACCCACATTTTCTGAACTCGGGGTTCTTCCTGATCTCATCTGGGCTGTTCCTTTGGGGCACAAGTTCCCAACAGGGCACCCTGGGATCACAGGGAGTACAGAAGTACAGCAGCAGCAGAGGCCAGGCCAGAGTCTTTAAAAGTGAGGATTTCTGAAAGCCCACAGCTCAGTGGTGGGGAACGTATGGCATGCAGGTTGCAGCGGGCTGTTTGTTATCCCTTAAAGCAAAAGGTTCTCCCTCACTGCCTTGGGTGACTGAAATGCTGCAACTGGTGAATAGGACAGGCAGAGACTCTCCAGAGAGCGTTTCTCTGCTTCTCCTGGTCCTTGCCAGTCTGGACCACCACACTTCAGAGCCCACTCCTAATCAGACACTAATTTACTCAGTCCCTTTGGAGTTCTCTGCTCACTTCTATTTTATAGCCAGAAAGTGACAAGATAAAATGTAAATCTCTTACTACATTGGAGTCATTTCTTTCTTGTCCACTTCTAAATTCCACCCAAAATACAAGCCAAAGGGAAATCGATCGATATAATTTGATGAGTAAAATTCTAACAGTCACGAGCTGTTGCTTATTTAAAAGAAAGGGATAGCTCCACAAGCCATTTGTAACTCTAGAATATGGATGGTAAAATTATCAGTCCCCAGTGTACAAAACGAACACCTACAATAAATCATCATTATCCACTGATCCCACCACTTGTTAATTTCACAGGATTTCCAACAGGTTTTTAATTTTTTTCCTTTTATTTTTCTTAGTAGATGTTGGTGGTACGTTCACCCTAGGGAACTGGTACATGTGTATCTTAATTCTTTTTAAGTTCCTTACATTTCCAATAGCTATCTGCACTCTGGGTCCACAACTGCAGAACCTAAATCATTTAAACTCCTCAGTCTCCAAACCCTGAGCCCCATTTGCCAAACC
The DNA here is from genome assembly GCF_000260255.1 of Octodon degus. Taxonomy (NCBI): domain Eukaryota; kingdom Metazoa; phylum Chordata; class Mammalia; order Rodentia; family Octodontidae; genus Octodon; species Octodon degus. The sequence continues at coordinate 21,860,732 of NW_004524583.1, forward strand.
AGACCACTTCATTATAATTGCCATTTCATCATCTCAAAGGGAGCATAACACCTGCGTCAGTGTGAGGATTAAGAGGCAAACGCATTTTGGCACTGTGCAGAGTGCTCTAGAAATCCTAGTTTATTTACAGCAGAAAGTCTGCCTCCTGGGAACTATGGGAAAGGCAGGGGCAAGTGGGAAGTTGCTCGCGTCAACACACAGCAAGGCCGGTAGCTGATAGCTAGGAGCGGTAGCTCCAACCGAAACCGACCAGGGAGCTCCTGCGGCTCTCCGCTCACTCATAGCACAACTCACACACTCCAGACTTCCTGCATGGAGTTAGTCTCAAACACGGATAAACCTCATCTCCTCGGAAAGCTGCTAAACAATCAAACTGTGGCAGCGTGCGAAAGCAGGCACTCTGATCCCTGCCAGTGTAGCTTCTGCCTCCTCTGGGATGTAATGGATGTGCATGCCGAAACACGTGCGCGGTCCGCGCGGCTGAACCGACATGTATCCATAAACACTGTGAATAATACTCACGAGAATGTGTGGCTTTCTCCTAAGAAGTGCTCAGAGCACTTTGCTCAAATCGTGTCACTTTCACACCACCCCTTTCTCGCCTTTCTTGAGTGTCTACCCGTGTGCCCGGGGCTGGGAATCTAACCCCAAGTCTGGGCGGAGGGAGGTGACTCCTGTCCCCTTCCCGAGCCTCAGTCCTGTAGGGTCCCCAGTCCAGGCCGGAATCCTAGAGACACCTGCGCCCGCACACACCCTCTGCTGTCTCGTCACCAGGCAGCGGCCACCTGGGAAAGGACCAAAGTCTGGAGGGAATTCCCTGCGCTGGGGCGCACCGGGACCAGAACAAGGAAGGACCCGTAGAGGTCCGAGGAAAAGGAGCGGAGAAGAGGCCGCGGGACCCCCAGGAGCGGGGACAAGACTCACCCAGCCCTCGAAGGTGTCCGAGGTGCCCGTCGTGCGCAACAGCTCCTGGAACTGCAGGGTGCAGTTGGCCACGAAGTGGTCGTAGCCCAGGGGCGTCTCATGGAACACGGCCAGCTCCAGGTGGCCGCCGTCAGAGACGTTGGCGCAGAACTCCTCGTTGTACGTGGGCTTGTTGGTCTTCTGCTTGGTGCTCGTCTGGCCCACGCGCACCTGGTCCACGCTCACCGTCAGGTAGGGGTCCAGCAGCTGGTGGCCCTTCTTGAAGAGCGAGTGGCGCAGGGACCAGCGGGTGGGCTGCAGCCCCACGGCCTCGCCGATGCGCACCCTCAGGTAGCCGTTGAACTTCATGGTGCCGGACGACATTCCGGCGGCGCCGCCCGCCGCGCGCGGGGAGCGGGGAGCAGGCTCAGGCCGGCCCTCGCGGCGGCTCCGGGGGAAAGCGGCGGCCGAGCGCCCCCCGAGCGCCCATCCCGCCCCGCCGCGCGACCGTCCCTCCCCTGCCTCCCCGCCTCCCTCACCCCGAGGTGGAAAGGAGGGGAGCCCGCGCCGAGCCCGCCGCGCTCCGGGGCGCGCCCCTTCCTTCCCCAGCCGGGAAGCGCCTCTCGCGGAGGAGAGCAGGAGCGACCCGTCCGGCCAGCTCCCGCCCGCGACTCTGCGCCCGCCTCCCGCGCCGCG